>NC_061511.1:44448112-45048112 GCF_022539505.1 Lolium rigidum
ATGATACGTCTCCGACGTATCGATAATTTCTTATGTTCCATGCCACATTATTGATGTTATCTACATGTTTTATGCACACTTTATGTCATATTCGTGCATTTTACGGAACTAACCTATTAACAAGATGCCGAAGTGCCGATTCGTTGTTTTACTGCTGTTTTTGGTTTCGAAATCCTAGTAAGGAAATATTCTCGGAATTGGACGAAATCAAAGCCCGGGGGCCTATTTTCTCACGAAGCTTCCAGAAGTCCGAAGGAGAGACGAAGAGGGGCCACGGGGAGCCAAACCATAGGGCGGCGCGGCCCCCCTTGGCCGCGCGGCCCTGTGGTGTGGGGCCCCCGTGCCGCCTCTTGACCTGCCCTTCCGCCTACAAATAGCCTCCGTGACGAAACCCCCGGTCTCGAGAGCCACGATACGGAAAACCTTCCGGAGACGCCGCCGCCGTCGATCCCATCTCGGGGGATCCGGGAGATCGCCTCCGGCACCCTGCCGGAGAGGGGAATCATCTCCCGGAGGACTCTACGCCGCCATGGTCGCCTCCGGTGTGATGTGTGAGTAGTCTACCCCTGGACTATGGGTCCATAGCAGTAGCTAGATGGTTGTCTTCTCCCCATTGTGCTATCATTGTCGGATCTTGTGAGCTGCCTAACATGATCAAGATCATCTATCTGTAATTCTATATGCTGCGTTTGTTGGGATCCAATGAATAGAGAATACTTGTTATGTTGATTATCAAAGTTATGCTTATGTGTTGTTTATGATCTTGCATGCTCTCCGTTACTAGTAGATGCTCTGGCCAAGTAGATGCTTGTAACTCCAAGAGGGAGTACTTATGCTCGATAGTGGGTTCATGCCGCATTGACACTGGGACGATGACGAGAAAGTTCTAAGGTTGTGTTGTCTTGTTGCCACTAGGGATAAAACATTAGTGCTATGTTCAAGGATGTAGTCACTAGTTACATTACGCACCATACTTAATGCAATTGTACGTTTGCTTTGCAACTTAATACTGGAGGGGTTCGGATGATAACTCTGAAGGTGGACTTTTTAGGCATAGATGCGGTTGGATGACGGTCTATGTACTTTGTCGTAATGCCCAATTAAATCTCACTATACTCATCATGATATGTATGTGCATGGTCATGCTCTCTTTATTTGTCAATTGCCCAAGCTGTAATTTGTTCACCCAACATGCTGTTCGTCTTATGGGAGAGACACCTCTAGTGAGCTGTGGACCCCGGTCCAATTCTCTTTCTTGAAATACAATCTATCGCAATACTTGTTCTACTGTTTCTCGCAAACAATCATCTTCCACACAATACGGTTAATCCTTTGTTACAGCAAGCCGGTGAGATTGACAACCTCACTTCGTTTCGTTGGGGCAAAGTACTTTGGTTGTGTTGTGCGGGTTCCACGTTGGCGCCGGAATCCCCGGTGTTGCGCCGCACTACATCTCGCCGCCATCAACCTTCAACGTGCTTCTTGACTCCTACTGGTTCGATTAAACCTTGGTTTCTTACTGAGGGAAACTTGCCGCTGTGCGCATCACACCTTCCTCTTGGGGTTCCCAACGGACGTGCCAACCACACGCATCATCGAACCCCTCTGAATTGGTCAGAAACCGGTGAAAGACAGTTCTTTGGACTGGACATGATCAAGGAAGCAGAAGATCAAGTTGGCATTATCCGAAAACGTTTGAAAGCTGCTCAGTCTCGTCAAAAGAGCAATTACGATCGTCATCATCAAGAAGTTCGCTATGAAGTTGGCGAGCAAGCTTATCTTCGAGTCACTCCTTTAAGAGGTGTCCATCGTTTCGGTATAAAAGGCAAACTAGCTCCTCACTACGTTGGTCCTTTCCGCATTCTTGCTAAACGAGGTACACTTGCTTATAAGTTGGAACTCCCTCCAACTTTTCCTGAAGTTCATGACGTCTTCCATGTCTCCCAACTCAAACGTTGCTTCAAAGATCCCATCCGTGGTGTTGATCACGAAACACTTGATCTCCAAGAGGATCTGACCTATCGAGAGTATCCTGTTCGTATCCTTGATGAAGCTGAGCGTAAAACTCGGCGTCAAACCATCAAATTCCTGAAAGTTCGGTGGTCTCATCACTCGAGTCGAAGCAACCCGGGAACGAGAAGATCGTCTCCGATCTGAGTACCCTGCCTTCTTTTCTAAAACTTAGGAATCTCGGGGACGAGATTCTTGTAAAGAGGGTAGAGTTGTAATGGAACAACTTTGTTAATCAATAATGTTGTTAGTTGATCATAAGCATGGCATGCATTTGCATTTAAAATTTGAGAAATCTTGCACTCAAATGCTTTGAAACATTGTTCCAAATGTTGTATTTTGCTCTAACAAAATTTTGATGCAAAAAGCCCCATAAGATTTGGTCAAAATACCCCAAATATCCTAAATCTTGCCCTGTTTTAAAATTCCTAGGAAACCCCAGAAGTACAGGGGGGTTTTCATAAAACCGCCCCTTGTCTTCTTTCCCCACGCAGGCAGCCAGGCAGCTGCCTGTCGCTGCCGTGGCCGTGGATGGCACCGGCGGCCTGGATCCTCCTCGCCGCCCCTGGCCGCGTATAAAGCTCGCCGCCGCCGTGAAGAGAACCCCCTTTTCGCCACTCCCTTCTCTCATCCCTCTTCTCTACAAGCTCCGGTCCAAACCCTAGGGCCGGCCGCTCGTCGTCGCCGCCGTTGCTGGCCTCCCCGCGTTCGGCCGACACCGCCAGAGGCTCCGCCGTGTCCTCCTCCATCTCCTGGCCAACGGAATCAGCCGGGGATACCCCCAATCGACGGGGACATCCCCTTCTTCTCCGCAGCCGGCCACTGGCCACCGGCTCCACGCCGCCGCTACAGCCCTCCCCCTCCCTCGTCGGCCAGCTGTGGAGCTTCCTGGTGAGCTGCTGCTCCTCCTGGTGCTCTCGGCCTCCTCTCTCCCCCTCCGTAGCCCCGCCGCGACGTGCGCCCGACCCCGGCCTCCGCGCAAGCTCGCCGCCGGTCGGCTCCGGCGACCATTGGCGGGCGGCGCCCCCGCCAAATGGTTGCCCGCATCGCCCTGCCTCATTTCCCCCTCGCGCGCGGCCCTATCGCGGCCTATTTCGGCCAATTTGAGCTCAACCCGAGCTCACAGTGAGCTCATGGCTGCGCTGACATCATGATGACGTCAGCGTGACGTCATATTTCCTTTTTAATTTCTGTTTTATTTTCAGTAATTGATAAATAATTCATATTAAATCAGAAAAATATAAAATTATATATCAATTTGATCAGAAAAACATTTCCTATTCGTTTATACATGTCTCATACATGTTTGAACCCATTAAATGTGGAGCTTCGTAGAAAACCCTAATACACCCCTCTCATATGGCGGTGTCCGATGTCGGAACCCCTTTAATTTGACGATGCACCTATGGTTGCTCAATTCCATTCACATGACATGTCATTCATATTGTATGCGCATTGCATTATGCCATGTCGTGAATGTTTGTTTCCCTTTCCGGTATTTGGTTCTTCGCGCTAGGATCTGAGCCGGAGTCCGACATCAACGCCACCGAAGAACAGTACTCATCCGCTGAGGGACAAGGCAAGCCCTAACCTGGTTCATCTATGTTTTCGAAATGTTTTATCTGTGGTTCCTACATATCGCATACGATTCAACTGTCTTTTATCGATAGGTAGAGTTACCCTATCTGTTGCATGTCCGACCTTTGTAGCCTCGATACCCGATCCCTTGCTCCTAGCATAACTAGGTTTGGCATGTGTGCGTCGCGAGAGCCTTTATCTCTTATGCTTAGCCATGCTTAGTTTGTTACGCTACTACTCCGGTCTTCGGATCGGAGCCTTACAATGAAATGAATCTAGCATGACGGGTTGACGTGGTAAGTATAGAGATGATGATGATAAACATGATTAAAGGCTCAGACGAGAGGCCACATTGGGATGTGGTGGGTTGTTTCGTTTCTGCCGACCCTAGGAACCGAGTTCTCGCCTCTTGAACCAAGATCGAGCGTACAACCACACGAGGCCCTATTATGGTACCCTCTCGACTCACTATCTTGCCTAGTAGATTCCATGAGTCACATAGTTTGCGCGTTACCTGGTCATATGCATTGCATTTTGCTTGGGGGTTAAAGGTACATAACGGGCGGGTAAGCGTGGTCGTGGTGGCTGGGGGTTGCGGCCTCGGGGAAACCCACCTCGGTACACATCGTTAAGGACCGACTTCGGGACTTGACCCGTTACGGCGGAACAATCCTTAGCGCGTGACTCATGGTCTCGGCGACGACAAGGTAAAGGTCGTGGTCGACCACCCTCTGCCGGCTCTCCAAGGAAGAGAGCTAATATATATTGGCATTAAGAGTCGGTTGGCGCGTGTGGGTAAAGTTGTGCACCCCTGCAGGGTTATGAATCTTTTCGAAAAGCCGTGTCCATGGTTATGGACGACTTGGGAACGGACGTGGAGATCATAGAGAACCTGAACCTAATCGTAAAACTTGGCAACCAATGTGTGCTTACGGACACCTTCTTCGGGTGTTGAGGGGGTGATCCGAGGATAGTGGTTCGAGATGATGAAGATTGGTGGATACAAGATGATGTTAAATAGAGATAGAGATATCGCTCTCTTATCCCCTTTCAAAGGTTCTGAGTAGTCGAGCTTCTCTTCTCTCTTATCTTATAAAGGAAAACTGGCTTTACGCAAAAGAAGATCTACCAGAAAGCCCGCATACCCGCTTTGCTAAAAGGTTGTACTAAGTCTTGCTGAGTCCCTGTACTCAGCTTTGCATGCTTTTGTTTCAGATGAAGTCGCTACAGCCGAAGGTGGTTTCTACGTTAACATCGACGGTTAGTTTGGAGTTCCCAGGCAGCAGCCTGCGACTTATGGACTGGGACGTCGCTTTATGTTATGGCTTCTTAAGCCCTTTGCTATCTTGTTATTTAGAATAACATAATTTGCTTCCGTTGCTTGTTGAATGTTGGGTCAGTGACCTCTGCGTGTAATAATTTGGATCTTACTCTGTTAAGAGTTGTAATATATTCTTTTGAGTCGTAGAGTCACTGTTGTGTTACCGATTCTCTCACTGTAGTCTCTCGAGCTCAAGGTTAGGCTTATGTCGGACAAAGATCTGGTATTTGTCTAACCCTGATCCCGGGGGTGCCACAACCGTGGTCACGATGAGCATCATCACGAAGGCCATGGTCTTCATCCGGTTCCTCCTCATGTCCCTCATCTCTCCCGCTAGATAACGCGCGTATCTTCTTTCCGCCTCCACCCTAGTGGGGTATCCCTTGTAGTTGTTGCCGCTGAAGCGGTGCACCTGTCTCTGACAGTCCTCCCAGTCGTCGTAGACTCCAGGAACCCTCCCCTTGTGCATGACATATGTCTTCGGCATCTCTATGCACAAGACAAATAAAACGTCAGTACCAACGCAATTAACAAGTGCCAACTCAAATAAGAGACAAGTAGTATGAACTAAATAGCATGTGCCTCATACTTTGTTGGTCGAAATAAATATTAACATTCAGGGATGGGGTCAGCAAAGCCAAGTAGGATGCATAAGAGATTGATATTTGTGCCATCACATCAGGTTCACTGGCCCCACCCCAGAGTGTATAAGTGACCAAACATTCTAATCATCGGCCAATGCAATTAAGATGTGCCTCATACTTTGTCGGTCGAAACAAATATTAACATCCAGGGATGGAGTCAGTGAGGCTAGGTAGGATGCACAATAGATTGATATTTGTGGCCATCACACCAAGGCTCACTGGCTCCACCCCCGAGTGTACGAGTGACCGAACATTCTAATCATCGGCGAACTCCAAATACGAGGCAAGTAAGGGGTCGAGTAAATGCAAATAATGATTAAGGTAAACATGCCACAATCTAGAAATATATAGCAAAGTAAATGTAATTATAGAAGCAGGTTCACTTGCACATCCATACAACTAAATAAAAGCGATAAGTCGATCAGGCCAGAATATATATCAATTACAGTACGGAAGTTCATGGACATATCGTTCAAGCTTAAGCAAAAGAGTTGCCATCGTAGGATCATGTCGTAGGCTTAGGGGGGAATGGACGGCAGCCCTTTAGCGTGTTGAATGGCATGTCATCACGCGACATCTCCAAGCGGAGTTCTATCTCGTCATTAGGTGGTAGACCGTAGCCGTAGAAGAACGCGCCAGACCTATTGTTGACATCGTGCAGGATTGTCGTGCAAATCAACTGCTGGATGCGACCCCAGTTTTTTCTCAGCTCTCTATCATTGACATCCGCCATGTTTGCAAACCTATTTCTGAGACTCCCTGGCAGCAACATGTCATCTGCGTACTTTATGTTCTCCTGCATCTGAAGGATGGCGCACCACGCGTCCATCCCATTGTCTTCCGACGACTGCTTGAGGGAGGCGAAGTTGGTTGTGTGGGTTAAGGCCAAGCCTCCTCGTACTTTCGTCTGTACTTTGAGGGGGCCTATCTTGGAGGCGAAGCCGGTGAGAGCATCATTGAGAACGGTCTTGATGTGGCTGTAGTCTTTCTTCTTGTCCCTACCCGAGTTGAGATAGATTGCATGCGAGTGTTGCGGGTGCACAACGATGAGGGTGCAGAACTTGTCTCTGCGGAAAACATACGGATTAACCTTTGCAAATGCAAATGGAGATATAGGATAGAATGGTAATGGGGACTTGCGAGTGATTACTTACTTGGGGAAGTAAGGGATGAGAATGCCGCTCTTTTTTAGGTTCACCACCATGAAATCCTCGACCTGCTTGGTGGCAATCGCCCGATCCCCAGCGTTGCAGATGATGCTCTCCCGCATATAGAAGGGGGCCATTATCGCGATGCCCGGCGTCCCCTCCTTAACGATCTGGGAAGAAAGGCTAAGAGCAACTAGCCGAACCACTAAAAAGTGGAGCATTCTCATGCGAAAGACGTCGAAGATGTCATTGAACCTGATGAAGCACAAGTCCGCGGGGTACTTTTCGATGAAGTTCATGCCAGTTGGCACCCTCGCCACGTACAAAGGGTAACCAGGTTGTTTTGCATTGAGAAGCTGCTTCTCCACATACAGGATAGAGTTATGCAAGCTCCTCATATCTGGGGTGAGTATGTTGAGGACATGCTCCGGCAGCATCGGTTCACCCATCCAATGCTCAGGACGCCAATTGTTTGGCAACTTGTCAAGGTGTCGGACCGTGTCCTTGGATTTGGCCGCCTCCTTGTCTTTGGCGTCCTTCTTCGCTGGCCTCTTCCGCTTCTTGGGTTGTGTTGTACCACCATCCATCGCCATAGTGGCCGTTGCACGGAGTGTGTTTGGGCTCAGCATGTTTTTGGCGGCGGCGGTGGCGGCCTCCTCAGGCGTTTCCTCCTCAGCTGTTTCTTGATAATCGAACAACTTCTTGGAGCACAGATATTTCGTGGTCGCCGTGTTCGGATCCACCGGGGCAACTTGTGAAGACGTAGGAATGTCCCATTGGAAGTCGTCACGTTCGTACACCTCGACATCTGGCGCCGCTAGCGGTTGCGGTGGGGCGCTGACCTCTGGCGCCGCTGGCTGTTGTGGTGGGGCGCTGACCACCGACGCCGCTGGCTGTTGTGGTGGGGCGCTGACCACCGGCACCGCTGGCTGTTGTGGTGGGGCGCTGACCACTGGTGCCGCTGGCTGTTGTGGTGGGACGCTGACCTGTGGCGCCGCAAGGTGCTTTCCTTTGTTTGCCGTCGACCCCGAGGAGGTGTTGATCCAAATTAGGGTCTTCATCCATAGCAGTACCCAACCGTTTAGTGAGGTTAGCTTCAACGGGCTATCGGCACCATGCGGTTGATTAGGAGGAAGCAAATCCTCATAGCCTGGTAACGCCCGATCCACTTGAACCCGGTAAACGTCATCGTCCATATCTCGTGTGTGCCACTTCTTATCCAGAGGCCGAAGGATGGACCCCCTCGCGATGTCTTTGAGTTCGTCGTTCACTTTCATCAGAAAGGTGCATGGCGTTGAGAGCGCCTACGAGAACATGTGTACGGCATTAGAGAGAGGGAAAGGATGACGAAACTAATATATTGACTCGATGTACACTAGCTTAATTACCGTGAGGGTGTTGAGCTCGGCTAATGTCGACGGGCCGGCACATGCGGTGGCGGGCTTGCAAGTGACGGAGGGGCTGCAACCCGGCATGGCCGGTGAATCCCTAGCACCTGCGACATTGCCGGCGACCGGAGGAGTCTCCATTATAACATCGTCATTGCCGGTGGCCGGCGGCACCATCGAGTTGCTGGCACCGAAGCTAACCACTTGCATTTGCGGGGGGGGGGGGGGGCCTTGTTTGCCACCCTCATACCACGCGATGACAGCGTTGAAATCTGCTTGGACTGAAGCAGTGACGTCAGCTTTGACTTCAGCTTTGATATCAGGTACGAGTGAAGCTTTGAGTTGCAGTACCAGTTGCGGTACCAAACCAGCTTGGACTTGGGCTAGGATTACGTCCCTCATTTCCTCCGCCTCTCGCTGCTTCCTCTCATTGCGCACATTTTTATCGGCCACAGACGACAAGCCGTAGTGACCATGCTTGTGGCCTGTACCGGCGCCAGCCACATGGCCTCTATGCGGCCTTCTCGTAGGTGAATGATCATTAACGAGGAGCCTTCATCACATTGAGAAAGTCTTTGTCTTTTTTCTTCCTGCGGAAGAAACGTGAACCATTTAGAAATGTTGCTACTATTATATGAACGATACTTGATCTAACTAAACCAGTAAATTGCTTACCCGTTTTTTCTCCAACGTCAGGACCTTCTTGTCATTCGTGAACCAAATTATGTCGGTTACCACCTTGGGGTCCGTGACAAGTTCCTCGGTTAGTTTCTTCTTATGGTACCGGGACCTGATAAATCTTCTTTCAAGCGGGTCCTTGTACTTGAGCCAGGGGTTCTCAATGCCGGCATTTATATACGCCTCGTCCTCCTTCGCCCAATAGGGCTCCTTTCCCTCGTACCCACGGCTCCCAAGGTTGTGGTTGCCGATATTAAGCTCCCGCATTTCCTTCCCCCACACCTTGCGATTCTTGGTCGCTTGTAGCTCTTCATTGGCCAGAAAAGCATCAAAGTCCGCTTGCGTAACATGCGGAAAGGCAGAGTGGACCTCTTCGAAACCATTGCCGTCAGCAATCAGCTTCCGCACCATGTACTTATAGCTGCTGAGGTCTTTGGTGAACTTCAGGAGGGCTTGTGAGTTCACAATATTTTCGGTTTCATGAGTGGAGGAGTAGTCGCCTAGGAACTTGTATCGTGAGTGCAACCTCGCAATGAGCTGGACTCGCAAATGCGCTTTGTTCTCGGCTCGGAGGTCCGTCTCGTTGAGATTGATGACCTCTCGGAGGATTGCTGCTAGTTGGTTGCCGTACCCCTTGGCAACATCCTTAGGCTCCACCGGCAAACCACTGGCGGGGTCCACCTCTGTGATTGTGTCTCTGCCGGTGGCGACCGTGTTTTGGCGCCTTGCCTTCTGCGGCCTCTTGGAGCCACTTGTCCCGGTGCCACTACTCCCGGCGGCGCTGCTTGGATCGTCGCCGCTTGTCTCGCCGCCACCCCCGGTGGCGCCGCTTGCCTCATCGCCACTTGTTTCGCCGCCACCCCTGGCGGCGGCACTTGGCTCATCGCCGCTTGGCTCATTGGCGCTTGGCTCGTCGGCACTACCCCTAGCGGCATCCTCCATCTCATGGTCCTCGTCGCCGCCACCCCCAGCGGCCGCGGCATCCTCCTCCGACCTGAAGAGGTACTTATTGTAGTGCGCCTCTAACTGTTCTTGAGACGCCATTGTGGCTTGCACTAATAGAAGATGAAAAGAGTTAGAATTCACGGAAAAATTCGGCATGACCTTTGCTAAAAATTGGTCATGCAGAGTGCTAGAATTGCCGGAACGGAAGTGAATCAACATTCCGGCACTCAATAGCAACTCAATCCCGGCAAACATATATATACAATTCAGCCATAGCATTTCCAACAGCACATCAACATCCACTTGTCCTGATGCTTACACCATAACCATCAAGATCTCAACCAATGTACATCTCAACACCATGTACATCAGGAGCTGACCCATGTACATCACCATATAAATTACATTAGCATTTTACACCATAACCATATAAATGACCATAGCATAGCAGTAGCAGTAGCATAGCACAACAGTAGAACTTGACCATTTGAAACGTATAGCATAGCAGTAGTAAAGTATATAAAGCAAATTACAACAGCACTTAGTATATAAAGCATTTTATTTTCATTTCCATCTGAACCAGAAGCAAACCAGAAGCATTTAGTATATAAAGCATTTAGTAAATATAAATTGAAACCCTAAATACTAACCAACAATGAACTCCACCTAATGAACTAAATACTAAGCAACATGAACCTAGCTAGCTACTGCATTTGCATTTCATCTAAACCAACTAAACCAACATATATAAAGTTCATTTTCAACTTGATTGCCAAAAGGAAACTTAGGACTGAATGATTATGGCCAGATTCAGATATGTTAAATCACATAAAATGGCAACACCTCAAGCTGTTGATTCAGGACACCTCAAGCTGCAATCATAGTTTCAGTAGGCATCAACTAGCACTAGCAGACAAGGAACAGGTGCAGAATCGCAACTCCACGAATTAGAACGCCGCTAATATGTATTGTTTCATATTCAACTCAATTAGGAAAAGGGGATTCAATTCAAGACACATTCAGGAATGTACAACTGTGGAACAGGGACATCTGTTTGTTGATACAGATAGATGAACTTAACCTGCTAAATCCATTTGACTGACCGAGTTATGCCACATCCACAAACATAACACACACTACTTATCAATAGTAATCAGAGCTACAAACTGCATTGTTTCTTATTCAACTGAGGTAACAAGGTCATTATCTAGGATCTCTGTATAAATTGGCCTTGCATTGCAGCTAACAGGAAAGTGAAATTTCACACCAAACAGCATCCAAGAATGTGTATAGTGATACATGAATCAAGTTTCAGACAAAGAATGAAACCAAGCTAATCGGTAGTAATTGTTTTTTCTCATAGTACCCAATCCTGTCTTGTAAAACATGAAAGGAAGATAATAAATACAAAAACCAACTATGCTAGTTGTGCAAGTATTATATGATGGTATATGTTGCATACATTATGTTCCAGTTGTCCAAGATGAACATGGATTAAGGAAATACAACATGAGTACTGTTTGGGATGGTATTTGGTTGGGTGAGCTGAGTGATACATGGGGCATAGCATGCATACATGGTGCATAGCATGCATCAACAACAGTAGTAGCAGCAGCTATATATAGCAGTAGCTATATAGCAGCAACTATATATGAACCAAGCTACTGCACTTTGCATTTCATCTAAACCAACATAAATCAACTAAATGAACCTAGCTAGCTACTGCATTTTGCATTTCATGTAAACCAACATAAATCAACTAAATGAACCTAGCTAGCCACTACATTTTGCATTTCATCTAAACCAACTAAACCGACTATATAAATTGCTTACCATTTCATTTTGCATTTCCAACTGCATTCATTTTCAACCAAAAAATTAGTTTCAAACCAGAGAGCAACATGATGCAATTTCATTTTCTTAACCAGAGAGCAACATGAGCTTAATTGTTTCATTTTCTTATTCAGAGAGCAACTTCATTTTCATTTTCGGGGAGCAATTTAATTTTTTTGTTGGCAGTAGGTAAATGATGCAATTTAGCTGTAGGTAATTCCTAACCCTAACTAGCATCTAGGTAATTCCTAACCCTAACTAGCATCTAGCAGGAACCCTAACCCTAACTAGCAGTAGGTAATTCCTAACCCTACCGAGGAGGGGAGAGGGAAGGGGGAGGGAAGGGGAGAGGGAAGGGAAGAGGGAAGGGGAAAGGGAAGCTCACCGTGGCTGGCGCGCGGCTCCTTCTTCTCCAACGGCGGCGCCGATGTCCCCTCCTCCAACGGCGGAAGCGTGCGGGTCCTCTTCCAACGGCGCTTGGTTGGGGGCTTCCGCGGCGGTGTGGCGGGGCTGGTGGAGGGGGATGGTGGTGGGCGGTGGAGGACGGTGGTGGGCCAGAACGGCGGTGGACGGTGGAGGGGGGATTTGGCGGTGAACGGCGGCAGATGAGGAGAAAGGGGGATGGGATCGCGACTGTGTGGAGAAGATGAGGAGAAAACGGTTAAGTCCTGGTTACAGCTGTGCCAGGATTATTGCCGGCGCACCAGGTCCCTGGTTCGCCGGGGACAAGTATACCCCCGGCGAACCAATGACTTGGTTCGCCGGCAATAAGCCTGGCACAGCTGTAACCTGGTCCATTGTTTACCAGTATGAGTTATACATGCATATTTATTTCTTTTCTCTTTATTGTATGTTTCTTTTCTTTTACCCCAAATGCTATACTATTTTATTTTTCTTATCTTTTCAAGATAATAACAAAGCAATTAATATGCATGAGTTATGTAAAAACATGAAGATATGAGAGTTATATATTGACCAACACAATATTAATTAGTTATACATAAAATATTGGCCAACACAATATGAGTTATGTATTACACAAAATATGAGTTATACATTGCAAATAAAGTTTTACATCATCGATCGAGAAGAGTGTTTCACTTTCTTCTTGCTTTTCTTGCTCGTCGTTGAATAATTTAGCCCCGTGTCATGACTTCTTCTTTTGAAGGGTCGACCTGACCTCAGTAGCATGGTCCTGCTTCTTCTTGTGGTGTATGTTGTGTCTTCGTCCTCGGATTCTTCCATCATTGGGTCTCCGACCTGTCCTTCGAAGTATTCCTCATTGGCGACTCCATCCATTCCGACGATGGTCCTCTTGCCTCTCCTCACGATAACACGGCTAGGCCTGGATGGGTCGGTTATGAAGAAGCATTGGTGCACGTGTTCTGCCAATACCCATGGCTCATTGTGCGTGGTGGCGTTCGTGGACTTTGATTTGTTGGCTTCGGGTAGAAACATGGTGGTGAAATACCGGTCTTCTTTTGTGACGCTCTTAGCCCATCTGATACGGAACATCGGCACTTTCTCCCCAGCGTAGCTAAGCTCCCAGATTTCCTTGATCCGTCCGTAGTATCTAGTCTTTACATCACCCGTCCAGGAATCCATCGTTACCCCTGAGTTCTGGTAAACGCTGTTCTTGTCTTTTTCTTCCGTGTAGAATGTGTACCCGTTGATATCGTACGCTTGGTAAGTCATGATGTTGGGCGCGGGGACATGTGACAAGGCCAATACTAGTTTATCCTCGTCACAATCCATTGGTGGTGGATTAGCATCAATGTGCTCTTTGATCCAGCGTGCGAAAGAGGAGTTGTGCTCTCTGAATATTTCTGCTTCCATCATCGGCTTGCCACTGTTCTCTATCATGGTTTTGTGCTCTTTCAACCAAGGATCGATCAAGTCAATGTGTTGTAGCGCTACTAAGTTGGCCCTGTCAAAGTCGGAAGTCCGACCAGACATGTGCACGTGCAGTTTCTTCCTTCCATTTTTGTGGCCTACTCCCTCGAACCTGCGGAGGTGCTTGTTTTGAGGCAAACCAACTGGGTCCTCGATGTCTAGATAATTCGTGCAGAAAGAGATGCACTCTTCGGCGAGCCAGCCCTGGACGATGCTTCCATCCGGATGCGACCTGTTATGAACGTATCCTTTAATGACCCCATTCATTCTTTCAAATGGCATCATGTTGTGTAGGAATGCCGGCCCTAGACTGGTGACATCATCCATGATATGGACCAATAGATGGACCATCACGCCAAAGAATGCAGGCGCGAAGTACATCTCAAGCTCACATAGGATCACCACGATCTCTTCCTGGAGCCTTGCGAGTTTCTTCACGCTTATCGACTTCCGAGTTATGACGTCGAAGAAGTTACAGAGCCCGATCAGCGTTGCACGGACATGGTCATCCATTATACCTCGGATTGCAACCGGAAGAATCGCATCATCATCACGTGACGGTCATGAGACTTCATGCCGCTGAAGTTTCGTTTCTTGGGGTCCATGTATCTGCTTATTAGCCCGGAGTAACCGAAGGGCACTCTGACTCCTAGAAGGCAATTGAAAAATTGATCGACCTCAGCCGGACTAAAAGTGAAGCAGGAGGGGGGCAGTAATACTGTGGCTGTTTAATCCTTCTGCGCTTCTGACCGCCGTCCGTCTCCTCCTCTGACTATCCGTCTTGGGTCGGCGGGATCTGAAGCTCTTCCCTGATGCCCAAAACTTTCAGGTCGTGTCTTGCTTTCTGCCCATCTTTGGTCCGGTCTGGCATGTTGAGAAGAGTGCCAAGCAAGCTCTCGCACACGTTCTTTGTGATATGCATGTCATCAAGGCAGTGAGGTGTATCGAGAATTTTCCAGTACGGAAAGTCCCAAAACACGGACCTCCTTTTCCATACACCAATGAGCGGCGTCGTTGCCTATTTCTTCTTCTTCTCTCCGGGCTTTTGATGAATCTTTCCCCGGCGCAGGGCACTCCTTCCAACCTTTCAGTAATGTATCGATCTCTTCGCTGCTCCTCTTACGTGGAGGTCCCCGGGGTTCATCTGTACCATCGAACAGATCTCCATGCTTTCTCGACGGGTCAGTCTTGTGTAGCCACCTTCGATGCCCCATGTAAACGGTTTTCGAAGAGCCGGGATCCTTACCAAGCTGCAAAATCACCGTCTCTTCCATGCACCCGACACATGCCTTGTGTCCATGGCACACCTGGCACAAAATATAACCGTATCCGAGGTAGTCCTGCACCGTCGTGATCAACGCGGCTCTAAAAGGGAAATATTCTTCCTCGACGGCGTCCCATGTATCTACCCCTTCCTCCGCCCACAATGTTTCAAGCTCCTCCTTTAATAGTTCGAGATACATGTTGATATCGTTTCCTGGCTGTGTCGGCCCTTGAATTAGCATACTCATCTGTATGTACTTCCTCTTCATGCACAGCCAGGGCGGGAGGTTGTAGATCCATACAAACACGGGCCATGTGCTATGTGTGATGCTCTGGTTTCCGAACGGATTGAATCCGTCCGTGCTCGCACCCAACCTGATGTTTCTGGGATCTGCCCCGAAACTTCCGAATTCATTGTCTAATGCTTTCCACTCGCTTGCATCCGAAGGGTGTATCAGCACTGTGTGTTCAATCTGCTCTACATCATTCAGCACTGCCTCCTTTCTTTCAGCGTGCCAGCGCATGAGCTTTGCTTCCTTGCGGTCCGCGTAGAACCGTTGCAGCCGGGGGGCGAGCGGGAAGTACCACACAACTTTCCGAGGAGCTTTCTTCTTCCCTTTCTTGTACCGTTCAGCGTCATACACAGGACATTTGGTCTTGTCCACGTGCTCCTTACGATACATGATACAGTCGTTGATGCAGGCGTGATACTTTTCGTGGGGTAAGTCGAGAGGGCACGTGATTCTCTTAGCCTCGGCTAGACTACCAGGACACGTGTTCCCGGCAGGAAGGAGATCTTTCAAGTATTTCAGAATGTCGTCGACGCTTGTGTCCGTCCATCCGTGTTTCGCCTTCATCTGCAGCACATCAAGCGCTACTCTCAAGCGGGACTCCTCCAACCCGCGACCTGAGTCGTACAACGGAGTATTCGAGTCTGTCTCCAGTTGCTCAAGCTTTGATTTCCGCTTGGCGCCTTTCGTCTTTTCGAGAAGCAGATCTTGA
Source organism: Lolium rigidum (assembly GCF_022539505.1). NCBI lineage: Eukaryota > Viridiplantae > Streptophyta > Magnoliopsida > Poales > Poaceae > Lolium > Lolium rigidum. Next base: position 44,463,816 of record NC_061511.1, read on the forward strand.
AGATGAGGGTCCCGCACGAATGAAGCTAGCGGCACCTCTTCGTCGTCGTCAAGGTTATTGTCCGCGTCTTCAACATTTTGTTCATCCTGATCTGCATCGTCCTGTGCGACAAACTCTTCATCGTCATCAATATCATGATGCCCTCCTTCTTGCTGGCCATTACCACCTGCTGCCGTCGCCCCATTGACCTCCGCGCCATCATCACTCATCCATTGAGTGTGTCCATGCATGAAACCATTAGTGAGCAGGTGCCCCTGCAATTTGCCTGAATATGGGTCAAACCATTTCCCTAGTTTGCATCTTCGGCAAGGACACAATACCTCCGTGAGGTTATTTTCATACATGTCGATGATCGCGTATTTCAGATATCTCATCACGACGCTTTCACTCATCTTGATAACCATTATCGCCTGCACGACAAGATTATATAATTGATTAGAACCATGCATCCGTCGGTAGTTTTCACGGAAAATTTCGGCATGACCTTCCTACATGGTAGGACATAGGAGCACCAGAAATGTGCCGAAACGGAAACTTAACGAATCAACATTTTGGCGCAACGTTGGCAACTCATTTTCAACGCCAACACACACAAGCACAAACACAACATATATGCCACACAAGAGCTTTGCTTCAAATGTCCAATATACGTCGATTTCATTCCTAAATTTGTTCATTAATCACCTATTTGTTTGATATATTCATCGACGAGATCGAGACGTCGCGTTGCGACCACGGCGTATGGAAGCCGACTTTCTAGATCTAGATCTAGATCTAGATTGAGTGGTCAATGCGGGATAGATAGATCTAGATCTACATAGGGATGTGGGAGATGCATGTAGGAAGGGAAGATTTGCTCAAAAATATTATTTTGTTTGGTCAAATTGGCCAAATTTGGGGTAGAAATGGGCAAAAAATAGCTGGGTTGGGAGAAGGCTCGGGTTGTGTGGAGGAGTGGAGTGTAGTGTGGGTGTGTGAGTGCTGGTTGGTGAGAAATAAGTGCCAGGTTACTACCGACGCACCAGGACCTGGGTGCGCCGGCAGTGTATACTTCATCCGGCTATATCTGCTGCGGGCCAGGCCTAGAAAGTATTGCCGGCGCACCGGCCCAGAGGCGCGCCGGCAATAGCTAAATTCCATCGGCGCGCCCCTGGGCCGGTGCGACGGCAATACTTTCTGGGCCTGGGCCCGGATGGGGGGAGCCACGGCCTCATCTTATTGCCGGCGCAGAATCCTTGCTGGTGCGCCGGCAGCATGTCATCATCGCCGGCGCGGCGGCATAGTGGTGCGCCGGCACCACTTGCCACCGGCGCGGCAGTAGCATGGTGCGCCGGCAAGGTGTTTGTCAACACCCGGATTTTTAAGTCCGAATGCCTATTATGTCATACATCGCAATCCCAGGAATATTGTTGTTGCGAGGCATAATAGTTAAGTATCACAGTCATCATTCATTACAAACCATAAGTCTTACAAATTGGAATCACATGATCCATATTACACGAATAGTTGATCTATTGATCAACGAACAAACACAAGTTCATAGTTCAACATAGCGGAAGCGTAAGATACAAGGACTCTCTAGTCCACAGGCCAACGCTTGACGTCGGAAGGCGCTTAGTTGTCGTAGGCGTCCTGCTGGTCATCTCCTTGGTCGTCTTCATACTCTGGCCATTTGAATAGCCAGGGACAAAGCCGTGAGTACGTTGAGTACTCGCAAAGTAATACTAATGTAAGTGCTAGACATTCTAGTAGGGTTTGCTAAGCTCTAGTTTATTTGCATAAAGCTAGTTTTAGTTCACAAAGTTTTGAGAAAAAGCTTACTCCAGTGCTAACTAACTCAAGTGGGAACATTAGTGTCATTCCCACCATTCAAGTGGTGATTTCAAATCAATCCACCACAAGTCATTTCACCATCACCTTTCAACATCATTTTCAAAGATATGACATCGGAAACTGTATGGCCTTTCCAACCGTCCGTAACCGTGGACGTGGCTATTCGAATAGGTTTACACTCTGCAGAGGTTGCACACTTGTGCCACAACATTTGATTTCATCCGTCGGGATTTCCCCGAATAATCGTAACACGATACGCGGATCATCAACCATAACCTTTCACTTACGAATCCTAGTATGAGCACCTCTCCCCATGAGCTTGGCCTCCCGGTGAAGACAGATCGGTCAGCTCGGGAACCGCACGAGGCTTGGGCCGGACATTCACCTCATTTCGCATCATATCGTATCGTTTCTTTTGTGGTAGAGGCAGCTTTCGGCATAACCCCGATGACGCTTGTTTAGAGGGAACCCATACTAAGACGCATAAACTTCCAGTTAAGCCCTACCCATAATCGGGTATTGTGGGGGTACTTAATAATTGGAAAGGTATCGCATTCAAACCAACATCATGTTTTATCAAAAATCACCATCTTCTCTTGGTCATATTCACCTTCAAAAATCATTCAATGGAATGCATCTTCATTCCAAGGTTTCAAAATCCTTTCAAAATCACAAGATTCCCATCTAGAGTAGTCAAGTTTTAGTTCATTAGCACTAGCTCTAATTCATGAGGGGTGCTACCTTGCTTTGCTTGGAAGAGACTAACTCACTACTCTAATAACTAACTTGTATTTTGACCAAAGTTAACTATAAAAGTAAATCATTTAGAAAACAAGTAAAAACTTGGGATGGGTTCACATAAGAAAAGATAAGAAACATGGTGCCTTGCCCCAAGGGGCTTTGCACTTGGCAAGAATAAAAGCTTGCATAGTATTTTAGCTTGCCTTGGTAGTTCTCAAACTGTTCCTCCTCCTCCTCCTGGTAGCAACCTTCTTCTTCGGCGTACTCTCCGGTGCTACCGTCTAAATGTGAATACGAGTATAATTACTCACTAATTCAATGGCTATTCCACACATCACAAATAAACACACAAACTACCCTATGCACACACATAAATAAACTAGGGTGCATGGGTTGTGGGATTTAACTAGGATTTGTATTCCACATGTAAATGATAGTTTCCATAGGGTTCTTGAGAAATAATTTCCTCTCATTGAAATCTTCTTAAGATTTAATTTCTCCAACAATCATGGATGAACTCATCTTGACCTAAGTCAAATGTTCATCATCATCATCATTTGGGAAAATGATTTAAATGAGGTGAAACACCTCATACCATTTAATTTACACTACATTTGATTTAAATCTCAAGAAATTCATATAGGAGATTTTGGAACCAGGGGTCCAAACATCCCATGAATTCATGTGAGACAAGTTTAAATGAAGTATAAGACTTCACACAATTTAACTTTAATAGTTTTGGACAATATCAACTAGTTAAACTAGTCAAAATATCCATTCATTAAACCATGGCATGATCATGCAAAGTGACCACACCATTTTATTGCATAAACAATTAGTGTAAGTCAAATGTGAGCTATTAGAGTTGGAATTAACTTAATATCTATTTTGGTTGATTTTTAAGAATTATTTGAATAGGGAAAAGTCCCTGGCTTGTTATTTTTGTCACATTAATTCTGCAAAGAATTTGACCATGAGGCCAGTGGCATGTTGTAGAGAATTTCAGTGGCTTTCCAACAATATCAAAATCACTAAATTTGGTTTAGCCAATTTGAAACTATTTAATTTCAAAGTTTGGGCAGTATTGAAAAAGGGATGTAATTGTTTAAATCAAATTTGAATAAAAGGGCCGGCGGGAAAACGAAGCTGGGCCGAAAAGGTTTAAACAGGCCCAAGGCCAGCCCAGCCACGCGTCTGTGCCCGCGTGGGCTGCCTGACAGGGGGTCCCGCATGTCAGCGGCTTTTAAACGCCGAAGCGGTACGAGCGACGTGGCGCGTTGGATTAGAAGGCGATCCAACGGCGCACGGTCGTCGTCTTCTCCGACGAGAAGCAGAGGGTCTGGCGGCGAGCCTAGGGGGTCGGAGCGCTCACCGTGGCTCCAGCTGGTGGCTGGGCAGTGTGCGTGATGGACGATGTGGACGACGGCGAAGCTCCCGGTACCGGCGGCCGCTCCTGGATCGGCTCCAATCGACGGCGAGCTTCGGCGTGCGATCAGCGGGCTCGAGGCTGCGATTGGGTGGCATCCGGCGGGCAATGTCGAGCGAGTGGAGTGGGTCGGTGGTCGAGTGAGGAGGATGGGAAGGCGATGGTGTGCTCGGCTTCGACGCAAGGAGATCTCCGTTTTATAGATGGCGCAAGGGTGCTGCGTGGCCGTGAAGAAGTCGACCATGGCGCGGCGGTTCCGGCGAGCGTGTTGGGCTAGGCGAGGGTGCTGGCGATGTTCTCCTGGCTCCGGGCGATGCTGTAGGCGGCGACGGCGCGGTCGGGCGGTGTGCTAGGCTGGTCGCGTTGCTTCCGCGACGGCCGCGTTGCGTCGCGGGATCGCGTCGTCGTCTCCGGCGCCGGCGGTCACGGGTCGTGGTCTGGGCGCATGTCCGGCGGCGTCGCGGTGGCGACGTGCGGTGCTCAACGTGCTGTCGAGCGAGGCCAGGGCGAGCGTGAGGTGATGGCGCGGCGCGTGGCCAGTGCGTGTCCGCGGTGTGCACACGCGCGACGCGAGCGGCGTCCAGGGCGAGTTTGGGCGCGCGTGTTCCGGGCGTTGTCGACGTCTTCGTCGACCAGGGCGGAGCTGGGCGAGGCTAGGCGGTGTGGTGGCGTGCTGTGGCGAGGGGGCCAGGGTTGGCGAGCAAGGGAGAGAGGGGGAGGTGGTCGAGCTCGGCGACATGGCCGGCATGGCCATGTCCTAGCTTCTCTCCTCCTCTCCTTAGCTCCACTATGTTGCCTTGAGGGTTTAAGGGGACCAGGGAACAATGTAGTATAGCTTGGGTGTAGGTTAGTTGATGTAGAATCACTATTTGCAATAGTGTGCAAATAGTGCCATATTTTGGAATTTGCAAAATATCCAAAATGGAAAAAGTTCAAATGGTGAAAGTTTTTGAAAAGTGAGTGTTGAGATAAGTTGAAATTGACCAGAGGTGAATTGAGGTGGTGGTGGAAAAATTAGAATTCAAAATTTGGCCCAAAATGGCTAAGTGGAGATTGTTGCACTTGTTAAAAAGTTGCAACTTTGGATGAGCATAGCTATGGATCAAGGATGAATTTGGCAGGGTGATCTTCATCAAAGTTGTTCACCTTGATGTTGACTTTGAAATGGTGCCAAGAGTTAGCAAGAATTGGTTTGGGAAAATTGAATTGCAGGGGCTCAAAGTGGTGATCAGACTAAAATTGGCAGATTTGGCCATCATCACATGTGAGTGAGAAATGTGTTTGAAAATCATTTGAATTGTGAACCCTTGATTCCAAAAGTTGTAATAAGTGTTTAATAACATTATTCAACTAATGGTGAAGACCAAATAGGTCTAGGGTCAAAATTTAAAAAAAATGCCATAGGGCATATGTGAGGGTTTTTAGGGTTTTTCAATTATTGGAAATTCTTCCTCTTTGATTTATTTGGTTGGTGATCTTCATATGATCACTCTAGGGTTTTTGAGCATATCAAATACAAGTAATAACAATCATCATGGCATATCACTCAAATGCACAAGTCCTATGCATGGTACTATATGCAAAAGAAAAGTTTTTTTTTTGTTGGTTTGAAATTTTGCTTTCTGGAATCCTCTAACTTTCTTTTCATTGAAATTTGGGGTGTTACAAACCCTTCCCCCTTACAAAAGATCTCGTCCCGAGATCGAAAAGAAAGTTAGGTACTAAAGAGATCTGGGTACTCCTTCTTCATGAAGTCTTCGCGTTCCCAGGTGGCTTCATCCTCGGTATGGTTGCTCCATTGGATCTTTAGAAACTTGATGCTTCGGGTGCGGGTGGTTCTGTAAGCTTCTTCTAATATGCGAATCGGCACTTCGCGGTAAGTCAGATCCTGGTTGATATCCACCGATCGGTGATCGATGTTCTTGAACACTTCGGTCTTCTTAGGGACTTCAAGACATTTTCGGAGAAGTGAGATGTGAAAAATGTCGTGCACAGCCGACATTTCTTCAGGCAACTCCAGTTGATAAGATACTTCACCTCGGCGGCTGAGGACTTGGAAAGGTCCCACATAGCGAGGTGCAAGCTTTCCTTTCAGCTGAAACCTTTGCATCCCTTTCAAGGGAGATACTTTGAGATAGACGAAATCTCCGATCTCCAAGGTCATCTCCCGACGTCTCTTGTCGGCGTAGCTCTTCTGTCGGGATTGCGTAGTCTTGAGATACTCGCGGATCTTGTGAACCTTCTCTTCGGCTTCACGAAGAACGTCTAGGCCGAAAACTTGACTCTCTCCGACTTCTGACCAGTTCAGGGGGGTACGGCACTTCCTTCCGTACAAGGCTTCAAAGGGGGCCATCTGTAGGCTGGCTTGATAACTATTGTTGTAGGAGAATTCTGCGTAAGGTAGGCAGTCTTCCCACTTGGATCCGTATTCCGATACGCATGCTCTAAGCATGTCTTCCAAGTATCCGGTTTACTCTCTCAGTCTGTCCGTCGGTCTGAGGGTGATAGGCGGTGCTGAAATTTAGGCGAGTGCCTAGTCCTTCATGCACCTTCTGCCAGAACCTTGAGGTGAACTGTGATCCTCTATCTGACACTATCGATTTGGGGGTTCCGTGCAGGGCAACTATTCTGGAGATGTAGAGTTCAGCTAACTTGGGGCCTTGATAAGTGGTTTTGACGGCGATGAAATGGGCGACTTTGGTCAATCTATCGACCACTACCCATATGGAATCATTGCCTTTGCTGGATTTGGGCAGTCCGGTGATAAAGTCCATTCCTACGGAGTCCCATTTCCATTCTGGAATCTGAAGGGGTTGTAACAGTCCGGCGGGTCTTTGGTGTTCTGCCTTAACTCTCTGACAGATGTCACACTTAGCGATATAGCTACCAATCTCTCTCTTCATTCCGTGCCACCAAAATTGTTCTTTGAGGTCCTGGTACATCTTGGTACCTCCGGGGTGGATTGAGTAAAGGGTGTCATGGGCTTCTTGCAAGATGACTTGTTTCAAGTCAGAGTCCGTGGGTACGCAGAGACGTTCTTTGTACCACAGCACTCCGGCTTCGTCTACGGTGAATCCGGGGGCTTTTCCTTCGGCTATCTGTTTCTTGATTCCGTCAATGCTAGCGTTGTCTTTCTGGGCTTCCTTGATCCGACCAACCAAGGTGGGTTGCGGTTCTATGCTGGCTAGGAATCCTTCACTCACGAGTTCAAGTCTGAACTCGTTCAAACTCCTGGTGCAAGCTGGGCTGTTCGGTTGCGAGCATGGAGTTCAACTGGCACGGCAGTCGACTCAAAGCATCCGCTACCACATTGGCCTTGCCGGGGTGGTAGTGAATCTCCATGTCGTAATCCTTGATCAATTCAATCCATCGGCATTGTCTCATGTTCAGCTCCTTCTGGGTGAATATATATTTGAGGCTTTTGTGGTCGGAGTAGATCTCGCATCGATTACCCATGAGGTAATGACGCCAAACCTTCAGGGCTAAGACCACGGCTGCAAGCTCGAGGTCATGGGTTGGGTAATTCTGTTCATGTTGCTTGAGTTGTCTCGAAAGGTAGGATACAACCTTGCCTTCTTGCATAAGCACGCATCCAAGTCCAGTCTTGGAGGCGTCGCAATATACGTCAAAGGGCTTTGCGATATCTGGCATGATCAGGATTGGGGCTGTTGTCAGTCTACTCTTGAGCTGTTGAAAGCTCTCTTCGCATTTGTCGGTCCACTCAAACCTTCTGTCCTTTTTCAGCAGTTGGGTCATTGGTCGAGCGATGCTCGAAAAACCTTCTACAAATCTGCGGTAGTATCCGGCTAATCCAAGAAAAGCGCGGACCTCGGTTTGTGTGGTTGGGGCTTTCCATTCCATAACGGTTGTGATCTTGGCGTGGATCTACGGCAATTCCTCTTGTAGCCAAGATGTGTCCGAGGAATCCAACTTCTTCCAGCCAAAACTCACACTTGCTAAACTTGGCGTACAGCGAGTGTCTGTCATCGGGGTTTCTAGGACAATCTCCAAATGTCGTTCATGTTCCTCTTCGGACTTGGAGCTAGACCGAAACTGTCGTCGATGAAAAGAACGACAAATTTGTCCAAGAAGTTCATGAAGATCTTATTCATGAGATTCATGAAATAAGCGGGGCATTGGTCACTCCAAACGACATGACGTTGTACTCATACAACGCCATATCGAGGTCGGTGAAAGCAGTTTTTGGAATGTCGGTGGCTCGTATCTTCAGTTGGTGGTATCCGGTTCTAAGATCAATCTTGGAGAAAACTCGGGATCCGGTGAGTTGGTCAAACAAGTCTTCGATCTTGGGTAAGGGGTATACCTTGACAAAGTAAGAAACTTGTCGCGGTATTCAACCACCGTCATGCGACCTTGTTTCAGCTCACGGAATTCATCCCTCATCTTCTTGATAAGACCCGGGGGTACATGGTACTTGCTGAACTTGAGTTTGAAATCCTCCCAAGTCATGAATTGACCTCCGTTCATGGCACGGGTACTTGTCCACCAAGCGCGAGCTGGTCCAGCGAGATAGTGAGTGGCGAACAACACCTTCTCGTTGGCTTCCACTCCAGCTACCTCTAGATTGTTCTCCATAGTCTGGAGCCAATCATCGGCGTCGAGTGGCTCCTCGGTCTTGCTAAACACCGGAGGATTGGTGTTCTGGAAGTTCTTGAGCTTGGATCCGGGGTGGTCATGATTTCCATGGCCTTGGTTTGCGATGTTCTGCAAGGCGATGAGGTTGGCTTGGCGCTCAGCTCTTTCGGTTTCCCGGTCTGCAAGCAGGGTTTGCAGAAGTTGCAGCATTGCGTCGTTGGTGCGATTTGGAGGGGCCATCTGAAGATATAGAAGATCATGAGATGAGAGGGAACGTTCTATGGTTCATTTTGGTTAGGTTTGGAAAACATTTGAAAACTGGTAAACTTTTCATGACAAACATAACATTCATTCATTCATGCAACACATAGTACAAACTACACACATACTCCAATGGTTTTAGGAACCATTCTCATGCTACGATACAAAGGACGGGATACAACTCACACCTACTATAAGTGAGACTAGTGCAACTACTCCTCATCATCGATATCGATCGGGACGTAGTCATCGTGTCCTGCCTCCGGGAACTCGTAGTCCTCCTCCTCGGTGTTCTCGTCCTCCTCAAAGTCATCGTCATCGCTCGAAAGGCGTCTCCTCCTCGAATGTCGATGCCTCCATCGTCATCCTCCACCGACTAATCGATCCTCCGGGCCTTGACAGTGGCCTCAAGTGACGCGATCCGGTCGCGAGGCGGCGAATCGTAGCGTCCTTCTTGGCACGCTGCGGCGAAGGCTTCGCGGTCGTTGTTGAGTAGCTTGATCGCCTCCCCTGCTCGGTGATGTGAGCATGGGTCCGGTTCGCGTAAGCGCGAGAGGCGTCGAGGTCCCTCCGAGTCCGGTAGAGCATGAAGTCCAAGTGATCCACATGGTGCCTCAACCGGGGGTGCAGTGGCACATCCATGGGTCTTCCGTCAGAGTTACGCCTCGCGAGATGCGCAAAGCGTTCCTCACGAAGTGCTTCCGCATTCTGTCCGCACAGACGAGCAAGTGCTTCCTGAAGAGCACGTGCAAGCCCGTCGAGCCAGTTGCTCTCACGGAAGGAGAAGAGGATCCTCTCAGAAGTGGGAGGCTCCATCTTGCCCCTCAAGTCGGCAGTGATAATCCACTGCAGTTCCCCTCCTGGCTGGTCGTCCACCTGAATCCCGTGAAACTCGGGGTGTGGGCGGCCAAGGTGATCCGATAGGGAGTCGAGGTCATGCTCGAAGATCAAGCTTCCTCCGTTCCCAAGCTGATAAAACTTGGTGTTGAGGGGTTCATTCGGCTCCATCTGAAAGAGAATTGGATGAGTAAGTTAGAGAGTGCAAAGTGTGGCAAAATTTTAAGTTGATTCAAATAAGATAGAACATGATTCATCAAATTTTGGCAAAGTCTCAAAGACAAGAGTGTAGTAAATTTTCACAAATAATTTCTTTCATTTGATTTCAAAGTTAAATTTTTCAGAACGCCCATTCTAACTAAGGTCTTCTAAGGTCAAACAATGGCTCGATACCAACTTGTCAACACCCGGATTTTCAAGTCCGAATGCCTATTATGTCATACATCGCAATCCCGGGAATATTGTTGTTGCGAGGCATAATAGTTAAGTATCACGATCATCATTCATTACAAACCATAAGTCTTACAAATTGGAATCACATGATCCATATTACACGAATAGTTGATCTATTGATCAACGAACAAACACAAGTTCATAGTTCAACATAGCGGAAGCGTAAGATACAAGGACTCTCTAGTCCACAGGCCAACGCTTGACGTCGGAAGGCGCTTAGTTGTCGTAGTCGTCCTGCTGGTCATCTCCTTGGTCGTCTTCATACTCTGGCCATTTGAATAGCCAGGGACAAAGCCGTGAGTACGTTGAGTACTCGCAAAGTAATACTAATGTAAGTGCTAGACATTCTAGTATGGTTTGCTAAGCTCTAGTTTATTTGCATAAAGCTAGTTTTATTTCACAAAGTTTTGAGAAAAAAGCTTACTCAAGTGCTAACTAACTCAAGGGGGAACATTAGTGTCATTCCCACCATTCAAGTGGTGATTTCAATTCAAACCACCACAAGTCATTGCACCATCACCTTTCAACATCATTTTCAAAGATATGACATCGGAAACTGTATGGCCTTTCCAACCGTCCGTAACCGTGGACGCGGCTATTCGAATAGGTTTACACTCTGCAGAGGTTGCACACTTGTGCCACAACATTTGATTTCATCCGTCGGGATTTCCCCGAATCATCGTAACACGATGCGCGGATCATCAACCATAACCTTTCACTTACGAATCCTAGTATGAGCACCTCTCCCCATGAGCTTGGCCTCCCAGTGAAGACAGACAGTCAGCCTGGGAACTGCACAGGGCTTGGGCCGGACATTCACCTCATTTCGCATCATATCGTATCGTTCCTTTTGTGGTAGAGGCAGCTTTCGGCGTAACCCCGATGACGCTTGTTTAGAGGGAACCCATACTAAGACGCATAAACTTCCAGTTAAGCCCTACCCATAATCAGGTATTGTGGGGGTACTTAATAATTGGAAAGGTATCGCATTCAAACCAACATCATGTTTTATCAAAAATCACCATCTTCTCTTGGTCATATTCACCTTCAAAAACCATTCAATGGAATGCATCTTCATTCCAAGGTTTCAAAATCCTTTCAAAATCACAAGGTTCCCATCTAGAGTAGTCAAGTTTAGTTCATTAGCACTAGCTCTAATTCATGAGGGGTGCTCCTTGCTTTGCTTGGAAGAGACTAACTCACTACTCTAATATCCAAATTGTATTTTGACCAAAGTTAACTATAAAAGTAACTCTTTTAGAAAACAAGTAAAAACTTGTAGAGTAAAAACTTGGGATGGGTTCTCATAATCAAAGATAAGAAACATGGTGCCTTGCCCCAAGGGGCTTTGCACCTTGCAAGAATAAAGCTTGCATAGTATTTTAGCTTGCCTTGGTAGTTCTCAAAGCTGTTCCTCCTCCTCCTCCTGGTAGCAACCTTCTTCTTCGGCGTACTCTCCGGTGCTACCGTCTAAATTTGAATACGAGTATAATTACTCACTAATTCAATGGCTATTCCATGCATCACAAATAAACACACAAACTACTCTATGCACACCAAATAAATAAACTAGGGTGCATGGGTTGTGGGGTTTAAAATAGAATTTGTATTCCATAAGTAAAAGATAGTTTCCATAGGGTTCTTGAGAAATCATTTCCTCTCATTGAAATCTTCTCAAGATTTAATTTCTCCAACAATCATGGATGAACTCATATTGACCTAAGTCCAATGTTCATCATCATCATTTGGGGAAAATGATTTAAATGAGGTAGGCCACCTCATACCATTTAAATAGCACTACCTTTGATTTAAATCTCAAGTAATTCATATAAGAGAGTTTGGGACCAGGGGTCCAAACATCCCATGAATTCATGTGAGACAGGTTTAAATGAAGTATAAGACTTCACACAATTTAATTTTAATAGTTTTGGATAATATCAACTAGTTAAACTAGTCAAAATATCCATTCATTAAACCATGGCATGATCATGCAAAGTGACCACACCATTTTATTGCATAAACAATTAGTGTAAGTCAAATGTGAGCTATTAGAGTTGGAATTAACTTAATATCTATTTTGGTTGATTTTTAAGAATTATTTGAATAGGGAAAAGTCCCTGGCTTGTTATTTTTGTCCAATTAATTCTACAAAGAAAATGACCCTGAGGCCAGTGGCATGTTGTAGAGAATTTCAGTGGCTCTCTAACCCTATAAAATTCACTAGATTTGGTTTAGCCAATTTGAAAAGGTGGAATTTCAAAGTTTTGGGCAGTATTGGATTTCATTTGAATTAATTAAACTGGTTTTGAATTAAACAGGCCGGCGGGAAACTAACTGGGCCGAAACGGTTTGAAAACGGCCCAAGCCAGCCCACCACGCGTCTGTGCCCGCGTGGGCTGCCTGACAGGGGGTCCCGCATGTCAGCGGCTTTTAAACGCCGAAGCGGTACGAGCGACGTGGCGCGTTGGATTAGAAGGCGATCCAACGGCGCACGGTCGTCGTCTTCTCCGACGAGAAGCAGAGGGTCTGGCGGCGAGCCTAGGGGGTCGGAGCGCTCACCGTGGCTCCAGCTAGGGTGGGCAGTGTGCTTGATGTACGATGTCGACGACGGCGAAGCTCCCGGCACCGTCGGCTCGCTCTGGATCGGCTCCAATCGACGGCGGCGAGGTGGCGGTCACGGCGGGCTCCGATGCTGCAGATTGGAGTGGCGTCGGCGAGCAATCGATCGAGTGGTTGGAGTGGCGCGAGTGGTCGAGTGGAGGAGTGGTGAACGGCGATGATGTGCTCGGACTTCGTCGCAGGAGATCTCCGTATTTATAGATGGCCGAGGGTGCTGCGTGGCCGTGAAGAAGTTGACCGATGGCGCGGCGTTCTCCGGCGTGCGTGTCGAGCTAGGCGAGGGTGCTGCGACGTGTCTCCTACGGCTCCCGGCGAATGCAATTGGCGGCGACAACGCGGTCGGGCGGTGGCTAGGTTGGTCGCGTTGCTTCCACGACGGCCGCGGCGCGTCGCGGGAGCGCGTCATCGTCTCCGGCGCCGGCGGTCACGGGTCGTGGTCTGGGCGCATGTCCGGTGGCGTCGCGGTGTCGACGGCGGTGCTCAACGTGCTGATCGAGCGAGGCCAGGGCGTGCGTCGAGGTCGATGGCGCGGCGCGTGGCCGGTGCGTGTCCGCGGTCGTGCATCACTTGCGACGCGAGCGGCGTCCGGGCGAGTGTGGGCGCGCGTCGTCCGGGCGTCTGGTCGCCGTCTCCTTCGACCATGGCGGTGCTAGGGCGTTGCTAGGCGGCGTGGTGGCGCACGGTGGCGAGGGGCCAGGGCTGGTGAAGCAATGGAGAGAGGGGGAGGTGGTCGGGCTCGGCGACATGGCCGGCATGGCCATGTCCTAGCCTCTGCTCCTCCTCTCCCTAGGGCTTTACTATGTTGCCATTGAGGGTTAAAGGGGACAGGGGAACCATGTGGTGCATAGCTTGGGGTTAGAGTAGTTAGATGTAGAATCACTATTTGCAATAGTGTGCAAATAGTGCCCAATTTTGGAAATTCACAAGAATGTCCAAATTTGAAATAATTCAAATGGTGAACCTTTTTGAAATGTGAGTGTTGGGATAAGTTGTAATTGACCAGAGATGAATTGAGGTGGTGGTGGAAAAATTAGATTTCAAAATTTGGCCAAAATGGCTAAGTGGAGATTGTTGATCTTATTATAAAGTTGCAACTTTGGATGAGCATAGCTAGTGATCAAAGATGAATTTGGCAGGGTGGTCTTCATCAAAGTTGTTCACCTTGATGTTGACTTTGAAAAGGTGCAAGGAGTTAGCAAGAATGGATTTGAGAAAATTGAGTTGCAGGGGCTCAAAGTGGGGATCAGACTAAAATTGGCAGATTTGGCCATCATCACATGTGAGTGGGAAAAGTGTTGGAAATCATTTGAATTGTGAACCCTTGATTCCAAAAGTTGTAATAAGTGTTTAACAACATTATTCAACTAATGGTGAAGACCAAATAGGTCTAGGGTCAAAATTTATAAAAAGGCCATAGGGCATATGTGAGGGTTTTTAGGGTTTTTCAAATATTGGAATTTCTTCCTCTTTGATTTATTTGGTTGGTGATCCTCATATGATCACTCTAGGGTTTTAGAGCATACAAAAAAAAAGTACTAACAATCATCATGGCATATCACTCAAATGCACAAGTCCTATGCATGGTACTATATGCAAAAGAAAAGTTTTTGTTGGTTTGAAATTTTGTTCTCTGGAATTCTCTAACTTTCTTTTCCTTGAAATTTGGGGTGTTACAGTGTTCTCCACCTATAGCCGTTTTCCTAGTAGTGACCCGCACGACAGCCGAGACGCCGATGATGCTGATGTATGACATCTGTATCACCTATGTACCACACATTTATATATGCATGACCTATGTATCAGAACATTTATGTATGCATGACCTATGTATCAGACATTTATGTATGCATGACCTATGTATCAGACATATCTTAATTTCAGTTGTATTCTTAATTTGAAGTGAATGTGTCGCCAATATCTTCCCGCCATTTATTTCCCGGTCACATGTTCCCGCTCAAATGTCCCCGCCCAATTTTCCCGCCACTTATCTCCCGCTCACATCTTCACGCCGAAACTCTTACCTTCTTAGCCTATAAAAACCCCACATCGTTTCCTTGTGTTTCAGTGTGCTCTCTCTACAAGATGAATCACCCACATAAGAATCCCCCCGTCTTTTAAACGAATTCATGGCCAAACCACTTCTAGCCAGTGCCCGCTACGTTATGAATGAGAGTAAGGTAGAGACATTCGAGGAGTTCATCAGTAGCGACGCCTTGCTCCGTAAGGTGGGTAGGGAATTTGAGACTTGGTCTTTTGGAATTGGACTGGGGAAGATGCCTGTTCGAAGCCCACGGGAAATAAGGTATGAGCTTATCAGGTTGAATGAGAAGTGGAAGAAACTACCATGGAAGGATGAAGAAGAAAAGCAAGGGCTTTTGAAATATCTAGTATGGTGGGCGGCTGAGAGCGAGGATGACGATGATATCTTTGAGCCTAGCAGCAAGGGAAAGGCAGCTGCATCGTCGAAGGGCAAAAAGGCCATCTCCTCGAAGGGCAAGAGTGCTGCACCGCCGGCCATCGACTCTGACGATGACTTCGAGCCTAGCAGCAAGGGCAAGGCAGCTGCACCGCCGAAGGGCAAAAAGTTCCAATTCCTCAAAGGGCAAGAGTGCTGCACCGCCATCCGTCAATTCTGATGACGACTTCATGCCTAGGAGCAAGGGCAAGAGAGCTGCATCGTCGAGGGCAAGAGCAAGGGCATGTAGCATTCATAGCGTTTAAATTGTCAGTAGAGATGTATCTTCCACTAAGTTCTACCGTTTATGTTTCTGTACCGATGTATCTTCCACTAAGTTGTAGCGTTCAGTGCGAAATCAACAGTACTTTATTAAGACATCTCAGGAAATTAAGATACAATAGAACTAAAATTAAAATATGGCTAATCACTACAGTGGAATTTAAGATGCAACGACAAACTAAAACTGAAATTAAGATACATAGCTAGTATGCCACATCACTCTACTTTCCCTGCGTCCACCGTGGCTATTTTCCGGACTTGTCGCCGCGTTCTTCTCCCGCTTGCGCCTCAGCAGCTCTTTCCCTTAATCTCTTCTTTTCCGCTTCACGGGCCTCCCTGCGCACCTCATCCTCTGCATACCTACGTGCACCCTCATCATCCATCCTCTTCTGATTCACCTCGCGATTTCGAACTTGCTCCGCCCTTAATTTTTGGATCTTCCTCTCTCGCTCTGCTTTATCATTAGCAGCAGCCTTTTCCCAACGCTCCTCCTCAAAGAACCTTGCCCATGCACGCCGGTGTTTCTCCTCAACCTCCCGGCTCGCCCAATCCGGCTGCTCCTTGTCTATCCAGTGAAACCATTTACACAGAGGCGGGGGAGACTGGAACACAAACAGTAACATTAAACCAGGTAAATAAAGACCTACAAATATGACTAAACAAAATTATGTCAAAACATACCGGCGGCCTGGTGGATGACGAAGCTGAACTTGGGGGTGGATCATGATCATAGTTCGCACACATGAAAATTTTCATACAGAACCAATCAGAGAAATCCTCCACCTGCTTAACCTTAGCAAGATGGCCGCACCAACACCGTTCCGCTGTCACACCCGGGGGCAAACTTGCCGCCTTCGCCTTCGTCGGCCTAAACTCCTGGTCAGAGCACGGCACTCTCATGGTAGCTAAGGGTGAGCCAGCAGAAAAAAGAGAGTGGTAGAAGCACTTGTGCAGCGAAGAGTGTCGATCCCTGCTTTTATAAAAAAAATCCGAGAACGTGGCGGGAAAATATGGCGGGAGAGCTGTGGCGGCAAAAATATGGCGGGAGAGTGGTGGCGGGACAGACAGGCGGGAAATGTTTACCGGGAGAGCGTAGGCGGGAGATATGTGCGAAAAAATATTGGCGAAAGAGGTGGGGGACCCTAAACTAACCCTAAACCGAAGCATGCAAATCATCGTCTATTAGGTGGCCAGTCGGTCGCTAGCAGGCCGGTCGGGCTCTAGCTGGCCGATCAGTCTCTAGTGGACCGATTACTTTTGCTCTCTGACACAGCGGAGGCCAGAGTGCCCTGACACCCAATCAGCCTCCTATAGGCTGATCGTGACATTCCCAGAAAATTAAAAAAAATCTTATTATTAAAAAAAATCGCTCCGTGCAAGTGGCTCCACCAAGGTTCAGACCTATCATTTAGTATACTAAATGGAACCTTGAGTTAAAAATTGTGAAAAGCGCATGCACGTGAACATATGAGCTAGCGCTCGTAAAAAAACTTGCGAAGTACTACATCCGTTCCAATGAATATGGCTGATAAATTTAATCAAAAGTTAAAACTTACAAAGTTTGATCAAATATAAAAAATAAAATATAAACATCTAAAACATGAAACAAATATATTATGAAAACATATTTTATGGTGAATTTACTAATATTGATTTAGTATCGTAAATGTTTATTTTTTTTCTCTACAACATTTGTCAAACTTAGAGGATGTTGAATTTTGACTAAATTTATAAGACTTATTCATTAGAATGGAGGGATCATTGACACTACTATAAATTTGAGTATATCCGGTCGCGGCCATAATAGCCCTCCCCAAATGGCTACTAGGGCCGTCAGATAGAAAAGGGTGCCCAGCTGCGGCCTCCAAACACGGCTTAGGTACGGCGCCCCCATGCCGACCCCGACCCACAGGGGGCCACCGGGGGGGCGTTGCCGATGCCACATAGGTTGCTGACCGGTAGGCCAGCCACTGTCATAGAGACAGTGGATGCTCAGCTAAAATTAATGGCGCTGGTCATCTTTAAATAAAGACCTCGCCTGTTCCCCAGGCGGCGGTAGGCAACGCATCTCGTCGTAATTGTGTCTTCCCCACGTGGCAACGTGCGGGATTCCCACGCGGCAGCGTTAATGCGCACAACGGCGTCCTCGCCTGCCACGCCTCCATGGCGCCGCTCTCCACCGCTTGGTTCCTCCTTCATTCGGAACCTCCATCGCCACAAAAAGCTAAGGCGAGAAACCTCCACCGCCTGCATCACGCTGATCATATCGCAGAACCGCCGTACGGGAGGTGCAGCTGCGAATGACTTCGGCCCTCACAATCGCTGAGGTGTGGGTGTTGTACCACAATGGGTACCCGCGCCTCCCGAGATGCGGCTTCTCATGGGATGGAAGATGAGCACCAGCGCCATCGGCATTCCGCCGGTGCCGCAGGTGGGAACCACGCGGTGGGCACAGGAGGTGTATGCCTACCGTAAGACGCTGACAGAGGCGCAACGCGCCGGCCCTCTCTGGGACACTGGCAACCTCCAGCAATGGCTTGCCTTCTTCGGCCAGCGGCAAGAGCTGGGGCTCGCCCGCCACAACAGGCCTATCTCTTCGAAGAACAAAAATCAAGCCGGTCACGAGCGCTGGTGGGTGGGTGCTAGGGTGCACCCCAGACATCAGCATGGAACACATCTACAATGGTGGCGAGCCACTACAGGCTCCACCTGATGGGATTCGTAGCATAGAAAACAAAAAATTTCCTACCGCAAGAACGAATAACAAGCCAAGATCCAATCTAGTAGATGGTAGCAACGAGAAGATCATGAGACTAACCCTCGAAGATTTCCAAAGCCTACGAGATTAGATCTCGTTGTTGATGTAGTCGATCACTTGCCGCTTCCAAAAGCGCGTAGAAGATCTTGATGGTGCCACAATCGGGCAGCACCTCCGTACTCGGTCACACGTTCGGTGTTGATGATGACGTCCTTCTCCCCGTTCCAGCGGGCAGCGGATGTAGTAGATCCTCCTCGGAATCCCGACAGCACGATGGCGTGGTGTCGGTGGTGGTGGAGATCTCCGGCAGGGCTTCGCCTAAGCGCTGTGGGAGAAGATGGAGGAGGAGAGAGGCTAGGGTTTGGGAGAGATGGGGGGCTAGGGCGCCGGCCAGGGGAGCCCTAGGTGGTGCGGCCAAGTCTAGGGCAGCCCCCTCCCTCTCCTCCTCATTATATAGGTGGAACCCCAAGGGTTTGCCCAAATTCTTCGAATAAGACCCCAATTCAAAAACTGCCTTATGGACGAAACCTAGAGGGACAGGGACTCTCCCCTTCCCTCCTTGTTGGCCGGCCAAGGGTGGTGGACTCCACCATGGACTCCACCCTCCCACTTGGTTGGCAAGTTAGGGTTGGTGGAGTCCAACCGGGACTCCGCCTTCCATGGTGATTTCTTCCAGAAGGTTCTAGAACATTCTAGCGCTTTCCATAAATGCACCGGATCATTTTCCAAACTTGGAAAGTGACTTCCTATATATGAATCTTATTCTCCGGACCACCTTGTGATGTCCTGGATCCCATCCGAGACTCCGAACAACATTCGAACTCCATTCCATATTCCATATCTACTTAAAACGACATCAAACCTTAAGTGTGTCACCCTACGGTTCGTGAACTATGCAGACATGGTCGAGACTCCTCTCCGACCAATAACCAATAGCGGGATCTGGAGATCCATAATGGCTCCCACACATTCAACGATAACTTAGTGATCGAATGAACCATTTACATACGATGCCGATTCCCTTTGTCACGCGATATTTTACTTGTCCGAGGTTCGATCACCGGTATCTCCATACCTAGTTCAACCTCGTTACCGACAAGTACTCTTTACTCGTACCGTGGTATGTCATCTCTTGTGATCTTAATCACATGCTTGCAAGCTAATCAGACGACATTCCACCGAGAGGGCCTAGAGTATATCTATCCGTCATCGGGATGGACAAATCCCACTCTTGATCCATATGCCTCAACTCACACTTTCCGAATACTTAATCCCATCTTTATAACCACCCATTTACGCAGTGGCGTTTGATGTAATCAAAGCATCCTTCCGGTGTAAGTGATTTACATGATCTCATGGTCGAAGGACTTAGGTAACTATGTATCGAAAGCTTATAGCAAGTTGAACTTAATGACTTGATCTTATGCTATGCTTACTATGGATGTGTCCATCACATCATTCACCTAATGATATGATCTTGTTATTAATAACATCCGATGTTCATGATCAGGAAACCATGATCATCTATTAATCAACAAGCTAGTTAAATGAGAGGCTTACTAGGGAGTTTGGTTGTTTACACAACACACATGTATCAATGTTTCCGGTTAATACAATTATAGCATGGAGTGTAAACATTTATCATGAACATTAAGATATAACAATAACTATTTTATTATTGCCTCTCGGGCATATCTCCAACACCACCGCCCTCGCATCCGCCATGGGCTCCGAGGAGGACGACCTCGGTGTTATTGTCCTCACGGTCTTCATCCTCGGCGCCGTGATCTTCGTCCTTGGCGCCGCGATCTTCCTCCTCGATGCCCCGCACTCCGAAGCACGAGGTGAAAGAGGATACACCCTCTCCTCCCAGGAGCCACCACCGCACCGGCGGCATCGTCATCCGCAAGTCGGCGCGGCAGCCTTTGCCGCCTCGCGACCACATTTGCTTCCGTCGGCCGAGGGAGGAGGCACCAAAGAAGAAGCCCGCATCCACCCTATAAGAGGAGTCCACGTGGCGGGTTGCCTTGCTGCCACTATCGAGGACCCCGATGACATGCCAGGGCTAGCGTGGGCCCTCGCCAACTTGCCGAACAACCACCGCACGATGGTGGCACCACTGTCTGTTGGCCTCCTCTGGTCGGCGGAGGATACGGGGAACCTCCTCGACCTCACACGCGACAATGACGCAGCGGGAACGAGCGGCAGCATAGAAGGAGGTGGCGGTGTGAGCACCAGCGGTGCCGGCCCTAGCGACATCGTCAAAGACAATGAACCAAACGCCGCCGCCCACTTGTGGTTCTACCGCACCCGCCGCGACGACGGCTAGGACAACTATTAGATTTGGTTTTTTACTTTAAATTTAGTTAAATTTCTTTCATATTTATAAGATATAAGGAAATGCGAATGAAATTCAAAGTTATCCTTTCACTAGTAGAAAATAGGTCTAATGTTCAGACCTGCCAGGAGCATTTGTCCCGGTTGCACTTGGAACCGGGACTAATGTTAGCACTAGTCCCGGTTCCAACGGCTAGGGGCGCACAGGGGGTACGGCCACCTCTAGTCCCGGTTAGGAAGGGACCTTTAGTCCCGGTTGGTGTATCCAACCGGGACTAAAGGTGGTGCGGCTGGGGAGACTGGCCTCGAGCGCCTTTAGTCCTGGTTGGAGACACCAACCGGGACTAAAGGTCCATCTCTATATATATACCCCATGCCCTGCCCTTGTGATCCACACTAGCTTTTTTCCCTTCTTAGCACAGGAGGTGTATGTTGCTTTGCTTTTCCATTCTTATGCACAAGAGGTGCTCGATGAAATGCCTATGAAGTGCCCGAGCCACACTTAAGCTTTCTCCTTTTTTCCTCCTTCTCGATCGAGGTTAACAACTTTATCCTTTCATCCGTCATTGATAAAATGCATGTATCGATGTACATTGTTTATCTATTCATGATGTTCTGTAATGGCTTTTGATGTACTTAATTATATAATGCAGATGATCCGGCAATGGATGTACGTTGACCGATGCAGTAACGAGTTCATTACGGGGCTGCGTTATTTTCTCCGTGTGGGTGAGGAAAACAAAGAGGAAGGTTTTATGTGTTGTCCACGTGTTGTCTGTCGGAATCAGAAGGATTACTCTTCCACGACAACCCTTCACACCCACCTGCTTCAGTCAGGTTTCATGCCCAGCTATAATTGTTGGACCAAGCACGGAGAAAGAGGGGTTATGATGGAATACAATGAAGAAGAGGGGGGTGATGGCAACTATCCCATGTTCCCTGAATACGGTGATACTGCAACGGGGGAAGCATATGATCAGGAGGCATTAGATGAGTCTGCTGATGATCTTGGTCGGGCCATTGCTGATGCAAAGAGAAACTGCGAAACTGAAAATGAGAGGTTGATGTTCGAGCAGATGTTAGAGGATCACAACAAATTGTTGTACCCAAATTGCGAAGATGGCCAGAATAAGCTCGGTAGCACACTGGAATTGTTGCAATGGAAGGCAGAGAATGGTGTGACTGACTCGGGATTTGAAAAGTTGCTAAAAATAATGAAGAAGCAGCTTGCAAGGGGTAACGAATTGCCCGCCAGTACGTACGAAGCGAAGAAGGTTGTCTGCCTTCTAGGATTAGACGTGCAGAAGATACATTCATGCATTAATGACTGCATCCTCTACCGTGGTGAGGAGTACGAGAATTTGGATGCATGCCCGGTATGCACTGCATTGTGGTATAAGATCAGACGAGATGATCCTGGTGATGTTGAGGGCGAGCGCCCAAGGAAGAGGGTTCCTGCCAAGGTGATGTGGTATGCTCCTATAATACCACGGTTGAAACGTTTGTTCAAAAACAAAGAGCATGCGAACTTGTTGCGATGGCACAAAGAAGACCGTAAGAAAGATGAGATGTTGAGACACCCCGCTGATGGGTCACAGTGGAGAAAAATTGACAGAGTTTTCCCGGACTTTGCAGATGACGCAAGGAACTTAAGGTTTAGTCTAAGTACAGATGGCATGAATCCTTTCGGGGAGCAGAGCTGCAGTCATAGCACCTGGCCTGTAACTCTATGTATCTATAACCTTCCTCCTTGGTTGTGCATGAAGCGGAAGTTCATTATTGTAATATCCGAGGTATTGGGGTTACAAAAATAGAGGAAACAGATGTGTGCATTGCATTCATGCATAGAAAATCTGGGGAATTTTCGCGCTTTAAAGTAAAACAGTCACAGTACCTGAAGTTTCACTTGACCTTGGTGGAATTGAAGTAGCTCATCAAGTCAAGCGCTACAAGCCTCAATGTGACTTTGCTAAAACTTTGTTTTGGGTAGAGATTATTTGATCTAAGGGGTTAGATCAAATGGAACTAATAATCAACACAACAACACTTTACCCCAATGATCAATTGCTTGATCTTATAAAAGATTATAATAAGTTAAGTCTTGCCATAGCATATGAATATACAACTACTTGTAAATCAAGTAACAATGAATGAAGAAACTATTCTTCACTTATCTTTTCCATGTCTTAAACTAATCCATGATCCTACCATGAACCTCATGGTATTCATTCTACTCCAAACTTGGAAACATGACAAGGAGATCAACCCAAGAAATATATATTCTTCTCTATTCCAAATAGTTAAGCATCAAACCTAGAGAGGTGAGAGTTCTATTATAATTATTAGAGAAGCATTAACAAACCTTGAGTTAAACCTTGGATATACATCCAAGTATTCAAATCATCATCTTTAATTGGAACCTTAGGATCTTATTCAAGATATTTCTTAGAGAGAGAAACCATTTATGTTAAACATAGATATTGATGATCACACCAATCTCTATGGAACCTAAACTCAGGTTAGTATTAAAGTCCTTCCCAAATGAGAGAGAGACCACTCATACCAATATTAGATTTACCTATTTAAAGAATAAAGGACAAAATTGGAACCGAAGTATTAGGATATTAACCATTTTATCTTGGAGTGGTGGGATAACCTAATATCACATGGAATAATACCATACCCCTGAATTGATAAGGTGAGGAAGAGACTAACCCCAATTAAGCTAGACAAATGAAACCTTAGCCTAGATACCTAAGGAGATATTAGGAGTACACCATAAACCTTAGTATAACCATTCTTAAATAAGAAAGCTCAACCTATGGTGTTATACTCAAGATAATTGAGACAACCATAACTATGCCCATTCAAGAAACTATAAAAGAAAGTAGATATAGTGAATTGATGAAGACAACACTTGATCTTGAGAGTGAGAAACCCATTCAAGGAGAGAAATCTTAGGAAGTCCAACCTTGATCATTATAAATTGTGTAATGATCATAAACCCTAAGAATTTGAAGTTAAGATATTAAGAACAAGATGATCATATATAATATATGATCATGCCTTGGAGATATGTGAGGATAAGTTTAACTCTACTAGTATAAGTAGATCCCATTTCCACATGAAATTATAGGGAGATCACTAGTAAGAAACCCTAGGCCATATCTCAACCCTAACTTATAAATCACTTGGTGATCATAAGTAGAATCCTACCACATTTATATTCTACCTATTCCTCCATTAAAGAACATAAGAAAACCTTAGAGTCAAACTCTATACTTTGTATGGTGAGAAACCATCCACCAATACGACCAAAGTTAACTATAAAAAGAACCACAATCACTTTAGTTACTTTAATAATAGATTAAGGATATAAAACAAGCCTATAGGAATAAGATAGAATCACTTCTCAGATCCTTAACAACTAAATGAGAACAATAATAATTAAAGTAAGTAACCACCTTATTTTGGTTAGGGGAGATTAAACCCTAGCAAATACAAGATAGTATCATCTCAATTCTACAACCTAGCATCATATCTCAACCCTAGTCTGTGCAACACATGGGGATTGCTAGTATAAACTTAAAACCATGCTTAAGCTCAGATATGAGCAAGGGAACTATTTAACCAACTCGAAATGAAACAAGATAGCAAATTAACATATCTCACAAGCCATGCCTATGTGGGTGCAACTAACTAGTGTTTTCATATAAATAGAAGTCTCATGAGAGAGATGAGATCCACCTTAACCATATTAAACTAAGGGTTTAAAAGATGACAATAATACTTTAAAATAACCTTAAACAATTCTCCAACGCAAAAACCACCATGAGCACATGAAATAATGTTATGAGATCATATGCTCAAATAAGAAACTTGATATTAAGCTATGCCTTGTAAATTGTTTAATACAATGTAACAAAAGATAAATATAAAAACTTAACTATCAATAGGTACTTAGAAGAACCTCTTGAGAAATAGTTTGGATTACCTAAATTGGTATTGGCAATTAGGACTATATAATTGCCCATTTTCCATCTCTATTAACATTTAATAAACAAGGGTGTCACTACACATAAGAAATATTTTACAGCTCTTATATTTACAATAGTATGTTTGTAAACTCCAAAGGGATTCACACATTTAAAATCCTGCAAGGTATAAATAGGATTCAATTTTGAATTTTAAAAGCGAGAATTCAAAACGAGAAAAATAAGAAAGAAAACGAGAAAACAAAATAAAAGAAAGAAGCTTACCTGGACCTTACTGCTCGGCCAAGCCCACCAACACAGCCCACCGTAAGCCGGGCCCGAGTCCGGCAGGCCGCAGCCCAACGCTAGCCCAAGTACCCCTTCGGCAACAAAATAAAAGAACGAGCTCATCCTCATCCCTTCGTCTCGCAGGACGACAGCACGACGGCGTGCCCATCTTTCCCTCGTCGCTGGCGGTCTCTCCTGCCTCGACGACGTGACGAGGCTCGCCCTTGAGCCGTATAAAAGCACCACGACGAACACTGGCCCGAATCCTTTCCCCCTCTGCTCGATTTTCTTCTCAATACCGAAACCCTAGTCATCGGCCGTTCAACCTCGCCGGCGATGGAGACCTCCCTAGGCCTCGCCGTGGAGGCCATCGCGTTCGCCGTCCTCGACTTGCCCAACCTGCGCAAGGAATCGAGCTGGGGCATGCCGAACGTCGCCGACAGGATCGTCTTCCCCGACGCCGGGAGTGAGCAACTCCGGCGATGCCGACCGCCATTGACGACGCCGTCAAGCCCTCGCGTGCTCCTGGTGAGCCCCTGAATCTCGTCGCATGCCTATCCTGCTCAATTGCGTCCTTTAGCTTCACCGCACCATTAATACCGCGAGCTCTGCCGCTCGGTTCCGCCGCCGGCCAAGCTCCGACGACCATAGAGGGGCGGCGCTACCACCATTCGGTTCACCTCGTTGTCCCCTTTCCAACAAGCACACACACACCCCCGCAGGAACCCTGTACCGCCGACGATCGTCGGCAAATTCCGCCGGCAGTGAGCTCCCGAGCCACTCTCTCGATTTGGACTTGGTCCACGTCTACGTGGCAGCCAGCGTGGACCACTGGCCCACTTGTCTGTGGCTAAGGGTAGCTCAGTCCGGGTACGTTTAGTATTTCTTTTGTTTTATTTCAAAATCCAGTAATTGCTGAAACTTTGAAATAATGTAGAAAATTTATAAAAACTCAGAAAAATACAAATAAGATATCAAAATTCATAAAAAGGTAAACTCTATCCAATAAAAATATAATATGAAATTTTTATTTTTAATAAAAATTTAATTATTTTATACTTGTTAATTAAGCCTTTAATTTTAAGTCCGGGTTCAATTAAAATTCCATAATTAGTAAAACTTCATAAAATAATTAAAAACCAGTAAGTAATTAAGGAAATCATTAAAATTAATTTCCTTATCTATCAACTTATTAAATCCTTATTAGGAGGATTTAAACCCTAATTAATAATTACTTTAAATATTATTTGTTTAAAAATAATAAAATGCCAAATTCAATATTATTTTTATGCTCAGATTATTAATAACTTCAACTTTAAATTGAAGTTATTAATCATAGAATTATAGAGTAATTAGAAAACCCTGGTTCCATATGGTAGGAAAACAGGAATTCATCATTTCATGTGAAACCCTAAAACCCTAATTCAATTAGGAACTTTAGCTCCACTACTTCATATGAACCCTAAATTATTCCCAATCATGAACCCTAAGTAACATGTGATCATGTTACTTCATTAGTAACCATAGATTCATAATTAGCAACTAAATGCTTGTTCAAATCCACATAACATATGGGAACCCTATCATTACTAAATAGCATCCCATGTGTTCATCTTAATCAAACCTAACTCCTATCACAAGGATCTCATCCTTAATTAACCTTAACTAGCATCACACCATTGTGATGAACTCCAATAGCAACCATGCTAATATTGAGATCATATCCCAAACACACTAAACCCTATTAGTGTGAGATAATTATTAACATCCTATTTAGGAACTCACCATCCCTTACTTAGTGAATCCGATGACTAATACAAGACAACCTCAACCTTAATTGCAATACTTCTTAATATTTAAGAAGGATGTTCTTCAAAAGTTATTCTTTTGAAGAAAATAAGGAATCATCACCAACCCTGCTTATAAGGACCTATAAACCCTAGCCGCCTATCACTAGCAAGATAAACCAACCTTGACAACAACTTGTATGAATAATTGCTTAGAATGCTTAGGCTTAACTCAACCCTACAAGTTCTAGTTATTGATGAATCCAACTATGTTGTGATCCATCTACTACTTACTCCAGAAACCAATTAGAACCATAGAAAATCATAGAACCTCACAAACCTAATTATCATACTTGTTCCTTATTAAAGAACATGTTCTTCACAAGTTATTCTTTTGAAGTATATAACAATTAATCATCAACCATGCACTATATGACTTAAAATTGACAACTGCTCTTTACTTATTATACAACTACTATTCCTTGATATGTATGATTGTTACTATACAGCTTTACCACTTGCTTATGATTCTCAAACCACACAAACCCGAATAAGAACCTTGTCTCGTGAATCACTCTAAAAGTGCAACACACCCCGAACTAATCATTACAACTCACTAATCCTAAATCATCGGGGTTAGGTCACGCTTAGAGCGATTGCATCTCATTCTTATGCATTATTGCATCCTTGCCAATCTTTTAAACATCGTCCTTACCGGACGATGATGCTATTTCGAATTTGGAGTTATTGTGTATCGAAGACCTTGCCTGCATAATCTTGCAGTCAAGAAAGGCAAGTTCATCACTTGCTCATGTCATTTGAGTATTTTTATCAAATTACTTGCAAAGTATTATGGTTATCACTATTGCATAAAAATCAAAACCACTACTTTCATAACTATGAATATGACTATGTGGTGGGCAATGGAACCATGGATTGTGTTGATATGGTGGAGGTTCCATTGCACGGGTTTATATCCATCTAGGATTAAACAACAAATGTCGCCGAGTGATTCTTGTGCCGTAATACCCGTGTTAACCATAAGATCCGGAGTGGGACGGAGTAGTCAAAAGTGTTTCCACCTCTCGTTCATCAACGGATGCGCTTTACCGTAGACACTTGTATCTGTCGGGGCAAGCGGTGGGCTGGGGAAGCCTTAAGTCCGCACGGCATAGTCCGTAGACACTTGTCGCTCGAAGTGCAAGCGGTGGGCTGGGGAAGCCTAAAGTCCCCACGGTATTGCGGTCTATGATGGGTTGCGACTACCGGCGAAGGAGTTTGGTTCGATCCCAAACCGTCGTCGTGGTCGGGGTCCATCCTTAAGTGGTATAAGAGGACCGACGAGGACCCGTGGTCGGGGTATGCAACAAAGGGTGGGTGTTCGAGGTAGCGGAGGAACATGATTGGCTAGACCTTATACCGGGCCTCACACCAAAGGAAGTGTGGACGAGAACATGACTCGGTTGGCACCAAGGTTAAGATCTCTTATGGGTAAAGCAACACACCTCTCGCGAGTGTAAAGAACCGTGACTCGTCACTCCCCGTTCCGGGATATGGAACTCGCGAACGCGGCCGGAAAGGAGCTCCATGAAGTTCTAGTAAACCGGTGAAGGCCGACGGACATAGTTCTTCCGAATAAAAGCAACCTTTTGAAGAAATGGTTATGAAAACTTGCATTGGTATTAGACTTTCCGGTCTAATGTCGTAGCTAGTGCATTAAACACCTCTTTCCTATAATGAACTTGTTGAGTACGCTCGTACTCATCCCACTCTTAAATCCCCGCTTAGATATGGAGGCATCGAAGAAGGATCCACAGTGCAACTCGAAGGTCGAGGAGTCAACAACTACTTCAAGAGACAAGACCCTGTCAGAGGAGTCAGATACCACATACATCAAGGAGAAAACCTAGTTTAGCCATAGAAGGGAACTAGCTTCCTCAACCTAGCTCCTACTTAGCTAGAATCTATTCTTAGCCTCTATAGCTAGTCAAATACTCTACAAATAGAGTTCGTGATAGAATTAGACTACGAGTCGTTCTTCTGGAGTTTATTTGCAGATTTACCTCATTGTAAAGTAGGAGGCTGTGCTGCTCTTATGTAATAGAGTCAATGTTGTAATTCTATAGACATGCCTTGGACCCGCACATGTTTCTGTTGTACCACTCTGAGCGATATAATACTAGTGGAACGGTGTTTCATTGGTGTTATATCAGACTTGCATACTACACCATGCAGTGGTATGCCGGGTCACCACAGTTGGTATCAGAGCAAATGCTTTGACCCTAGGATTAAAACCCTTTAAAGGAGACCTATAGGATTGGTAGTGTCTGTAGGAAGTGGTCCTAGGTAAACCAAATAATTTTTATGACTTGAGATGGATATTCACTTGAGAATAATCCTGACACACTTGAGTCAACCTTTTTCAACCTATCTTTTCTAAGTAAAGATAGTTAGCTAATTCCAAGTATGTAGCATACCATTAAGTCCTTAAAACAATAGATGAGTAGATCACAGTTGGTATACAATACATGGTAGTCCAAAGAGAGGATACAACCATAAGGAACATATCCTATTGGAAGAGGTGTACCAACATATGTTATGATTAAGTAAGAGTTATCCAAAACGGTAATAGGAGTGATATCAAGTGAGAAAGATAAGGATCAAAGGAAGATATCCTAATAAAAGATATAGACCAAGTTAAGTAATGAGTAAGAAAAATTCTCCAGACATGTGAAACAATCGATAGTAAGTGAGAAATATGAGTCATATGAGGTAGTATAGACCATGATGAGTCAATCATGGGAAATAAGGAAGAGTGATAGGAATAAAAATATGTCCACTTACATGGTAGGGATAGTAATCATATATGATTCATCTGTGAATCGTAATGTGATGGATTAGAACATCATAAATACTTAGGAGGAGTACAATAAGAAGCCAAGTGTTAAACAATAGTGCAAGAATTATGTTCCAAAACCATGGGAAGTGTGCCAAGCACATCATGACCATAGTTTTATGGTAGTAACACTTGAAAGTATAGGAGCTACATTCCAATAGTTATGTGTTTAGAGTAGCCCACAGAATACTCTTCAATAGCACTTATATATGGTATAATACTTTGTTAGTACTTCCAAACAAAAATTAGGTTAACCTTAACTATCCTAGACCACTTTGTTTCCAGTTTATCTCATTGCAAATATGCAATTAAGGTAAATGTGAGACAATTAGTAGAATCCCATATATCCGTGCTAAGTATCACGATCCAAACCTTTATTATGTGGTGTTATATACTACACATCTCAGCCTGATGTTTAGAGACGTCATACTCAACTATTATATTCAGGCTTATGATGGTGTGTACTATAAACACAAAGCTGAATCTTCTTGGATTTTATTGGATTTTCATTGTTTGACTAGATCCATACATGAAGTTTGACGTTGATATGCAAAAGCATGTTGCAATATCAAGTCCTTACTTGATGTTATAGATCTAGAGGGTAATAGTACTCGTGTGAGGAAGCGACGAATTCTGGAAGATACCGAAGACAAGATGAAGGTTCATCAGAAAAAGGAAGTAAAATTGTGGGAAGCAACCACAATACTCTGAAGGAAGTACAATCAAAACTCATGCTTTACCTCAACAGAGGAGTACTTTTGTACATAAGAAGCATGAAGGTGAGAAATATGATGATTATGGAGAAGTAGAAGTAGAACCATAGTCATTATGGAAAAGGGAATGCATGGGAAATCACTTTGGATACTATATTCATAGTGGTTTTCTTGCAACATAAACCCTGAAGGAAGGAAGATGGCATATGAAACCATAGCAGATATAAGAAGACCATAGTTGGTATCAGAAGACCACAGTTGTGGTAGAAGATCAATACTACGAGATAAAGTAGAAGATGTCCCGACCAATTGGTCAAAACCTACAATAGAGATACTTTTAGATAACAAATAGCCACAATTGGTATCAAGTAGTCTATAATTGGATTATTTGTAGCAAGAAGTTATGAACAAATAAAATTTTGTCAGCCAAATAACGATGACCTATAATCACTTCGCAGAAGGATTCAAGATGTCCACAATTGAGTGGATACACCACAAACAGTCTTCGTGAGACTTTTAGAAAAGTATAAACCATAAGTTAGACCCAGACCAATATTCTAACCATAAGTCTAATGGTTGGAAGAAAAGGAGTTGGAGACCATAAAAAAAATCCAAGGGGTAGAGTAAAGATGGAGTTGGATGTACAATAACTCAATATTTTGAGCAAGAAAGTTGAAGAAGGTCTGAACTGAGAGGAAGTTCGATCTTATTTTCATAAGATTGTCGGACACTACTTCTAGAATGATGTCAGACCAGAAGCCGAGGTTCATACCTCGAGGAAGTAAGAAGTGGACTATAACTTGAGAAAGTGAGTAATATTTACTCAGAAGTACGAAAGCTCAAGTAAGTTAAGCATAAAGAAGTTGGACGAAGAAACTACCATAGACCAAATACAGTTCATGATGGCCAAAGATTGAAGAAGTTTGACCATACCAGAACCACAGACTAATTGAATGATTCCTTTCATGGAACCTAAATAAACCAAAATAGTTATAAGTATCAACTATAAACCATGATTGGATGGACTAAATGAGTCTAATCCATTCTTAGGGAAATAAACCATCACGACCATTTCCATGGTAAGTACCTTACCAAGTACCATTATTGCAGTTCTGGTAGTAAGGGAAAACAAAGACCTATTTATCAATTAGGAGTTTATTATCAAATTAGTCTTCAAGTTAAGACTAACAGCACTAGAAGAAGTTCCAATCATTGAATCTTCAATGAGAAAGGAAACAAGATTATGATATTGAAAGAAATCATGGAATTGAAGTAAGAAGCCATGGCTCAGAGACAGACAATATTGGATTCCAGGAAGAATCTGGACAAGGGATATATTCAATTATATCTAATGAGATCACCATGGAGTTCGAGAGAAGTTGTAGTCTGCACAAGTCAGATCCACACTCCGGAAATGTGAGAGAGTTCAAACTTCGAGGACGAAGTTTAGTTTAAGGGGTAGAGACTGTAATATCCCAGGTATTGGGGTTACAAAAATAGAGGAAACGGATGTGTGCATTGCATTCATGCATAGAAAATCTGGGGAATTTTCGCGCTTTAAAGTAAAACAGATCACGATGCACTGAAGTTTCACTTGACCTTGGTGGAATTGAAGTAGCTCATCAAGTCAAGCGCTACAAGCCTCAATGTGACTTTGCTAAAACTTTGTTTTGGGTAGAGATTATTTGATCTAAGGGGTTAGATCAAATGGAACTAATAATCAACACAACAACACTTTACCCCAATGATCAATTGCTTGATCTTATAAAAGATTATAATAAGTTAAGTCTTGCCATAGCATATGAATATACAACTACTTGTAAATCAAGTAACAATGAATGAAGAAACTATTCTTCACTTATCTTTTCCATGTCTTAAACTAATCCATGATCCTACCATGAACCTCATGGTATTCATTCTACTCCAAACTTGGAAACATGACAAGGAGATCAACCCAAGAAATATATATTCTTCTCTATTCCAAATAGTTAAGCATCAAACCTAGAGAGGTGAGAGTTCTATTATAATTATTAGAGAAGCATTAACAAACCTTGAGTTAAACCTTGGATATACATCCAAGTATTCAAATCATCATCTTTAATTGGAACCTTAGGATCTTATTCAAGATATTTCTTAGAGAGAGAAACCATTTATGTTAAACATAGATATTGATGATCACACCAATCTCTATGGAACCTAAACTCAGGTTAGTATTAAAGTCCTTCCCAAATGAGAGAGAGACCACTCATACCAATATTAGATTTACCTATTTAAAGAATAAAGGACAAAATTGGAACTGAAGTATTAGGATATTAACCATTTTATCTTGGAGTGGTGGGATAACCTAATATCACATGGAATAATACCATACCCCTGAATTGATAAGGTGAGGAAGAGACTAACCCCAATTAAGCTAGACAAATGAAACCTTAGCCTAGATACCTAAGGAGATATTAGGAGTACACCATAAACCTTAGTATAACCATTCTTAAATAAGAAAGCTCAACCTATGGTGTTATACTCAAGATAATTGAGACAACCATAACTATGCCCATTCAAGAAACTATAAAAGAAAGTAGATATAGTGAATTGATGAAGACAACACTTGATCTTGAGAGTGAGAAACCCATTCAAGGAGAGAAATCTTAGGAAGTCCAACCTTGATCATTATAAATTGTGTAATGATCATAAACCCTAAGAATTTGAAGTTAAGATATTAAGAACAAGATGATCATATATAATATATGATCATGCCTTGGAGATATGTGAGGATAAGTTTAACTCTACTAGTATAAGTAGATCCCATTTCCACATGAAATTATAGGGAGATCACTAGTAAGAAACCCTAGGCCATATCTCAACCCTAACTTATAAATCACTTGGTGATCATAAGTAGAATCCTACCACATTTATATTCTACCTATTCCTCCATTAAAGAACATAAGAAAACCTTAGAGTCAAACTCTATACTTTGTATGGTGAGAAACCATCCACCAATACGACCAAAGTTAACTATAAAAAGAACCACAATCACTTTAGTTACTTTAATAATAGATTAAGGATATAAAACAAGCCTATAGGAATAAGATAGAATCACTTCTCAGATCCTTAACAACTAAATGAGAACAATAATAATTAAAGTAAGTAACCACCTTATTTTGGTTAGGGGAGATTAAACCCTAGCAAATACAAGATAGTATCATCTCAATTCTACAACCTAGCATCATATCTCAACCCTAGTCTGTGCAACACATGGGGATTGCTAGTATAAACTTAAAACCATGCTTAAGCTCAGATATGAGCAAGGGAACTATTTAACCAACTCTGAAATGAAACAAGATAGCAAATTAACATATCTCACAAGCCATGCCTATGTGGGTGCAACTAACTAGTGTTTTCATATAAATAGAAGTCTCATGAGAGAGATGAGATCCACCTTAACCATATTAAACTAAGGGTTTAAAAGATGACAATAATACTTTAAAATAACCTTAAACAATTCTCCAACGCAAAAACCACCATGAGCACATGAAATAATGTTATGAGATCATATGCTCAAATAAGAAACTTGATATTAAGCTATGCCTTGTAAATTGTTTAATACAATGTAACAAAAGATAAATATAAAAACTTAACTATCAATAGGTACTTAGAAGAACCTCTTGAGAAATAGTTTGGATTACCTAAATTGGTATTGGCAATTAGGACTATATAATTGCCCATTTTCCATCTCTATTAACATTTAATAAACAAGGGTGTCACTACACATAAGAAATATTTTACAGCTCTTATATTTACAATAGTATGTTTGTAAACTCCAAAGGGATTCACACATTTAAAATCCTGCAAGGTATAAATAGGATTCAATTTTGAATTTTAAAAGCAGAATTCAAAACAGAAAAATAAGAAAGAAAACAGAAAACAAAATAAAAGAAAGAAGCTTACCTGGACCTTACCTGTTCGGCCAAGCCCACCAACACAGCCCACCAGAAGCCAGGCCCAGTCCAGCAGCCGCAGCCCAACGCTAGCACAAGTACCCCTTCGGCAACAAAATAAAAGAACGAGCTCATCCTCATCCCTTCGTCTCGCAGGACGACAGCACGACGGCGTGCCCATCTTTCCCTCGTCGCTGGCGGTCTCTCCTGCCTCGACGACGTGACGAGGCTCGCCCTTGAGCCGTATAAAAAGCACCACGACGAACACTGGCCCGAATCCTTTCCCCTCTCGCTCGATTTTCTTCTCAATACCGAAACCCTAGTCATCGGCCGTTCAACCTCGCCGGCGATGGAGACCTCCCTAGGCCTCGCCGTGGAGGCCATCGCGTTCGCCGTCCTCGACTTGCCCAACCTGCGCAAGGAATCGAGCTGGGGCATGCCAGAACGTCGCCGACAGGATCGTCTTCCCCGACGCCGGGAGTGAGCAATTCCGGCGATGCCGACCGCCATTGACGACGCCATCAAGCCCTGCGTGCTCCTGGTGAGCCCCTGAATCTCGTCGCATGCCTATCCTGCTCAATTGCGTCCTCTAGCTTCACCGCACCATTAATACCGCGAGCTCTGCCGCTCGGTTCCGCCGCCGGCCAAGCTCCGACGACCATAGAGGGGCGGCGCTACCACCATTCGGTTCACCTCGTTGTCCCCTTTCCAACAAGCACACACACACCCCCGCAGGAACCCTGTACCGCCGGCGATCGTCGGCAAATTCCGCCGGCAGTGAGCTCCCGAGCCACTCTCTCGATTTGGACTTGGTCCACGTCTACGTGGCAGCCAGCGTGGACCACTGGCCCACTTGTCTGTGGCTAAGGGTAGCTCAGTCCGGGTACGTTTAGTATTTCTTTTGTTTTATTTCAAAATCCAGTAATTGCTGAAACTTTGAAATAATGTAGAAAATTTATAAAAACTCAGAAAAATACAAATAAGATATCAAAATTCATAAAAAGGTAAACTCTATCCAATAAAAATATAATATGAAATTTTTATTTTTAATAAAAATTTAATTATTTTATACTTGTTAATTAAGCCTTTAATTTTAAGTCCGGGTTCAATTAAAATTCCATAATTAGTAAAACTTCATAAAATAATTAAAAACCAGTAAGTAATTAAGGAAATCATTAAAATTAATTTCCTTATCTATCAACTTATTAAATCCTTATTAGGAGGATTTAAACCCTAATTAATAATTACTTTAAATATTATTTGTTTAAAAATAATAAAATGCCAAATTCAATATTATTTTTATGCCCAGATTATTAATAACTTCAACTTTAAATTGAAGTTATTAATCATAGAATTATAGAGTAATTAGAAAACCCTGGTTCCATATGGTAGGAAAACAGGAATTCATCATTTCATGTGAAACCCTAAAACCCTAATTCAATTAGGAACTTTAGCTCCACTACTTCATATGAACCCTAAATTATTCCCAATCATGAACCCTAAGTAACATGTGATCATGTTACTTCATTAGTAACCATAGATTCATAATTAGCAACTAAATGCTTGTTCAAATCCACATAACATATGGGAACCCTATCATTACTAAATAGCATCCCATGTGTTCATCTTAATCAAACCTAACTCCTATCACAAGGATCTCATCCTTAATTAACCTTAACTAGCATCACACCATTGTGATGAACTCCAATAGCAACCATGCTAATATTGAGATCATATCCCAAACACACTAAACCCTATTAGTGTGAGATAATTATTAACATCCTATTTAGGAACTCACCATCCCTTACTTAGTGAATCCGATGACTAATACAAGACAACCTCAACCTTAATTGCAATACTTCTTAATATTTAAGAAGGATGTTCTTCAAAAGTTATTCTTTTGAAGAAAATAAGGAATCATCACCAACCCTGCTTATAAGGACCTATA
The DNA here is from genome assembly GCF_022539505.1 of Lolium rigidum. Taxonomy (NCBI): domain Eukaryota; kingdom Viridiplantae; phylum Streptophyta; class Magnoliopsida; order Poales; family Poaceae; genus Lolium; species Lolium rigidum. The sequence continues at coordinate 44,499,955 of NC_061511.1, forward strand.
AACCCTAGCCAGCTATCACTAGCAAGATAAACCAACCTTGACAACAACTTGTATGAATAATTGCTTAGAATGCTTAGGCTTAACTCAACCCTACAAGTTCTAGTTATTGATGAATCCAACTATGTTGTGATCCATCTACTACTTACTCCAGAAACCAATTAGAACCATAGAAAATCATAGAACCTCACAAACCTAATTATCATACTTGTTCCTTATTAAAGAACATGTTCTTCACAAGTTATTCTTTTGAAGTATATAACAATTAATCATCAACCATGCACTATATGACTTAAAATTGACAACTGCTCTTTACTTATTATACAACTACTATTCCTTGATATGTATGATTGTTACTATACAGTTTACCACTTGCTTATGATTCTCAAACCACACAAACCTGAATAAGAACCTTGTCTGTGAATCACTCTAAAAGTGCAACACACCCTGAACTAATCATTACAACTCACTAATCCTAAATCATCGGGGTTAGGTCACGCTTAGAGCGATTGCATCTCATTCTTATGCATTATTGCATCCTTGCCAATCTTTTAAACATCGTCCTTACCGGACGATGATGCTATTTCAGAATTTGGAGTTATTGCGTATCGAAGACCTTGCCTCGCATAATCTTGCAGTCAAGAAAGGCAAGTTCATCACTTGCTCATGTCATTTGAGTATTTTTATCAAATTACTTGCAAAGTATTATGGTTATCACTATTGCATAAAAATCAAAACCACTACTTTCATAACTATGAATATGACTATGTGGTGGGCAATGGAACCATGGATTGTGTTGATATGGTGGAGGTTCCATTGCACGGGTTTATATCCATCTAGGATTAAACAACAAATGTCGCCGATGATTCTTGTGCCGTAATACCCGTGTTAACCATAAGATCCGGAGTGGGACGGAGTAGTCAAAAGTGTTTCCACCTCTCGTTCATCAACGGATGCGCTTTACCGTAGACACTTGTATCCGTCGGGGCAAGCGGTGGGCTGGGGAAGCCTTAAGTCCCCACGGCATAGTCCGTAGACACTTGTCGCTCGAAGTGCAAGCGGTGGGCTGGGGAAGCCTAAAGTCCCCACGGTATTGCGGTCTATGATGGGTTGCAGCTACCGGCGAAGGAGTTTGGTTCGATCCCAAACTGTCGTCGTGGTCGGGGTCCATCCTTAAGTGGTATAAGAGGACCGACGAGGACCCAGGGTCGGGGTATGCAACAAAGGGTGGGTGTTCGAGGTAGCGGAGGAACATGATTGGCTAGACCTTATACCAGGCCTCACACCAAAGGAAGTGTGGACGAGAACATGACTCGGTTGGCACCAAGGTTAAGATCTCTTATGGGTAAAGCAACACACCTCTGCAGAGTGTAAAGAACCGTGACTCGTCACTCCCTGTTCCGGGATATGGAACTGCGAACGCGGCCGGAAAGGAGCTCCATGAAGTTCTAGTAAACCGGTGAAGGTCGACGGACATAGTTCTTCCGAATAAAAGCAACCTTTTGAAGAAATGGTTATGAAAACTTGCATTGGTATTAGACTTTCTGGTCTAATGCTGTAGCTAGTGCATTAAACACCTCTTTCCTATAATGAACTTGTTGAGTACGCTCATACTCATCCCACTCTTAAATCCCCTGCTTAGATATGGAGGCATCGAAGAAGGATCCACAGTGCAACTCGAAGGTCGAGGAGTCAACAACTACTTCAAGAGACAAGACCCTGTCAGAGGAGTCAGATACCACATACATCAAGGAGAAAACCTAGTTTAGCCATAGAAGGGAACTAGCTTCCTCAACCTAGCTCCTACTTAGCTAGAATCTATTCTTAGCCTCTATAGCTAGTCAAATACTCTACAAATAGAGTTCGTGATAGAATTAGACTACGAGTCGTTCTTCTGGAGTTTATTTGCAGATTTACCTCATTGTAAAGTAGGAGGCTGTGTCTGCTCTTATGTAATAGAGTCAATGTTGTAATTCTATAGACATGCCTTGGACCCGCACATGTTTCTGTTGTACCACTCTGAGCGATATAATACTAGTGGAACGGTGTTTCATTGGTGTTATATCAGACTTGCATACTACACCATGCAGTGGTATGCCGGGTCACCACAATTATGAAGCCAGTGCTCATTCAAGGCCCAAAGCAACCCGGCAACGACATTGATGTGTACCTAAGGCCATTAGTTGAAGAACTTTTATAGTTGTGGGGCAAAAAAAGTGTACGTGTGTGGGATGTGCACAAACAGGAGCCATTTGACCTACGAGCGTTGCTTTTTGTAACCATCAATGATTGGCCTACTCTTAGCAACCTTTCAAGACAAACAAACAAGGGATACAGTGCATGCACACACTATTTAGATGAGACTGACAGTATATATTTGGATAAATCTAAGAAGGTTGTGTACCTGGGGCATTGTCGATTTCTTTCGAAGAGGCATCCCGTAAGAAAGAAAGGCAAGCATTTCAAAGGTGAGGCAAATCACCGGGAGAAGCCTATACACCGGACTGGTGATGATATATTTGGTATGGTCAAGGATCTACAACTAATCTTTGGAAAGGGTCGTGGCGGATAATCTATTCCGAATGACGATGCCGGACACGCACCCATGTGGAAGAAGAAATCTATATTTTGGGAGCTACCTATTGGGAAGTCCTAGAGGTCCGCTCTTCAATTGACGTGATGCACGTGACGAAGAATCTTTGCGTGAACCTGCTAGGCTTCCTGGGCATCTACGGGGAGACAAAAGATACACCGGAAACACTGCAGGACCAGCAACGTATGAAAGAATGAGATGGCATGCATCCAGAGAAAGATACGGATAAAGGACTTCATTTCTCCAGCTACGCTCTTACCAAAGCAGAGAAGGAAATATTTTTTGAATGCCTGAGCAGTATCAAGGTCCCATCTGGCTTCTCCTCGAATATAAAGGGAATAATAAAGATGGTAGAGAAAAAAATCCAAAACTTAAAGTCTCATGATTGCCACGTGATTATGACGCAATTGCTTCCGGTTGCATTGAGGGGGCTTCTACCGGACAATGTTCGAGTACCCATTGTGATGCAATTCCTCGATGCAATTTCTTAAAAGGTAATCGATCCAGAAAGTCTACCAAGGTTACATAATGATGTGGTCCAGTGTCTTGTTAGTTTTGAGCTGGTGTTTCCACCGTCCTTCTTCAATATTATGACGCACCTCCTCGTTCACCTAGTCGAAGAGATTTCCATTTTCGGTCCTGTGTTTCTACACAATATGTTCCCCTTTGAGAGGTTCATGGGAGTCTTAAAGAAATATGTTCATAACCATGCTAGGCCAGAAGGAAGCATCTCCAAGGGCTATGGAAGAGAGGAGGTCATTGAGTTTTGTGTTGACTTTATTCCTGACCTTAAGCCTATTGGTGTTCCAGAATCGTTGCATGAGGGGAGACTGAGTGGAAAAGGCACGCTAGGAAATAAAGCAATGATAAGTATGGATGGACATTCTTTCACTCAAGCACTCTACACCGTTCTACAAAGTTCCACCTTGGCGGCTCCGTATATCAATGAACATATGGATATTGTACGCTCCAAAAAACCGGGGCAGTCTGAGGATTGGATTACAATTGAACACATGGCGACTTTCGGTGGTTGGTTGCAAACACATCTCATGAATAACACCACTGATGGAGATCAGCTGTACTTGTTGGCCACGTCACCATCTTCTACTATATTGACTTACCAAGGGTACGAGATAAATGGGAATACATTTTACACGATCGCCCAAGATAAAAAGAGCACCAACCAAAACGGTGGTGTCCGCTTTGATGCAACAAACAACAAGGGGGGAAAGGACACATATTATGGTTACATAGAGGAGATATGGGAACTTGACTATGGACCTTCTTTTAAGGTCCCTTTATTTTGGTGCAAATGGGTCAAGCTGACAGGAGCTGGGGTAAAGGTAGATGAGCAGTACGGGCTGACAACAGTGGACCTCAACAATCTTGGGTACGGAGAAGAACCATTTTTCCTAGCCAATGAAGTGGCTCGGGTTTTCTATGTGAAGGACATGTCTACCAAACCGAGAAAAAGAAAAAATAAGCAAACGGATAATCATACGATGAGCCAAAGCGCCACATAGTTCTTTCAGGGAAAAGAAACATCGTGGGAGTGGAGGACAAGGCAAACATGTCAGAAGATTACAATAAGTTTGATGAAATTCCACCCTTCACAGTGAACACTGACCCAATCATCCCGTTAAATAAAGAAGATGCTCCATGGTTACGGCGCAGAGGAAAACCCCAACACTAGATGGGGAAGTTGGTGATGTGTATTAATGTAATGTATTAAACCTTTATGTTGGTGATGTATAATAATAATGTATTCTACGTTTTATGTAACTGTATGTAAAGTATTAAACCTTTATGAAGCCATCCTTCTCGTACTCATTTTGTCTCTCCTCTCCTACCATAGAAGGCGTTCACGGGCTTGCGGGAAAATTTTCCCGGGGCGAGCTCCTCGAAGTTGTTGTAGGGCGTGTGCACCAACGACATCTTCGAGAAGCTCCGCCACGGGAGATTTTCCAACCCTTTCCTCCGGCCATGGGGACGAAGCTCCCTACCTTCTTGGTTGGCTTGTTTTTGCTAGTTAAATAGAGGTTGTGACCTACCATAGAAGAAGTTTGCAGGAGAGGGAAGAGGCTGCTGATAGGAATAGACAAACAATGAAGATGGAGGCATTCACGGGCTTGCGGGAAAATTTTCCCGGGGCGAGCACCTCGAAGATGTCGTATGGCATGTGCACCTAATGACATCTTTGAGAAGCTCCGCCACGGGAGATTTCCCAACCCTTTCCTCCGGCCATGGGGATGAAGCTCCCTACTGTGGGACCCCTGGCAACTAGAGTGCCATGGAACTACGGTTGCTAGGCCCATAGTGGCTACTCGGAAGCAATCGCTCGAGGAGGCTACTCCCGAGTGAGGCTCCACGAGGCGTAAAACCCTCATGGAGACACGCAACTGGAGTGGAAGACAGGCTCGAGGAGGAACTCCCTCGCGGAGGTCCCCGAGCCACCGGCCTCTCCGAGTCAGAGAGCCCCTTTGGATACGATGAGATAAACCAAGGGAACATCGGATGCCACCATCGCGGGCCCCGCCAGCAAGGACGAGGAGAACGTGCTACTGGAGCTACAGGACAAACCGGCCGGACGCTGATCACGCCGAGGCTGAGCCCAATGCTCCATCCCGAGGAGACAGCCTGCCTTTACCACTTTGGTGCAACGGCCGGCTCGTCGAGGACCAAGCCACCAAGGCCCTGTCTTTGCCACTTTGGTGTAAAGATGGGATGGACGGCACAAGCTGCCAGAGGAGGCGTCACCGCCTCCCTCACCCTTGCTTGTGACGGTAAAGCACACGTCCGTTGGGAACCCCAAGAGGAAGGTGTGATGCGTACAGCAGCAAGTTTTCCCTCAGTAAGAAACCAAGGTTATCGAACCAGTAGGAGATGAAGGCCACGTGAAGGTTGTTGGTGGAGGAGTGTAGTGCGGCGCAACACCGGGGATTCCGGCGCCAACGTGGAACCTGCACAACACAATCAAAATACTTTGCCCCAACTTAACAGTGAGGTTGTCAATCTCACCGGCTTGCTGTAAACAAAGGATTAAACGTATGGTGTGGAGAATTATGTTTGTTTGCAAGGAACAGCAGAGAACAATGATTGCAGTAGATTGTATTTCAGATGTAAAAGAATGGACCGGGGTCCACAGTTCACTAGTGGTGTCTCTCCAATAAGATAAATAGCATGTTGGGTGAACAAACTACAGTTGGGCAATTGACAAATAGAGAGGGCATAACAATGCACATACATATCATGATGACTAATATGAGATTTACTTAGGGCATTACGACAAAGAACATAGACCGCTATCCAGACATGCATCTATGCCTAAAAAGTCCACCTTTGGGTTAGCATCCGCACCCCTTCCAAGTATTAAGTTGCAAACAACGGACAATTGCATTAAGTACCGTGCGTAATGTAAACAATACAAATATCCTTAGACAAAGCATTGATGTTTTATCCCTAGTGGCAACATCACATCCATAACCTTAGAACTTTCCGTCACTCGTCCCGCATTCAATGGAGGCATGAACCCACTATCGAGCATAAATACCCCCTCTTGGAGTTACAAGTATCAACTTGGCCAGAGCCTCTACTAGCAACGGAGAGCATGCAAGATCATAAACAACACATATATGATAGATCGATAATCAACTTGACATAGTATTCCATATTCATCGGATCCCAACAAACACAACATGTAGCATTACAATAAGATGATCTTGATCATGATAGGCAGCTCACAAGATCTAAACATGATAGCACAAGAGGAGAAGACAACCATCTAGCTACTGCTATGGACCCATAGTCCAAGGATGAACTACTCATGCATCAGTCCGGAGGCGGGCATGGTGATGTAGAGCCCTCCGGTGATGATTCCCCTCTCCGGCGAGGTGCCGGAGGCGATCTCCTGAATCCCCCGAGATGGGATTGGCGGCGACGGCGTCACGGTATGTTTTCTCGTATCGTGGCTCTCGGTACTAGGGTTTTCGCGACGGAGAGAATAAATAGGCGAAGGGGCGAGTCGGGGACGCTCGAGGGGCCCACCCCATAGGGCGGCGCGGCCGTGGGTGGGGCCGCCCCCTTAGGGTGTGGCCGCCTCGTCGCCCCTCTTTGTCTCCTCTTCGGACTTCTGGAAGGCTCCGTGGAAAATAAGACCGTGGGCTTTTGTTTCGTCCAATTCCGAGAATATTTCCTGTGTAGGATTTCTGAAACCAAAAACAGCAGAAAACAGGAACTGGCGCTTCGGCATCTTGTTAATATGTTAGTGCCAGAAAATGCATCAAAATGATATAAAGTGTATATAAAACATGTGAGTATTGTCATAAAACTAGCATGGAACATAAGAAATTATAGATACGTATGAGACGTATCAAGCATCCCCAAGCTTAGTTCCTACTCGCCCTCGAGTAGGTAAACGATAACAAGGATAATTTCTGAAGTGACATGCTACTATCATAATCTTGATCAATACTATTGTAAAGCATATGAGATGAATGAATTGATTCAAAGCAATGGAAAAGATAATGACTAAACAACTGAATCATATAGCAAAGACTTTTCATGAATAGTACTTTCAAGACGAGCATCAACAAGTCTTGCATAAGAGTTAACTCATAAAGCAATAGATTCTTAATAGAAGGTTTTGAAGCAACACAAAGGAAGATTTAAGTTTCAGCGAGTTACTTTCAACTTTCAACATGTATATCTCATGGATAATTGTCAACACAAAGTAATATGATGAGTGCAAATAAGCAAGTATGTAAGAATCAATGCACACAGTTGACACAAGTGTTTGCTTCTAAGATGGAAAGAAGTAGGAAAACTAACTCAACATAAAGTAAAAGAAAGGCCCTTCGCAGAGGGAAGCAGGGATTACTCATGTGCTAGAGCTTTTATTTTGAAAACATGGAAACAATTTTGTCAACGGTAGTAATAATTCATATGTGTTATGCATAAAACATCCTATAAGTTGCAAGCCTCATGCATCGAATACCAATAGTGCTCGCACCTTGTCCTAATTAGCTCGGATTTCCATGGATTATCATTGCATTACATATGTTTCAACCAAGTGTCACAAAGGGGTACCTCTATGTCACCTGTACAAAGGTCCAAGGAGATAGATCGCATTTGATTTCTTGTTTTTGATAAATCTCAACTTGAGGACATCCATACCGGGACAACATAGAAAACAGATAATGGACTCCTCTTTAATGCTTAAGCATTCAACAACAGATAATATTCTCATAAGAGATTGAGGATTAGTGTCCAAGCTGAAACTTCCACCATGATACATGGCTTTGGTTAGCGGCCCAATGTTCTTCTCTAGCAATATGCATACTCAAACCATTCAACTCATGGCAAATCACCCTTACTTCAGACAAGACGAACATGCATAGCAACTCACATGATATTCAACAAAAGAACAGTTGATGGCATCCCCAGAAACATGGTTACCACTCAACAAGCAACTTATAAGAAATAAGATACATAAGCGACATATTCTTTACCACAATAGTTTTTAAGCTACTTTCCCATGAGCTATATATTGCAAAGACAATGAATGAAATTTTTAAAGGTAGCACGCAAGCAATTTACTTGGAATGGCAGAGAAATACCACATAGTAGGTAGTTATGGTGGACACAAATGGCATAAGTTTTGGCTCAAGGTTTTGGATGCACGAGAAGCATTCCCTCTCAGTACAAGGCTTTGGCTAGCAAGGTTGTTTGAAGCAAACACAAGTATGAACCGGTACAGCAAGACTTACATAAGAACATATTGCAAGCATTATAAGACTCTACACTGTCTTCCTTGTTGTTCAAACACCTTTACCAGAAAATATCTAGACTTTAGAGAGACCAATCATGCAAACCAAATTTCAACAAGCTCTACAGTAATTATCCACTAATAGGTTCAAACTACATGATGCAAGAGCTTAAACATGATCTATTTGAGAGCTCAAAACAATTGCCAAGTATCAAATTATTCAAGATAATATACCAATTACCACATGAAGCATTTTCTGTTTCCAACCAAATAGCAATAAACGAAGCGGTTTTCAACCTTCCCCATGAACATTAAAAGTAGAGCTAAGAACACCAGTGTTCATATGAAACAGCGGAGCGTGTCTTTCTCCCACACAAGGAATGCTAGGATCCGAATTTATTCAAACAAAAACAAAAATAAAAGCGTACAGACGCTCCAAGTAAAGCACATAAGATGTGACGGAATAAAAATATAGTTTCACTAGAGGTGACTCGATAAGTTGTCGATGAAGAAGGGGATGCCTTGGGCATCCCCAAGCTTAGATGCTTGAGTCTTCTTGAAATATGCAGGGATGAACCACGGGGCATCCCCAAGCTTAGACTTTTCACTCTTCTTGATCATATTATGTCATCCTCCTCTCTTGACCCTTGAAAACTTCCTTCACACCAAACTCAAAACAATCTCATTAGAGGGTTAGTGCATAATCAAAAATTCACATGTTCAGAGAGGACACAATCATTCCCAACACTTCTGGACATTACCCAAAGCTACTGAAAGTTAATGGAGCAAATAAATCCACTCAACACAGTAAAAGAGGCAATGTGAAATAAAAGGCAGAATCTATCAAAACAGAACAGTCCGTAAAGACGAATTTTTTCGAGGTACTTAACATGCTCAGATGAAGAAGCTAAAATTGAATGAAATTTGCGTACATATCTGAGGATTACTCACGAATTTGTTCAGAATTTTTAGAGTCTCCTACAGAGAGAACAGCTCAAATTCGTGACAGCTAAAAATCTGTTTCTGCGCAGAAATCCAAATCTAGTATCAACTCTCTATCAAAGACTTTACTTGGCACAACAATACAATAAAGTAAAGATACAAAGGTATTGCTACAGTAGTAACATGCACCTTGACTCAAATATAAAACAAAAATTGCAGAAGTAAAATAATGGGTTGTCTCCCATAAGCGCTTTTCTTTAACGCCTTTCAGCTAGGCACACAAAGTGTAAATCAAGTAACATCTAGAGAAGAAGCATCAACATCATAATTTGTTCTAATAATAGAATCAAAAGGTAACTTCATTCTCTTTCTAGGGAAGTGTTCCATACCTTTCTTAAGAGGGAATTGATATTTAATATTTCCTTCTTTCATATCAATAATAGCACCAACAGTTCGAAGAAAGGGTCTTCCCAAAATAATAGGATAAGATGAATTGCATTCAATATCCAAGACAACAAAATCAACGGGGACAAGGTTATTGTTAACCGTAATGTGAACATTATCAATCCTCCCCAAAGGTTTCTTTATAGAATTATCAGCGAGATTAACATCCAAATAACAATATTTCAATGGTGGCAAGTCAAGCATATCATAGAGTTTCTTAGGCATAACAGAAATACTTGCACCAAGATCACATAAAGCATTACAATCAAAATCATTGACCCTCATTTTAATGATGGGCTCCCAACCATCTTCTAACTTCCTTGGAATAGAAGCTTTAAGTTTTAATTCCTCTTCTCTAGCTTTAATGAGAGCATTTGTAATATGTTTTGTAAAGGCCAAGTTTATAGCACTAGCATTAGGACTTCTAGCAAGTGTTTGCAAGAACTTAATAACTTCAGAGATATGACAATTATCAAAATCAAAACCATTATGATCTAAAGCAATGGGATCATTGTCCCCAATACTCTGAAAAATTTCAGCACTTTTATCACAAACAGTTTCAGCAGTTTCAGGCAATTTTGCATGCTTTGTATTAGAAGTAGAAACATTGCCAACACCAATTATTTTACCATTGATAGTAGGAGGTTTAGCAACATGTGAAGCATCAACATTACTAGTGGTGGTAATAGTCCAAACTTTAGCTACATTATTCTCTTTAGCAAATTTTTCTTCTCTTTCCCACCTAGCATGCAATTCAGCCACCATTCTAATATTGTCATTAATTCGAACTTGGATAGCGTTTGCTGTAGCAAGAATTTTGTTATCATTATCCTCAGGTTTAGCAGCCATTTTATTAATTAAAGAAGCTTGTGACTCGGACATGTATGAGATTCGGTTTTCAGCATTTGAAAGCTTAGTTTGCAAACCAGAAATTTCCATATTCAAATTTTCAAGTTGATTCCCTATATTTTTCAACAAGGCAGATTGTTCATTCATAGTTTTAGTAAACAATTGATTTTGCTCATATTGTGATTGCATAAAGCTCTAAGTAGCTCTTTCAATTTCTAGCATCTTTTCCTCACTAGGCAAAACAGTTCTACCATAAGAATTACCATAAGAATTACCATAACCATTACCATTATTAGAAGGATATGGCTTATAGTTGTTACCAAAATTAATCCTATAAGCATTGTTGTTGAAATTATTACTTTTAATGAAGTTCACATCAACATGCTCTTCTTGAGCAACCAATGAAGCTAAAGGAACATTATTAGGATCAACATTAGATCTACCATTAACAAGCATAGACATAATAACATCAATCTTATCACTCAAGGAGGAGGTTTCTTCAACAGAATTTACCTTCTTACCTTGTGGAGTCCTTTCAGTGTGCCATTCAGAGTAGTTGATCATCATATCATCAAGAAGTTTTGTTGCGGCACCCAAAGTGATGGACATAAAAGTACCTCCAAGCAATCTGAATCCAATAGGTTCCTTGAAGAAAAATTTAATCCTGCATAAAAGGTTTGGATGATCATCCAAGTAGTCAGTCCATGGGTAGGGCAATTCTTTACCAAAGATTTCATTCTTTCCCATGCTTGGGCAACATGTTCATTATCCAATTGCTTAAAATTCATAATGCTACTTCTCAAAGATATAATTTTAGCAGGAGGATAATATCTACCAATGAAAGCATCTTTACATTTAGTCCATGAATCAATACTATTCTTAGGCAAAGATAGCAACCAATCTTTAGCTCTTCCTCTTAAGGAGAAAGGAAACAATTTCAGTTTTATAATATCCCCATCTACATCCTTATACTTTTGCATTTCACAAAGTTCAACAAAATTATTAAGATGGGCAGCAAAGCATCATCAGAACTAACACCAGAAAATTGCTCTCTCATAACAAGATTTAGTAAAGCAGGTTTAATTTCATAAAATTCTGCTGTAGTAGCAGGTGGAGCAATAGGAGTGCATATAAAATCATTATTATTGGTGCTAGTGAAATCACACAACTTAGTGTTCTCAGGAGTATTCATTTTAACAGCAATAAAAATAAGTAAAGCAAACTAAATTAAATAAAGTAAATGCAACTAACTAATTTTTTTGTGTTTTTGATATAAAGAAAGCAAACAAGATAGAAAATAAAATAAAGTAAAGCAAGACAATAAACAAAGTAAAGAGCCCCGGCAACGGCGCCAGAAAAAGAGTTGCTTGTGACGGTAAAGCACACGTCCGTTGGGAACCCCAAGAGGAAGGTGTGATGCGTACAGCAGCAAGTTTTCCCTCAGTAAGAAACTAAGGTTATCGAACCAGTAGGAGATGAAGGCCACATGAAGGTTGTTGGTGGAGGAGTGTAGTGCCGCGCAACACCAGGGATTCCGGCGCCAACGTGGAACCTGCACAACACAATCAAAATACTTTGCCCCAACTTAACAGTGAGGTTGTCAATCTCACTGGCTTGCTGTAAACAAAGGATTAAACGTATGGTGTGGAGAATGATGTTTGTTTGCAAGGAACAGCAGAGAACAATGATTGCAGTAGATTGTATTTCAGATGTAAAAGAATGGACCGGGGTCCACAGTTCACTAGTGGTGTCTTTCCAATAAGATAAATAGCATGTTGGGTGAACAAATTACAGTTGGGCAATTGACAAATAGAGAGGGCATAACAATGCACATACATATCATGATGACTAATATGAGATTTACTTAGGGCATTACGACAAAGAACATAGACCGCCATCCAAGCATGCATCTATGCCTAAAAGTCCACCTTCGGGTTAGCATCCGCACCCCTTCCAAGTATTAAGTTGCAAACAACAGACAATTGCATTAAGTACGTGCGTAATGTAAACAATACAAATATCCTTAGACAAAGCATTGTTGTTTTATCCCTAGTGGCAACAGCACATCCATAACCTTAGAACTTTCGTCACTCGTCCCGGATTCAGTGGAGGCATGAACCCACTATCGAGCATAAATACTCCCTCTTGGAGTTACAAGTATCAACTTGGCCGTAGCCTCTACTAGCAACGGAGAGCATGCAAGATCATAAACAACACATATATGATAGATCGATAATCAACTTGACATAGTATTCCATATTCATCGGATCCCACCAAACACAACATGTAGCATTACAAATAGATGATCTTGATCATGATAGGCAGCTCACAAGATCTAAACATGATAGCACAAGAGGAGAAGACAACCATCTAGCTATCGCTATGGACCCATAGTCCAAGGATGAACTACTCACGCATCAGTCCGGAGGCGGGCATGGTGGTGTAGAGCCCTCCGGTGATGATTCCCCTCTCCGGCAGGGTGCCGGAGGCGATCTTCGGAATCCCCGAGATGGGATTGACGGCGGCGGCGTCTCCGTAACTTTTCTCGTATCGTGGCTCTCGGTACTAGGGTTTTCGCGACGGAGTGTTTAAGTAGGCGGAAGGGCAGAGTCGGGGGAGGCACGGGGGCCCCACACCATAGGGCGGCGCGGGCCCCCCCTTGGCCGCGCCGCCTTGTGGTGTCGGCGCCTCGTGGCCCCACTTCGTACCCTCTTCGGTCTTCTGGAAGCTCCGTGGAAAATAAGACCGTGGGCTTTTGTTTCGTCCAATTCCGAGAATATTTCCTGTGTAGGATTTCTGAAACCAAAAACAGCAGAAAACAGGAACTGGCGCTTCGGCATCTTGTTAATAGGTTAGTGCCGGAAAATGCATCAAAATGATATAAAGTGTATATAAAACATGTGAGTATTGTCATAAAACTAGCATGGAACATAAGAAATTATAGATACGTTTGAGACGTATCGACCCTCTGTCATGGACCGACGTTTTAATCGACCATGGACTAGGTCTATCCTGTGAAGGGCGAGGGTATTTCCCGCCCTCAGTTTGGAGATGTGGAAACCCTTCCCCCTCATGATATTTCGGGGGAAGAGGACCAGCTCCCCTATATAAGGACTAGCCTTCCTAGCGTAGAGAGGGTCGATCCTTAGGGATCTCAAACCCTAGAACTCGTGTACGGTCATCTTCTCCATCGAGACCTGCAATACATCCACCAAAGCAGGACGTAGGGGTTTTACCTCTCCGAGGGCCCTGAACCTGGGTAACGTGTTCATCTCTGCAGTGCCACCGTCGGGAAAGCGCCGACTTGCCTCTGAGTCCCCAGTGTTCGAACCTCTCGGGTTTGGTGACACCTGTGTTCCTTCGAGGACACGAATCTCCAGCATTTGGCGCGCCAGGTAGGGGACTCAAGCATGCCAACGTTCTTCTCCAATACCTTCATCAGCATGGTCAGACGCGACGGGCCGCTCGATGGGCACCCGCCACGCCACGACCTTGTGCCGGGGGCTGCGCAGAAGCTCCAGCCTCGACCAGTGCCTCTCCTTCATCAACGGGCTTGCGCGTGCCCTGGATGGAGCACCCGTGGCCAGCGCCGACGACGCGCCTGCACCACCACCGGCTCTACTCCTCGGCCAGGAGCCCGAGCCACCAGTGCCGCCCCTCTGTGCTGGCCGCGCTGGGTGCGCCCTTCACGGGGATGCGCCCCGTGGTCGGAACAATCAATAGGCACGGCAGGGGGCTGGGCCGTCCAGACGCCGCAACGGATGCGCCCTTCGGGGGGCCGCTCCGCAAGGTGTCCGTGAACGCCTAGCCACCCTACGGACCCTCCACGGTATGCGGCAGCGCCGCGGCGAGAGGCTCCATTCCTACGTCCGGCGTTTTGGGTCAGTTGCACGGTGAATCCCTGGGCTCCCCGACATCACCCTCTACAACGCCTTCATGGCGGGGCTCAACCACGTCCGGCTGCGTGATGCCCTCGACGCCTTACCCGTGGGCAGAATCACGACAGGAAGGCTCTTCTCGCTGGCCAACGAGTACGCCAGCCGGGATGAGGCGGCCGCCGCCACTTCCCGCAACATTGCTTGCCTCCTCGATGGAGCAAGCACTCCAGGGCCTACCGGGAACCCGTGGCAGCACCCCCGAGCAGTCGCTGCCGCGGTGCCTGCTGAATGCGCACCACGTCTCAAGTGGTCGCAGCAGGCCATCTCCTTTGGTCTTCGGGATCATCCCAGGACCACCGACCTGGTGGGGGCGCTTCCTATGGTTTGCTCCCCCATCATCTGCGGCTCCATAGTCTTCCGGACTCTCATCGACGGCGGCGGGGGCTTGAACGTCCGCTCTGTCGAAGCCTTCGACAAGCTGGGCATGCCCCGCGACCGCCTAAGAGCTACGAAGCCGTTCTCTGGGGTCACGGACGGTTCCACCACGCCCATCGGGCAGGTGCGGCTCCCCATCACATTCAGTATCCCAGGGAGCTACCGCACCGAGCACATCGACTTCGACGTCGCCTACATCAACCTACCATACAATGCCATCCTTGGCTACCCTGCCCTGGCGCAGTTCATGGCGGCAACCCATCACGCCTACAACGTCGTCAAGATGCCGAGGGCTGGAGGTGACATCATCACCATCCATTGCGATGAGCGGGACGCCGCATTCACCCTAGAGTGCGCGTTCAAGGCCGCCGCCACAGCTCAAGGGCATTCAGCACCTCACGGGGTGCCTCGTGGCACTCGGATGCTTCATCGCTCGCCTCGGTGAGAAAGCCATGCCTTTCTTCAAACTCATGAAGAAGACATGCGAGTTCAAGTGGACCCTAGAAGCGGAAGAGGCATTCGCGGCACTCAAGCGGTACCTCACCAGTCCCTCGGTCATGGTGGCGCCGCGAACCCGCGAGCCTCTGCTACTGTACCTGGCAACCACACCGCGCACGGCAAGTGCGGTCCTGGTGGCGGAACGGGAAGGGCCATCCCTCAAGAAGAAGGCATCCAAGTCCAAGCCCAAGCCCCAGGACCACTCCGAGGAAGGTACGACCCCTTACAGTGTGCTGGAAGTGTTGCAGGGTGACCTCACCGAGACTGCCCCGCCGGATGGCCTCGGGGACCCCTGGCAACTAGGGTGCCATGGACCTACGGTTGCTGGGCTCATAGTAGCTACTTGGAAGCAATCACTCAGGGAGGCTACTGATACGTCTCAAACGTATCTATAATTTCTTATATTCCATGCTAGTTTTATGACAATACTCACATGTTTTATATACACTTTATATTATTTATACGCATTTTCCGGCACTAACCTATTAACAAGATGCCGAAGCGCCGCTTCTCGTTTTCTCGCTGTTTTTGGTTTCAGAAATCCTACACAGGAAATATTCTCGGAATTGGACGAAACAAAAGCCCACGGTCTTATTTTTCCACGGAGCTTCCAGAAGACCGAAGAGGATACGAAGTGGGGCCACGAGGCGCCGACACCACAAGGCGGCGCGGCCAAGGGGGGGCCGCGCCACCCTATGGTGTGGGGCCCCCGTGCCTCCCCCGACTCTGCCCTTCCGCCTACTTAAACACTCCGTCGCGAAAACCCTAGTACCGAGAGCCACGATACGAGAAAAGTTACGGAGACGCCGCCGCCGTCAATCCCATCTCGGGGGATTCTGAAGATCGCCTCCGGCACCCTGCCAGAGAGGGGAATCATCACCGGAGGGCTCTACACCACCATGCCCGCCTCCGGACTGATGCGTGAGTAGTTCATCCTTGGACTATGGGTCCATAGCAGTAGCTAGATGGTTGTCTTCTCCTCTTGTGCTATCATGTTTAGATCTTGTGAGCTGCCTATCATGATCAAGATCATCTATTTGTAATGCTACATGTTGTGTTTGGTGGGATCCGATGAATATGGAATACTATGTCAAGTTGATTATCGATCTATCATATATGTGTTGTTTATGATCTTGCATGCTCTCCGTTGCTAGTAGAGGCTCGGCCAAGTTGATACTTGTAACTCCAAGAGGGAGTATTTATGCTCGATAGTGGGTTCATGCCTCCATTGAATCCGGGACAGTGATGGAAAGTTCTAAGGTTATGGATGTGCTCGTTGCCACTAGGGATAAAACAACAATGCTTTGTCTAAGGATATTTGTATTGTTTACATTACACACGTACTTAATGCAATTGTCTCGTTGTTTGCATCTTAATACCGGAAGGGGTGCGGATGCTAACCCGAAGGTGGACTTTTTAGGCATAGATGCATGCTCGGATGGTGGTCTATGTTCTTTGTCGTAATGCCCTAAGTAAATCTCATATTAGTCATCATGATATGTATGTGCATTGTTATGCCCTCTCTATTTGTCAATTGCCCAACCGTAATTTGTTCACCCAACATGCTATTTATCTTATTGGAGAGACACCACTAGTGAACCGTGGACCCCGGTCCATTCTTTTACATCTGAAATACAATCTATCGCAATCATTGTTCTCTCGCTGTTCTTTGCAAACAAACATCATTCTCCACACCATACGTTTAATCCTTTGTTTTCAGCAAGCCGGTGAGATTGACAACCTCACTCGTTAAGTTGGAGCAAAGTATTTTGATTGTGTTGTGCAGGTTCCACGTTGGCGCCTGAATCCCCGGTGTTGCGCCGCACTACACTCCTTCACCAACAACCTTCACGTGGCCTTCATCTCCTACTCGGTTCGATAAACCTTGGTTTCTTACTGAGGGAAAACTTGCTGCTGTACGCATCACACCTTCCTCTTGGGGTTCCCAACGGACGAGTGCTTTACCGTCGCAAGGAAGCTACTGTCGCACGTCAGCAGCTATATTTTCTGGCGCCGTTGCCGGGGAATCTGAAGAAAAGTTACACCACAGAGATTGCCAACTCCCGCGGCAACTGCCAGCTATATTTTCTGGCGCCGTTGCCGGGGAGATCAAGACACGCTGCAAGGGGAGTCTCTCACATCCAATCTCTTTACTTTGTTTATTGTCTTGCTTTACTTTATTTTATTTTCTGTCTTGTTTGCTTTCTTTATATCAAAAACACAAAAAAATTAGTTACTTGCATTTACTTTATTTAATTCAGTTCGCTTTACTTATTTTTATTACTGTTAAAATGAATACTCCTGAGAACACTAAGTTGTGTGATTTCACTAGCACCAATAATAATGATTTTATATGCACTCCTATTGCTCCACCTGCTACTACAGCAGAATTTTATGAAATTAAACCTCGCTTTACTAAATCTTGTTATGAGAGAGCAATTTTCCGGTGTTAGTACCGATGATGCTCGCTGCCCATCTTAATAATTTTGTTGAACTTTGTGAAATGCAAAAGTATAAGGATGTAGATGGGGATATTATAAAACTGAAATTGTTTCCTTTCTCCTTAAGAGGAAGAGCTAAAGATTGGTTGCTATCTTTGCCTAAGAATAGTATTGATTCATGGACTAAATGTAAAGATGCTTTCATTGGAAGATATTATTCTCCTGCTAAAATTATATCTTTGAGAAGTAGCATTATGAATTTTAAGCAATTGGATAATGAACATGTTGCCCAAGCATGGGAAAGAATGAAATCTTTGGTAAAGAATTGCCCTACCTATGGACTGACTACTTGGATGATCATACAAACCTTTTATGCAGGATTGAATTTTTCTTCAAGGAACCTATTGGATTCAGCTGCTGGAGGTACTTTTATGTCCATCACTTTGGGTGCTGCAACAAAACTTCTTGATGATATGATGATCAACTACTCTGAATGGCACACTGAAAGGACTCCACAAGGTAAGAAGGTAAATTCTGTTGAAGAAACCTCCTCCTTGAGTGATAAGATTGATGTTATTATGTCTATGCTTGTTAATGGTAGATCTAATGTTGATCCTAATAATGTTCCTTTAGCTTCATTGGTTGCTCAAGAAGAGCATGTTGATGTGAACTTCATTAAAAGTAATAATTTCAACAACAATGCTTATAGGAATAATTTTGGTAATAACTATAGGCCATATCCTTCTAATAGTGGTAATTCTTATGGTAATTCTTATGGTAGATCTGTTTTGCCTAATGAGGAAAAGATGCTAGAAATTGAAAGAGCTACTAAGAGCTTTATGCAATCACAGCATGAGAAAAATCAATTGTTTACTAAAACTATGAATGAACAATCTGCCTTGTTGAAGAATATAGGGAATCAACTTGAAAATTTGAATATGGAAATTTCTGGTTTGCAAACTAAGCTTTCAAATGCTGAAAACCGAATCTCATACATGTCTGAGTCACAATCTTCTTTAATTAATAAAATGGCTGCTAAACCTGAGGATAATGATAACAAAATTGTTACTACAGCAAACGCTATCCAAGTTCGAATTAATGAAAATATTAGATTGATGGCTGAATTGCATGCTAGATGGGAAAAAGAAGAAAAACTAGCTAAAGAGAATAGTGTAGCTAAAGTTTGGACTATTACCACCACTAGTAATGTTAATGCTTCACATGTTGCTAAACCCCCTACTATCAATGGTAAAATAATTGGTGTTAGCAATGTTTCTACTCCTAATGCAAAGCGTGCAAAACTGCCTAAAACTGCTGAAACTGTTTGTGATAAAACTGCTAAAAATTTTCAGAGTATTGGGGACAATGATCCCATTGCCTTAGACCATAATGGTTTTGATTTTGATAATTGTCATATCTCTGAAGTTATTAAGTTCTTGCAAAAACTTGCTAGAAGCCCTAATGCTAGTGCTATAAACTTGTCCTTTACAAAACATATTACAAATGCTCTCATTAAAGCTAGAGAAGAGAAATTAAAACTTGAAACTTCTATTCCTAGGAAGTTAGGAGATGGTTGGGATCCCATCATTAAGATGAAGGTCAATGATTTTGATTGTAATGCTTTATGTGATCTTGGTGGAAGTATTTCTGTTATGCCTAAGAAACTTTATGATATGCTTGACTTGCCACCATTGAAAAATTGTTATTTGGATGTTAATCTTGCTGATAATTCTATAAAGAAACCTTTGGGGAGGATTGATAATGTTCACATTACGGTTAACAATAACCTTGTCCCCGTTGACTTTGTTGTTTTGGATATTGAATGCAATGCATCTTGTCCTATTGTTTTGGGAAGACCCTTTCTTCGAACTGTTGGTGCTATTATTGATATGAAAGAAAGAAATATTAAATATCAATTCCCTCTTAAGAAAGGTATGGAACTCTTCCCTAGAAAGAGAATGTAGTTGCCTTTTGATTCTATTATTAGAACAAATTATGATGTTGATGCTTCTCCTCTTGATGTTACTTGATTTACACTTTCTACGCCTAGCTGAAAGGCGTTAAAGAAAAGCGCTTATGGTAGACAACCCATTATTTTATTTCTGCAATTTTTGTTTTATATTTGTGTCTTGGAAGTTGTTTCTACTGTAGCAACCTCTCCTTATCTTTACTTTATTGCATTGTTGTGCCAAGTAAAGTCTTTGATAGTAAGGTTGATACTAGATTTGGATTTCTGCACAGAAACAGATTTCTAGCTGTCATGAATCTGAGCTGTTCTCTCTGTAGGAGAATCTAAAAATTCTGAAAAACTTCGTGAGTAATCCTCAGATATGTACGCAACTTTCATTAAATTTGAGCTTCTTCATCTGAGCCTGTTAAGTGCCTCGAAAAATTTCGTCTTTACGGGCTGTTCTGTTTTGACAGATTCTGCCTTTTATTTCACATTGCCTCTTTTGCTGTGTTGAATGGATTCCTTTGCTCCATTAACTTTCAGTGGCTTTGGGTAATGTCCAGAAGTGTTAGGAATGATTGTGTCCTCTCTGAACATGTGAATTTTTGATTATGCACTAACCCTCTAATGAGATTGTTTTGAGTTTGATGTGGAGGAAGTTTTCAAGGGTCAAGAGCGGAGGATGATATAATACGATCAAGAAGAGTGAAAAGTCTAAGCTTGGGGATGCCCCCGTGGTTCATCCCTGCATATTTCAAGAAGACTCAAGCATCTAAGCTTGGGGATGCCCAAGGCATCCCCTTCTTCATCAACAACTTATCAGGTCACCTCTAGTGAAACTATATTTTTATTCCGTCACATCTTATGTGCTTTACTTGGAGCGTCTGTGTGCTTTTATTTTTGTTTTTTTTGAATAAATTCGGATCCTAGCATTCATTGTGTGGGAGAAAGACACGCTCCGCTGTTTCATATGAACACTGGTGTTCTTAGCTTTACTCTTAATGTTCATGGAGAAGGTTGAAACCGCTTCGTTTATTGCTATTTGGTTGGAAACAGAAAATGCTTCATGTGGTAATTGGTATATTATCTTGAATAATTTGATACTTGGCAATTGTTTTGAGCTCTCAAATAAATCATGTTTAAGCTCTTGCATCATGTAGTTTGAACCTATTAGTGGAGAATTACTGTAGAGCTTGTCGAAATTTGGTTTGCATGATTGGTCTCTCTAAAAGTCGAGATATTTTCTGGTAAAGGTGTTTGAACAACAAGGAAGACAGTGTAGAGTCTTATAATGCTTGCAATATGTTCTTATGTAAGTTTTGCTGTACCGGTTCATACTTGTGTTTGCTTCAAACAACCTTGCTAGCCAAAGCCTTGTACTGAGAGGGAATGCTTCTCGTGCATCCAAAACCTTGAGCCAAAACTTATGCCATTTGTGTCCACCATAACTACCTACTATGTGGTATTTCTCTGCCATTCCAAAGTAAATTGCTTGCGTGCTACCTTTAAAATTTCATTCCTTGTCTTTGCAATATATAGCTCATGGGAAAGTAGCTTAAAAACTATTGTGGTAAAGAATATGTCGCTTATGTATCTTATTTCTTAATAAGTTGCTTGTTGAGCGGTAACCATGTTTCTGGGGACGCCATCAACTGTTCTTTTGTTGAATATCATGTGAGTTGCTATGCATGTTCGTCTTGTCTGAAGTAAGGGTGATTTGCCATGAGTTGAATGGTTTGAGTATGCATATTGTTAGAGAAGAACATTGGGCCGCTAACCAAAGCCATGTATCATGGTGGAAGTTTCAGTTTGGACACTAATCCTCAATCTCTTATGAGAATATTATCTGTTGTTGAATGCTTAAGCATTAAAGAGGAGTCCATTATCTGTTTTCTATGTTGTCCCGGTATGGATGTCCTCAAGTTGAGATCTATCAAAAACGAGAAATCAAATGCAATCTATCTCCTTGGACCTTTGTACAGTGTGACATGGAGGTACCCCTTTGTGACACTTGGTTGAAACATATGTAATGCAATGATAATCCATGGAAATCTGAGCTAATTAGGACAAGGTGCGAGCACTATTGGTATTCGATGCATGAGGCTTGCAACTTATAGGATGTCTTATGCATAACACATATGAATTATTACTACCGTTGACAAAATTGTTTCTATGTTTTCAAAATAAAAAGCTCTAGCACATGAGTAATCCCTGCTTCCTCTGCGAAGGGCCTTTCTTTTACTTTATGTTGAGTCGGTTTACCTACTTCTTTCCATCTTAGAAGCAAACACTTGTGTCAACTATGTGCATTGATTCCTACATACTTGCTTATTTGCACTCATCATATTACTTTGTGTTGACAATTATCCATGAGATATACATGTTGAAGTTGAAAGCAA
The DNA here is from genome assembly GCF_022539505.1 of Lolium rigidum. Classification (NCBI taxonomy): domain Eukaryota; kingdom Viridiplantae; phylum Streptophyta; class Magnoliopsida; order Poales; family Poaceae; genus Lolium; species Lolium rigidum. Next base: position 44,522,146 of record NC_061511.1, read on the forward strand.
CTGCTGAGACTTATATCTTCCTTTGTGTTGTTTCAAAACCTTCTACTAAGAATTTATTGCTTTATGAGTTAACTCCTATGCAAGACTTATTGATGCTTGTCTTGAAAGTACTATTCATGAAAAGTCTTTGATATATGATTCAGTTGTTTAGTCATTGTATTTACCATTGCTTCGAATCACTTCATTCATCTCATATGCTTTACAATAGTATTGATCAAGATTATGATAGTAGCATGTCACTTCAGAAATTATCCTTGTTATCGTTTACCTACTCGAGGGCGAGTAGGAACTAAGCTTGGGGATGCTTGATACGTCTCAAACGTATCTATAATTTCTTATGTTCCATGCTAGTTTTATGACAATACTCACATGTTTTATATACACTTTATATCATTTATACGCATTTTCCGGCACTAACCTATTAACAAGATGCCGAAGCGCAAGTTCCTGTTTTCTGCTGTTTTTGGTTTCAGAAATCCTACACAGGAAATATTCTCGGAATTGGACGAAACAAAAGCCCACGGTCTTATTTTTCCACGGAGCTTCCAGAAGACCGAAGAGGATACTAAGTGGGGCCACGAGGCGCCGACACCACAAGGCGGTGCGGCCAAGGGGGGCCCGCGCCGCCCTATGGTGTGGGGCCCCCGTGCCTCCCCCGACTCTGCCCTTCCGCCTACTTAAACACTCCATCGCGAAAACCCTAGTACCGAGAGCCACGATACGAGAAAAGTTACGGAGACGCCGCCGCCGTCAATCCCATCTCGGGGGATTCTGAAGATCGCCTCCGGCACCCTGCCGGAGAGGGGAATCATCACCGGAGGGCTCTACACCACCATGCCCGCCTCCGGACTGATGCGTGAGTAGTTCATCCTTGGACTATGGGTCCATAGCAGTAGCTAGATGGTTGTCTTCTCCTCTTGTGCTGTCATGTTTAGATCTTGTGAGCTGCCTATCATGATCAAGATCATCTATTTGTAATGCTACATGTTGTGTTTGGTGGGATCCGATGAATATGGAATACTATGTCAAGTTGATTATCGATCTATCATATATGTGTTGTTTATGATCTTGCATGCTCTCCGTTGCTAGTAGAGGCTCTGGCCAAGTTGATACTTGTAACTCCAAGAGGGAGTATTTATGCTCGATAGTGGGTTCATGCCTCCATTGAATGCAGGACGAGTGACGGAAAGTTATAAGGTTATGGATGTGCTCGTTGCCACTAGGGATAAAACAATAATGCTTTGTCTAAGGATATTTGTATTGTTTACATTACGCACGATACTTAATGCAATTGTCTGTTGTTTGCAACTTAATACTGGAAGGGGTGCGGATGCTAACCTGAAGGTGGACTTTTTAGGCATAGATGCATGCTGGATGGCGTTCTATGTTCTTTGTCGTAATGCCCTAAGTAAATCTCATATTAGTCATCATGATATGTATGTGCATTGTTATGCCCTCTCTATTTGTCAATTGCCCAACTGTAATTTGTTCACCCAACATGCTATTTATCTTATTGGAGAGACACCACTAGTGAACTGTGGACCCCGGTCCATTCTTTTACATCTGAAATACAATCTACCGCAATCATTGTTCTCTCGCTGTTCTTTGCAAACAAACATCATTCTCCACACCATACGTTTAATCCTTTGTTTTCAGCAAGCCGGTGAGATTGACAACCTCACTCGTTAAGTTGGGGCAAAGTATTTTGATTGTGTTGTGCAGGTTCCACGTTGGCGCCGGAATCCCCGGTGTTGCACCGCACTACACTCCTTCACCAACAACCTTCACGTGGCCTTCATCTCCTACTGGTTCGATAAACCTTGGTTTCTTACTGAGGGAAAACTTGCTGATGTACGCATCACACCTTCCTCTTGGGGTTCCCAACGGATGAGTGCTTTACCGTCACAAGAAAGCTACTGTCGCACGTCAGCAGCTACTCCCGAGTGAGGCTCCATGGGGCATAAAACCCTCTGGGAGACACCAAGCTGGAGCGGAAGACGAGCTCAGGGAGGAACTCCCTCGTGGAGGTTCCCGTGACTCCAACCTCTCCAAGTCGGAAAGCCCCTTTGGGGGCGATAAGATCAACCAAGGAGCCTTGGATACCCTCCTCTCAAGGCCTGCAACAAGGACAGGCGGAGTGGGCTCACAGGCTACAAGACAAGCTAGGCTGGCGTCGCACACATCATGGCTGAGCTCAAAAGCTCCGTCCTAAGGAGGCGAGATTCCATTGCCTCTTTGGTGATTAAAGCGGGCTCGACAAGGACCAAGGCATCAAAGCCCTGCCCTTGCCTCTTTAGTGCAAGACCGGGTGGACGGCACAAGCTACCAGAGGAGGTGTCATCAACGACCTCAGCGTCTGCCATGGACCGGCACTTTAATCGACATTGGACTATGTCCATCCTGTAAAGGGTGGGGGAGTTTCCCGCCCTCGGTTGGGAGATGTGGCAGCCCTTATCCCTCAAGATATTTCGGGAGAAGAGGACCAGCTCCTCTATAAAAGGACTAGCCTTGCTAGCGTAGAAGGGGACAATCCTGAGCGATCTAAAACCCTAGACACTTGTACGGTCATCTTCTCCATTGTGACCTACAATACATCCACCAAGGCAGGACGTAGGGGTTTTACCTCTCCGAGGGCCCTGAACCTGGGTAACTGCTGTGTCTCTCTCTGCAGTGCCCACGTCGGTAAGACGACGACGTGATCTTGAGTCCCCTGTGTTCGAACCTCCCAGGTTCAGTGATACCCGTGTTCCTTCACAGACACGAATCTCCGGCATTTGGCGCGCCAGGTAGGGGACTCAGTCCGGCGTTGTTCTTCTCCGACGGCCTTCGGCTATAGCATCATGGCCACCCCAGCGGAGTCCGTTACGCTGACTATTCATCGCCGTGAGCCGGTCGTTGAGACTGCTCTGAGGCTGAAGCAGGAGCTGCTCCGGCTCCGCCCGGAAGGGACAAGCTCCGGCCAGTGGCTGGCCAGCATCTTCGGGCTCGCTCGCGCGGTGGCCGAAGTTGCAACAGTCGCTAGGGGCTCGGCAGGTGCTACGGCGAATGACGCTCCGGCTGCCGGGCGGCCCTTCTTGCCCCTCGCTCGAGGGCGAGTCAAGGGGAAGCCCGGCGATGTCAGATGCGCCAAGCGCTCAGGCAACAAAAGGAAAAAGTCTCCACCTGAATGGAGCGACCTGAGCACCCCTCGCGCCCGCCTGCACTGCGGGATCTCCAGCTTCTGAAGCAACGTCCAGGGAAGCCGCTGCGTTCATTCACGCAGCGCTTCATCGACCTCTACCTCCAGCTTCCAAAGGACCGGTCACTGTAGCCCGGCTCTTTCAGATAGCGTATGAACATGCCAACAGGGAGCTGGGCGAGGGTAGTTCGGTAGAGCCCATGCGAAAAGGAAGGTCTCTTCGTCGATTCAAGTCAAAGTCTCCTCTCTGGCACCCCAACGGTACACGGGTCCTGGACGCATCAGAGGAGGATTCCCAGGCACGCCAAGATTAAGCAAGGCTCGGGGGCTTGCGTCGTCAGAACGCCACCTTCACCTGCCCTCCTGCAGGATATCGGACCCCTTGACTGGGCAGCACCAAGTGCTCTGCGGATAATAAGTAGGGGCGCGCCAGGCTGCCTCTCCAAGGCACACCTACCGCAAGTCCCCCCAGGCCTTGTTTCTCCCGAAGGAATCTGAAACAGCAATTGTTCTGCAGGAAGCAAATAGGGGCACGTCGAGCTGCCCCTCTAAGGCCTATCTAACGTGCTTCCCTCAAGTCGCGTTTCTTTCTGGAAGGATCTTTTGCAGACATTACTGTAATCAGAACAATTGTCAAAACCTTCAAGAATGCGCCAAGCGCCTATTATTTTCAGATTGGTCTTCCCGGGATTCACAAATTGGTCTCTCAATCTGGATTTCTTGAAGATTACAAAATTGTCTCAAAGCGTTCCCTGAGTTCTCGGAAAACTATGCTGCTTAAGTTGGGACTGGGTATCATGCCTTAGTCGGGGAAACCCATCAGCTCCGTGCCCAGAAAACAAGCTCTGGTAGCGGGGTCGCTACCCGCATTAAGCCACCTCTCCAGGGCCTCCGGAGTCTGATCCACTCACACACAGCATAAGTACCCGAGGTACACACCGCACGAGCAAAACAACACGCATAGCCTTACGGTTACCTCCCCGAGGAACCAACAAGGAGTCGCAGTAAAGACTAAGGCGCTGGTCTACGGTAACCTCCTCGAGGAACCAACAGAATCCGCTGACGGGATAACTCTTATACATGTGCAAACCTTACGGTCACCTCCACTAGGGACTTACAAGGAGACACATCAGAGCCTACATGTGAATATTATGGTTATCTCCTCGAGGAGCCATCAAGAGAACGCATACAGGACGCCCCCTATGTGCAAGCCTTACAGTCACCTCCACGAGGGACTAACAAGGAGTCACGTCAGAGCCTACATGTAAAGTCTTACGGTTACCTCTCCGAGGAACCAACAAGGACATGCATATAGGACACCCCCTACGTGCGTACCTTACAGTCACCTCCTCGAGGGACTAACAAGGAGTCACGTCAGAGCCTACATGTAAAGTCTTAAGGTTACCTCTCCGAGGAACCAACAAGAATAGGCATACATGACACCCCCCACGTGCGTAGCACGTCATAGCCTACATGCAGAGTCTTACGTTTACCTCTTCGAGGAACTCACAAGAACACGCATACAGTACAATCTTCAGAGCCTACATGCAGAGTCTTACGGTTACCTCTCTGAGGAACCAACAAGAACACGCATACATGACGATTCTTCAGAGCCTGCTCGCAGAAGTCTTGTGGCTACTTCTCCAAGGAACTAGCAAGCACGAGCATACAGGACGGATATTGTTTGGAGCCCACAATTGGAGTCCCATGGCCATCTCCACGAGAGGCCCGGATGGACGGGCCGGAGGATAAATCTCTACATGATGAGCCTTACGGTTACTTTTCTAAGGAGCCAACAATGACGAGCATTCAGAGCATCTTCCCCTAAGGGCCACATGAGGAACCTCATGGTCGCCTCCTCGAGGGACCTGCGAGGACGGGTAGGACCAGTGCGGCGGTCATAGCATGCCTGGTGGACAGCAGGGTTGGCCGGAAGCACGGGGGCTCGCCTAGAGAAACTGTATCATCGCCAGACCTCAACTAGGTGCCCTCTGGTGCACGACACAATGCAACCACCATTGGCATCAATGGACGCCCAAAACAACACCCTCAAAGGGTCAGCTTCTCAAGCAGTCTGGATTTCTCCTCTGGAAAGATCCGCGATTGAGCTGTGGGCAAGGGCCACACGCCACGAAGCCTAAGTGTTCTCCCGTCTCAAACATTTGCTGATTCTGGAGCACGGTAATTGCGCACTTCTACTCCTCGTGAGCATGCGGCCGGAGGACTCCGGGGCAAACCCTCGTGAGCCATTCTAGCTGCCCCGACTGGGCCCTGGCTAACGACGGTCTACATGACCAACAGCTAGTCTACAAGGGTCGGGGGCGCAGCCTCCAAGACGGCGTACGACAGAAAGTGGCAAGGCAAGAAACCTCTCCGAGAACAAGCGTAACGCTCAGCACGAGATGCATACTCTGATACTGCATACTCTGGAAGGTAAAATTACAGTTTTGCCCAAGGGGCAGGACTTACATGCAAGCTACTGCTGATACGGCACCTCGAGGAGCCTACTTTCCCTTCCCCTCAACTGACCCTGGGAGTTCAGAGGAGTTGAATCAGCCACCTGGCTACATCAGACCGATCAGCATGGTTACCCGGTACCAAAGGTTGTTCCACACATAGACCAAGAAGCGGTCGTCGCCAAGGTAGCAGAATTGGAGGATGTTCCCATACAAAAGCCCGCTATCATGGACGAATCTATCCCAGCCAGTGGTAAAGGACATGCTCCCGGAAGAGGAAATCTCGACCTCCACGCACCAGCCACGTCCACCCTTGGCATGTGACAGTATGACCACCAGAGGCAGGATGTCAACAGAGCCAAGACCAGAGTGCTCGGGAAGCGAAAGCCTTTCCTTCCAGTCAGGAGCGCTAAGAATGGAAATGAAGTCGACGAAAGGCGGAGGGTCGCCATCCTCTAACTTCACCGCGCCTGGCAGAGGTGGAGGAGGTGAAGACGGATCGTCCTCCAGGTCGCTCCCCCTCTTGTTGCGGTTCCCAGGAGGACATCCTCGTGGCCGTTTCGCTGCCGGGGCTTCGCCATCTATTCCCGCCGCGGAGGACGACATCCCGCCAGCAGGGTACCCACGGCCACCACCGCGACCACCTCGGCTTCCCCCTCGACCTCCGCGCTTCCCACTCCCCGGAAGGCGATCGCGCGGCATCCTTGCTGCCAGACATGCTCTCTCCGGCGCGACGGGACCTTTGTTCTTCTCGGACATGGAGAGAAAAAAGGGGGAAGGCTGAGGAGTAGGGGGGCAACGGGCTCCTCCACCCTCTTATACGTGGCCCTGAAAACATGCCGGCGCTTTGGTTGCCGTGCATTGACCTCGGGGAAGCGAAAGTTCGGCGAACAGCCGCAGAGCCGTGGCCCACTCCGCGGCGGTTGCTGAATCAAGGGCTATGAATCAACGGTCGTTTGGTGGGTACGGCACAGATGCGAGCAGACACACGGACCGCAGCGCCGACGTGGCACCGTCACCTCAATAACGGCAGGCCACTTGCCCTTTCTGGGTAGCCAACGGATGCGAAGAAGTTACGCACAAAGCAAGTATCTGGGGCAGCCAACACTCTTACGTCCTGGAGTACCCCTCTGCGTGCACCACTAGAGCGGGGGCTGGGCATGGTGTCTTATCCGGGATCAGCCTCCCCGAGCGTCAAGCCTGGGCTATCGAGCTCTGGTTTCGGGCTTACCCGTCACGACCACCTCACCAAGGTACTTAATGCCGGATGTCTCGAGCACCACACGCACGGGACCAAGGGACACAGAGCGCAGAAGAAGCGGATATTAAGATTACCTCCCCGAGGAATCAACTAGGTGCGTCATTGTTTGGAACAAAGAACATTAAGTTTACCTCTCCGAGGAGTCAACGGGGCCATCATTATAAGATGCCTCTCATGGAGGACTCGAGGATAATCCTCTCCGGATTCCTGTCCGAAGAAAATTCCTCCGCTCCTCCGCGAGGCTGCGGCTACCCAAAGAGATAAGTTTCCTCTGCCTCCTACTCTTGCAAACTTCTTGCGTGGTCCTTATGCGCCCTTGTCCCTTCCAAGCATACTATCGGGGGACTCCGAGGCACACCCTCGCAAGTTATATCAGCTACCTCGCCTGGAAAGTAGCAAGTGATCGGTCTTGTTCAGGCTAATTGCTATGCTACTTTGACCGGAGGGTAGTCCCCGAGATGATATGTGACCGAACACAATGACGTACGGAACCTCCATGAGGGTTGAGAAGTTACGCTAACAGGAAACACTTCGTTCAAAAGCATATTCACATTACAGATATTGCCTCACGGGCGATGTCTACAATATACTGCTGCTAACTATGCTCCTGTCACCAGAAGGAGTATACCCTTTTTCTCTGTGACAGGCAGTAGATCCTCCAGGAGCAGGACAAATTGCTCATCGGAGGACCCTCAAAAGGCTTCATGAGCAGGACTTCACCTGAAAAGGAGCGGGCGTGCGATGGTGATGCAGCGGCCGTCGTGGTCCCAGACGCTCACCCAGAAGTTCCCCTCGCCGCGGTAGCGAAGGCGCAGCCAGAACCCACGCGAGAAAGCGTTCTCAGTGGCGAAGCGCCTCCAGCCGATGGTGCGGAGGAGGACGTCAGGGCCTTGCCGCTCGGCATTGATGTTCTAGTACCGGCTCCCACCGGTATGGCACAAGGCCACACCGCCGGGCATCTCGCCGGCGCACTCCCTTGCGAAGGATGCTGGCAGTCGCAGCCGGTCGCCCCAGTCGGAGGAATCGAGAACCACGAGGAGGTCGGTGAACCGGACGGCTCGGCCTCCCTCGGGCTTCATGACGGCCAAGCGAGGCGGGGCCGAAGGCAGGCTTGGCTCCGGCGACCGCTCTCCGCGCTTCTTCCGCGGCTTCTTGTCACGGCTGCCCAGTGGACGGCCGCGAGAGCGCTTCACAGGCGCTCCGCTGCCGCTCGGCTCCGCAGCGGCCGAGGGGGCTGCTCCCTGGGTGGCGGCGGTCGACGGTCCTCCGCCGCGCGTAGCCACCCGCGGGCTTCGTTTCCTCCTCGCGATGGAACCCTCCGCCGCGCCGGTCAGCATCGACAACTTCGATGCCATATGGGAGGAAGGCTGAAGAGGATGGAGGATGTGGAGCGAAGAGGGCGGCGAGCCCTCTCCCCTCCTTAAAAAAACCCGGACCGATGGGTCCGCCGGCGCTTCGATCGCCGCGCATTCATCATCGGGGAATGCCACGCGCCCCAAAAACCCTGCGCGCAACCGCAAGGTCGTGTCTTGTCACGCCGCGGTTTTTCAAACCGATGGTGGAAGATCTTCTGCTGTTTGGTGCGCACGGTTCGGATGCAACCAACTGCTTCGGCCTGCGGGCCCACACGAAGAGACTTGTGCCAGCAACTGTTGGCCACTTGCCCCTTCACGGCCATCAACGGCCATGAAGGAGACAAGTGCCCGGGGGCAACTGTGGGACCCCTGGCAACTAGGGTGCCACGGACCTACGGTTGGTGGGCTCATTGTAGCTACTTGGAAGCAATCACTAAGGGAGGCTACTCCCGAGTGAGGCTTCACGAGGCATAAAACCCTCTTGGAGACACCAAGCTGGAGCAGAAGACGAGCTCGGGGAGGAACTCCCTAGCGGAGGTTCCCGAGACTCCAAACTCTCCAAGTGGGAAAGCCCCTTTGGGGGCGATAAGATCAACCAAAGAGCCTTGGATACCCTCCTCTCATGGCCTGCAACAAGGACAGGCGGAGTGGGCTCATAGGCTACAAGACAAGCTAGGCTGGCGTCGCACACGGCATGGCTGAGCTCAAAAGCTCCGTCCCGAGGAGGCGAGATTCCATTGCCTCTTTGGTGATTAAAGCGGGCTCGACGAGGACCAAGGCGTCAAAGCCCTGCCCTTGCCTCTTTGGTGCAAGACCGGGTGGATGGCACAAGCTGCCAGAGGAGGCGTCATCAACGACCACAGTGTCTGCCATGGACCGGCACTTTAATCGACCATGGACTATGTCCATCCTGTAAAGGGCGGGGGAGTTTCCTGCCCTCGGTTGGGAGATGTGGCAGCCCTTCTCCCTCAAGATATTTCGGGAGAAGAGGACCAGCTCCTCTATAAAAGGACTAGCCTTGCTAGCTAGAAGGGGACGATCCTGAGCGATCTAAAACCCTAGACACTTGTACGGTCATCTTCTCCATTGTGACCTGCAATACATCCACCAAGGAATGACGTAGGTGTTTTACCTCTCTGAGGGCCCTGAACCTGGGTAACTGCTGTGTCTCTCTCTGCAGTGCCCACATCAGTAAGACGGCGACATGATCTTGAGTCCCCTGTGTTCGAACCTCCCGGGTTCGGTGATACCCGTGTTCCTTCGCGGACATGAATCTCCGGTAGATGGACCTACAGGGGAGCCGACCCTCGCAGAGGCTCTCGAGCCTTCTCCGGAGGAAACCTCGGCCTCCCGGTTCTTGTAGCACCCGGTCTACTTCGTCAGCACGGTGTTGCATGATGCTCGCGAATGGTACACCCAGCAGCAGAAGCTCCTCTACACGCTCCTCATAGCGTCACGAAAGCTCCGACCCTACTTCCAAGCACATCCGATCAGGGTCGTCACCAAGTACCCGCTGGAGACCGTGCTACGCAACCCCAACACGACAGGGCGAGTAGCAGAGTGTGCCATTGAGCTGCAGCCGTTCGAGCTCACGTTCGACACCACTCCCACTAAGAAGTGCCGAGCCCTCGCCGAGTTCACCGCAGAATGGACCGATGCATCCCCCGATGACGGGGAAGTGGAGGAAGAAACCCAGTAGCCGGGTAAGCTCAGCACGGGGCTCTGGTCCATGACCTTCGACGGCACCTTCAACAAGCACGGGACTGGATCCGCAGCCGTACTCTCGTCCCCAACGGGTGACAAGCTGCGCTTCGCGGTCCAGCTCCGCTTCAAGGACACCGACAAGTGCGCGAACAACATCACCGAATACGAGGGCCTAGTTGCCGGTCTCAGGTCCGCAGTAGCCCTCGGCGTCAAGTGCCTCATCGTGCAGGGAGACTCTCAGCTCCTTGTCCACTTCTCCAACAAGGTCTACAAGCCGAAGGACGACCACATGATAGCCTACCTCGAGGAGGTGCGACGCATGGAAAAGCACTTCCTCGGGTTAGGGCTAACCTTCGCTCATCGCGGCGACAACAAGGAAGCCAGCAAGATTGCGAGGCGGGCGTCTCGCGGAGAAGCTCAGCGCCCAGGTGTCTTCGAGGAGAGGTTGTTCCAACCCTCCATGAGGCCTCCGTCCGTGTCTCAGAAGGACCTCCCCGAGGATCTCCCACCTCCGCCTACCACCGGAGCTCCCGACTGCGGCCCACCCTCAGGTAACCGTCTTGTCGTTGCCATCGCTCCCCAGGAGGCAGGGTGGATCGACGAGATCAGGGACTACCTCAAGGGAGGCCTCCCTCCGGAGAACGACGGCGCGGTGGCAGAAAGCCTGGTACCGCGCACCAAGAACTACTGCCTTATCGACGGGGAGCTCTACTGCAGGCGGCCCAACGGGGGTCGCCCTGCGCTGCATCCCCTCGAAGAGGGCAAGAAGCTCATCGACGACATTCACGGCGGAGAGTGCAGCCACCACTCCACCGCGCGAACTCTTGCTGGCCCACGGCCCTCGATGATGCCATCGAGATCATCAAGTCCTGCGAAGCATGCCAGTTCCATGCCAAGCAGATTCATCAACCGGCGCAAGGGCTTCAAACCATTCCACTCTCATGGCCATTCACAGTCTGGGGGCTGGACATCCTTGGGCCGTTCCCACGGGCGCTCGGGGGCTACCGGTTCCTCTTCGTCGCCGTCGACAAGTTCACCAAGTGGGTGGAGGTGGAAGCTGTGCGGACCATTCCTGCCAGGTCCGCGGTGAGCTTCACCAAGGGCTTGGTCTGATGCTTCGGCGTCCCCAACCGCATCATCACAGACAATGGCAGCCAATTCACCAGTGGGCTCTTCAAGTCCTACTACGCTGACATTGGCACCAAGATCTGCTACGCCTCCGTCGCCCACCCCCGAAGCAACAGCCAAGCTGAGCGCGCCAACGCCGAGGTCCTGAACAGGCTCAAGACAAGGAGCTTCCAGGAGAAGCTGAAGGCATGTGGCAAGGGGTGCTCTGGTCAATCCGCACCACGGCTACGAAGCCGACTGGGGAGACTCCTTTCTTCCTCGTCTATGACCCTGAAGCGGTCATCCCCGCCGAGCTCAAGCACGACTCTCCAAGAGTCCTCGCCTTCAACGAGACTCAACAAGACGAGCTACGGCAGGACGACCTCACTCTCCTGGAGGAGGCTCGACACCGGGTCGTCGTCCGCGCGGCCCGGTACCAACAAGCTCTGCGTCGCTGCCACAGCCGCAACATTCATGTCCGCACGCTCGAGGTTGGCGACCTTGTGCTGCGGCGCGTACTCTCTCAAGAAGACCTCCACAAGATCTCGCCGATGTGGGACCTCATTCCTAAGGGATTCAAAAACTTGTCTCAAAGCGTTCCCTGAGTTCTCGATTGTGTGCGCCGCGCGAGCGGGGGCTGGGCACTGTGCCTTAGTCGGGGTAACCCATCAGTACTACACTTGGGTGCTGAGCTCTGGCAGCGGGGTCGCTACCCGCACTAAGCCACCTCACCATGTCACTTGGTGTCTGATCTCCTCGCACAACAACACATCCGAGAAACACATCGCACGAGCAAAACAACGCGCAGAACCTTACGGTTACCTCCCTGAGGAACCAACAAGGAGTCGCGGTAAATCCTAAGGCGCAAGTCTACGGTTACCTCCTCGAGGAACCAACAGAATCCGCTGACAGGATACCTCTTTATACATGTGCAAACCTTACGGTCGCCTCCCCGAGGGACTTACAAGGAAACACATCAGAGCCTACATGTGAATCTTATGGTTACTTCCCCGAGGAGCCATCAAGAGAACGCATACAGGACACCCCCCACGTGCAAACCTTACAGTTACCTCCTCGAGGGACTAACAAGGAGTCACGTCAGAGCCTACATGTAAAGTCTTATGGTTACCTCCCCGAGGAACCAACAAGAACAGGCATACAGGACGCCCCCCACGTGCGAACCTTACGGTTACCTCCCCGAGAACCAACAAGGAGTCACGTCAGAGCCTACATGTAAAGTCTTACGGTTACCTCCTCGAGGAACCAACAAGAACATGCATACAGGACGCCCCCTATGTGCAAATCTTACGGTTACCTCCACAAGGAACCTACAAGATGTCACGGCCAGACTTACATGTAAAGTCTTACGGTTACCTCCCCGAGGAACCAATAAGAACATGCATACAGGATACCCCCAACACGTGCTTGTCACGTGGAACCCTGTGCGTCAAGTCTTACGGCCACCTCCCCGAGGGGTCAACAAGAATACGCGTACAGGACAAATGCCTATGTGTCAAGCTTACGGTGTCTTCCACGAAGAACCAACAAGAAGGCACAGAAAGCATTCACAAGAACCAAATTAAAGTTCTACACCTGCCCCGCAGGCAAAGTACGAGCTAAATAGACCATCTGGTCTTATCCGGGATCAGCCCCCTAAAGCCTCGAGCCTGGATTTTGGGGTCGCTACCCGTCACGGCCACCTCGCTTCAAAAGATAAGTTTCCTCTGCCTCCTACTCTCGCAAACTTTTTGCGTGGTTCTTATGCGCTCTTGTCCCTTCTAAGCATACTATCGGGGGACTCCGAGGCAAACCCTCGTGAGTTACATTAGCTACCTTGCCTGGAAAGTGGCATGTGATTGGTCCTGATCAGGCTAATTGCTATGCTACTTTGACCCGAGGATAGCCTCCGAGACGATATGTGGTTGAACACAACGACGTACGAAACCTCCACGAGGGTTGGGAGAGCACACTAACAGGAAACGATTTCATTCAAAAGCATATGCATATTACAGATCACGCCCCACGGGCAAAGGTCTACAATATCTTATTGCTAATTACACTCCCTTCACCAGAAGGAGTACACCCTTTCCTCCTATGATAGGGTCCGGCCTCTCCTAGAGCAAGATCAACCGCCCGCCGGGTGGATCTTCGGTGGGAACTCACCGGTCCAACATGAAGGAAGGAATGGCGACGCGGAGACCAGAGCTGTCCCAGATGCTCGCGGAGAAATCCCCTTCGCCGCGGTAACAAAGCCTCAAGCTATACCCGCGGCAAAGGCCGTTCTCCTCGACATAGCTCCTCCAACCCAGCGCAAGCACCAGGACCTCTATCGCGGGACCCTCGGTGGCGACGTGCCAATGGCACCGACCTCTGGTATGGCGCAGCGTCACGCCGCACGGCATCTTGCGAAGGGTCTCACGTGCGAAGCGCTCGGGCAGACCAAGCCTCCTGTTCCAGTCAGGAGCATCAAGCGTGACGAGGAGGTCCCAAGAGCTAAGGGACCCGACCATCTCAGGCTTCCCCCTCTTCGAACAAGACGAAGCCGGATCTGGGGCCAAATCTGGACTCGGTGCCGGAGCGCCGCGCTGACGGCGAGGTGTCTTGTCATGGCTCCCGCGAGGACGGCCACACGGCCGCTTCATCGCGCATTAATTACCGGGGGGCGCCACGCGCCCCAAAAACTCTGCGCGCAACCACAAGGTCGCGTCATGTCACGCCGAAACAAGAACCGCCTTCGGGGTCGCCATGCGACTTGCCCATCGGGCCATGACGAGCGGCACGCTACAAAACAGCGCACCTCAATCGCCACTCTCCCCTCCCTTTGAAGCAGCTACTCGCACTATACGACTACGTACTGCGACTGGGGACTTCATCGGGGTCGCCCAGCGACTGGTCCCTCGGACCATGGCGAGTAGGCTCGCTAACAAAAACAGCATCTAGAAATGGAGCATTAAAATAAAACTTCACCAAGGAAGGTAAAATCAACCCATATATACAACTGTTTTTTAACCAAAAGACCCCGTGAATCGCTTGCACAGACTCGCGGGAACAAAACATCTCATTGCAGGAACAGAGGGGAAGCACTACCCCCACACGAGCGAAGCTTCCCTACTCGGATGCACCAGCCTTGGGGTCGACCACCGGCTCCACACCTTCGTTGCCATGCAAGAACTTCGGCATGTACTCCACGACAGGGTACGTCGACAAGGTCTTCGCGGCGGCAGCATGGAACAGGCGCTCGGCGGGGAAATCCTTCGGGCCCTCCCTGGACCCTTCCTTCTCAGCATTCTCCGGAGCCACTTGGCTAGCAATGTGCGTCTCCAAGTCCGCCGTCGCCAGCACACGATCAGCATACGGACGAACCAAGTCCATGAGGCGCAACACCTCCGCGACATCGAACTCACCGGTCTCAGAAGGGAATCCCGCCGTCACCTCCTCCACATCAAATCCCTCGGAGTAGTGGACGAGCACAATGCTCAGAGCCATGGTGATCCCCACCCGGCACGACGAGCGGCGTAACCAGTCCACCACTGCCGGGATGTCGGTGATGGCCTTGAAGACTGAAGCAGCATCGCACGGGATCCGCTCTCACGGGCTCAAGTACTGCAGCGCCGCTAGGATGTCCCCCACGCATTGAATAATACGCGTCATCACAGTCTCAAGGCACTCGCGGGGGTCGCTGATTCCACGAAATCGCAGGTCCCTGAAAGGACAAAGAAGGCAAGTTAGCACTCGCCACGCTCGGGGACTGGCCCCCCAAGCGGACTCACCACGCTCGGGGACTGGCCCCCCAAGCGGACTCGCCACGCTCGTGGACTGGCCCCCAAGCGGACTCGCCACGCTCGGGGACTGGCCCCCCAAGCGGACTCGCCACGCTCGGGGACTGGCCCCCAAGCGGACTCGCCACGCTCGGGGACTGGCCCCCCAAGCGGACTCGCCACGCTCGGGTACTGGCCTCCCAAGCGGACTCGCCACGCTCGAGGACTGGCCCCCCAAGCGGACTCGCCAGGCTTGGGGACTGGTGACTTCAACAATCTTCAAACAACAAAAAACATGGAAACTTACCAAGAAGCTGCGGCGACAACTCCCAGACAAATGCTTCGAAGCTGGTCTTCTATTTTGCACTGCCAGGAGGGTCGCCTCCGAGGCCTCCTTCGCGGCAAGCTCCTCGGCATGCTTCTCCAACGCCGCAAGCTACTTCTTCACTGTCGTGGTCGCCGTGCGAGCCACGTCCCTCTCCTGTAGTACTGCGGCTAGCTTGGCCTTATTCTGAGTGATGACGTCCTCCAGCTCCTTGCTTTTACCCTCAAGGACCTTGGTGAGGTAAGCAACCTCCGACCTCGCTCGCTTCGCCGCAGCCTCTCCCTCAGTCGCCCGGAAGTCAGCCTCCCTATACAGCGATTCCTTCACATAACCGGCGCGAGCTGCGGCGAGCGCCTTCTCACGCACCTCTGCTACAAGGTAACGACTTTGAGACATAGTACAATCGGCAAAGAATAGTTGAAGGCAATGGGGAAGGTCACTTACTGCCGATGTTGATCAGGGCGCGATTCTTCTTCGCATCCTCCTCCACCAGCGCAGTCAGACGCCCTACTTCGGCCTGAAAAAGCACAAAGTATAATACCAGGTCAGTCGTCCGGTCCTAAAAACGGGAAGACTCGACTCGCCCCTTCAGCCCAAGTCGACCCTCGGGGACTGGGGGGACCGTACTACCCAGAATACAGCACTCACCTCATGGACGTCACCAAGAGCCTTGTGACTCTCGGCAAACGACAAGGATGCGAGCGGCGCCTGGCGGGAGGTGCGCAACTCATCACCCACCTCGGGAGCAGCGGCGTGCAGCACTGCCTCCGTCGACGGCGCTCCATCCTTCGATGCGAGTGGATCTTTGTAACATCCCAAAAATTTCAAAACAAAGAAAACGAATTTCCCTTTTTCCAAATTTTGGAACCAACAAAAACTTTTATTAAATTAAGTTTGATACATAGTGATCATGCTTAATTCTTGTGCGATTGCCATGATTGTTGGTTGAAGTATTTTGAAAAGATCTTAAACCTTAAACCTCACCCTTCTTTTCACCACCCAAGATAAAACCAAATAAAAAGAAATTAAATAAGAAAAAGGCCTATGTGCCTATGGCTATTTTTGTGAAACTTTACCCTAGGCCTTTCTACTTTGTTTAGAGGTTTGGAAAACCTTCATAAACCTTACCTAGTACTTATCAAACCAAATCCAAGTTGAAACCAAAGAAAATAAAAAGGAAACTAAAATGCCATAGAGGCATATGAGAGTAAATAGCAAAATTGTGAATTTGAGAATCTTGACCCTAAGACTGGGTGTGAATGGTTGGATCACTCCTCTATACCATTTCAACACTCAACAACATCAATTGGGTCAAGCCAAGTCAAATTGAAAATCAAATGCAACATATGCATAGAGGCATATGTGGCACATAGCCATTTTACCCAAACCTTGACCTATGCCTTTATACCTTGACCAAATGGTGTGAAACCATCTTTAAACCTAATCTAACCCTAAATGGACCCTAACCCATTCCCAAGTAAAGCAAGATAAATAAAAGAGGAAAATAAGAAAAATTGGAATATCACCTCTTATGTGTTTATGGCCATTTTTGCAAATCTTTGAGCTAGACCTTTGGGAATGGTTTCAATGGTTTGGAAATGTTCCTAAACTAATAAGAATCACTTTGGAGGCAAGAAAAATCAAATCAAATGAGGAGAAATGAAATGGTGAGAAAATTCCATTTTCACTCACATACACTTTAGCCAATTTTGCAAATCTTCAACCAAGGCCATCATGGCTTGTGCCATTGTTTGTAAAACACTTATATATCAATAACACACCCTTTTGAATCACAGAAACCCAATTCAAAGCAAAGGAAAATTCAAATCCAACATACATGTGATAATGGTCAAATTGTCACTTTATAAAATGTTACCCACTTTGCACCCCTGGTTTAGTTTATTCTTAAACTAAACTTGCCCAACTCTCACCACCTCATCCAAGACAATGTCAAGGTGAACCACTTTGAGTTGACCATCAATGTTGACTCTGCCTTGGTTGACCAAAATAGAGGAGACAAGTGGAGACTTTGAATCAATGTGAAGATCAACCCCCATTTTGAAATCTTGCAAACCTTCACCAAATTGACCACCACCACAACCATTCTACCTCTTTGAATATATGAATGAGATCCACCAAAAAGATTTCCAAAATTTGACAAAAAGTTTCATGCGGCCATTTTGTCGAACACTTGGCAGGCATGATTTTCATCTACACACACACTCTTTTATTCATTGGATTTTGGACTAAACCCCTTTTGTTCTGAGATGATCATTGCTCTCCTATGTCCTCTGCATCAAACCAGTACAAGCCTTGGACGATTAAAGCCACCAAGCAAGCAAAACCTCACCATGCCGTACCCATGCCGACCCCCATGCCACCCTATCTCACCATCTCTCTCTGGTCCACTCAACCTTGCCAAACTAGCCTCTCTCACTCTGCTGAGCATGCTAGACAAGATCCCAACTCCAAACCATGCACGACAAGCCCTGGCCGCGGCGTGATCACCACGCCTGGGCGCGCCAGAGCGTGCACTGGCACGACCCTGGACGCGTCAGAGCACCGCGTCGTCTGGTTGCCATCGTCCTCTTCTCCCTCTCTCCTCGCGCATGCTCCCTCTACACCACACCAGTACCCGCCTAGACATGCTCCAGAGCTCGCGCGTGCATCATCGCCGTCGCCATGATCAACACTCTGCCGCCACGGTACTGTGAGTATGCCTCCGTCGCCAGCACGCCTTAGACCATCATTCGCCGTGCCATCACGCTCACTAGCATCGCCTAGCCATCGCCTACCTCACGCGCCCCTCACCTTACCCTTTCGCGACCCCGAACGCCATCGCTACCGTCGACCTTACCGCTCCGCCTCGGCCTCACCTCAACTCTATAAATAGAGCCCCTCCCCGAGCGATTCAAGCGCACCATCGGCCTCCCCTCCTTCTCCTCGATCTCCTCGACCTCTTGCTACACCACATTAGTCACCACGTCGCCGAAATTGAGCCGGAGTTCGCCGGAGCCCGTAGCAGACAAGGTCGTCGATTGCGTCCACCCCAAGCTCTGCTGCGACCCTCCATCGAACTGCCGTCGTCTCCAACACCGATCGCCCACCTCGCTGACCTCGCTGGACGCCGGTAAGCCCCTCGTCGCGACCCTCTGGCCGCCGGTAGGGTTCGCTCTCCGGCGAGCTCATGTCGCGGAAGGTGACGACGCTCAGCCGTCCGATCTTCTTTTAATCCAACGCACCGCAACGCTGCGTACCGCTTCGGCGATTAAATCACACTGACGCCTAGGTCCCACTGTCAGCTGGCCTGCTGCGCGCTGAAGCGTTACTGGGCCGGCCCGTTAAGTTTCCCGCCAAGCGTTTAAATTCAAAGTTTGGTTAAATGATTTTCAGTTATTTTTGCTTACTGGTCCTTGGTTAGAATTTACATAGTTTCAAATCTACAAATCCAAATTTAGTGAATCAAAATGTTTTAGAATCCTTATGAAAAGATCTAACTAATCCCACTGGATTCACCCTCATAGCTTGTGTAGATTTTGAATAGCAAAAATAACAAGACAGAGACTTTCCAGTATTCAAATAATTATTAAAAATCAACCCTTTTGAATTTTGAGGTGATTCCACCTCTCATAATTCACATTTCACAAACTCTAATTGTGTATGTAAAAATATCATATGAGTTCTGTACATGATCATGGGCTAGTAGCAAAATATTGTCTATATAGTCAATACTAGCCCCTTTTAACTATTTCAAATTTTAGGAATTTAAATCTATGAGGTGTAGCACCTCATTTAAATCACCTTCCCAAGTGTTATGAAGTAATGTGATGAGCCCTATTGCATGGTCTCATAATTGCTCACTTGTGGAACTTAAATCAGAATAGTATTTAAATCACATGAGATGATGAATCTCATTTAAATCATGTTCCTCAACTAATAAGTGTGAAGTGTTGACCTTGGTCAACATGTGATCATACCTTGTTGTTGAGAAGATTAAATCTTAACAAAGATTCAATGAGAGGAAATTATTTCTCCACACTAAAGAGAAACCCTAATTCACATTTCAATGAGAGGAAATTATTTTCTCACACCCTAAGAAGAAAACCCTAGCACAATTTTTGGATAAATGTTAAGTAATGATACTAGATCATTTGTGTGAGCCATTAAGGCTAATTAAGTCTACTTAAGGGTTGTTTGGTGATTGTATCCTCGTATTCGTTTATAGACGCTAGTACCGGAGACTATCAAGAGGAGGAGGTCTTCTACCAAGAGGAAGAAGAAGAACACTTTGATCACCTCACCAATCAAGGCAAGCTAACACTCTTGCACAGTTCCCAAGTGCAAAGCTCTAATGGAGCAAGGCACCATTACACTTATTTTTCTGTTCAAGGATCCAATACCAAGTTTTATTCTTACAAGCTTTTACTTTGGTTATTTAAAGCTTACTTTTATAGTTAACTTTGGTCTAAGTATAGAGTGTTACAGGAGTATCAAACTTAGCCTAGATAGCTACAAGTAAGTTAGCACCACTCATGCCTAGTTGCTAGTGCTAAACTAAAATTGACTACTCTAGCTAGGAACCGTGAAAACCAATGATTTTGAAAACCTTGGAATGATGAGTCATTCTATTGAAAGATTTTGAAGGTGAATGTGACTTGTGAAGGACTTGGTGAATTTTACCAAAACTGATGGTTGGGTTTGGATGCGATACCATTCCAATTTTTACAAGTACCCCCACAATACCTGAATCTGGGTAAGGCTTAGCTGGAAACTTATGTATTTTAGTATGGGTTCCCTCTGAACAAGCGTCATCGGGGTTATGCCGAGGCTGCCTCCATTGAAAGGGAAATGACGTGAAATGAGGTGAATGTCCTACCCAAGCCCTGTGTAGTTCCCGGGTTGACGGTTTGTTTTCACCGGGAGGCCAAGCTCATGGGGAGAGATGCCTATACTAGGGTATGTAAATGAAAGGTTAGGATTGGTAGTTCGCGTACTGCGTACGATAAATCAGGGCCGCTTACCCCGACAAACTATTGCAATTGTTGTGGCACAAGTGTACAACCTCTCGCAGAGTTTAACCTATTCGAATAGCCGCGTCCGCGGTCATGGACAGTTGGAAAGGCCATACTGTTCCGTCATCAGAACTTTTCTAAAAATATGAATGGTGACATGTGACTTGAATTGAAAGGTGATTTTGACTTGAATCCCAACTGAGTTGTGGGAATGACACTAATGTTCCCACTTGAGCTAAGTTAGGCAAATGAAGAGGTTTTGATTATTAAAGTACTTATGAAATAAAACTGGCTTTCTGCAAATGAAACTAGAGCTTAGAACCCCCTTTCGATAGTTGATAGTATTTACATTAGTATTAGTTTGCGAGTACTTTAAAAAGTACTCATGGCTGTGTCCCTGGCTATTCAAATGGCCAGACTATGAAGAGGAATACCAGAACCCGGAAGAAGGACAGCAGGACGTCTACGACAACTAGGACCACTCCTGACGTCAACAGTTGCCTGTGGAATAGATGGACTACTACTACGTTACTTCGCTTCCGCTATGTGTTTTGTAATTGATCGATAGATCATCTATTATTGTAATGAGACTGGATCATGTGATCCTTTATTTGTAAGACAATGATGGTATGTAATGAATGATGTGTTGTGATATCAATGTATTATGTCTCGCAAAAACAATATTCCTGGGATTGCGAGGAATGGCATAATAGGCATCTGGACTTAAAAATCCGGGTGTTGACAAGTTGGTATCAGAGCCATTGTTTGACTTTAGGAGACCCTAGTTAGAATGGATATCTGAAAAACTTAGTTTCAAAACAAATGAAGTGATTAGTTATGAAAACTTATTCTCACTCTTATCCTTGAGATCTTCTTCAAAATAAGAAAGTAATGCTCTATTCTTCTTATACTACTACATAAAATTTTGACACACTACCCACCTCTCTAACTGACTCATCTTAATTCTGCACAGATGGAGTACACCTGCAAGTTCTATCAGCTTGGCCACGGAGGAAACCTCATGTTCGAGAAGGATCTGAAACAACTGGTTGAATATTTAGGACGCCCGTATCCCGAGTTCTTCGGAATACCCCTCAACCTCCCATCAGGAAGACAACCTCGGTGGGAAGTTACTGCAGATCTGAGAGGAAAGCTCGGAGCCCCAATATGGGATACCATATGGTTTTCTGTAACGGGAAACACTTGGAAGGAAGGACTAGTCAGAGCTATGCAAGAAGCAATTGCCCGTCTGTGCGGACAGAATGTGAACAAGCTCAAGAACACTCGCTTCATCTACTACCCAAGACATGATCCCATGGGAAGACCAATAAACATGCCCCCGCACCCGGAGATGAACCACTATGTTGCGTACCTAGAGTTCATATTGTACAAGACCCACAAGGAGTTGGACAACGCCCTCGCCTTTCGCCAAGCACATTACCCGTGAAGACGAAGAATCCCCCCCCTGAAGAGTAGTATCATTAAAGCTGAATGAAAAAGTGTTGTTGGTTTTTACCCCCGCAACACTACTCAAGTTTTCAAGTTATGAACTGTTTAAAACTTTAACAAAACAAACCCTAGAAATTTCCCTCTTATCTTATCATCTACCTCAATGTTCAGATGGCCCCACCAACCCGCAGCACCAACCAAGACGCAATGATGCAAATGCTCCAGATGATGATGGCAGACCGAGAAGTCGAGAGAGCTGAACGACAAGCCAACATTGCTGCACTGCAACAGATAGCTCAGAACAATCAAGGCCATGGAAACCACGATCACCCTGGATCGAAGCTGAAGAATTTTCAGAACACCAACCCACCCATGTTTAGCAAGACTGAAGAACCCCTAGATGCTGATGACTGGCTCCAGACAATGGAGAACAACCTCAAAGTTGCGGGAGTAGAAGCCGCAGAAAAAGTACTGTTCGCCACCCACTACCTGTCAGGACCTGCCAGAGCCTGGTAGACAAGTGCCCGCGCAATGAATGCGGGACAGATGATGACCTGGGAGGACTTCAAGCTGAAGTTTAGCAAGTACCATGTGCCCCAGGGACTGATCAAGAAGATGAGAGATGAGTTCCGCGAACTCAAACAAGGAAGGATGTCCGTGGTGGAATACCGCGACAGGTTTCTCACTCTGTCAAGGTACGCCCCGGATGAGACCGACACCAACGAGAAGAGGAAGGAAAGATTTCTGAACGGACTGCATGACGAGATGCAAACTGTGTTAGTGAACATTCCGTTCGCTGACCTCGAAGCCCTGGTAGACTCAGCCATACAGATGGAAGGGAAGCTGCATCAAGGCAACGAGAACCGCAAGCGCAGGATGATGAACCAGAGTGGACCCCACCATAACCAGAACTACCGCAATAACTCCTCTGGAGGATTCACCCCAAGAAACAACAGGCCACCTGCTCGGACTTATCACCCCAATTACACCAACAACAACGGAGGACCCCCGAAGCCCGTAGGTACCAACAACAACAACCACCACAACAACAACAACAACAACAACAATGGGAACAACAACCACACCAATACAGCCCCGAGGACTGGAAGCAATGCTACCCCCATCACCGCAAAGGACATGGCAACAATCACCTGCTATGAATGTGGCACTGTAGGCCACTACTCAAATGAATGCCCCAAGAAACTTGCCAAGACTGCCCCCAATACTGCTGCACCTGCCCAGCAACAGCGCCGCTTCGCAGGCAGAAGGAACCAAAACAACCACAACGGCCGTCTCTACCACATGAATGCCACTGAAGCCCAGGAAGCACCTCAGGCCATGCCAAGTATGTTTTCTTGTTAATCAAATTGCTCAATCTCTCTTAGGAACCTAACTTTTCTTAAAATCTCGGGACGAGATTTGTTTAAGGGGGAATGGTTTGTAACATCCCAAAAATTTCAAAACAAAGAAAATGAATTTCCCTTTTTGCAAATTTTGGAACCAACAAAAACTTTTATTAAATTAAGTTTGATACATAGTGATCATGCTTAATTCTTGTGTGATTGCCATGATTGTTGGTTGAAGTATTTTGAAAAGATCTTAAACCCTAAACCTCACCCCTCTTTTCACCACCCAAGATAAAACCAAATAAAAAGAAATTAAATAAGAAAAAAGGCCTATGTGCCTATGGCTATTTTTGTGAAACTTTACCCTAGGCCTTTCTACTTTGTTTAGAGGTTTGGAAAACCTTCATAAACCTTACCTAGTACTTATCAAACCAAATCCAAGTTGAAACCAAAGAAAATAAAAAGGAAACTAAAATACCATAGAGGCATATGAGAGTAAATAGCAAAATTGTGAATTTGAGAATCTTGACCCTAAGACTGGTTGTGAATGGTTGGATCACTCCTCTATACCATTTCAACACTCAACAACATCAATTGGGTCAAGCCAAGTCAAATTGAAAATCAAATGCAACATATGCATAGAGGCATATGTGGCACATAGCCATTTTACCCAAACCTTGACCTATGCCTTTATACCTTGACCAAATGGTGTGAAACCATCTTTAAACCTAATCTAACCCTAAATGGACCCTAACCCATTCCCAAGTAAAGCAAGATAAATAAAAGAGGAAAATAAGAAAAATTGGAACATCACCTCTTATGTGTTTATGGCTATTTTTGCAAATCTTTGAGCTAGACCTTTGGGAATGGTTTCAATGGTTTGGAAATGTTCCTAAACTAATAAGAATCACTTTGGAGGCAAGAAAAATCAAATCAAATGAGGAGAAATGAAATGGTGAGAAAATTCCATTTTCACTCACATACACTTTAGCCAATTTTGCAAATCTTCAACCAAGGCCATCATGGCTTGTGCCATTGTTTGTAAAACACTTATATATCAATAACACACCCTTTTGAATCAAAGAAACCCAATTCAAAGCAAAGGAAAATTCAAATCCAACATACATGTGATAATTGTCAAATTGTCACTTTATAAAATGTTACCCACTTTGCACCCGTGGTTTGGTTTATTCTTAAACTAAACTTGCCCAACTCTCACCACCTCATCCAAGACCATGTCAAGGTGAACCACTTTGATGTTGACCATCAATGTTGACTCTGCCTTGGTTGACCAGAATAGAGGAGACAAGTGGAGACTTTGAATCAATGTGAAGATCAACCCCCATTTTGAAATCTTGCAAACCTTCACCAAATTGACCACCACCACCACCATTCTACCTCTTTGAATATATGAATGAGATCCACCAAAAAGATTTCCAAAATTTGACAAAAAGTTTCATGCGGCCATTTTGTCGAACACTTGGCAGGCATGATTTTCATCTACACACACACTCTTTTATTCATTGGATTTTGGACTAAACCCCTTTTGTTCTGAGATGATCATTGCTCTCCTATGTCCTCTGCATCAAACCAGTACAAGCCTTGGACGATTAAAGCCACCAAGCAAGCAAAACCTCACCATGCCGTACCCATGCCGACCCCCATGCCACCCTATCTCACCATCTCTCTCTGGTCCACTCAACCTTGCCAAACTAGCCTCTCTCACTCTGCTGAGCATGCTAGACAAGATCCCAACTCCAAACCATGCATGACAAGCCCTGGCTGCGACGTGATCACCACGCCTGGGCGCGCCAGAGCGTGCACTGGCACGACCCTGGACGCGTCAGAGCACCGCGTCGTCCGGTCGCCCTCGTCCTCTTCTCCCTCTCTCCTCGCGCATGCGCCCTCTACACCACACCAGTACCCGCCTAGACATGCTCCAGAGCTCGTGCGTGCATCGTCGCCGTCGCCACGATCAACACTCTGCCGCCACGGTACTGTGAGTACGCCTCCATCGCCAGCACGCCTTAGACCATCATCCACCGTGCCATCACGCTCACTAGCATCGCCTAGCCATCGCCTACCTCACGCGCCCCTCACCTTACCCTTTCGCGACCCCGAACGCCATCGCCACCGTTGACCTTGCCGCTCCGCCTCGGCCTCACCTCAACTCTATAAATAGAGCCCCTCCCCGAGCGATTCAAGCGCACCATCGGCCTCCCCTCCTTCTCCTCGATCTCCTCGACCTCTTGCTACACCACATTAGTCACCACGTCGCCGGAATTGAGCCGGAGTTCGCCGGAGCCCGTAGCAGATGAGGTCGTCGATTGCATCCACCCCAAGCTCTGCTGCGACCCTCCATCGAACTGCCGTCGTCTCCAACACCGATCGCCCGCCTCGCTGACCTTGATGGACGCCGGTAAGCCCCTCGTCGTGACCCTCTGGCCGCCGGTAGGGTTCGCTCTCCGGCGAGCTCATGTCGCGGAAGGTGACGACGCTCAGCCGTCCGATCTTCTTTTAATCCAACGCACCGCAACGCTGCGTACCGCTTCGGCGATTAAATCACACTGACACCTAGGCCCCACTGTCAGCTAGCCCGCTGCGCGCTGAAGCGTTACTGGGCCGGCCCGTTAAGTTTCCCGCCCAGCGTTTAAATTCAAAGTTTGGTTAAATGATTTTCAGTTATTTTTGCTTACTGGTCCTTGGTTAGAATTTACATAGTTTCAAATCTACAAATCAAAATTTAGTGAATCAAAATGTTTTAGAATCCTTAAGAAAAGATCTAACTAATCCCACTAGATTCACCCTCATAGCTTGTGTAGATTTTGAATAGCAAAAATAACAAAACAGAGACTTTCCAGTATTCAAATAATTATTAAAAATCAACCCTTTTGAATTTTGAGGTGATTCCACCTCTCATAATTCACGTTTCACAAACTCTAATTGTGTATGTAAAAATATCATATGGGTTCTGTACATGATCATGGGCTAGTAGCAAAATATTGGCTATATAGTCAATACTAGCCCCTTTTAACTATTTCAAATTTTAGTAATTTAAATCTATGAGGAGTAGCACCTCATTTAAATCACCTTCCCAAGTGTTATGAAGTAATGTGATGAGCCCTATTGCATGGTCTCATAATTGCTCACTTGTGGAACTTAAATCAGAATAGTATTTAAATCACATGAGATGATGAATCTCATTTAAATCATGTTCCTCAACTAATAAGTGTGAAGTGTTGACCTTGGTCAACATGTGATCATACCTTGTTGTTGAGAAGATTAAATCTTAACAAAGATTCAATGAGAGGAAATTATTTCTCCACACTAAAGAGAAACCCTAATTCACATTTCAATGAGAGGAAATTATTTTCTCACACCCTAAGAAGAAAACCCTAGCACAATTTTTGGATAAATGTTAAGTAATGATACTAGATCATTTGTGTGAGCCATTAAGGCTAATTAAGTCTACTTAAGGGTTGTTTGGTGATTGTATCCTCGAATTCGTTTATAGACGCTAGTCCCGGAGACTATCAAGAGGAGGAGGTCTTCTACCAAGAGGAAGAAGAAGAACACTTTGATCACCTCACCAATCAAGGCAAGCTAACACTCTTGCACAGTTCCCAAGTGCAAAGCTCTAATGGAGCAAGGCACCATTACACTTATTTTTCTGTTCAAGGATCCAATACCAAGTTTTATTCTTATAAGCTTTTACTTTGGTTATTTAAAGCTTACTTTTATAGTTAACTTTGGTCTAAGTATAGAGTGTTATAGGAGTATCAAACTTAGCCTAGATAGCTACAAGTAAGTTAGCACCACTCATGCCTAGTTGCTAGTGCTAAACTAAAATTGACTACTCTAGCTGGGAACCGTGAAAACCAATGATTTTGAAAACCTTGGAATGATGAGTCATTCTATTGAAAGATTTTGAAGGTGAATGTGACTTGTGAAGGACTTGGTGAATTTTACCAAAACTGATGGTTGGGTTCGGATGCGATACCATTCCAATTTTTACAAGTACCCCCACAATACCTGAATCTGGGTAAGGCTTAGCTGGAAACTTATGTATTTTAGTATGGGTTCCCTCTGAACAAGCGTCATCGGGGTTATGCCGAGGTTGCCTCCATTGAAAGGGACATGACGTGAAATGAGGTGAATGTCCTACCCAAGCCCTGTGCAGTTCCCGGGTTGACGGTTTGTTTTCACCGGGAGGCCAAGCTCATGGGGAGAGATGCCTATACTAGAGTATGTAAATGAAAGGTTAGGATTGGTAGTTCGCGTACTGCGTACGATAAATCAGGGCCAGTTACCCCTGACAAACTATTGCAATTGTTGTGGCACAAGTGTACAACCTCTGCAGAGTTTAACCTATTCGAATAGCCGCGTCCGCGGTCATGGACAGTTGGAAAGGCCATACTGTTCCGTCATCAGAACTTTTCTAAAAATATGAATGGTGACTTGTGACTTGAATTGAAAGGTGATTTTGACTTGAATCCCAACTAAGTTGTGGGAATGACACTAATGTTCCCACTTGAGCTAAGTTAGGAAAATGAAGAGGTTTTGATTATTAAAGTACTTATGAAATAAAACTGGCTTTCTGCAAATGAAACTAGAGCTTAGAACCCCCTTTCGATAGTTGATAGTATTTACATTAGTATTAGTTTGCGAGTACTTTAAAAAGTACTCATGGCTGTGTCCCTGGCTATTCAAATGGCCGGACTATGAAGAGGAATACCAGAACCCGGAAGAAGGACAGCAGGACGTCTACGACAACTAGGACCACTCCTGACGTCAACAGTTGCCTGTGGAATAGATGGACTACTACTACGTTACTTCGCTTCCGCTATGTGTTTTGTAATTGATCGATAGATCATCTATTATTGTAATGAGACTGGATCATGTGATCCTTTATTTGTAAGACAATGATGGTATGTAATGAATGATGTGTTGTGATATCAATCCATTATGTCTCGCAAAAACAATATTCCTGGGATTGCGAGGAATGGCATAATAGGCATCTGGACTTAAAAATCCGGGTGTTGACAATCTTCGCGGTGGGCGGGGTCGCTCGCCGCTTTTGTCCACCGCTCCTTCAACGACGCTGCCGACGAGCCGCCCTCCTTGGAGGCGATTCGCTCCTCGGAGACTGGAGGGGGAGCGACTGGGCGCTCGCCCTCTGGACCCTTCCCTGGCGCGGTTCCTGCGGCCGTCTTCGTGGTCGCGGCCCCGGCCGCTCTCGCCGAGGCTTCGGCGTCGGTGGACGCCCCCGCCGCGCTAATCAATTTCGTCGCGGACGCAGCTTGCGCCTGCGACGACACCATGTCCGTAGGGTCGGTCGTGGCCCTCTTCGCCTCGGCGGCCTTCTTCCCCTCAGCGGCTTTCTGTGCCTCGGCCGCCCTCGTCGCCGCCACCCCTCGCGCAGCGGCGGGCTTCTGCAAGACCTTCGTTCTGGCCCTGCAAAGAACCAAAGTTAGCTCTCAAGACTCTTCTCAGATAAACGACTAAGGCAGAAAGTGCGGGCGACGCTTACTTCACCGTCGGGAGCGTCTTCACGCCAGGACCGACCCGCACCCCGGCGTCGAGTGCGGCCTTGAGGGGTCGCTGGAGCACCGTCGCGCCCTCCAGGACGGTTGGGCGCAGTCGCTTGGGCCACGGTTCGTCGGGCTCTGCGGCGGGTGCCTTCCCCTCTGGCGGGGAAGTCGTTGCCTCCTCTTCCGACGCCACGTCTCCCTCCGGTAAGCTCCGCGATGAGGAGGTCGCTCCCCTCTTTGAGCAAGGACGTCGAATGAAGTCCTGCGCCTCCGAGTCCGACTCTGTGCGGTCTCCGTCGTCCTCCTCCTTGTCTTCGATGACCTCCTCGCCCTCGATCATCTCCGGAGGCTCTTTCCCGGCGAGTGGGGGGAGGTGGTTAGAGATCTTTTGCCACCGCTGCATCACAACCAAGAAAGCAAGTTAGCAATGTCATTAAGCCCAACTATTCGACACAAGAAGAAATGGAATCGCCACTTACCGCCAGCGCCGGCTTGTCCTCGGAGAAGGGCTGCAGCTCGATGTCGAACGTGGTGAATGTCGCCGTGGTGATCTTGGCGAGTGCCTTCCGGTAGTCATCCTCGGCCCACTCGGTCGCCGTGGAGCGGGTGCAGTCGTTTTGCCCTCGACACTCCCACATGTAATGACCCCGACTCCGCAGGGGAATCAGGCGCCAGCCGAGCCAGCAGTTATACATGTTGGCGGCGGTCAACCCTGCGTCCTTCAGCGTTTGGATCGCCGACCGCATCGCCTTCACCACCACCTCCTGGTCGCGCGGCAGTGACCGCACGTTGAGCGGCCACGGCTCGCTCGGCTCGGGTGAGTATTGGGCGATGTCGACCTCGCCCGCCCTGGTATGCTCTGAGGCATAGAACCAAAACCTGCGCCACTGCACCTGCGCCTTCTTGGGGAGCGCCATGTCGATGAAGGATTCCCCGGACTTCACCTGGAAGGTGATCCGACCGTTGGGAATGAGCGACTGGTCGCTCTTGCTCACTCGAGCCGCCCACCCATGGAAGATTGATACCCACAATGGGAAATAGGGCGGGCAGCCCAAGTAGCACTCGCACAACGCCACGAACAGCGCGATCTGCTGGACGCTGTGCGGCCCGAGGTCGGAGATCTTGATATTGTAAAACACCAGGAGTTGGTGCAGGAAGTTGGAGGTAGGGAGAGTGAAGCCGCGGTCGAGGAAACTCAGGAAGATCACGAACTCCCCAGGCCTCGGATGCGGCTCCGTCTCGTTCGCCACCGGAACTCTCCACCTCTCGTGCCTAAACTCGGGAATGATGCCGACAGAGATGTACGGGAGGAGTGCTTCCTGAGTCACCTTGGACTTCGTCCACCCTTTGGCCGCCATTGATGCAATTGGAGCTCGGGCGCGGGTTGGTTTGAGGACAAGGGCAGAGGGAGATAGAGGAATGGAGAAGAAGGAAGTGCGGCGGAGTGAGTAGCCCTAACCCGCAGTACGGTCTTTTATACCTCCTCACTCGCCCGTTTCAAGGAACAAGATCCACCATTCAATACCGCTCTGAAATCGCCGCCCGGAGATCAATGGCCGAGATTTGCGCCGGAGTCATTCCCGCGGCCGTTAACTAGCCGTTAGCAGTATTGTCACGCCCAACGGTCAAATGCAGAGCAGCAGCTCGCACCTCGGTGAACGTGAACTAGCCGTTGGACCTGCCGCGTGCTTCTTCCAGACGACATGCGCCGACTGACACATGACGACTGGCCAACGCCGACTGTCATACGTTGACCGGTAAATGATGACTGGCGGATGCTGACTGTCATGCGCCGATTGGCGACTGAGGACTGGAATTCCATTCTAACCTTTGTTTCAGGAGCCCGTCAATGACTCGCTTCGACCCATCGCCAGACCTCTTCAAGTCCTGCCTCAAGCCCTTGCTTCATCATCGACGCACTCGGGGACTACTGATGGGGATATGCCCTAGGGGTGTATCACCAGTCCCACTCGCCATGAAGAAGGAGGTCCAGGGAGAGTTCCAATCGACACGGGCGACTGGGCCCCCAAGGCCTTGGTGCGACTGGGCCCTCAAGGCCTTGGAGCTACTGGGCTGAGATCCTCAGTAGGAGCAACTGGGCTGAAGGCCCAGGCGACTGAAGATGGAGTTTACTTGGCGACGGAGCAACAAATCCTGGATTGTTAGCAACTGATATGATTCGGACTTATCCTCATGTAACCCTAGATCGGGGGTGCTCATATAAGCCCCCGAGTTAGACCCTAGACGACACACCATCCGAGGTCCAATCTCCCCCTCACTGCTCTTGGCGTAGCCGCCGATCGAGCCCCCCCCCCATTGTAATTCTCCACTGAGCAATAAGATCTAGCAGGACGTAGGCCTTTTACTCTCCGGAGGGGCTGAACCTGGGTAAAACCGTGCGTCCTGTGTACCTCGTTCCGCACTTGGCTATGTCTCCTTGCTCCTGCATCAACGAAGTGCTACACCCTGTAGCATCTACCGTGGTCACATCCACGACAGTGGCGCCCACCGTGGGGCATGGGACATCAGGCCTCCGAGCTGCGGCGAGGCCCTACTCGCCCGTCCACCGGTCGGTCGCCTCCGGCAGGATGATCGCCACGGGCAGCTTCTTCCACATCCAGCCGAGCAGCTACCACCTGGCTCCGTCGCCCCTCTCCCATGCCTAGATGGTGCCGATCGGCACGATCAACCTCTTCGTCGGGCTCACCGGCGTCAGCGACCCCACCGAGGTCCGCCCCGGCCAGCTGCACGGCCCCTATGCGCCGGGGCAGCTCCTCACCGTCACTCTCCCTCTCTCCGACGAGGTGTACACCGAGGGCGAGTCGGCGCTGGAGGACGACGCCGATTCGGCGGCCGTGGCGTCGGTCGCTGGATCCATCGTCGCGGCGTCACTCGGGGACTCCATCACCTTAGTCTCCAACCCGAGCGACTTCGAGGACAACACCATCCGAGATCCAATCCCCCCCTCATTGCTCTTGGCATAGCCGCCGACTGAGCCCCCCCATTGTAATTCTCCACTGAGCAATAACATCTAGCAGGACGTAGGCCTTTTACTCTCCGGAGGGGCTGAACCTGGGTAAAACCGTGCGTCCTGTGTACCTCGTTCCGCACTTGGCTATGTCTCCTTGCTCCCGCATCAACGAAGTGCTACACCCTGTAGCATCTGCCGTGGTCACATCCACGACAAATATAGAATTAGGAATTTTTTATATGAAATAGTTATTGTTAGTTTTTATATGAAATAGTTATTATTAGTTATTATATGAAATATTTATTATATGAATTATGAAATAGTTATTATAAGAAATAGTTAATATTAGGAGAAATAGAATTAGGAATATAGAATTAGGAATTGTTTACTATATATTGTTTCATATATTATTTAAATTTATTTAGAACTAGTAAATTTGCCCGTGCGTTGCACCGGGAAAAACAAATATGGAAATGTTCCAATGAATCATTAGTGACGATACTTCTTCTTTGTGACACCATCGACAAAGGTGGTCTCGTTTTCTCCTATTCATAACAAATATAATTAATCAAACAGAAAATAGCAATGCAAAAAAAAGTAAACTTCATATTGGCTACTTTGTTCCGGAGACTGTACGTGTATTGTATGGTCTGCTCATCGCAACTTGTTTGTTTCTATCTTCGAACTTGACAGTATCATCCATAATTCGGACACTCTATGTATTTTATGGTCTGCTCATCGCAACGTGTTTGTTTATATCTTCACGCTTGACAGTACGTATCATCCGTAATTTCAACTCCTCTTTGCTACACTCCCTTAAAAAAAACTCCTCTTTGCTACACTGCCAACACATATTTAAGAACATATTTTTCGTCTGCTATCAAAGTACTACATTGTTACGTAGACCACAAAATTGACATCATGTCTCACCGGCATCCCTATGCTGGCTCGCCGTTGAGAGGACTACGAGGTGTGGGCTTCGAGGGATGGACATACCACATAATTACTCAACTAAAACTCACAGTATAACCTTGCACCCTTCGGATCGCCATAGTTTGCTTATCTTCTTGTATATATTTTTACCTTATATTTCAAATATATATTTTACATATCTCAAATCTATTATATACAAAAGGTCTATCTTTTTGCTGTGTTGCCTGTAGTATAATTTGAAATGCTTGGATTTTTTTCCCAGTGCAGAACATACATCCCAGTTGACTTTTGACATAGAGACATACATAAAATCGTGAAAAAACAAAACACACTTCTTGGCCTTTCCTCGTTTAATTTCCTAGGAACAAAATTATTAACACATGCTCTCAACAACAGTATGTTGTTCCTATTTTCTCTAGAATCACCCGCATATCAGAGATGCAGATATGGAGTTACATTGTGGAGCATGAACTTGATATATGATTGGATATAACTTCAAGTTTGATTCCCTTCAAAATATTAGCACGGAAAAGGATACAAAAGTAGTTCCCCATCATAAACATCCGATCTGTAACCACCAAAAAAAAAAACAGGGAAACACTTTGTATAAAGATCTATTTCGATAATATAAGTCCCAAAAAAATTCGTATCAGTGGTTACAAGAAATATATAGAGAAACACAATGTGAAGAAATATTTAAAAAAATTTGTAGCATGCATGTACAGATCTAGATCATGGAAAGTCTGAATAAATTTGCAAGAAAACGACTGAATAAATTTGCAGTATCAATGTATGGAGAGGACGTACCCAGATGGACAGATGTTGTTAGGTTCAAAGAAAAATAATTGGCTCAAGAGAAGACTCGGTTGAGGAGGAGGCTTTCCCTGTTGCTGCAAACCGAACAGACGATGCCGCTGCCTCGTCCTTGACGAATCCGGCCGCAGCTTCTTACCACATTGGACAAAACACAGAAAGGGATGTCGGGCAATGATACAGAACCTGAATCACAATCTAGAACACCAACATACATATGACCTTTCCGCTTGTCCAAAACAACAATGTGACTTCCGAGCTGCCTGAACGTGCACTTTTAGCATGATAGAAAAATACAAATAAATAACTGAATAGTTCAACAGCTCTCGCCATTGATGAAGTTCAGTTCTATAGCAGCAAGTGTTCCACACGGCACAGCTTCACCGGCAGCCCGTCAACCCGTTCAGCGAAC
Source organism: Lolium rigidum (assembly GCF_022539505.1). Classification (NCBI taxonomy): domain Eukaryota; kingdom Viridiplantae; phylum Streptophyta; class Magnoliopsida; order Poales; family Poaceae; genus Lolium; species Lolium rigidum. The sequence goes on from NC_061511.1 coordinate 44,555,757, forward strand.
AGATGGCGGTGGACACGTCTGTTTGCTCTTCGTGTTGCCGTTGCCTCCATGGGCGTGTCCTGCATCTCCGCAGAAGTTATTCTCCGGCTGGGTGCATGCATCAAGCGGCCGCTTGAATCGAACTCCACTGTGCCATCGACCATCGTCTTCCTCTTCTACTGTCACTTGCTCCATACTCCTACGGCTCCTCCGATCAAAATTGCAGCATAACAGGCTTTGTGTGTCTCCCAATTCCCAATGACGATCCAGTGGAGCTTTTGTACCTGGCCCTGGCAGGAGTATGGTTCGGTTGCCTCTGCCTCGGGCTGACGGCAGTGATAGGATTCTCTTTCCCTGCACCATGATATATAAGCATCGGCTGAACCACGGCCGATCTGGTGCCTCCCCGCACCTTGGATTTGAAGCGAACTGCTAGTGCACGGGGCAAGCATCGGCAACGTGTGACGAAATAAAAGGAGCATTGCGGCGCGCAGGGTCTGCCGGACATAGGGGATCGGGTGTTGGCTGGGCTGACCGCGTGGCGCCTGCATGAAGTAGGGGGCTAGGCGCGACGGCGGCGGGAAATCCAGAGTACAGAACCAATCGACCAATCCGCCTGCAAAAAGTCCCAATTGATCCCCAAATTTTCTGCCTTCTAGCTAGCCAAAGAGAGAAATCATCTCCTAGTCGCCAGCGGCTGTGCGCGTCGTTCCTTCGGTAAACTTTGGATGCTCCGTCGATCCGAGCCTCTTTTGCCGACGGAATTCTGGATGGAGGCGGCCGGCGCGCGACGCACGCAGAGGAGGGGCGGAGCGACCTGACGGCATATCCTGGCTCGCTCTCCTTTTATCTCGCTAGCCCTGGTTCCAGGGTTGATTAAGAATCGGTTACGATTTACCTTGCTGTGAGCCACAGACGTAATCGGGCCAGGCCTAGTAGGGGCGACGGACGGATTTGTTGGAAGTTGAGGCTGAGATCGATGGGATTAACGACGGACGAAACCAAGGTGGGACGGACCAAACCACGGAAACACTTCTCCCTTTATTATTAGGTATAGACTAGTAAAAGTGCTCGTGCGTTCTGAACGGGAGATACATTGTTAAAATATTATCATGGTGGCTAAAATATTCAAATAAAAACATGTAATTATTATGCATTTTTTACCTTATTTCCACAATTTTTTTCGATAAAGATAATATATTAATATTACCAAATACACCTAGCCTCTCCAACGACGTAATACCCTAATAGCAGTACAGATACACACAGCCAAAAAACAAAAAAGGAAACAAAGAAATAAAGTTTGCAACAACATTCCAGCCCTAGCAATAACAATACACTTATTTAAACTTGCTATAGAAAAATGCATAAGCAAATCATGGACATTAATCAATCTGGTGGTAACTTGTGTAGGCATAAAGTATTTACATGGTAAACATCGAACGTCAATGTTTCCAATTTATGAAACCACTGAAAATAGAAAAAAAGATTAGCTTCAGCACATAGAACCGCCCATTAGTGAACTGGGCCTTCCAATGAATGGATCAAAAGTTGGTGCCATCCGATCTAGGCAAAACTTGCGAGCCATGTTCGGAGCGCCAGGTTCTGGCTGTTGGAGCTAGCAAATAGATATAAGGTTGTATGTGCTGAATGTTTGATAGCTGGCAAAAACAATTGTCCAAACTGGTGAGAAAAATATGTCGATATATGCCTTGCTCCCTGCACCATTGGATAGATATAAGCAGCATCTCTTACCTCTAATTTGATATAAGAATTGATGTATAGATGCCTAACAACTTGAAGATTAAATTAAAACTGGTGCTCCCCTCATTCCATCTAAATTCATTTTTTATACCTCCACCGTACGTATCAACATCTGATTCAAACTCTTGTTGTCCTCAAGTGCCGGGTATTAGTTGAGGGACTTGGGGACGTCTCAAGCTGTACGGAGATGGAGTTTGGTCGTATGCAAGTTCTCCTCTCATGCAGCACTGCAGCAGGTCGTGACGGTCTAGATTTTGGCGACCCTGCTGTGCGACGACTCATCTCTTGCTGCTCACGGTTTCTTCACCTCCACTCAATGCTGCACACTGCTCGCTGTGGAGTTGCCGCTGCGGTATACCCGGTGGCCGGTTATCCTGCGACGGCCGCCACAGGCGATGTGGTTGACCACCACACCGTAACCATGATGGAGATCTGCCTTCAGGCTACACGTAGAACCTGCGCTTTCCATACATCCTTGCTCCCTGGTGCTTGGACGTTGGGTTTCAAGTTAGCTTCGCGGTTTACGTTATATTTCTGGTGGTTGGTTCAGATTGTGAGCTTTGTTCGGCTGGCACTTTTGCGCGGACTCGACATCAGAGTTGCGGACGCACGAAGTTGGATCGGACAACTTTTTTGATCTTCATCTTATGCTTCTCCCAGGTGTGATCACCAAACTCGATGCAGATCGTGCTGCGGTGGCGCTCGCCCTTGATCAGCTCGACTTTCACGGACTTCTTTGTTTCTCAGGGTTGGGAAGGCAGAGCTGGCCTCGTGCCCCTCTTGACTTATGTAGCGAGCGGCAGGAGGACGCATGACAGCGTCGCAGCCGGGACGGGGCACCGATACCACGCAGCCATGCTGGCCTCCTTGTAGGTCACCGGAACGGCGTGTCCCCCTTCTTCTATCGTGGCACGAGCAGCCTCCTGTTCCGCTGCACCGAGCGCCGCTCACCGCGGGCATAGTCCTGGCTGCTGCTGTTTAAGCTTGGGTTCTGGAACGGATCAGCGCGGCGAGAAGGGATTATGGGTTTGGCGTCACGGTAACGAACGGATCGATGGAGGCACGGGAGTCTGGGGTCGGCGGATATATACTACATACATCGCGAACTTGTACCGACCTGGACTCTTTTTCGAGTGATCCTCAGAGTCCACACTTGAAACGATATGCTCGGCTAGGTGACCTACCAAATTGATGAACGGAAAGAAACACCCTATCTCGGCCGGACGAAGGATACAAAGGCGTAAAGTTGAACGGACGAAAGCGCAAAGTGACGGACCAAACCACGGAAACCTTATTTTCTTTATTATTAGGTATAGATATAGATTAGAAATATATAGAGAAATTTTATATATGAACTATTATTATTAGGAGAAATAGAAATAGTTGTATTATTAGGAGAAATAGAAATAGGAAAAATAGAAATACTATTATTCTTTGTTAGAAATATTTAGAGATGGATTAGAAATATATAGAAATAGAAAATACAAAATGTGTATTAAAATTTGGACGATGGAAGGACGTGTTATTTCATTTTGCAAAGTACCTATGCGGCTAATAACAATATATATATATATATATATATATATATATATTATATGTTATTCTTATGGTTCTTATAACTTGCAAGTCTTTGCAGAAACTATGGACGGCGACAGAGACGAAGAACAAGAAGAGTGTATGGCGAATATCATAGCCGGTGAAGATGATATCACCTCAACTTATCTGAACGACTAGGTTGAGGGAGCGGAGGATCTCGAGCGAAGAGATGGCTCCGGTGAGCGAGAAGATGACGGCTCCGGTAAGAGAATGGAGGGAGAAAAAGACGGCTCCAGTGGAACCTTAGTTATAACACAGTCCAGTGAGGTATATAAATTAAGCCGCTGCTGACTAGATGCATTAACTGATTTGTATATATATATATATTGACGATTAATTCTTTCTTCTTTGAGCCCTTCGGATCGAGCCAATCTTCTATAAAGAGACGAGGCCCGGCCAAAAAGTTGAGCGATAGTGCTAGGTTCAAGATCGACGAAGTCGCTCATGATGGCCAACCGACTGCTCCCACGAAGACCGCAAGATTATTTGCAAGTCAATGCAGAGTTGTTGTTAGGGACAACATCCTGATCACCACTGGAGAATGGAATAAGCCAAAGGCAGAAGGAGTTACTTATGTCGAGGATAGATCCAAAGAAACGCTTTGGAATACGCCCGTGACAAATTTCATCCTACCGGCAAAGGTGGATCCACAGAACAAAGTAATAGAGTGAAAAGTCAAGGCCTGGGCTCTTAAGAAGATGGCCGATCAATTCAAGAACCACAAGAAAAGATTGTACCATGACTATATCCTGAAAAAGAAGACTTCGCAGTTCACTGGAGCGAATGAGAAGCTAAAAGATCACTGGGACGAATTCGTGTTGTTCAAGAATTCAGATGTAGCTAAGAAAAGGTCGGAAATAAATAAGGGAAATGCTAAGAAAAAGATATATCACCATGTGATGGGTCCAGGTGACTACAAGTCTAACAGGCCTAAGTGGGAGAAAGCTTAGAAGGAACTGATCGACAAAGGGATCAATCCAGAGACATCAGAGTGGACCGAACGGGAAAAGGAGTGGTTCTACGAGGTTGGGGGAAAGTTGGACCCAGAAACATGGATTTGTATTAATACAAAAGATCATCTCGAAAACCTACTAAAGCCCTTAAAATTGCACATCAGGAGGTGCCGGAGGGGAAGTTCCATCCTGAAATATAGAACGACGAGCTAACACGCGCCCTTGGGAATCCTGAACACTCAGGATGAACACGAGGCACACCAGGCTCCCTTCCGTGGAAGTATGGGTTTCCCGAGGAAAGGAAGAGATTTCCCGATAAAAGCCATGAGAGGAGAAAGGCAAGGGATGCAGACCGGATGGCGCAGATAGAAGAAACATTGAGGTCATAGCAGGTGCAAATTAACGAAGTACGTAGCCAGCGAGGTACCAGCCCATCTCAGCGGCAGCATGAAGATCCTGCATTCCATGCTACCGGCCCACAATCTTAGCGGAAAAGCAGCGTGGCTTCCATGGAGCTCCCGAATGATGATGATGCGGTGATGTTGGCTCCTCGCTACCCCGTGGATTATATCATGGAGAGCTGCATGTGTGAGCTGCATGTGAAAATTGTGAACATATCCATGAAGGTGGCGGTCGGCTTTGTCGTACCTTCTGGACCTAGACCAACTTACCACTTCCGGGCGGTTCCAGCTGGTGTAGGGATTCGTAGCACAGAAAACAAAAAAAATCCTACCGCAAGAACGAATAACAAGCCAAGACCTAATCTAGTAGATGGTAGCAACAAGATGAGATCAACATACCCTCGAAGATCGCTAAGCGTTAACGAGATAAATCTCGTGGATGATGTAGTCGACCACTTGCCGCTCTCAGGAGCGAGTAGAAGATCTCGAAGGTGCCGCAATCGGGCCGCACCTCTCCACTCGGTCACACGAACAGTGTTGAAGAGAACGTCCTTCTCCCCGTTCCAGCGGGCAACAGAAGTAGTAGATCCTCCTCGGAATCCCGGCTGAACGATGGCATGGTGACGGTGGTGGTGGAGATCTGCTGCAGGGCTTCGCGTAGCCGTGTGGGAGAGAGGTGGAGGAGGGTTGTGCTAGGGTTTGGGAGAGAGGGTTAGGGCGCCGGCCTTGGTGCCCTTTGGTGGTGCGGCTCAAGTGGTGGCCGGCCCCTCCCCTCCTCTCCCCTTTATATAGTCGGAAAACCCTAGGTTCCAATCATACTCCTCATGGGAGTCCATATTGAAAACTACCATATATGCAAAAGTCAAAACCTAGTCAAGGTGGGTTTTCCCCCCCTTCCTTTTGATGTGGCCGGCAATGGAGGTGGAGTCCACCATGGACTCCAGGTTCCTACCTAAGGGACTCCACCTGCCATAGTGAAATATTCTGGACAATTCTAGAACCTTCTAGAACCTTCCAAAAATACACCGGACCATTTCCAAACTTGTAATTTGACTTCCCATATATGAATCTTATTCTCCGGACCATTCCGGAGCTCCTCGTGATGTCCTGGATCCCATTCGAGACTCCGAACAATATTCGAACTCCATTCCATATGCCATATCTACTTAAAATGACATCAAACCTTATGTGTGTCACCCTACGGTTCACGAACTATGCAGACATGATCGAGACACTTCTCCGATCAATAACCAATAGCGGGACCTGGAGATCCATAATGGCTCCCACATATTCAACGATGACTTCGTGATCGAAAGAACCATTAACATACGATACCGATTCCCTTTGTCGCGCGATACTTTACTTATCCGAGATTCGATCGTCGGTATCTCTATACCTACTTCACCTCGTTACCGATAAGTACTCTTTACTCATACCGTGATATGACATCCCTTGTGAGCCAATCACATGCTTGCAAGCTAATTGGATGACATTCCACCGAGAGGGCCCAGAGTATATCTATCCGTCATTTGGATGGACAAATCCCACTATTGATCCACGCGCTTCAACCTATACTTTCCGAATACTTAATGCCACCTTTATAACCACCCATTTACGAAGTAGTGTTTGATGTCATCAAAGCATCCATCCGGTGCAGGTGATTAACATGATCTCATGGTCGAAGGATTAGGTTACTATGTATCTTAAAGCTTGTAGCAAAACGAAGTAAATAACTTGATCATATGCTATGCTTACTATGGGTGTGCGTCCATCACATCATTCACCTAATAATATGATCTTGTTATTAATAACATCCTATGTTCATGATCATGAAACTATGATCATCTATTAATCAACAAGCTAGTTTAACAAGAGGCTTACTAGGGACTCTTTTATGTTTACAAAACACACAAGTATTAATGTTTCCGGTTAATAAAATTATAGCATGGGATGCAAACATTTATCATAAACACAAAGATATAATAATAGCCATTTTATTATTGCCTCTTGGGCATATCTCCAACAGTCTCCCACTTGCACTAGAGTCAATAATCTATTTTACATGGTAATATACCTAACACCCAAGGCGTTCTGGTGTAGGTCATGTTTCGCTCTAGGGAGAGGTTTAGTCAACGGATCTGCCACATTCAGATCTGTGTGTACTTTGCAAATCTTTATATCGCCGTATTCAACATACTCGCGAATAGAATGAAAATGTAGCTTGATATGCTTCAGCTTCTTATGTGACCTTGGCTCCTGTGCATTGGCTATGGCACCCATGTTGTCACAATAGATGGTCATCGGGTCCAACGCACTAGGAACGACACCAAGCTCAGTAATGAAACACTTCATCCATATCACCTCTGATGAAGCCTCCGAAACAGCTATATATTCTGATTCAGTTGAAGATTTCGCCACAACGCTTTGCTTAGCACTCCTCCAGCTTACTGCTGCACCATTCAAAATAAATACGTATCCAGATTATGACTTAGAGTCATCTGGATCAGTGTTGCAACTAGCATCGGTGTAGCTGGTTACAACAAGCTCTTGGTCACCTCCATAATAAAGAAACATATCTTAGTTCTTTTCAAGTACTTCAGTATATTCTTGACCGCCATCCAGTGTTCCATTCCTTGATCACTTTGATATCTGCTGGTCAAACTAACAGCATGTGCGATATCCGGTCTTGTACACAGCATGGCATACATGATAGAGCCTATGGCCGAGGCATAGGGGATTTTGTTCATCTTTTCTCTTTCTTCTACCGTAGCCGGACTTTGAGTTTTACTCAAGGTCTTACCTGGCAACATAGGCAAGAACCCTTTCTTTCTTTCATCCATTCTAAACTTCTTTAGAATTTTGTCCAGGTATGTACTCTGTGAAAGCCCTCTTAGTCGTCTTGACCTATCTCTATAAATCTTGATGCCTAAAATGTATGCTGCTTCGCCATGGTCCTTCATTGAGAAACTTTTATTCAAATAGCCTTTGACACTACTAAGAAGTTCTATATCATTCCCAATCAACAATATGTCATCCACATACAGTATCAGGAATGCTACAGAGCTCCCACTCACTTTCTTGTAAATAAAAGCTTCTCCAAAAGTTTGTATAAATCCAAAGTCTTTGATCACCTTATCAAAGCATCGGTTCCAACTCCGGGATGCTTGCTTCAGTCCATAAATGGAGCGTTGAAGTTTGCATACCTTGTCAGTATCTTTAGGATCGACAAAACCTTTGGGTTGTACCATATACAACTCTTCCTCAATGTCGCCATTAAGGAACGCCGTTTTGACATCCATCTGCCAAATTTCATAATCGAAAAATGCAGCGATTGCTAACAAAATCCTCACAGACTTTAGCTTCGCTACAGGTGAGAAAGTCTCATCGTAGTCAACTCCTTGAATTTGTCGGAACCCTTTTGCGACAAGTTGAGCTTTATAGACAGTAACATTACCATCTGTGTCTATTTTTCTTTTGAAAATCCATTTGTTATCGATAGCCTTGCAGCCATCAGGTAAGTCCACCAAAGTCTATACATAGTTTTCATACATGGATCCCATTTCGGATTTCATGGCTTCTTGCCATTTGTTGGAATCCGGGCTCATCATTGCTTCCTCATACGTTGCAGGGTCATCATTGTTGTCTACCAACTTGACATTTAAGGCGGGGTCGTAGGAATAAGGAGTGGCACGAATCCTTGTCGACCTGCGAGGTTCAGTAGCAACTTCGTTCGATGTTTCATGATGATTATCATTAGCTTCCTCTCTTATCGGTGCAGGCGGCACAAGAACATCTTTCGGTGCTGCGCTACTCTCAATTTCGAGAGAAGGTTCAGTAACCTCGTCGAGTTCTTGTAACACCCTAGCTTTTGCAACCCTGTTTAGTTATCCTTAGTGCAAAAATCAGGGGGAACAAAAACTTTTTCTAAAGACTAGTTAGATGAATTGCCTTGATCTGTTTGTTATAATGAATTGCTTTGATTTGCTGGTAGATGAATTGTCTTGAATTGCTAGTTGAGTTTTGTCTTGAGCTACCCATAGAATAACACCTCTAGTGGTAAAACAACTTAGCAACTCACTAATAAAACACTTGTGTGGCCCTAGAAAATTCTTCACTTTCTCCCTGCCACTACATAGAACCATATGTCTCTTTTGCTTGGTACCTTCCCATAAGTACCTCAACACACATATTCTATTCTCAAGAAAAATAGTTAAGCCATGGTCACTCTTGTATTACCTTAACCTCCTCTATTCAAAAACATTTGAAGTTTTGGACAAAAGTCACCAAACCTCTTTTGCTTTGTCCTATGACTCAAAATCTTGATTCATAGGATCTTGCCAAAAACCTTTCCTTTTTAAAATTGGCTATGATCACCTTAGATCATAGTATCACAAAATGGTTTCTAAAGTTTAAACACAAAGTATTTTAGAAAATGGCTTACCTTTTCTTTATGTGGCTTTAAAATATTGTGAGAGATTTTATGTGTAGGTTTGGTTTCCTAAAATAAAATGGAATGATCCATATTTTCTATTCCTCTATGGATCATTCTACTGTTCTAAAACATCTCCTCTTTTTTCAAACATTTCAAGAAATCCTATTTGTTTAAATCAAAATCAAGGCCTTAGACACCAAAATAAATTTAAGGCTATTTGATCTATGATCAAATGTCCATGGTATTGTCTTTACCAATAAAACATCTCACATATCTATCATTCTAGATCACAACTCCTTATTCATGATCTTGATAAATGAACTTTGGTTCATCAAATGAATAATCTCCAATTGTATTTTCATCCTTTCAAAATCATCCAACTCTACCCTTGACATTGATCCAAATTCTCAAATTTGGAGTTTCCCTTCCACTTAACCTAAAACCCTAGAAAAAACCTCCTTCTACATACACAACTATTTCTAGTCTTACCAAACCTTTCCAAAATCTTTGCTCAAATAAAGATAGGAAAGTGATATGTTTTCCATTCCAAAAATAAGTTCTAGGAAATCTTTTTATCTCATATTTACCCAAAACACATGTAACACCACACATGCCTTCTCTTAAACTTCTCTTTACCAAATAACTATGGGGCAATGATTTGCAAGTACCCCCATGTTAGAAAAATAATATCAAAGGCCCTATTACCTAAGTTCTTGATAATAGGATATATGTCCTATTTCTTTCCCCATCTCCCACCTTTTGTCACTTCCATTTGAGAAATTATTTCCTCTACTTGAAAGGTGGTGAATATACCATTCCATGCTTCTATCAAGAATCTCCATGGGGTAATCCAAAACCCTTGCTAGCCATGTGTATCAAAATCAACAATCCCACTAGGTGTCACCACTACCCCTTCTCATCAAAATTTTATTCCTTTGCAACTTGTATGCAATCAATTTTATCTCGCTCATGCCTTTGGAAAATCCTTGCTCAACCCCACACCACCACCTTGCACCATCTAGCAACCACCTCTCTAAATTTCTTTCCTCCAAAAAAATCACTTTTTAGATACCTCCCTTTCATCTCCCTCTCTCTCTGGTTTTGCATCAAACTTGGCCGAGCAAAGATCTGCTTGGGCACCAGCCATTGCTCCCTCCATGAGCTAACCTTAGACCCTCAAAGCCCCACCCCTGGATCCGCTCTCCTCTTTTTTTTTCAACCTCTTGTTTTTCTTCTCTTCTCTCAAATTCATAAAAACTGACCGGGCCACCTTCTCCATTGGACACCAACCCTTGCACCCCTTCTGGTCCGACCCCAAGGCCCTAACCTAGTCCCTCCCTCCCTCTCCAAATCGCACCAGGCCACCAGGCCCAAAGTGGAAAACCACCGATCCCTTAGACAAACAGAGGCACAACACGATCGTGCCAAACCCCACCTCCCGCTGGACCTTCCCTCGTTCCCGCGCCTGCTGCCCCCTCTGATGACACCAGCGCCCTAACGTCACCGCCCCTACGTCAGCCCTCGCCTCTCCATTGGCCCCTACCACCACGAGCTCACTCTCCCGTTGGCCACGGCCACCACCCCCGCTCCCCCATCCGGCTATAAAAGGCCCCTCCACCCCAGCCCTCTCCGCTCACTCCCACCACTCCTCCCCCTCTCCAGACCCTCCCCAGAGAGAGCCCAGGTGTTGCTCAGACCGCTGCCCACCGAGGGAGCTCGCGTCGGCATGGTCACCACCATGTGGTCACCGTGGTGGTGACGGGTGACAAGGCCGTCGCCCAGGCCCCTTTTTCTCTCCCCCTCTATTTCCTTTCCGATCCCCATCCTCCGCAGGCCCTAACGCACCCCTCCGCTTCATCCAGGAACGCCGGAGTCCGCCGCCGTCGCCATTAGCCCGGACATCGCTGCGGAGAAAAGGACGCCGGAGGAGTTGCTGCGGAGGAGGAAGACGCCTCCGAGCCTGCCCCTGCACCGCCGCGTGACGCTGCTGCCCCTCCCGCTCGCCGCCGGTAAGCCCTTGGACCGCCCCCGTCTTCCATCTGTTCATCCCGTGCACGAGCGTGGCGCAGGAAGGAGACGACGCCTTCCAATCGTGCGTGCATGGACCTGGGCCACGTCGGCCATGCACACTGGGCCCCGCCCCAAGCCCTCTCCCCTTTCCTTTCTTTTTGTTTATTTATTTTTTCCATCCACCTGGCAAACCACCTGGGCCGGCCCAACTCGTCATCCCCGCTCGGCCCAAGAATTTTCCTGTCCGTCTTAAATTCAAATATCTGTTATTAAATGATTAAAAACCAGAGAACTTCTTTTGCTAATAAATCGAGTTCTACAGAGCCAAATCAAGTGAAACCAATTGAATTAGATCAGAAATTTCTTTACCTTTCCAATGCCACTGGCCTCATATTTTTAGGAATTTTGCACGATTTTTGGCATATTAAACTTGTTCTATGTGTACTGCAGACTCTAACTAATTCCTAAATTTGTAAAATTAATGTTTTTGAGTGAAGCCAATTTTGTTAGTCTTATTTTAGTACTGGCCATCTAGAACAATTAGTGTTAGACCCTGTTCATACAAATGTGTTACTGTTTGTGTTAGTTGTGTGTCACATGAATTGTTGAACCAAAACCTTTTTGTTTATTTAAAACCTTTGACCACCTCTTTGTATTAAAATTGGTCAACCTATGTTTTATTCTTGCCAAACCAAACCTTCTAAGATTTAAACCGAGTTCTATTGTTTTGCTTAAGATTTAAAAATGGTGTGACATATTGTTTACTTCCTAGTATTGGGTAGTGTTTTGTAAGCAAAATAAAATAGGAAAAATGATTTGTGTCTTTCCAAAAAAGTTTGAAATAAAATATGATTGTTTTTTAGGCCAAAGCATTGCACTTGACTTCGTTCTGGTGTTACCTACCATGGACTATTTAGTTTATGCCATGGTAATAGCCAGAGAGACAATTGCTAATTTATGAGGATCTCCTGCCTTTTTTTTAGAAAAATAAATTGAGTTTTCTTAAAATAAAAATGTTAAAGTTGTTTTGTAGGGACTATAGGTCCTTATAAACGTCTATGTTAGAATGTGGTTGAGTGATTAGTCAATGATTGATGCATGTTGATTTGTTGGTGCAATGTGTTGATTGTGTTCCTTTTCAATTCACGGCGATAGATTCGGGTATTGTCGAGTTTGAAGAAGAGGAAGGAGTTGAAGAATTTGAAGAATACCAGGGACAAATAGCCAACCAAGGCAAGCAACCTCTTGATGCATACATTACCTACGTTGTCTTACTCTTGCATTACTACAAGTTTTATAAATTGCATGTCTTGCTATTTATTTATGTGAGTGGTTATGCCACTCGGAGTTTTATATTCCACCCTTACGGGTGCTACCCTCGTTGATACCTACTGTACATCCACTTAGTGATAAGGTGCTTAACACCTCATCCCCTTTGTCGCCCTTTTCTAAAGAAAAGTGGACTATAGGTTGGGAACCCCTTGGAAAAAGGTTTTGTGAAAAAAAAAAGTTTTCAAAGAAAGAAAGTTCTTCGAAAACCTTGGAATAGGGTAACCTTGCCCAAGTGTGATTTTATGAAAGGAAGGATTGGAAATGGGGTGTGCGAAAGGCACATGGTGAGAAAGATGTTTGCGAAAACTTCGGTGCCTGGGTACTTACCCTGACCAACTTTACAGTGCGACCACACTACCCCAATGTGGGCACGGGGCTTAACCCATAGTTTATTGAACCTGGTGCGGGACACCTCATAACTTCTATGAGGGTGCATCTAGTATGGCCCTTGAAGCCGGGTTGTTCTCGTGGGAGGAGGCAATACACCGTAGTTGCCTACGGCCGGACGATACTGTGGGTCTTTTGACGTGGCGCTGGAGACATGCTCGAGGTGGGAGGTGTGCTGCCAGGGTGCCGAGAAGGGGTAAGCCCACAGGGAAGGACCCAAACCAGGGGATGTAGGCAAAAGGTTATGTTTGGGAGTTTGTCGTGGCATAGGCGACATGCAGGGAGGATACCCACACGATAGATTCCCGGATAGTTTTGGGGAAAGTGTACAACCTCTGCAGAGTGTAAAACTGTTTGAATAGCCGTGTCCGCGGTTATGGACGGTTGGGAAGGCATGATACTTACGCTGAAGAGATTTGGTTGATAAAAGAGTTTTCCAAAGGGTTTGGAAAAGAATAATAGTGGGACTGGTTTAAGTGTACCTGGGAGGTACGGAGGAATACCAGTGGGACTGGTGGAAATGTACCTGGGAGGTACGGTGGAAAGTTGGAAAAGTTGTTTTGGTCATACTGAGACGGCCGGAAAGGAAAATGGGTCACCCTTACCTATTAGTATTCAAATGAAACTTGTTTTCAAAAAGGTTTTTCAACAAAGATATAGAGATGTCATACTCTCGAGAGAAACTATCTCTCACTCCTTGTAACCCTAGAATAGTGCCTGCTCCTTGCTACTGTCAAATATGCATATCCTTTACTTCTCTCTAAGGTGGTTTGCGAGTACAATTCAGAATGTACTCACGGCTTTGTCCCTAGCTATTTACTTGGCCAGACTTGGAGCAATTCGACTAAAGAAGAAGGATTGGATGACGTCTATGCGAGCTAGGAACGTTCTCCCAGTCAATTGCCTATAGGGTTATGGCAGATGACTTGGGCCCTGCACTGTTGAAGTGATTCCGCTACTCTGATGTTAAGTTAGGCCCTTCGAGGCTATTATGTAAGTCTTGGTCATGTGACCTTATTGTAATTTTCTTATTCCGTTTTGTAATGGATGGTGTAATTTTGATATCAGTTCGGTTATGTGTTCACGGTGCACTGATCATGGGATCGTGAACTGTATACATAACGGGTATTTCAGACAGCTAGTCCGGGGTCCCCATAGTTCTACTTTCCTTCCAGTCACTTCTTTCGAGAGAAACTCTTTTTCAAGAAAGGATCCGTTCTTGGCAACGAAAATTTTACCTTCGGATCTGTGATAGAAGATATACCCAATTGTTTCTTTAGGGTATCCTATGAATACGCATTTTTCCACTTTGGGTTCGAGCTTGTCAGGTTGTAACTTTTTTACATAAGCTTCGCAGCCCCAAACTTTAAGTAACGACAACTTAGGTTTCTTATTAAACCACAATTCATACGGTGTTGTTTCAACGGATTTAGATGGTGCCCTATTTAAAGTGAATGCGGCTGTCTCTAATGCATAACTCCAAAACGATAACGGTAAATCTGTAAGAGACATCATAGATCGAACCATATCTAAGAGAGTTCGATTACGACGTTCGGACACACCATTGCGCTATGGTGTTCCCGGCCGTGTCAACTGTGAAAGTATTCCGCATTTCTTTAAATGCATGCAAAACTCGTAACTCAGATATTCACCTCCGCGATCAGAACGCAGACACATAATCTTCTTGTTACACTGATTTTCTACTTCACTCTGGAATTCCTTAAACTTCTCGAAAGTTTTGGATTTATGTTTCATTAAGTAGATATACCCATATCTACTCAAATCATCCGTGAAAGTAAGAACATAACGATAACCACCGCGCGATGCTACACTCATTGGACCGCACACATCGGTATGTATTATTTCCGATAAGTCTGTAGCTCGCTCCATTATACCAGAGAATGGAGTCTTAGTCATTTTTCCCATCAGACAAGCTTCGCATCTATCAAGTGATTCAAAATCAAGTGATTCATGAAGTCCATCGGAATGGAGTTTCTTCATACGCTTCACTCCAATGTGACCAAGACGACAGTGCCACATGTATGTAGAATTATCATTTAATTTTATTCATTTAGCATCAATGTTATGAACGTGTGTATCACTACTATCGAGATTTAATAAGAATAAACCATTCATCTCAGGTGCATGACCATAAAAGATATTATTCATATAAATTGAACAACCTTTATTCTCAGACTTGAATGAATAACCGTCTTGCAATAAACAAGATCCAGATATAATGTTCATGCTTAACGTAGGCACCAAATAACAATTATTTGGATTTAAAACTAATCCCGAAGGTAGATGAAGGGGGAGCGTGTCGACAGCAATCACATCGACCTTGGATCCATTTCCAACGCGCATCATCACCTCGTCCCTCGCTAGTCTTCGTTTATTCTGTAGCTCCTGTTTCGAGTTACAAATATGAGCAACCGAACCAGTATCAAATACCCAGGCACTACTACGATTACTAGTAAGATACACATCAATAACATGTATACCAGATATACCTTTCCTCTTGATGTTGCCTCTCTTCAGATCTGCCAGGTACTTGGAGCAGTTCCGCTTCCAGTGCCCCTCTTCCTTGCAGTAATAGCACACAGTATCAGGCTTGGGGCCAGCCTTGGGTTTCTTAGGAGGCGCAGCAGCTTTCTTGCCGCCCTTCTTGAATTTACCCTTTTCCTTAGGCTTGCCCTGCTTCTTGAAATTGGTGGTCTTATTGACCATCAACACTTGGTGCTCTTTCTTAATCTCCACTTCAGCATGGAGAAGAGTTCAGGTAACATCTTGTCCATGCACAGCATGTTGTAGTTCATCACGAAGTTCTTGTTACTAGGTGGCAGTGATTGGAGGACACGATGAATCCCCAAAGCATTAGGAATCGTTATTCCCAAGTCTAGGAGCTTCTTCGCGTGCCCAGACATTTTGAGC
The DNA here is from genome assembly GCF_022539505.1 of Lolium rigidum. Taxonomy (NCBI): domain Eukaryota; kingdom Viridiplantae; phylum Streptophyta; class Magnoliopsida; order Poales; family Poaceae; genus Lolium; species Lolium rigidum. Next base: position 44,571,542 of record NC_061511.1, read on the forward strand.
ACGTGCTCGCTAACGGAGCTGCCCTCTTCCATCTTACAGTTAAAGAACTTTTCAGAATCATCATAGCTTTCCACGGCCGCATGAGTTTCAAATATCATTTTGAGCTCACTGATTATATCATGAGGGTCGTGGATCTCAAAGCGTTTCTGAAGCTCCAATTCTAAACCGTAGAGGATGTCACCTTTGAACTGTGGAGTAATGGTTCTTTCGAGTGAGGTAAACATTTTTAGCCTCATCGGGAGCTATTTCTGCAAGTGGGTCACCCAACAGTGCATCGAGCACATAGAGTAGTTGTCCAGAAGTGAGGACAATCCTCATGTTACGGAACCAGTTCGTAAAGTTGCTTCCATTGTTTTTCAGCTTTTCTTTCTCTAGGAATGAATTAAAGTTGATGGTAGGGGTCGCCATAATCTACAACATATTTGCAAAGAGTTTAGAGTAAGTTGATGATAAATTGAGTTTACTATTAATTCTTAAATTAACTAGGTGAACTCCCACTCAAAACAACATCCCTCACGTTGCCTTAGTGATTACACGAACCAAATCCACTACATCATGTCTGATCATCACGAGAGATGATGTAGTTCCAATGGCGAACATTGACATGTTCATCATATCATCTATATGATTCATGCTTAACCTTTCGGTTTGCCGTGTTCCGAGGCTATGTCTGTACATACTAGGCTCGTCAAGTTAAACCTTAGTTCCTGCATGTGCAAATCTGGCTTGCACCCGTTGTATGCACACGTTGAATCTATCACACCCGGTCGTCACGTGATGCTTCTAAACAACGAGTCTTAGCAACGGTGCTAACTAAGGATGAACACTTTATTATCTTGATTTTTAGTGAGAGGGATCATCTTATAATGCTACCGTCGTGATCTAAGCAATACAAGATGCATAAAAAGGATTAACATCACATGCAATTCATAATGTGATATGATATGGCCCTTTTATCTTGTGCCTTTGATCTACATCTCCAAAGTACGGGCATGATCTCCATCATCATCGGCGGGGCGTCAAGGTCAATGGCGCCATCTTCATGGTTGTCCACCACTTGTAGCAACTATTACAACTACTTTGAAATAAAACTACTACATGATGAATCGATATGAAATTAAAGACAACCATAAGGCTCCTGCCGGTTGCCACAATACAATAAGGATCATCTCATCCATCAAATATAATCACAATCACATCATGGCCATATCACATCACCAACCCCTGCAAAAACAAGTTAGACGCCTCTAATTTTGTTTGCATATTTTACGTGGCTTGGGGTTTTCGAGTAAGATCCGATCTACCTACGAACATGAACCACAACGCTGATAAGAGTGTTGTCAAGTGCAGATTGTAAATTGGATCTTAACTATGGTGAGAGAGATAGACACCCGCAAAGCCACTTATGCAATACAAGTTGCACGTCAAGCGTGGAGCAAGTATCATGAACGCGGTCATGTAAGGTTAGCCCGGGCCGCTTCATCCCACCATGCCGCAAGATGCAAAGTACACGATAAGCAAACGACAACAAAAGCATCAACGACCACAAAACCATTGTATTCTACTCGTACAACCAATCTATGCATAGACACGACTCTGATACCACTGTAGGGATTCATAGCATAGAAAACAAAAAAATTTCTACCGCAAGAACGAATAACAAGCCAAGATCTAATCTAGTAGATGGTAGCAACGAGATGAGATCAACATACCTTCGAAGATCGCTAAGCGTTAACGAGATAAATCTCGTGGATGATGTAGTCGATCACTTGCCGCTCTCAAAAAGCGTGTAGAAGATCTTGATGGTGCTACAGTCGGGCAGCACCTCTGCACTCGGTCACACGTACGGTGTTGATGGAGATGTCCTTCTCCCGTTCCAGTGGGCAGCGGAAGTAGTAGATCCTCCTCGGAATCCCGGCAGCACGATGGCGTGGTGACGGTGGTGGTGGAGATCTCCTGCAGGGCTTCGCCATAGACGTGCGGGAGAGAGGTGGAGGAGGGTTGCGCTAGGGTTTGGGAGAGAGGGTTAGGGTGCCGGCCTTGGTGCCCTTTGGTGGTGCGGCTCAAGTGGTGGCCGGCCCCTCCCCTCCTCTCCCCTTTATATAGGTGGGAAAACCCTAGGGTTCCAATCATACTCACTCATGGAAGTCCATACTGAAAACTACCATATATGCAAAAGTCGAAACCTAGTCAAGGTGGGATTCTCCCTTTCCTTGTGGTGTGGCCGGCCAAGGTGGTGGAGTCCACCATGGACTCCATCCTTCCCACCTAGTGGGTCGGCTAGGGGCTGGTGGAGTCCACCGGGACTTCACCTTCCATGGTGAAATATTCCGGACAATTCTAGAACCTTCTAGAACCTTCCAAAAATACACCGGACCATTTCCAAACTTGGAATTTGACTTCCCATATATGAATCTTATTCTCCGGACCATTTCGGAGCTCCTCGTGATGTCCTGGATCCCATCCGAGACTCCGAACAATATTCGAGCTCCATTCCATATTCCATATCTACTTAAAACAACATCAAACCTTAAGTGTGTCACCCTACGGTTCGTGAACTATGCAGACATGATCGAGACACTTCTCCGATCAATAACTAATAGCGGGACCTGGAGATCCATAATAGCTCCCACATATTCAACGATGACTTCGTGATCGAAAGAACCATTAACATACGATACTGATTCCCTTTGTCGCGTGATACTTTACTTATTCGAGGTTCGATCGTCGGTATCTCTATACCTAGTTCAACCTCGTTACCGATAAGTACTCTTTACTCGTACCGTGATATGACATCCCTTGTGAGCCAGTCACATGCTTGCAAGCTAATTGGATGACATTCCACCGAGAGGGCCCAGAGTATATCTATCCGTCATTTGGATGGACAAATCCCACTATTGATCCACGTGCTTCAACCTATACTTTCCGAATACTTAATGCCACCTTTATAACTACCCATTTACGAAGTAGTGTTTGATGTCATCAAAGCATCCATCCGGTGTAGGTGATTAACATGATCTCATGGTCGAAGGATTAGGTTACTATGTATCTTAAAGCTTGTAGCAAAACAAACTAAATGACTTGATCATATGCTATGCTTACTATGGGTGTGTGTCCATCACATCATTCACCTAATGATATGATCTTGTTATTAATAACATCTAATGTTCATGATCAGGAAACTATGATCATCTATTAATCAACAAGCTAGTTTAACAAGAGGCTTACTAGGGACTCTTTTATGTTTACAAAACTGTTTCCGGTTAATACAATTATAGCATGGCATGCAAATATTTATCATAAACACAAATATATAATAATAAGCATTTTATTATCGCCTCTTGGGCATATCTCCAACAGCTGGCTACGCTGTTTTCGGGGTGGATGAAGTTGTGAAAGATTTTTGGGGGTTGAAGCTGGACTTCCCTGCAGGTGAAGATGGGGATCTAAGTGAACTGGGAGATGTCATTAAAGGCACTGCTCTATGGCAAAACGAAGGCATCGTGATTCCAAATTTGAAGCCGAGGCAGACTCCACCACCTCAGCAGTCTCCGTCGCCTCCGCCGCGTCAGCAGACTCCGCCGCCTCCTCCGCGTCAGCAGACTTCACCACCTCTACCGCCTAAGCAGACTCGGCAAAAGAGGAAGAGCACCGCCGCTCCGGTGGCTAGTAGTACAGCTGCTAAGAGATCCTCAGCTGCGAAGAAGTCTCCTCCCAAGTTACTATACGAGAGGACTGATGAGGAAAACACCGCTATCGTGAAGGTCGAAGTGAAGCAGCATTTTGCACCGAAACAGCCCCCGCCAAAGATGTATATACCACCGAGAACAGTGAGGCACTCGCCGAGACGCGAGCAAAGCCAGCTGAGTTCAATCAGACTATGAACGCTGTATTATACGGTCCTCGAGAGCGGATGTGGAGCAGCATGAAAGTAGTAATGCAAAAGGGAAAACAACTGCCCAGCTCGGAGAACAGGAAAACCAATCGATAACCCCCTTGATCGTGCACTCCTATGATGATCCGGAGATGGCAGAAATAGTCACACAGTTGGCAGACTGTTCAATATGAAGGTTACTTTCCCGCGGATGAATTAGCATACAGATACACATACGGGAAGCCTCTCGTAAAACCTGACCAGCTCCCGCATCTACAAACATAAATGCGACAATTGCATGACTGGTATATGCAAGCCTGTAAGGAGGGGAACATCATGCTCATAGTGGGAATTAGAAGGAGCATTACTTCCGTGGAAATGAGGAGATACACATTGAGTTTGAAGAACTATTTCAGTTATTCAATCAAGAAGCCCTCAACAAAACTCTCATGAGTTGCTATTGTCTGTAAGTGATTTATTTCTGTAATTATGTCTCTAGCTCAGCTCATTCATTGCACTAATAATTATCCTCACTATAAATTCTTTTATACGCTATATATTATGCAGAATGAAGATTCTCGAATGCAAAAGAGGACTAATCTATGACATTGGGTTTATTGACCCAAATACCGTTCATCAAGTTACGGTACAACAATACCCCAAGGACACAGAGGATAACTTGCTAATATTTTTAGTAAAACAAGAAACCAAATCGAAAATATTCTTTCCTTACAACTTCGTGTGAGTGTTACTATCTTGTACATATTCGATTTCGCTTACTCGATGTTAAGTCTACCTAATCCTCCGAGTTATGTGCCACTATATTCTGCTAGTCATTCAGCTTGACAAAGGAGCAGTACTTGTGATGGACTCGAAACGTAAATACCATGGGCAATGGGCGGACCTGAATGCAATGCTCCAGAGGTAATTTCAATCATTATCGCCCTATATCAGCATCTTCTGTCCATTTCCTGATATCAACTAATTAATAACTCCTTTACTCATTTTTTCTTTGCTGGGCAGGGTTTGGAAACGGTTCATCAAGACTGTTAGGGGTGAATGAAAACAGGAACTTACATTTTGAGATCGCGATGTAAGTAGTAATATAGCTATGTCCGCGAATCTCTTTGATTATTGTTTAAATACCATGCATTATCATGCTTGATTATTAGTTTGATCGAACTATATTTTCGTAAAGTGTTTCAAACAGGAAGCCGGGAATAATTTATGTGGATACTACATCTGCGAGTTCATTCGCGGGGGGGAAGAATTATACATGCCCTTCATGTACGTAAACAATATTCACAATCTTATTTTATTACCATCAATTGTGTTGAGTTCCATTCATATATATTGATCTCCTTTTTTTAAATTAGATGCAACACGTGCGGGACACTCTCCTATCAAAGGATCGCGTACGAGCAATTGAAGAGGAATTGGCGGGATTCTTAGTTAGGGGGGTCATAGCTCCAAATGGAGAATACCATCGGGACTATATATTTAGACATTAGGTATAGACAATAGAGATCGTAAAGAGGACTTTATATTGTAATATGCATTACGTGTACTGTATTCATGACGATGTCTATATTCCTAATGATGTTGTGTAATGGTTACTTGAATGATGTATGCAGTAGCGTCGAGTTGAATGGAAAACAAACAATCCTAAACCTCTGCCGCGGCAGAGAAACCCGAACCGGGACTAAAGTTTCTCCACCCGAGCTCCCTGGAAGCACCACGTGGAGGACCTTTTAGTCCCGATTTGTATTACAACCGGGACTAAGGGGGGCCTTTAGTCCTGATTGTGCAGTCCCGGTTGCGCAACCGGGACTAAAGCCCCAAACAAACCGGGACTAAAGCCCTCTTTTCTACTAGCTCGTATTTGATCTTCCTCCATCCCTAATTAAGTGGCGTAAAATTTTATTTTCTTTTTGTTCCAAGAGTGGTGCAACGTTCTTCAACGCCCCAGAGCTCTCGTTGGACAGAGCCGCAGCGTCCTCCTCCTAAGGCCCCTCCAAAGATGCTGACACCACAGCCTCAGTGCGCATCTGAAAGCAGCTCCTAATCCCCGAATGACTTGGTACGTATATCGTACCTGTAGAAGGAAACATACGACGGGATGAGGCCGGAAATTCAGGCACATGACCAGCGTTCAGTTGCGTGCTGGTGCTGAGGCGAGAAAACCATGGCGTCGGGAGACTATACGTCGGCAGCGACCTCCGCCGTCGAGTGCGCCGACGACGACACAGCCGTAGCGCCTCCATCACCAATCGTGAGGTGATCAGTGGTGTGAAGACCTCGGACATCCACCGCTAATTTCACCATGGTTCTGTCATTTAGACGCAAGTGGCCCGTTGATCCTTCAAGTATCCAGCCCATCGTTTCTAGTTTATTGACAGTTAACCACTGTGACCAATTCACAAGGATTAAGAGAGTTGTGATTGAGCAGGTGCTCACTGCACACCCAAACTTTTTTCCAAATTTTTATTTTTTTATCTCCCAAACTTTATAACATATGGATTTGAAATTTTGCATGTCACCGAAAAATTACAACTAGAATGTGTCAAAAATAGTTCTGAATTCCCACATTCTATCACAAATTTTTTAGTGAACTGCAAAGTTTCAAAACCATATGTTGTATGATGTGTGAGATACAAAAAAGGGAAGTTGGCTGAGAGGAAAAAATAGGCTAACACGGATCTTGATGCATCTATTAACAACCTAGATAGGGTTGTGCAGCCACAGGCTAGTCAGATTGTCTGAAGACTGAACTGTGAACTTCTAAATGAACAACAAATTTACAGAAGTAAACAACTTTCAACATAGGTGGGGAAGAAAGGTGAGCTGTTGCTGCTTCGTATTTGTGGCTGTGGGGAACCCGGCGGCGTGGTGTGTGGTGGGTGGGCAAATGGCGCCGGCGACGGTGCAACCCGACGGCATGGCCCGTCGTCGCCGCTTCCGCAAGGATGGCGAACCCACGAGGGGATCACGAGCAACAGGGAAACGCGAGAGAATGGTGCAAGCAGTGGGAGAAGTGGCCAGCTAGGCTCTTGGTTGAAACTGGATGCTGGTCATGCGCCTGAATTTCCGGCCACATCCTGTCCTATGTTTCCTTCTACAGGTACGATATACGTATCAAGTCATAGGGGATTAGGAGCTGCTTTGAGACGCGCCCGCCGCCGGCCCCCTGCCTCGTCCCCGCGCTGGTGCCTATGTTGGGGTCTTGGACCCGATTGCTTTTTTTTTTGCTATTCAAGGTCTATGATGTAAAAAATGGGGATGCGGTTGTAATTTGGACTTCTCTGAGGATTCGATTGTGTCGAGTTTTCAGATATAGGTAACCAGATATGGGTAAGCTGGAAAAGCCAAACAAAATCTGCTTACCCATACTTTCTCTCTCCCTTACCCAAACAAACTTTGCTTACCCAAAATATGGGTAAGCTGTTGGAGATGCTCTAAGGTGATGAAAATACGGCCCCCTCGACGTGGTGGCCCTGATCCTGGAGGCAGAAAAGGATCCTGCAGCCTCTAAGCCTACCATCGAGTCCACCATGAATGTCGACGCTTCCGTGCTAGCGGGCGACCGAGAGAGTAAGTCGGCTCATCCGACGATCGATGATTCTCGCTCTAGCTAGTCGGCTTCTGAAGAAGAAGAGGCGCTCGTGGACGAAGCAGTACCTACGAAGCTGAAAAGATGGTACAACCCTAGAAGAGGCAACCAAGTGTCGAACGAGACTCGAATCGCATCACATGTGCCCCTGAAAGTTCGTAAGAGTATCTCCAATAGATGATGTATAATAGGGGACGTGATGTAAAAACTAATTTATACATCATCTGAGCCCAAAAAACCATCTCCAACAGGTGATGTAATTTTTTTGGGTCATGCTAGGCGTCGGTCGGCCGATCCTTGCGCTAGGATAGCCCAAAAAACCATCTCCAACAGGTGATGCAAATTTTTTGGGTCATGCTAGGCGTCGGTCGGCCGATCCTTGCGCTAGGATAGGTCGCTCCCGACCTGTTTGATTCCCATCGTACGCTGGTCGTCAGCTTCCTTTCCTGTTGCTGCATGTGGGTGGAGGCCGCTGTTGGTCATGTGGGTGGAGTCCACTGTGCGCTGACTATTCTATCTCAGCATCTCTGGAAGCAAGCTAATGTAGTACATTGCGACGTTACTGTATACCAGATGCGATTCCCACAGACTATGGATCAAGTAAAATATGCTACCATCTTGATTTACCCGTAGAGCGTAGAGTATATATTATTACAATAGAAATCCCCACTTCCGTGTATAAATTTTATTTACTATTACAAAAAATCATTGCAACATTTAAAAAAATAATGTGACAAAAAGTTAGTTGAACAACAATATTTTTGCTGTAGATTGACTTGCAACAAAAAGCATCATATATTTCAACAAAAATCTCAAGCGATTACAACAAATATTCATGTATTTGCAGTAACAAAAAAGTTGTTAAGCAACAATTTTTTGCAGCAGATTCATTTGTTACAAAAATTACCAACTATATCAGCAAAAATCAGAAGCGATTACAACAACACAAAATGATTTTGCAGCATTTTTAAAATCATGTAAACATCATCAAAATAATCCGATAAAACAGACAAACTTGTAACAATCACGTGTGATTTCGCAACAAAAGGCTTACGAGTTTGTTACAATTTAAAAATATGTATGCAGAGAAAAACACAAGTTTATAGCAAATGTCAAGAAAACTTTGCAACATCTCATGTATGATTTCTCAACAAAGTTCATGCAGCATTGTTACAAATTAAAAAGAAGTATAAAATATAAAAAATCCACGAAATCTAAACTTGTGATGGAGCTCCTCTAAAAGTAGCGATGCACATGGGTCATGGCCTCCGTTGGTGGTCAAAGGTTGAATGCACTGTTTGTTAAAAAAGATCGCAGGCTGACATGCATGTTGCACGCAGTCCTAGCTAGTACTCCCTCCGTTAGGGATTATAAGGCCTATGAGCTTTTTAAAATTGTTAGACATTATAAAGCCTATCTCATTTATTGCCCTCTCTCCCCCAATGAATGTTCTCATTTTTCTCCCTCCTCCCTCATGCATGTGAAACTAGTGGTGCATGCAATAATTAATGAGGTTAGTTATGAAGTTTCTTGGTCTTAGCGAATTGGCCCTCAGGCCTTATAATCCCTAATGGAGGGAGTACTACCTGGGCACAACGAAAGCGACATGCATGCAATACGTGGTAGGGCCCACTGATGTAAAAAAAATAGGAAAACTATCTGAGCACACCGCGCGGGGCAGTGCGCTGACCGGGACGACCTATCTTTCGCGCCTGGTCGTTCTGCCGATAACAAGAATTTTCCAAAAAATTAAAGGCAGTCCTAAATATTCGCTCCAAGTGATGTAAATATACATCACTGCCCAGGTGACGTAAAACAAATACTAGTCCTGCGCGAGTGCCCAACCACCACGCTGAAGCTTCCCGCTCCCGCGCGCCTCACCGACTCCCGCCGCGATTTTCCGGGCGCCGGCGATCGGATCGCCATGGACACGGCCGATGGAGCCAGCGCCACCCTCCCCACCCCTCATGCCGCCGATTCCACCCGCACGACGGTCCCCGTAGCCGCCGCTGCGCCCACAACAAACCCTAGCTATGCGCCGATCTACCGCCTGGTCTTCACCGCGCCGCCGGCCGTTGATGGAGCGGGGAGCGCGAACCAGGGGGCGGCCGCGATGGGCAAGGTGCCAGCGAAAAGGAAGAAGGCGGCGGCCGGATCCAAGAGGCAGCCCGTCTTCATTCACATATGAGATCTTTGTAGTGTTGATGATGATACAGTTTTGCACACTATGAATGTTTTATCACAATTTGATGCTCTATCACAAGAGTATGAGGTAGTGAATGAAGGAGGAGATGCTTGATGGATAAGAAGAAGGCTTTTTGCCTGCCGGAAGAAAGGCAAACTATACCATGGCCGAAGACATTTTGATTTGCACCGCTTAGAAGAAGATCGGCCTTGACCCTGCAGTTGGCGCCGAGCAACCCAAGGATGCCTATTGGAGGAAGATGAACGAGTTTTTTGATGCTCGCAACATGAGTTGGAACGAACTAACAGGGGCTTCTATTCATCATCGATGGGGCACAATTTTCACGGACTGCCAAAAGTGGTCAGGTTGTTTGTCACATTTGGATACATTGAACCCGAGTGGCACCAACGACAAAGAACGGGTTAGATATTTGCATCTCCTCTCTTGCGTGTGCCTACATTATTTTGCTTCTCTTGTGTGTGCCTAAATTAGTTTGCTTCTCTATTGTCTTGTGTAGAAGAATATTGTGCAAAACTTGTTTAGAGGTGTTATCAAGAAGGGATCCAAGAAAATCACGAAAGGCAAACCATTCACTTTGCACCATTGTTGGAGTGAGCTAGAGTTTGATGAGAAATGGAGGAATCGTGACACCCATGAGCTTCCAAGGAGGAAGAGCTCGCTGGGAGATGCTACAATAATTGATGATGATGGGAATTCTACAGTTGCTATATATGCCGTCGCACATGGCGAGGGTGTAGGTGGACCACGTCGGTGGCGAGTACAATGAGGTGGTCGAGGATGTCCCAAAGCCAAGAGATTGCCAGGCTAGCCGAAGAATCTGATTGTTATATCCGGGGTATCCTATCCTTGTACATCCAACAACCCCTGTCCTTCGATAGGCGGAGCCGGACCATCTCCCCTCGGCCTATGCAATACAATACACATTTATCGTTCGACGATCTTGCCGACATGCCGGTCGTTCAATCCTAGGAGGAGGAGAAACCATAGAAGGATTTGGCTCTCCAATGATCAACATGACCTCCTGGTGCACGGCAAGAAGTTTTATCTCACCGCTGCAATGGGCACAGCTTTGGCAGAAGGCAAGAGGGCCATGTCTACCGAGCCGCAGAGGAAGAGGAAAAGAAAATTCAACAAATTGGGTGGCACCGCTGAGAAGGAGGGAAAGAAGAAAAGCAAGAGAAAATCCTTATCCTTGGAGACATCTGCACAAACTAATAATCCTCAGTGAAAAGTTGACATTCCAGGTGAAATCGGATAAATGTCTTTGTAGGTTATCCTAGGGTTAAAACTGGGTAATCCTTCCACCAAAAGAACCATAGGCAAATGTGTTTGTTGCCCTTAGTGACGTATTTTTCGAGAAGGAGTTTCTCGTAAATGGTTTAGTGGGAGGACAATAGAACTCGATATGATTATTGAATCTGAGAAAGATGAGAAAAGTAGCGCAGCGACGGAAATAGTTACAGAGGCGGCCATGATGCTCATGGCTCCCGTGTTGTATTCCTGGAGATCGAAATACCTATTGAACCTCGTAGGTCTGGTTGACTTTGTGATCAAATAAATGATTTGAGGACAAAAATTTGTTGTTGAACAAATGACAAACCAACCACATGCAAAGAAGCTATGATGGGCCCTGACCCCGTTAACTGGCTAAGTGCCATGAAATCCAAGATAGTATCTATAATCAAGCTTGGAGCTTGCTAAACCTTTCGAAGGTATGAAGCTTTTAGAAAGTAAATGGATCTATAAATAAAAAGACGTGGATGTCATATCCTTTAAAAGGCTTGATTTGTCGAAAGATTGTTTTTTGACAAAGTTCAAGGAGTTGACTACGATAAGATTAGATCTTCCGTAGAGATAATTAAAGTCTATACGGATTATTCTAGTAATCACTGCATATTTTAGTTATGAGATATATCAGTTGGATACCAAAAATGCATTCCTTAACAGAAGTGTGTATTAAGTGTGTATACATGATACAGCCGAAGGTTTTGCTAATCCATAGAATGCTAGACAGGTATGCAGACTTCAATGGAGAAGTAAGCATTATGGAGTTGGAATCTTCACTGGATGAAATAATCAAATAGTTTTGTTTTCATCGGGAACAGAGAAGATACTTGCATTTACAAGGAATTGAGCGGGAGCATTGAGACACATTTCTAATACTTTATGTGGATGACATATCGTTGATTTTAAATGATATATCTTTACTTGACATAATTAAAAGTTTTACTGAAAAAAAATTCCATTGAAAGGATCTGGACTAAAACCATATTGAGCATCAGTGATGAGTGGCATAACTGATGGTTGTCCCTCCATCTATGATGACCTGAGTTATCACTGACAGAAGCCTGCAGACGGATGGCAAAACGGATGGATATTCTCTAGCAGTGTTAGTAGCACGGGACAATTCCTTCTTTGCAGAAAATGGTACGTCCTCAAGACGCTGAGGTGGCGTCTTGCAGGTGGATATATACACTTCAAGATGCGCTTCAGTCAGAGGTACGTCTTCTGGAACTTATTTACAATATGGGCAGTAGATAAATTATGAAATCAGCGAATTTTCTCTTTAGAAAAAAAAAAGATCAAAGGGCCACGTGATATGATCTGTCACAGTAAGAGCTCAATGCATTCACACAAAATCAAAGGTGTGTTTAGAAGCTACCTCATAAAATAGCAAGCACATAAAATAAAGTAGCATTAAATTAGTACATCACTTTTAAATGGTCTCATGATAACAACAGGCACAAATTGTTTTTTAGAGAATTAACATCAGCTACACTTGATCTAGGATCCTAATGCTATTTCTTCACTTGGCACATCTTTTTAAGCCACCCAATTCTTCCTCGAGGGGTCTTTAGGGTAAGAAACATTTCACGATATTCTGGTCTAATAAATAATTCGGTAGCAATGAAATGTTCATCAGTGCCCTCCTCGACTCCAGCATCTACAACTAACTCCATGATCTCAGAAATATTGCTTCCTACTCGATCGATCCTCATAGATGTTGCAGATTTTCCAGGGTTCACATTCTCATCTAAGTTAACAAGATGATCATGCACGCAAATGGTATTGGGCTTCGTCGAGTTAGATTCTTTGTTACAAGATTTTTGTAACATTGCCTCTTTAGATTGCTCATTAACATCCTTATCAATGCTGCGCATATCATTTCCATCACTAGCACCATGCTCACTTTCGATAGTTGTATTGACTGCCAAATTAACTTCAGGTGTTGTTGAACTTGAATCCAGCATATCCTCGAACATTATATTTAGAAGATCAACATTCTCGAGTGGTGCAGAACGGAACTTGCCACAGTCCGGCATTGCCTAAAAAATTTATGGTTGAGTAAAAACAGATAAACAAGAAGCTGTAAATGAAAACAAAATTATACCTCCATCTTTTTCGCCCACCATTCTGTGCTTGCAGATATTGTATTCATTTTAGGATCCTGCCCAAGATCATCTTCACTATCCATCAATGCCTTCCATGTCTGGTAGTCTTTCTTCAATGACTCCCACTTACTTTTAAATTGCTCATGATTGTAACCTTTTTTTGTTTTTTCATTGAACTTGGTGTATAAGTTGTCATACCCAATAGCATTCAAATGCTCGGTTGGTCGATTTCCAGCTAAAACCTCATCGGTACAAATATCACAAAAAACTTTAGTAGCAAAAGTATACCAATCTGGTTTTCCTTGCATGTTTTCATCCATCTACAATTACACAATTTCATTGAGGGACAAACTAAACATCAAGACTTATATATCTCTTCCAAACTAATAGAGCATAAAAGTGGAATATGTAACTGATGACCCACAAGTATAGGGGATCGCAACAGTCTTCGAGGGAAGTAAAACCCAATTTATTGATTCGACACAAGGGGAGCCAAAGAATATTTGTAAGCCTTAACAATAGGAGTTGTCAATTCAGCCGCACCTGGAAACAGACTTGCTCGCAAGAGTTTATCAAGAGCAACAGCTTTATAGCAAGAGCGAGTAGTGAAATATAAGCAGCAGTGTAATAAAGACAGCAGAGTAGTGATTATAGTAAACGAGCAGGATTAAAATATCAGTAGGCACAGGGATGGATGAACGGGCGCTGCATGGATAAGAGAACTCATGTAACAATCAAGGCAAGGCATTTGCAGATAATAATAAAACAGTATCCAAGTACTAAATAACTATAGGCATGAGTTCCGTATATAGTCGTACGTGCTCGCAATGAGAAACTTGCACAACATCTTCTGTCCTACCAGCCGGTGGCAGCCGGGCCTCTAGGGAAACTACTGGTAATTAAGGTACTCCTTTTAATAGAGTACCGGAGCAAAGCATTAACACTCCGTGAACACATGTGATCCTCATATCACAGCCTTCCCTCCGGTTGTCCCAATTTCGTCACTTTGGGGCCTCGGGTTCCTGACAGCAATATGTGTATACAACTTGCAGGTAAGATCATAAAACAATGAATATCATCATGGATCAATAACATGTTCAGATCTGAAATCATGGCACTCGGCCCTAGTGACAAGCATTAAGCATAACAAGTTGCAACAATATCATAAAAGTACCAACAACGGATACTAGGCACTATGCCCTAACAATCTTATGGCTATTACATGAACAATCTCATCCAATCCCTACCATCCCCTACAGCCTACAAGCGGGGATTTACTCACACATGGATGGGGGAAACATGGATGGTCGATGGAGAGGCGTCGGTGGTGATGATGGCGATGATCTCCTCCAAATCCCCGTCCCGGCAGGTGCCGTAACGGAGTTTCGATCCCGAGACGGAGTTTCGCGATGGCGGCGGAGTTCCGGATGTCTTCCGGCAATTTCGTCGACCCCCGTGCGTTTTTAGGTCAAAGGCCTTAAGTAGTCCAGAGGGAAGCGTCGGGGGCTGCCCGAGGCGTCGCCACCATAGGGCGGCGCGGCCCAGGGGCCCACCGCGCCGCCTGGTGGTGTGGGCGCCTCGTGGCCCCCCTCCGTCTCGTCTTTTGGCTCCGTAGGTGTTCTATGAAACTAGACCCATTGCAATTATTTCCGGGGATTTTCCTGAAAGTTGAGTTTCTGCACAAAAATAAGACACCAGGGCAATTCTGCTAAAAACAGCGTTAATCTGTGTTAGTTGTATCCAAAATACACAAATTAGAGGCAAAACAATAGCAAAAGTGTTCGGGAAAGTAGATACGTTTTGGACGTATCAACTCCCCCAAGCTTAGCTTATTGCTTGTCCTCAAGTAATTCAGTTAACAACTGAGTGCGATAAAAGAACTTTCACGAACACATTTGCTCATATGATGTAAATATTCTCATTATATGGACGAGTACTTAGGCAATTCATAATAAGATACATGCAAATAAAGTCATCTAATAGTTATGTCAATCATGAAAAAGATACAAACAAACTAATAATAAGCATCATGAATCATATCTATCAGCAGGATTGCAATGTTCATAAAAAGATATGATAAAGTGGTATCTCGCTTGCCCGTATTTGTACAGAGAAACATAAATGCCCGTGCACCTCTGAATTTCATGGAAAGACTAGAAGTAAAGATTATCAAAGATAAAAGCATCAAAGTTATACCACAGTTAACCATATTCTGGGACAAGCATATTACACTAAGAATGACAATTATGCTCTCAAGAAGGTGCTCAAGGAAAGGATGGTGAGTCAATCATAAAAGTAAAAGATTGACCCTTCGCAGAGGGAAGCAGAGATTAACATGTGCTAGAGCTTTTTATTTTAAAAACAGGAGTAAAATTGTTTTGAGAGGTGTTTGTTGTTGTCAACGAATGGTAGTGGGCACTCTAACTACCTCGTCAACCGCACTTTCAAGAGCGGCTCCCAAGAAGGACGTTATCTCTACCAAAGAAGGTAAATCATCCATCTTCTCTTTTGTTTACACATGTATTTTAGTTTCATTATGGATGACACTCCCCCAACCTTTGCTTACACAAGCCATGGCTAACCGAATCCTCAGGTGCCTTCCAACATTCACATACTATGGAGGAGTGTCTATTTGCAAATTAAGTTGCTTACTGATAAATCAGGGCAAAACATGTGAAGAGAATTATTAATGAAAGTTAATTAATTGGGGCTGGGCACCCCGCTGCCAGCTCTTTTTGCAAAATTATTGGATAAGCGGATGTGCCACTAGTCCATTGGTGAAAGTCTGTCAGGAGTAAATGACAAGGTTGAAAGATAAAACACCACATACTTCCTCATGAGCTATAAAACATTGACACAAATTGAGAAGTACTTTGAAGGTTTTAAAGGTAGCACATGAAAATTTACTTGGAATGGTTTGAAATGCCATGCATAGGTATTTGTGGTGGACACTTTGGAATAACTTGGTTTTCAGGGGTTTGGAAGCACGAGCAGTATTCCCACTCAGTACAAGTGAAGGCTACCAATAGACTGGGAAGCGACAATCAAGAGAGCAATAATCGTCATAATCATGCTTGCGACAAAATAAAATTAACGGAGGCATAAAAGTGATACAAGAACTCTGAAGCAAAGTAAATCACCGAGGCTTAATTGACTTTTGTTTCAGTCATATGCATGCGTGAGAATGTGCCAAGTCGAGTCAAATGAATTATTCAGAGGAGGATACCACAATGTCATACCTATCTATGAATAAAACCATGCAAGCAAATATTCATGACATGCTACTCATATTAATAAATTGGAACTAAACATGAGAGATCATGAACTACTAGACTTTCATTAAATGACATATACCTCACATGAACCAACTAAGCATGCTCACATGGATGAGTATATGTACAAAAATGAAAACAAATAGAGTTCATACCAGCCTCTCACCACAGTCGAGTTGTCGTAGACCGTCATTATTGCCTTTCACTTGTGTGGCTTGAATAAGATGGAATGAAAACCAAGCTCCAACCACTGAAGACCGCTGAACTCCATAGTGAACTTTACAAAACCAAAGAAGGACAACAAATATTTTTGGTGTTTTTGTGTTTTAGGAAAGAAACAATGCAAAAACAAGAGAATGAAAACTAAAAGAGTCACATAAACACAAAGTGGCAGAAATCCGTCAAACTTGATAGCAGTACAGTAATCATTTTTTACGAAAATATTCCGCTGTTCAACGCGAAAAGTGCTCAACTAATGAAAGTTAGATGATAACCTGGGGAACATGTACAAAAATTGGCTGCTCAAAATAACGTTCTGGCTATTTTTAAGAATGTTTTTAGTATCAGTAGAGAATCTGTTTTTTAGACAGCACTTCCCCAAATATCATCTTCCTCATATTAGAGGCAACTATCGGCACACAAATGAAATAAAAAGGTAAAAGTAAAGGTTACTACAGTAGTAACAACCTTCAAAAACTAAAATAAGAGCCTACTGAAATAAAAATAACCGAAAGAGAAACAACCAAAAGAAGCGAAACAAGTATATACAAATGACCGGCAATTGTAATATGCAATGAATGAGTGATGCCGGCATACCTCCCCCCAAGCTTAGGCTTTTGGCCTAAGTGAAGATCAACCCCACCGAGGGTCAGGGTTCCACGCCGGTGGATCATACATGGCGTGGTCATAATAAGATCCCTGTGCAGCAGAAAAGGATGAAGGCTCCACATGCCCAAAATGCTGATTTGAAGAACTTGCTGCATCGGATGACAAGTCGAGGGGTTCCTCGGCCTCCTCCATGCCGTCCCCTGCATGATGGCCGCTCCTCTCTATGTATGCATCAAGTTCATCTTATGTGATCGACCAATTTTCCCTGGAACCAAGGTTAAACAAAGCAGGTGCAGGCAATCCAACTAGCCTTTCAGATTTAGTTACTCTCCACTTTTTCTTGAAAAAGGTTATCTCATAGGACAGGTTATTCAAATTAGACCAATTAGAAACAAAGTCATGTTTTATCATGGAAACAATATCAAGTTTCTCTATAGAGAGCTGAACATCAAGAGGGTGAGGTTCTACACCATGCATAGCTAGCAAACGAGAGGCAATGAGACCTCCACAAATTCCTCCTTTATCACGGTTAGTAGCTAGCCTAAAAGCTATTAAAGCACCCAAATTATAAGTTCTATCACGTTGCAATGCAGCAGCTAAGAAAACCAAATCATGGATGGATAACTTATTTGCATTCTTTCTAGCAAGTACGCACTTGGTGATAAAGTAAGCAAAATAGCGAATAGCTGGGAGTTGAATACTACGAATTTTACCACTCTCATCTGAGAAGCTTCTCCCTTGACAGATCATCTTGTATAGACTCAAGAGTTCCTGCGGCAGCCCCCTAATCTTCTCACATGATCTCCATTGTGGCACTTTAATAGCTGCACAAAAATCATCAAAGGGCAAGTTGATAGTTTTATTGTAGATTTTATATCGAATCATGGGGTTAGATTGGGACCAATGGAATTCAAAAAATCCTGCACCACTGACATGGTTAGTTTTGCATATTGGTAAGGTTCACCAACAACAAAATCTTCCAACCCTGCATTACAAATCAGATTTTGAACATCCTGAAAAATTCCCGCACTCCTCATGAAATCGGTGCATGGGTAGTAGGAGGGGTATACTCCCTCTTCACGGTGGACTCTCATAACTTCATGCACCTCCAATTCATGTTGGTTGAGTTGGTGTCTATTTCACTCCATTTTCTGAAATTTTTCAACAATCAATATAAAAGTTGATTTTGAGAAATATAAATGAGGAAAACTACTATAGGAACTTGGTAGAGTACTAAACATGCATCAAAACTAATTTTTACAACTTAGAACAAGCATGCAAACTCACTTAACATGTCACCTACAGCAGCAAAATACTGAAGATATACTCAACCAAACAAAATTCCATTTGGATAATCGGAGGAGTCACATACCTGAGAACAAATGTGCCAAATTTTAGACAGAAATCTGGGCTGAGTAAGGAGATCGAGAAATCCTGAGCTCTCGGGCAAAAATGCGAGTGAGAACGAACTGGTTCGAGTTTTTTCGGGAGAGGGAGTAGAATGAGTGGAAGGGATGACTAAGTGGGGCCAGGAGGGGCCCTCACCACAGGGTGGCGCGCCCCCCTTGCTGGCCGCGCCGCCAGGTGGGGTGCAGCCCTGGGGTGCCCCACTGGTCAGCCCCAGGCACTCCCAGGTTGCATTTTGAAAAATAGGACCAGCGGTATAATTTTTGTAAATTTTTGAAAACTTTGAAAATTGCACATTTCTGGGTGTTAAAGTAACTATTACAGGGCAGAAAAAGATCTTCAAACTTCTAAACAACTACAGCATCTTGCAAAACAAGTAGTACTACAGCAAGCAAACAAGAGGGGAGAAAGAAAGAAATGTTGTTTAGCTCTTCTATGCATATAAAATGTACTTGTTAACAAGGTTGATCAAGTCTTGCCACCAAATAAATTTTACATGACATAAGAAGAAATAAACCTCAAATCAATCATGTTTCCTTATATTGTATTGATATGGATCCAATCATAATGCTTTGATATCCTTGTATAAGCTCATATATAGGACAATCAATAACTCCCACTTTGATAGTTCTCAAATTAGAAATTGTATTAACTCCATATACTTTATCAATCCTCTTGGGAAAATAAACAGTATGCTCCTTGTCATCAACATTAAAAGTAATTTTTCCTTTATTGCAATCAATAACAGCCCTCGCAGTGTTAAGAAAAGGTCTTCCAAGAATAATAGACATATTATCATCTTCAGGCATTTCCAACACAACAAAATCAGTTAATATTAAGCAATTATTAGTAACTTGAACAGGAACATCCTCACATATACCAACAGGAACAGCAGTAGATTTATCAGCCATTTGCAAAGATATATCAGCTGGTATCAACTTATCTAAATAAAGTCTCTTGTAAAGAGAAAAAGGCATAACACTAACTCCTGCTCCCAAATCACATAGAGCAGTTCTAACATAATTATTCTTGATGGAACAAGGGATAGTCGGTATACCCGGGTCTCCCAGCCTTCTTTGGAACCTTGCCATTGAAAGAGTAATTAGCAAGCATAGTGGAAATCTCCTCATTAGGAATTTTCCTTTTGTTAGAGACAATATCTTTCATATACTTTGAATAAGGAGGCAATTTGATAGCATCAGTCAAAGGGATTTGCAGAACAAAGGTTTCATCCAATCACAAAATTTATTATAGTGTTCTTCCTCTTTTGATTTTAGTTTCTTAACAGGAAAAGGCATTTGCTTTTGAACCCAAGGTTCTCTTTCATTACCATGTTTCTTAGCAATAAAATCTTCTTTAGTATACTTTTTATTTTTAGCATGCTTTTCAGGTTCATCTTCAACCTCTTCTTTATCAGAAGCATCATTCTTATCATTATCTTTATCATGTTCATTACCACTTTCAGCTTTCAAGCATCGAAATAGAAATACTATTAGGATCATTAACAGTGCTCGGAGGATTCTACAACAGTTTTATGTTTCTTCTTCTTTTTCTTAGAAGGAGCACTAATTTCTTTAGTTCGTTGAGAATCTTGTTCAACTCTTTTGGGATGCCCCTTAGGATATAGAGGATCCTGAGTAGAAACACCACTTCTAGTTATACTTCATAAGCATGTTTTTCTTTAGAAGTATTTCTTAACAAGTCATTTTGCACTTTAGTGAGTTGATCAATTTGAGTTTGAACCATATGAAAATGTTTAACAAGCATCTTAACATCATTGGAGGTTCTCTCCACAATATCATGCAATTTACTAATAGCTTGAGAATTTTCTATTAAATGATTCTCTACTCTCATATTAAAGTTATCTTGCTTAACAACATAATTATCAAATTCATCTAAACATTGATCAGGAGGTTTTGAGTAAGGAATATCTTCTTTATCAAAGCGTTGAAGAGAATGTACCTCAATTGTGGATGAAGGGGGAGTTATCTTACATAAATCTTCTATGGGAGGTAAATTCTTCACATCTTCAGATTTAATACCTTTCTCCTCAAGAGATTTCTTGGCTTCCCTCATATCTTCATCATTTAATTTAATCATACCCCTCTTCTTCAATATTGGTGTTGGGCTTGGTTCAGGTGTAGTCCAATCATCATGATTTTGGCTTATTCTAGCCATTAATTTTTCAGCTTCGTCTGGAGTTCTTTTACTGAAAACACAACCAGCACAACTATCCAGGTATGCCCTAGACTCAATGGTTAGTCCACTATAAAATATATCAAGTAAGTCATGCTTTTCCAAATCATGTCCAGGCCGAGCTCTGATAAGAGAGCAAAACCTTGCCCAAGCTTCAGGCAATTTCTCTCCATCTTCTTGGTCAAAACTATAAATTTTCTGCAAAGCAATATGTTGAGCACTAGCAGGAAAATATTTTCGAAAGAACACATCAAGCAAACCACTTGGACTATCAATAGAATCAGGAGGCAAACTATTATACCAAGTTTTAGCATCATCCTTTAATGAGAAATGAAAAATTTTAGCAACAAAATAAGTACGCTTCTTGATATCATCAGAAAACAAGCTACTCAAAGTAGAAAGCTCATTCATGTGTTCTACAACACTTTCTTTTTCAGTACCACAAAAAGGTGTTTTCTCAACAATTGATATATGAGATAAATCAAGAGAAAAATCATAATCCTTATCCTTAATGTTTATAGGAGATGTGGCAAATTTAGGATCAGGAGACAGTTTATATCTAACAGCATGTTGTGCAAGAAGCTTTTTAATGTTACTTGCACCAGTAGTAGCATTACATTTATCAATAAAATCATCATCAAATTCCACATAATCTTCATCAAGATCATCACTAGAGTGTTCAACAGACTCAGGTGAATTAACAGGTGTAACAGTATTTTCATTAGGAATTTCAATATTTTAAATTTGTCTAGACCTAGCAATTGTAGCATCTAGAAAAGAACCTAATGAACCATTATCATCAAGCACAGTAGAAGCATCATTAAAATTATAAGAGGAATTTTCAGATTCAGCAGAAGTACCAGCTTGTGAAGCTTGTGGTGGTGAAACAAGTTGACTTATCACAGATGGTGAATCAAGAGCAGCAGAGGTACTCAGAGTTGTACCTTTTCTTGTAGTGGATGGTAATATGGCGACTTTAGCATCGCGAGGTTTACCCATGATGGAGGATTTGCAGCGAACAATATCAATCCAGGTGAACTTGCAAATAAAGCTATGCTCCCCGGCAACGGCGCCATAAAATAGTCTTGATGACCCACAAGTATAGGGGATCGCAACAGTCTTCGAGGGAAGTAAAACCCAATTTATTGATTCGACACAAGGGGAGCCAAAGAATATTTGTAAGTCTTAACAGCGGAGTTGTCAATTCAGCTGCACCTGGAAACAGACTTGCTCGCAAGAGTTTATCAGTAGCAACAGTTTTATAGCAGTAGCAGTAGTGAAATATAAGCAGCAGTGTAATAAAGACAGCAGTAGTGATTATAGTAAACAGCAGGATTAAAATACTATAGGCACAGGGATGGATGAACGGGTGCTGCATGGATAAGAGAACTCATGTAACAATCAAGGCAAGGCATTTGCAGATAATAATAAAACAGTATCCAAGTACTAAATAACCATAGGCATGTGTTCCGTATATAGTCGTACGTGCTCGCAATGAGAAACTTGCACAACATCTTCTGTCCTACCAGCCGGTGGCAACCGGGCCTCTAGGGAAACTACTGGTAATTAAGATACTCCTTTTAATAGAGTACCGGAGCAAAGCATTAACACTCCGTGAACACATGTGATCCTCATATCACAGCCTTCCCCTCCGGTTGTCCCAATTTCTGTCACTTTGGTGCCTCGGGTTCCGGACAGCAATATGTGTATACAACTTGCAGGTAAGATCATAAAACAATGAATATCATCATGAATCAATAACATGTTCAGATCTGAAATCATGGCACTCGGGCCCTAGTGACAAGCATTAAGCATAACAAGTTGCAACAATATCATAAAAGTACCAACAACGGATACTAGGCACTATGCCCTAACAATCTTATGCTATTACATGAACAATCTCATCCAATCCCTACCATCCCCTACAGCCTACAGCGGGGATTTACTCACACATGGATGGGGGAAACATGGATGGTCGATGGAGAGGCGTCGGTGGTGATGATGGCGATGATCTCCTCCAATTCCCTGTCCCGGCAGGGTGCCAGAACGGAGTTTCTGATCCCGAGACGGAGTTTCGCGATGGCGGCGGAGTTCTGGATGTCTTCTGGCAATTTCGTCGAACCCCCGTGCGTTTTTAGGTCAAAGGCCTTAAGTAGTCCAGAGGGAAGCGTCGGGGGCTGCCCGAGGCGTCGCCACCATAGGGCGGCGCGGCCCAGGGGCCCACCGCGCCGCCTGGTGGTGTGGGCGCCTCGTGGCCCCCTCCGTCTCGTCTTCTGGCTCCGTAGGTCTTCTATGAAAATAGGCCCATTGCAATTATTTCCGGGGATTTTCCTGAAAGTTGAGTTTCTGCACAAAAATAAGACACCAGGGCAATTCTGCTGAAAACAGCGTTAATCTGTGTTAGTTGTATCCAAAATACATAAATTAGAGGCAAAACAATAGCAAAAGTGTTCGGGAAAGTAGATACGTTTTGGACGTATCAGTAACACCAATGTAAAAATAAAAATGGTTAATCCAGAGAGCAATGAAGGTGATAATTGAGCAAATCTGAACTGTCCACCTGTACTATGAGTTTTATTTGGTGTTCTATGTATTTGTGTAAAGATATGAAGGATTGAAGGGTTACTATCTATAATAAGTAACTTATGAGAGCGGTATCACCTACACACTCTATTTGTACCGTCCACTTGTCCTACCACAGAGGAACAATAAATGCTGCAGAGCTAGTATATGACAAATGGCAATGAGTTACACTCCTTCCGTTTCGAAATACATCGCATATTAGCTCGTTAGGACAAGCCTTTGACTGACAATTACTATATTAATATATGTTTTATGTGGCATAAAATTGATGTCATTGAATTCATACTTGAGAATACTTATTTGTGTTTATGATTTTGTATCAAAAAAGTTTATATATTAATAGTGTAATTGTTGTTCAAACGCTTGTCCCAACGAGATCTAATATGTGAAGTATTTTGAAATAGAGGGAGTACTACGAATTGTCATTTTTGTTCCACCTTATGTACATCAAATTTAAATTTGAAAATTTGATACATGTTAGATTGCGTGTATACCTACCTACCCAAAATTAATTCAGACTTGACCATAGCCATATAATATGGACTTTTCCCTTTTTTTTGGCTAAGATCACATATGCCACTCTTCTGTCAAGTGTAGTTTCGTTTACACTATGTGTACAATATATTATAGCATAATTGCAGCATAGTCCTTAAGGTAAGATTTGCATGTGTACCTGAACCGTGTGATGTACAGTGGGGAACGCCACCGCAAACTGGTTCGGTGCGATCTCCTTCACGCTCCACTCGTACCCTGGCATCATCTAAGAGAACTCATGGCGAATGAGCTCCGCCGAGACCGCGACTGACGGGGGCGGTATCTGATCGGAGGCAACGGTGAGCACCGCCAAGTGCTTAGGAACCGTCATCTTGACAGCCCCAATGTCGATGTAGTAGAAGCCTCTGTCGATGGACTGACCAAGCAGTTGTAGATTCGGGCATGGGGTGCGGAGGGCCAGCGCGACGTAGGTGTTGCCCCGTGCAGCCACTTCGGACGGAGGAGGACCTCCCTGTGCCGGACCCAGTTGGCAGCTAATTTTTTTTTTTTTTTTGCAAAACCTAAAACCCGAAAAATTTCATACTTCCCTTTGGCCGTTTGAGAATCTAAAAATTGGCCAACCGGGTAAACCCGCCTCATCGTCACCAGAGGCGTCGTCCCCCCAAAGAATCCTCGTCCTCTTCCACGTGCCCGTCTGATGGCGGGTCATCGGGGGGTGGCGTAGAACGCAGGTGATCCACGGCAAGCTCGACGGTGAGGGTCCGGCCAACCTCTCCAAAGAAGAGCGTGGGCAGGGGGCAGGCAACATCTCAGGGTTCGGGCACATGACCCGAAGGTGCACCGGACCAATCTCGGCGAGGGAGACCATGTCCACCTCAACAAGCTTGCCGATCGCCTGGGCCACAAGCTCGATGCCCCGATTAGTCCTAACCTCGACCTCGTTGGGGAAGCCGAGCACCCGAACCCACACTGTGGAGAGAGTCGCCACGGTGTCCGGGTGCGCAGTTGAAGGCTCGGTTGAGACCTGGATCTGGTTGAGCGGCAGGGTGAGGGTGGTACTGCAAGAACAGAAGCGCAACATCTCCACAGAGGGGAACGCCACCGCAAACTGGTTCGGTGCGATCTCCTTCACACTCCACTCGTACCCTGGAATCATCTACGAGAACTCATGGCGAATGAGCTCCGCTGAGACCACCACTGACGGGGGTGGTATCTGATCGGAGGCAACGGTGATCACCGCCAAGTGCTCAGGAACCGTCATCTTGACGGCCCCAATGTCGATGTAGTAGAAACCTCCGTCGATCGCCTGACCAAGCAGCTGTAGATTCAGGCATGGGGTGCGGAGGACCGGCGCGACATAGGTGTTGCCCCGCGCAGCCACGTCGGACGGAGGAGGACCTCCCTGTGCCGGAGCCAGTTGGCAGCTAATTTTTTTTTTTGCAAAACCTAAAACCTGAAAATTTTCATACTTCCCTTTTGCAGTTTGAGAATCTAAAATTTGGCTAACCGGGTAAACCCGCCTCATCGTCACCAGAGGCGTCGTCCTCCGAAGAGTCCTCATTCTCCTCCACGTGCCCGTCTGATGGCGGGTCATCGGGGGGTGGCATAGAACGCGGGTGGCCCACGTCAAGCTCAACGGTGAGGGTCCGGCTAACCTCTCCAAAGAAGAACGTGGGCAGGGGGCCAGGCAACATCTCAGGGTTCGGGCACATGACCTAAAGGCGCACCGGACCAATCCCGGCGAGGGAGACCTTGTCCACCTCAACAAGCTTGTCGATCGCCTGGGCCACAAGCTCGACGCCCCGAGTAGTCCTGACCTCGACCTTGTTGGGGAAGCCGAGCACCCGTGCCCACACTGTGGAGAGAGTCGCCACGGTGTCTGGGTGCACAGTCGAAGGCTCGACGGAGACCTGGATCAAGTTGAGCGGCAGGGTGAGGGTGGTGCTGCAAGAACAGAAGCGCAACAGCTCCACAGAGGGGAATGCCACCGCAAACTGGTTCGGTGCGATCCCCTTCATGCTCCACTTGTACCCTGGCATCATCTAAGAGAACTCATGGCGAATGAGCTCCGCCGAGACCACGACTGACGGGGGCGGTATCTAATCGGAGGCAACGGTGAGCACCGCCAAGTGCCCAGGAACCGTCATCTTGACGGCCCCAATGTTGATGTAGTAGAAGCCTCCGTCGAGCGCCTGACCAAGCAGCTATAGATTCGGACATGGGGTGCGGAGGGCCGGCGCGACGTAGTTGTTGCCCCGCGCAGCCACGTCGGACGGAGGAGGACCACCCTGTGTGTGCTGGAGCCAGTTGGCAGCTAATTTTTTTTTTTTTTTTTGCAAAACCTAAAACCTGAAAATTTTCATACTTCCCTTTGGGAGTTTGAGAATCAAAAAATTGGCTAACCGGGTAAACTCGCCTCATCGTTACCAAAGGCGTCGTCCCCCGAAGAGTCCTCGTCCTCCTCCACGTGCCCATCTGATGGCGGGTCATCGGGGGGTGGCGTAGAACGCGGGTGGTCCATGTCAAGCTCGACGGTGAGGGTCCGGCCAACCTCTACAAAGAAGAACGTGGGCAGGGGGCCAGGCAACGTCTCAGGGTTCAGGCAGATGACCCGAAGGCGCACTGGACCAATCCCGGCGAGGGAGACCATGTCCACCTCAACAAGCTTGCCGATCGCCTGGGCCACAAGCTCGACGCCCCGAGCAGTCCTGACCTCGACCTCGTTGGGGAAGCCGAGCAGCCGAACCCACACTGTGGAGAGAGTCGCCACAGTGTCCGGGAGCATAGTCGAAGGCTCGACGGAGACCTGGATCTGGTTGAGCGGCAGGGTGAGGGTGGTGCTGCAAGAATAGAAGCGCAACAGCTCCACAGAGGGGAATGCCACCGCAAACTGGTTTGGTGCGATCTCCTTCATGCTCCACTCGTACCCTGGCATCATCTAAGAGAACTCATGGCGAATGAGCTTCGCCGATACCACGACTGACGGGGGCGGTATCTGATCGGAGGCAACGGTGAGCACCGCCAAGTGCTCAGGAACCGTCATCTTGACGGCCCCAATGTCGATGTAGTAGAAGCCTCCGTCGATCGCCTGACCAAGCAGCTGTAGATTCGGGCATGGGGTGCGGAGGGCTGGCGCGATGTAGGTGTTGCCCCACGCAGCCACGTCGGACGGAGGAGGACCTCCCTGTGTCGGAGCCAGTTTGCAGCTAATTTTTTTTTTTTTTTTTTTTTTTGCAAAACCTAAAACCTGAAAATTTTCATACTTCCCTTTGGCAGTTTGAGAGTCCAAAAATTGGCTAACCGGGTAAACCTGTCTCATCGTCACCAGAGGCGTCGTCCCCCGAAGAGTCCTCGTCCTCCTCCATGTGCCCGTCTGATGGCGGGGCATCGGGGGTGGCTTAGAACGCGGGTGGTCCACGTTAAGCTCGACGGTGAGGGTCCGGCCAACCTCTCCAAAGAAGAACATGGGCAGGGGGCCAGGCAAGATATCAGGGTTCGGGCACATGACCCGAAGGCGCACCGGACCAATCCCGGCGAGGGAGACCATGTCCACCTCAACAAGCTTGCCGATCGCCTGGGCCACAAGCTCGACGTCCCGAGTAGTCCTGACCTCGAGCTCGTTTGGTTCGTATGCAAGCAGAAATCCCGTTTTACCGATACAGGACGCAATTTTGGAAAAAAAGTTGAAATTCATGTTTGTTAATTTCTATTGCAACTAGATGACATAACACATGGACATCTCGAAGGAATTGTTTTTTATTTTTTATCAATTTCTTTTATATTTTACAAAGCTAAAAAAAAAGACGAGCCATCGGGGGGGTGAAGCCAAAAAAAACCCAGAAAACGTTTAGTCCGGGTTGGTGTCTCCAACCAGGACTAAAGGGTAGACCTTTAGTCCCGGTTTGTCACACCAACTGGGACTAAAGGTTTTCGTACCAGTGGCAGTCCGCCGCAACCCTTTAGTCCCGGTTGGTGTCTCCAACCGGGACTAAAGGTCCCGTTACGAACCGGGACTAAAACTTTTCGGTCTCCTAGTCGTTCGTATCGGGACTAATGCTCACATTTGTCCCGGATCAAAACACGATTGGAACTAATGCTCCGGGTAGCTCCGAACGAAAGGCATGTTTTCTAGTAGTGAACATACGACGGGATGAGGCCGGAAATTCAGGCACATGACCAGCGTCCAGTTGCGTGCTGGTGCTGAGGCGAGAAAACCATGGCGTCGGGAGACTATACGTCGGCAGTGACCTCCGCCGTCGAGTGAGCCGACGATGACACAGCCGTAGCGCCTCCATCACCAATCGTGAGGTGATCAGTGGTGTGAATACCTCGGACATCCACCGCTATTTTCACCGTTCATCATGGTTCTGCCATTTAGACGCAAGTGGCCGCCCGTTGATCCTCCAAGTATCCAGCCCATCGTTTCGAGTTTATTGACAGTTAACCACTGCGACCAGTTCACAAGGATTAAGAGAAAGTTGTGATTGAGCAGGTGCTCACTGCACACCCACACTTTTTTCCAAATTTTTCTTTTTTTTATCTCCCAAACTTTATAACATATGGATTTGAAATTTTGCATGTCACCGAAAAATTACAACTAGAATGTGTCAAAAATAGTTCTGAATTCCCACATTCCACTGGTGGAAAACAGGCCTTTTGATCCGGGTGGTTAGGGCCTTTTGTCGCGGGCGGCCAGCCGCGACAAGCAAGGCGCGATAAAAGGGAGGCCTTTTATCCCGGGTCGCTTACGACCCGCGACAAAAGGTCCACCACGTGGCAGCCGCGGGGCGCGCAGGGCACAGGCCCTTTTGTCGCGGGCGGTATTACCACCCGCGACAAAAGGCCCTCTACGTGGCGCGTGCACAACGCTGCTGCTTTAGGGTTTGAGGGGTGCAGCACCCCTCCCCCCCCGCCACCGACCGCCTGTTATTTCATTTTTTTCGTTCGAAAATAAAAGTTGCATATATTTGTACGCTACTAGAAGTTGTACACGTTCATTCATTATATATATATATATATAGATCGATCAAACAAATATTGGAAGCAGAAGTCGATTCCCTTACACATATTCGTAGATTCCCTACATATATACATGGAGCTCACGATCGACAAGCGGTACTAACGACCGTCTATTTGGAGGTAGAGCATCTATTTGGACTAAACAAGCCTTTGTTGTTTATTACTTCTCTAACCAAAAGTCCCGCCAGTTACTCCGCGATTCCTAGTGCGTGTTCCTTTGGTTGGAGTCTGTCCCGCATGAAGTCGACCTATATACGAAAATGAGATGAGTATGACTATATCAGTCTTGATAACAAAATATTGATGATAATAAATAAAGTTGTGAATGTTATTGCTTACGTCGAATTTATTTTTGTTCTGCTTCTCAATGGTTAACATGCGAATGGACTCGCAAACGTAGTATCCACATAGATTCGTCCCTTGTGGCTGCTGGGGGCACGGTACAGGAGTAAATGTTAGCTTCTTTGCAAAGGTAATCTCCTTATGAACATTCTTCAAAGCTTGCCAAGCCCTGCCATGCAAAAGAATGATTGAATGAGTGGATAATTAATTGATATCTCACGAAAGATAAAGCGCGGCGATGAAGGAAATTACACTTGGAGCAACTTCTGCAAGTCCTGGAACCCGTCCAGGCCTCTACTCAGTGGGTCTTTTACTTCAACTATTTCCTTATCAGGTTGAATGTCTAGTAGAATCCAGTGGAAGCTGCACATGTTATGCATATACATCAGGAATTACACTTAACATCGAGTAAGAAAAATTGAATGTGCATAAAAGATCATTAAGACTCTCACTCGTAGTTGTAAGGAAACAATATTGAATCACAGAAATATTGCTCCCCCAAAAACCTTAGTAGGTTTCCCCCGTTTCTTCGCGTTTATGCTTCACCGTTTCAACATGTATTTTATCTCGGGTCAACAAACCCAACATTGATAATATTATTACTTTTGCATTCACTGATCTTCAGTCTGCATAAGAGAACCCATAAGATATAATGAGTATATATATGCAATGAAAACGTACATGAACTGAATGAAAATGAGCTTATATGTAGTTAACAACTTACAAGCAATAGCAACTCATGAGAGATTTGTCGAGGGCTTCTAGATTGAATAACCGCCGCAGTTCATTCATCTCAATATGGATCTCCTCCTTTCGGTAGTAATATTCCCATGGTATACTCGCCACGATGTACATTATGTTCTCCTTGCATGCATCAAGGTACCACTGATGCAAATTCCGCATATGTGTTGGCAGTTTATGCAGCTGCTCTCTGCTGACCAAGTCGGCCCCGTAGACAAATTTAGGAGCTATATCAGCAGTGGGTATTGCAGCATCTGTTGCAGACAGCAATTCCTCCACGGTAACTGAACAAGCAGCCGCTAGCCTTGCAGCTTCTTCCATATCGATACCACCATGATGTTCCTGGTACAGCTTGGGAACATTAAGCACTTTGAGTGCTGGGATCGATTGTTTGGGCTGAGCACCGAGGAGGGGAACTTCCTTTCTCTGTTTGCCTTTTGTCGTTTGCTTGGCCTTGAGGGGTGCACTTGTTGAACTTGACTTTTTCTCATCTGCACTTCTAGCTGATGATTTGCTCGTGCCAGCAATGTCCTTCTCCTTAGCCTTTTCATCCTTCTTTTGGTCAATTACCTTCGCAAGAGTGCGTGTATAGTCATCCTTCTTCTCGTGTAACTCATACTGCGATGGTGTGTTCGGAAAACTAGTAGCATATTCTATTTGCTTCTCCGTGTATGGCTCGCGCCGGAGGTTTTGGCTTATGAAAAAAATCATAATTGTATTTCTTAACAATGGCATCATTTTCCTCCGGGGTACGATCGTAAGGACGGGGGGGAGGAACCTTTGGTACTTTTGGGAGGGGCGACTTCTTGCGGACAGGACTCTTGAAACGCTTCCGGCTGGGTGCATTCCGAGTCTTAGTGGGCGGAGGCGGCGGCGCTGGAGATGGAGATGGACTACCGATGTCGTGGTCGACGTCGTACCCACGGGGTGATGGTGGCGACATGTGATCAGTAGGAGGAGGTGATGGTGGCCTGCGATCACCTGGAGGAGGTGATGGTGACCCGCCGGGACGACCGGTACTAGGTGCTACCCAGCCTCGGCAGCCTTATGTTCTTCTTTTCCCGCAGAATGATTTCTCCCAAGCACCTCTCTCGATTGTAAGCCCCCCATCACCTCCAGTGGATATCGAGCTCCAATGTCTCCCACGACGGGACAACCGAATCCACCCCGACACGAGCATAGCCAGCTGGAATCGGATTGCCATGCCATGTTGCCGGCTCACCTTCGAGTCCAAATGCCGGTAAGACATAGCCGACCGCCACCTTAATCGAAACCTTCCCGAACACCTCATGGAGATCACAAGGTGTTTGCTCCTTGATTCCATCCAAGGGGTCGCCAGGACCGGCATCTATCATCATCCGTGTAGGAGGGGCCTCCGAGTCGGCCACGCCGCTTGTCTCGTCGCCGAGATATGTCGGCGGTATTATCCGGCGGGCGCCGTCCTTTTAGTTCATTTATCTCCCGCCGCCGCTGCTGAAGCTCCCGCTGCTGCTGGTCAAGTCGGCGTTGGAACTCGGCCATCCGGTCATTCTCGCACCTCCAGCTGGCGTTGTTTAGCTCTCGCTCGGCTTCTATAAGTCTCCGCGTCGGCCGGAAACCCAAGCGACCACGGAACACTAGGGCCGAAGCCTCTTGTTCGTCCTCCCTTCTCGGATTACCGAGGACAAGCGTCGCAAGTCTTTCTCTCTATCGGGAGCAAACTTTAGTTTTCCCGCCTTTATATCTGTCGTCACTTCAATCCATTTTTGCCTCGGGTACCCTAACCCCGGTGTCACTTTCAACAATGTTCCCCGTCTTCATGTCATACTCACAGCCATGCACGAGGAACCAATTTCGAGCCCTAGTGTCCCATCCTTCTCGCGTGGGTCTCGGAGTGATCCCGTTCAGCTCCATCTCAGCCTCTTGTGCATCCCACTTAGGCATGGCTCTTCCGTAGCCCTCGCCCCGTATGATGGTGATATTTCTTCTCGCTTGCATTCTTCTTGTTTTTCGTTGACGAGTTCACAGCCTCCTCTCGATTCTTTGTACCTCACAAATTCTTCCCAGCTATGCTCCCGCTTCGCTAGGTAGTTCTCGAATAATGGAGGCTTCTTGTCTTTCTTATAATTTTTCCCTAACCGGTTCTTATACGCCCGGAAAAGTTCCCCCATCTTCTTAAGAGCCCATTTCTTCACTAGCGCCCGCCGCTTAGCATTCTCAGACTCCGATCCCAAATCTGGCAAAGTGAAATGTGCCATGAGGTCTCTGAAAAGTGTGTCTTTGTACCTATCGGCAACCTGATTTTCGGACACATTCTTGGTCTTGTTCCATTCTCTGACAGTGATCGGGATACGATCTCTAACCACAACTCCGCACTGATTTTTGAACTTCACTCCGACAATCTCGGTACCACCGGTTGGCCTTCCAGGTGATATAGCTTCAATTGTGAAGTGGTCTTTTTGGTCAACTTCTTTGCCGGGCCTCGTTTCTCTATCTTATCTTCGGAGGCCTAAGAGAATACATATATATAGAATTGCATTAATGCCTCTATACTAATGTCTCAATACATATGTACATATAGAATTCCATTAATACCTTGTCATGATCGGAGCCGTCGGCTTCTCCGTCACCGGAGCCGTCGTCGGCTTCTCCGTCACCGGAGCCGCTCGGCTTCTCCATGACCGGAGCCGTCGGCTTCTCCATGACCGGAGCCGCGGGCTTCTCCATCACCGGAGCCGCGGTCTTCTCGGTCGGCTTCGTACCATCGCGGATTATGTCCGCGAACATGTCTTCCTCGTTCCAAGTCCCGTTCGAATGGATCCATTGTTTCTGCAAAAGAATTAAATCGATAAGTACATGTTCTAACCCTAACCCTAATCAAACACAAACCAAACCCTAACCCTAATCAAACACAAACCAAACCCTAACCCTAATCGGCGACACGTGTTAGCGAGAGGGAGAGGGTGTCGGCGACACGTGTTTGCGAGAGGGAGAGTGTGTCGGCGACGTGTGTTTGCGAGAGGGAGAGGGTGTCGGCGACGCGTGTTTGCGAGAGGGAGAGGGTGTCGGCGACGCGTGTTTGCGAGAGGGAGATGGTGTCGGCAACGCGTGTTTGCGAGAGGGAGAGGGTGTCGACGACGCGTGTTTGCGAGAGAGGGAGAGAGGGTGTCGGCGACGCGTGTTTGCGAGAGAGAGAGAGAGAGGGTGTCGGCGACGCGTGTTTGCGAGAGAGAGAGAGAGGGTGTCGGTGGACGCGTGTTAGCGAGAGAGAGGGTGTCGGCGACGCTAGATAGTTTGCGAGAGAGGGTGTCGGTGGAGGAGGGAACGCCGGCGAACAAAATACATATACTAACTAAGTACATACATATACTAAATTACAAACTAAATTACAAACTAAATCCATACATATACTAACTAACTAAATACATAAAAATAAGAATTAACTAAACTAACTAACTAACTTAATACATATAGTAACCAACACTATAACTAATTAAAACTATACTAACTAAACCTAAAACTAATTAACTCAACCTAAAACTAAACCTAAAACTAAACCTAAAACTAAACCTAAAACTAATTAACTAAACCTAAAACTAATTAAAACTAAACCTAAAACTAAACCTAAAACTAAACCTAAAACTAATTAACTAAACCTAAAACTAATTAAAACTAAACCTAAAACTAAACCTAAAACTAAACCTAAAACTAATTAACTAAACCTAAAACTACTAAAACTAACTAAAATTACATAAAACAAATTAACTAAAAACTAAAAAATTAAAAAAAATGGAACGGGCCGGCGGCGTCTGTAGGCCAATGGCACGGCGGCGGCGGCGGCGGCGGCGGCGTGGTGCGGCGGTGTGCTACCTGAGAGGTCGAGCGGCGCGGCGGCGTCGGAGGAGGTCGACGCGGCGCGGCGGCGCGGCACGGCGGCGCGGCAGAGGAGGAGGTCGAGGCGGCGCGGCGTCGGAGGAGGTCGAGGCGGCGCGTCGGAGGAGGAGCGCGGCGGCGCGGCAGAGGAGGTCAAGGCGGCGCGTCGGAGGACGAGGGAACGCCGGCGAACGGCGGCGGCGGCGAATTTGGGCAGCCTGGCGGCGCAAATTCGGCTAAGTGTTGGCCTCCGAGAGTCGCGGGTGGCGGCTCCGCCCGCGGCTCCGCGTCTTATACCCACACCCTTTGTCGCGGGTGGGGGCTTGACCCGCGACAAAGACCCCCTTTGTCGCGGGTCAAGCCCCCACCCGCGACAAAAGGGTGGGTCTTTTGTCGCGGGTCAAGCCCCCACCCGCGACAAAAGGCCTTTGGGGCTGATCCGCGGCACAGCCCATCCAACGGCTCTCGGCCATTTGAATCCAACGGCCTAGAGCCGTTGGATGGGCTGTGCCACGGATCAGCCCATCCAGAGGCCTTTTCACCCTTTATTTTTTGTATTTTAAATTAAAAAAACTAATATTTCAATAACTTTTGAATGGTAACACAAATACAAATGTTTTATATATGAATATTGATCAGAAAAAGGTAATGAACATGAATATGACATCCATATACCTATTTGCATCTCGCGTCATATGAAACATTGATAGTCGGGTATGTTTCACCCCTGTGCACCGCCGCCGTGCCACACGTGTCGCGTCCCCGTGCCACGTGTCGCGTCCCGCCGACGCCGCCGTGCGACGTGTGGCCACCGCTTCCACGTGCCTCACCCGCCGACGCCGCCGTGCGACGTGTGGCCACCGCTTCCACGTGCCTCACCCGTCGACGCCGGCGTGCGACGTGTGTAGCCGTGGCTTACACGTGCCATGCCCCGCGTGCGCTATATATAGCGACGAGTGCGGGTGCAACCACACGTCGCCACCGCCTCCTCCGCTCATTCATCTCCGGGATGCCTCCACGTCGTCGAGGGGCGTCCGGTTTCCTTGGCGTTCGAGTGCGTCCGAGCGGTAGGTTCTACGCCGAGATACGCGCCGGTGGCTTCCGCCTCACCCTCGGCACGTACAACACGCCGGAGCTGGCGGCGCGCGCTGACGACGCGGCGGCGTGGCGTTTTCGGCGGCCACGGCGCGACATGAACTTCCCGGATGTTGAATCGCTAGAGGAGGCAGAGTTCCTCGTGCCACCGCCGTGCCTCGTCGACGACGAGGACCGTCGACGGCACCGCCAGGTGCAGCGCAGGATCGCCATCGCCGAGCACGACGAGCGCGTTGATGCGCCGGTGGAGGGCGCAAGTTCCCCAACGACGTCGAGAACACCGACGCGTTCTTCGCTATCCTTAGGGCAGAACGCAGGTCCAACAGGCGCCACCGTCGGGCCGTCGCCAACTTCGAGCTCGAGAACCCGAATACAACTTGGACCGAAGACGACCCTCGGTGGGATGACATTTGGACGGAGACAACCTCCGACAACGACTGAGACTAGACTAGTAATTTATCTATTTTATTGTAATTTCAATAAAGTCGTTGTCGGTTCTATTAGTTTAAATTTAGTTTATAAAGTCGTTGACTGGTTGTTTGTTCAATAAAGTGGTTGACACGAAATTTATTACGACCGAACTGAAATTAAAGTACGAAGCTCAACCGAAAATTAAGATACATGGCCGATTCGAATGTTGGAGCCATTCAATCATAGTCGTGCCTAGCCCTATAATACTCGCCACTGTAGTCATCGTAGTCGCCGACGTCATCGTCGCTAGCATCGGGGTCGCGGTTGTCCAACCTCGGCGGGTGAGCACGCGTGGGCTGGGATTGAGGGTAGCGCAGGCGGGGGCCACGATAGGCCAGGACGCTCGGAGAGTCCGGCCGCGCCACCACATCCGACGGCCGGCCTCGTTGAAGTTCGAAGGAGGCGGGCCATCCTCCTCGTACTCGGCAACCGCCCTCTCACGCCGATTGATGAAGAAGCTGTCCCAAGTCGGGCTGTAGTCGGGATGCCACCGGGGATTCCTCCGCCGCTCGTGCGTGAGCTCGAAATAGTAGTGGTTCGTGATGGCCATCTCGCGTGGCACACCAAGAGGGATAGGAGGGACCGGTACGCCTCCGACGCTCAAGCAACCAGCCGGTCGGGACGCGGTACCCGGGGGCAGGGGTAGTTCGAGGCGCAAAGCGCCTCCGCCTCCCGGGTGTTAGACATACGATGGAAGCCATGGGAGAGAGTGATGAGGTTTGCAGATATGAGTCCAAGCCTACATATATATAGTGGAAAAATGGCGGGAATGCGGGAAGAAAATAGGCGGGAACGAAGTGGCGCGCGAAACTTTCATCCGGGTGGAGGCTCAAACCGCGACAAAAG
Source organism: Lolium rigidum (assembly GCF_022539505.1). Classification (NCBI taxonomy): domain Eukaryota; kingdom Viridiplantae; phylum Streptophyta; class Magnoliopsida; order Poales; family Poaceae; genus Lolium; species Lolium rigidum. The sequence continues at coordinate 44,607,771 of NC_061511.1, forward strand.
ACTCGGGGGAGGCTTATCTAGGAGGGCCTTTTGTCACGGTTGGTGGCTGCAACCGCGACTAAAGCTCGTCGGCAGGATAAGGTTGTGTCGGTAACCTTTGTCACGGTTGGTGGCTGCAACCGCGACTAAAGGTGTCGGCAGGATAAGGACGCGTGGGTGGACGCACTGCTCGATGAGATAAAGCATGTAGCGCACGACGGCCTGTCGAAGGAATAAGACAAAGTAGAAGCGGTGCCGTGCCTATAAAGGGTTGGGAAATCTCCCGTGGCGCAGCTTCTTGAAGATGTCGTTGGTGCACACGCCCTACGGCATCTTCGGAAGCTGCTCCTCGGAAAAATTTCCATGCAAGCCCGTGAAAGACTCCGTCTCCTCTAACAGTGTTGGGGAAAGGGTTCTCATTATTACATAAATGTAGAGATTGTCTTGGGAACTATATATGAAGAATACATTATTACATCGCCATCTAGTGTTGTGATCTTCTACGCCGTAGCCATGGAGAATCTTCATCATTTAGCAAGATGCTTGGGTCAATTTTCACCGTGAAGGGCGGAATTTCTTTAAACTTATTATAATCTTCTCGACATGTCTGTCTTGTCATCCACTCCCACGATGTTTCTTTTCCCCGAAAGAACTATGTGGCGCTTTGGCTCCTCGGTTGATGTATTCTTTTGTTGATTTCTTTTTCTTGATTTGCTAGACATGTCCTTCACGTAGAAAACTTGAGCCACCTCGCTGGCTAGGACAAAAGGCTCGTCCAGTACGCAAGATTGTTGGGATCCACCGTTATCATACCGTACTTATCGTCAATATGTATAGCGCTGAGCTTCACCCATTTGCACCGAAACAAAGGGACCTTAAAAGTGGGACCATAGTCAAGTTCCCATATCTCCTCTATGTATCCATAATATGTGGTGGTCTCGCCCATTCTCGTCTCGTTGCATCGAAGCGGACACCGCTGTTTTGGTTGGTGCTCTTTTTATCTTGGTCGATCGTGTAAAATGTATTCCCATTTATCTCGTACCCTTCGAATGTACATATGTTTGAAGATGGTAACCTGGCCAACAAGTATAGCTGCTCCACCGCAGATGGGTCATTAATGAGATGTCTTTGCAACCAACTGCCGAAGGTATTCATGTGTTGACGTGTAATCAAGGACTCGGGCTGGCCCGGGTTTATTTCTCGTAAAACATTCTTCTGTTTCTCGATGTACGGAGCCACCAAGCTGGAATTGTATAGAACTATGTAGTGTGCTTGATTGAAAGAAATCTTGTCCCTCCACACCGTTGCTTTCCTTCCTAGTGTGCCTTTTCCAGTCAGCCTCCCCTCATACCGAGATTCAGGAACACCAATCGGCTTAAGGTCGTGAAGAAAGTCAACACAAAACTCAATGACCTCCTCGCTCCGTAGCCCTTTGAGATACTTCCTTCCGGCCTAGCTCGGTTATGAACATATTTCTTTAAGACTCCCATGAACCTCTCGAAGGGGAACATATTGTGTAGAAATACAGGACCGAGAATTCTAATCTCTTCAACTAGGTGAACGAGGAGGTGCGTCATAATATTGAAGAAGGATGGTGGGAACAACAACTCGAAGCCGACAAGACATTGGACCACATCTTCCCCGTAATCCCGACAAAGTTTCGGATCCATTACCTTCTGAGAAATTGCATTCAGGAATGCACATATCTTCACAATGGCTAGTCGAACATTTTCTCGGTAGAAGTCCCCTCAATGCAATCGGAAGCAATTGTGTCATAAGCACGTGACAGCTCATGGGACTTCAGTGTTCTGGAATTTTTTCTCCTTCATATTTACTATCCCCTTTATATTCGACGAGAAACCAGACGGAACCTTGATACCGAATAGGGCTTCAAAAAGATCTCCTTCTCTTGTTTGGTAAGAGTGTAGTCGGCAGTGCCCTACAAACCGCCCGGATGATTGCCGTTTCGTCCTTTATGAAGTTCCCGGTCCTCCCGTGCTTCGTTGTATCTTTTGTCTTTCCATACACGCCCGTAAAACCTAGAATATTCACACAAAGATTCTTGGTCAGGTGCATCACGTCGATTGCGGAGCGGACTTCCAGTGACTTTCCAATATTCTAGCTCCCGTAAAATAGATTTCTTCTTCCACATGGGCGCGTGTCCATCATCGTCTTTCGGAACAGGTCGACCGCCCGGACCCTTTTCAAAGATAACATTTAAATCCTTGACCATGTCAAATATATCGACACCACTACGGGGACAGGCTCGGACGGCGGTCTGTCTCGCCATCGAAATGCTTGCCTTTTTTCCTTAAGGGATGCTTGCGCGGAAGGAAACGACGATTGAACGGGTACACAACTTTTCTCGCTTTTTCCCAAATATTTACTTTCGAGTCTCATCTAAACAAGTAGTGTGCATGCATTGTATCCTTTGTTCGTCCGTCCCGAAATGTTACCGAGAGCAGGCCAATCATTGATGGTTACGAATAGCAACGCTCGTAGGTCAAATTCTTGCTCCGTGTGCTCATCCCACACACGTACACCTGGTTTGGCCCACAACTCCAAAAGTTCATCGACTAATGGCCTTAGGTACACATCAATGTCGTTGCTCCGGTTGCTTTGGGCCTTGGATAAGCACCGGCATCATAATGAACTTCCGCTTCATGCACAACCAAGGAGGAAGGTTGTAGATACATAGAGTCACGAGCCAGTGTCCGTGACTACAGCTCGCTCCCCAAAAGGATTCATGCCATCCGTACTTAGACCAAAGTATAAGTTCCTTGCCTCACCTGCAAAATCCGGAAACTCTCTCCCGATGTTTCTCCACCGCCGACCATCAGCCGGGGTGCCTCAACATCGCGTCTTTCTTACGTTCTTCCATGTGCCATCGCAACAACTTGGCATGCTCTTTGTTTCCGAACAAACGTTTCAACCGTGGTATTATTGGAGCATACCACATCACCTTCGCAGAACCCTCTTCCCGGGTGGCTCGCCCTCAACATCACCAGGGTCATCTTTTCTCGATCTTATACCGCAATGCACCACATATCGGACATTTATTCAAATTCTCGTACTTCTCACCGCGGTAGAGGATACAGATCATTAATGCATGCATGTATCTTCTCGCACATCTAATCCTAGAGGGCGGACAAGCTTCTTTGCTTCATATGTACCGACGGGCAATTCATTATTTCTTGGAAACAACTTCTTTAATATTATCATCAATTTCTGAAATCCCGAGTCAGCCACACCGACCTCTCGCCTTCCATTTCAGCAATTCCAATATGCTATCCAGCTTTCTGTGCCCATCTTCACAACCCGGGTACAACAATTTGTGGTGGTCCTCTAACATCTTGTCGAACCGCAACCTCTCCTTATCCGTGCCACGCTCTCTTCTTGCATCGAAATGGCCCGACGAAGATCATCATCAACGGGATCATCCGATGCCTCGTTCTTCACCTCCTTCTTCTTCATTGTCGTCCATTGCGGTATCAAAGCATTCAGAGAACATAGATCGGTACTTCTCATCATTATCTTCTTCCTCATCGCCGTCTTCCATCATAACCCCTTCTTCTCCGTGCTTGGTCCAAACATTATAGCTGGACATGAACCCAAACCGAAGCAGGTGGCTCTTAATATCTCTTGAGCAAGAGTAATCCTTCTCGTTCTTACATTTTAGACATGGACAAGCACATAAAACCTTGCTTCGACTTGTTGGCCTCGGCCACAAGCAGGAAAGAATTCACGCCCTCTCGAAAGCGGGAGCACATCGGTTACCGTACATCCATGGATGACTCATCCGCATCATAAGTACAATTATATATGTATCGATGCAATCACCTTGCTAAAATTAGTATTGTACGGACTATGCATATATATATAGTCGAGAAAATAGTTGCTAACCTTTTAGGATCAAAAAGAGGAGAAATCTTATCAAATAAAACCAAGTGGCATCCCTCTCACAAGCATTCCATCAAACACCTCTTGTGCACATGTAGAAAAAATGAGCTAGCATACACCTCCACCTTCACCACCAAGGAAAAAATGAGGTGGGGGTGGCTGGCTGCTTCTATATATATGTAGGGGGACATTTTGTCGCGGGCCGTATTACGACCCGCGACAAAAGGGGTGGCCACGTCGCTCCTACCCCTTTTGTCGCGGGTCGTAATACGGCCCGCGACAAAAGGCCGCGACAAAAGCCTCTGCGCGCTCCACATGGTTTCGGGGCGACGTGGCCAGGCCATTTGTCGCGGGTGCAGGCGCGCCCGCGACAAAAGGCTCCCACGGAAGCCCTGTTTTCCACTAGTGTTCTATCACAAAAAATAGGCTAACACGGATCTTGATGCATCTATTAACAACCTAGATAGGGTTGTGCAGCCACAGGCTAGTCAGATTGTCTGAAGACTGAACTGTGAACTTCTAAATGAACAACAAATTTACAGAAATAAACAACTTTCAACATAGGTGGGAAAGAAAGGTGAGCTGTTGCTGCTTCGTATTTGTGGCTGTGGGGAACCCGGCGGCGTGGTGTGTGGTGGGTGGGCAAATGGCGCCGGCGACGGTGCAACCCGACGGCATGGCCCGTCGTCGCCGCTTCCGCAAGCATGGCGAACCCACGAGGGGATCACGAGCAACGGGGAAACGCGAGAGAATGGTGCAAGCAGTGGATTCTTGACTCGACTTCGCCGGCGCAGGGAGAAGTGGCCAGCTAGGCTCTTGATTGAAACTGGATGCTGGTCATTCGCCTGAATTTCCGGCCACATCCTGTCCTATGTTTCCTTCTACAGGTACGATATACGTATCAAGTCATAGGGGATTAGAAGCTGCGTTGAGACGCGCCCGCCGCCGGCCCCCTGCCTCGTCCCCGCGCTGGTGCCTATGTTGGGGTCTTGGACCCGATTGCTTTTTTTTTGCTATTCAAGGTCTATGATGTAATAAATGGGGACGCGGTTGTAATTTGGACTTCTCTGAGGATTCGATTGTGTCGAGTTTTCAGGTATAGGTAACCAGATATGGGTAAGCTGGAAAAGCCAAACAAAATCTGCTTACCCATACTTTCTCTCTCCCTTACCCAAACAAACTTTGCTTACCCAAAATATGGGTAAGCTGTTGGAGATGCTCTAAGGTGATGAAAATACGGCCCCCTCGACGTGGTGGCCCCGATCCTGGAGGCAGAAAAGGATACTGCAGCCTCTAAGCCTACCATCGAGTCCACCATGAATGTCGACGCTTCCGTGCTAGCGGGCGACCGAGAGAGTAAGTCGGCTCATCCGACGATCGATGATTCTCGCTCTAGCTAGTCGGCTTCTGAAGAAGAAGAGGCGCTCGTGGACGAAGCAGTACCTACGAAGCTGAAAAGATGGTACAACCCTAGAAGAGGAAACCAGGTGTCGAACGAGACTCGAATCGCATCACATGTGCCCCTGAAAGTTCGTAAGAGTATCTCCAATAGATGATGTATAATAGGGGACGTGATGTAAAAACTAATTTATACATCATCTGAGCCCAAAAAACCATCTCCAACAGGTGATGTAAATTTTTTGGGTCATGCTAGGCGTCGGTCGGCCGATCCTTGCGCCAGGATAGCCCAAAAAACCATCTCCAACAGGTGATGCAAATTTTTTGGGTCATGCTAGGCGTCGGTCGGCCGATCCTTGCGCCAGGATAGGTCGCTCCCAACCTGTTTGATTCCCATCGTACGCTGGTCGTCAGCTTCCTTTCCTGTTGCTGCATCTGGGTGGAGGCCGCTGTTGGTCATGTGGGTGGAGTCCACTGTGCGCTGACTATTCTATCTCAGCATCTCTGGAAGCAAGCTAATGTAGTACATTGCCATGTTACTGTATACCAGATGCGATTCCCACAGACTATGGATCAAATAAAATATGCTACATCTTGATTTACCCGTAGAGCGTAGAGTATAGATTATTACAATAGAAATCCCCACTTCCGTGTATAAATTTTATTTACTATTACAAAAAAATCATTGCAACATTTAAAAAAATAATGTTACAAAAAGTTAGTTGAACAACAATATTTTTGCTGTAGATTGACTTGCAACAAAAAGCATCATATATTTCAACAAAAATCTCAAGCGATTACAACAAATATTCATGTATTTGCAGTTACAAAAAAGTTGTTAAGCAACAATTTTTTGCAGCAGATTCATTTGTTACAAAAATTACCAACTATTTCAGCAAAAATCAGAAACGATTACAACAACACAAAATGTTTTTGCAGCATTTTGAAATTCATGTAAACATCATCAAAATAATCCGATAAAACAGACAAACTTGTAACAATCACGTGTGATTTCGCAACAAAAGGCTTACGAGTTTGTTACAATTTAAAAATTTGTATGCAGAGAGAAACACAAGTTTATAGCAAATGTCAAGAAAACTTTGCAACATCTCATGTATGATTTCTCAACAAAGTTCATGCAGCTTTGTTACAAATTAAAAAGAAGTATAAAATATAAAAAATCCACGAAATCTAAACTTGTGATGGAGCTCCTCTAAAAGTAGCGATGCACATGGGTCGTGGCCTCCGTTGGTGGTCAAAGGTTGAATGTACTGTTAGTTAAAAAAGATCGCAGGCTGACATGCATGTTGCACGCAGTCCTAGCTAGTACTCCCTCCGTTAGGGATTATAAGGCCTATGAGCTTTTTAAAATTGTTAGACATTATAAAGCCTATCTCATTTATTGCCCTCTCTCCCCCAATGCATGTTCTCATTTTTCTCCCTCCTCCCTCATGCATGTGAAACTAGTGGTGCATGCAATAATTAATGAGGTTAGTTATGAAGTTTCTTGGTCTTAGCGAATTGGCCCTCGGGCCTTATAATCCCTAATGGAGGGAGTACTACCTGGGCACAACGAAAGCGACATGCATGCAATACGTGGTAGGGCCCACTGATGTAAAAAAAATAGGAAAACTATCTGAGCACACCGCGCGGGGCAGTGCGCTGACCGGGACGACCTATCTTTCGCGCCTGATCGTTCTGCCGATAACAAGAATTTTCCAAAAAATTAAAGGCAGTCCTAAATTTTCGCTCCAAGTGATGTAAATATACATCACTGCCCAGGTGACGTAAAACAAATAGTAGTCCCGCGCGAGTGCCCAACCACCACGCTGAAGCTTCCCGCCCCCGCGCGCCTCACCGACTCCCGCCGCGATTTGCCCGGCGCCGGCGATCGGATCGCCATGGACACGGCCGATGGAGCCAGCGCCACCCTCCCCACCCCTAATGCCGCCGATTCCACCCGCACGACGGTCCCCGCAGCCGCCGCCGCGCCCACAACAAACCCTAGCTGTGCGCCGATCTACCGCCTGGTCTTCACCGCGCCGCCGGCCGTTGATGGAGTGGGGAGCGCGAGCCAGGGGGCGGCCGCGATGGGCAAGGTGCCAGCGAAAAGGAAGAAGGCAGCGGCCGGATCCAAGAGGCAGCCCGTCGCTGCCGCGGCCGGGGACAAGGGGAAGAACAAGAAGGCCGCTGCTGCCTGTGCGGCCGAGCAGGCCAATCTGCCCCCACCCCCTCCGCCGCCGCCACAGCCCAAAGTGGATGAGCCAAACTCGCCGCCGCTGGCACCCGTGCACGACGTGTATGATGAAATGACTCAAGGGTAAGAGAAATCTCCACCGGCCCCCTTTTGTTCCTATTTTTTTATCCATGCTTGTTATGTGCTATGTTGATTGATTGTGTTTGTTTCACATATGAGATCTTTGTAGTGTTGATGATGATACAGTTTTGCACACTATGAATGTTTTATCACAATTTGATGCTCTATCACGAGAGTATGAGGTAGTGAATGAAGGAGGAGATGCTTGATGGATAAGAAGAAGGCTTTTTGCCTGCCGGAAGAAAGGCAAACTATACCATGGCCGAAGACATTTTGATTTGCACCGCTTAGAAGAAGATCGGCCTTGACCCTGCCGTTGGCACCGAGCAACCCAAGGATGCCTATTGGAGGAAGATGAACGAGTTTTTTGATGCTCGCAACATGAGTTGGAATGAACTAACAGGGGCTTCTATTCATCATCGATGGGGCACAATTTTCACGGATTGCCAAAAGTGGTCAGGTTGTTTGTCACATTTGGATACATTGAACCCGAGTGGCACCAACGACAAAGAACGGGTTAGATATTTGCATCTCCTCTCTTGCGTGTGCCTGCATTATTTTGCTTCTCTTGTGTGTGCCTAAATTAGTTTGCTTCTCTATTGTCTTGTGTAGAAGAATATTGTGCAAAACTTGTTTAGAGGTGTTATCAAGAAGGGATCCAAGAAAATCACGAAAGGCAAACCATTCACTTTGCACCATTGTTGGAGTGAGCTAGAGTTTGATGAGAAATGGAGGAATCATGACACCCATGAGCTTCCAAGGAGGAAGAGCTCGCTGGGAGATGCTACAATTATTGATGATGATGGGAATTCTACAGTTGCTATATATGCCGTCGCACATGGCGAGGGTGTAGGTGGACCACGTCGGTGGCGAGTACAATGAGGTGGTCGAGGATGTCCCAAAGCCAAGAGATTGCCAGGCTAGCTGTCAACACCCGGATTTTTAAGTCCAGATGCCTATTATGCCATACATCGCAATCCCAGGAAGTTTGTTGTTGCGAAACATAACAGTTGATATCATAAGTCATCATTCATTACAAACCATAATCGTCTTACAAAAGGAGATCACATGATCCAATATTACACAAATAGTTGATCTAATGATCAACGAACACATTACATAGCGGAAGCGTAGTAGTAGTGGACTATATAATTCCACGGGCCAACGCTTGACGTCGAAGAACTCCTAGTTGTTGTAGACATCCCGCTGGCCGTCGTCTTCATATTGCTGCTCCTCTTCATACTCTGGCCATTTGAATAGCCAGGGACACAGCTGTCAACACTCGGATTTTTAAGTCCAGATGCCTATTATGCCATACATCGCAATCCCAGGAAGATTGTTGTTGCGAGACATAACAGGGGATATCATAAGTCATCATTCATTACAAACCATAATCGTCTTACAAAAGTAGATCACATGATCCAATATTACACAAATAGTTGATCTACTGATCAACGAACACATTACATAGCGGAAGCGTAGTAGTAGTGGACTATATAATTCCACAGGCCAACGCTTGACGTCAGAAGGACTCCTAGTTGTTGTAGACATCCTGCTGGCCGTCGTCTTCATATTGCTGCTCCTCTTCATATTCTGGCCATTTGAATAGCCAGGGACACAGCCGTGAGTACTTCAAAGTACTCGCAAACTAATACTAGTGTAAGTACTACCAATTTTAGTAAGGGGGTGCTAAGCTCTAGGTTTCTTTGCATAAAGCCAATTTTATTTCATAAGCATTTATTAAAGGACTCTCCATATGCTAACTAACTCACGTGGGAACATTAGTGTCATTCCCACAACTTAGTTGTGATTCAATTCAATTCACCATTCAAATCATCAACCCTTTTTCCAGAAAACCTCTGACAATGGAACAGTATGGCCTTTCCAACCGTCCGTAACCGTGGACACGGCTATTCGAATAGGTTTACACTCTGCAGAGGTTGCACACTTGTGCCACAACATTTGATTTCATCTGTCAGAGATAACTCTGAATAATCGTAACTCAGTACGCGGATCATCAACCATAACCTTTCACTTACATATCCTAGTATAGGCACCTCTCCCCATGAGCTTGGCCTCCCAGTGAAGACCAACCGTCAACCTGGGAACTGCACAGGGCTTGGCCGTACAATTCACCTCAATTCACATCATTTCTCAACAACGGAGGCAGCCTCGGCATAACCCCTATGATGCTTGTTCAGAGGGAACCCATACTAAGATGTATAAACTTCTAGTTATGCCCTACCCATAATCAGGTATTGTGGGGGTACTCAAAAATTGGAAAGGTATCGCATCCAAACCAATATCAGTTTTATTAAAAATCACCATCTTCTCTTGGTCATATTCACCTTCAAAAAATCATTCAATGAAATGACTCATCATCCCAAGGTTTCAAATTCAAAACAAGTCACATGTTCCCATCTAGAGTAGCCACTTTTATTTGTTAGCACTAACCACTGGTCTTGATGAGTGCTACTTAACTCATAAGCATCTTAGGCTAAGTTGGATACTCTTGTTCTACTCTATACATAGACCAAAGTTAACTATAAAAGTAAGCTGTAATACATAAAGTAAAAACTTTGCAAGAATAAAACTTGGGATGGGATCATGAAGCATAAAGTAATAGGTGAGTGTGCCTTGCCCTGGTAGAGCTTTGCACTTTGCAAGAATATTAGCTTGCCTTGGTTGGTGTACTGATCAAAGTGGTCTTCTTCTCCTTGGAAGTAGACCTCCTCCTCCTCTTGGTACTCCACGGTACTAGCGTCTAAAATACGAATACGGGGTATACAATCATCAGACCAAACTTAGGTACTAGACTAAGCACACACACGAATCACTCAATTTAAGCTAGCATCACACCTTACTATTAAGTGGGTGGACTTGTTTTCTTAATTAAGAAAAATAGTTTCCTCTCATACTAATTAAGGTGTTACTTTAAAGTCCTTAGAGAAATAATTTCCTCTCATTATCTTATTAAGATTTAATTTCTTTCATGAATAATATATGACCTAGGTTGACCAAGGTCAACCTCTTCATACTTATCATTTAAGAAAATGATTTAAAAGAGGTGGAGCACCTCATGCATTTTAATCCTAATCATGGTAAAGATTTAATATCATCAAACAATTCATATGAGACCTACATGACCAGAGTCTCTATCTCATTTTGAAATGTTCATGACAAGATTTAAATGAGAGAGAAACTCCCATGTGATTTTTAAATAGTTTTGGACAATATCTTTGACTAGAAATAGCCATATAGTCCTTTAATTCAACTAGGCCATGATCATTCAAAGTAAGCATGGCATATTTTTGCAGAAACAATTAGTGCAAGTAAAATGTGATTTATAGGAGTTGGAATCAACTCAAAAGCATTTTTGGTTGATTTTTAATAATTATTTTAATTCACAAAAGTCCCTGCCTTGTTTATTTTGCCACTTTAATTATACAACAGATCTAGGGTTCAATCCAGTGGCATTGTGTAGATAAAATCCTAAGCTTTCTAAATATATAAAATTTGTAAAATTTGGCTAAGTAGATTTGTCCCTATTGATTTTTGAAGTTGACAGTAGATTGCAATATTTATCTATTCTGGAATTTTGAATTCAAATAGTTGGGCTGGCGGGAAACGAGGTGGGCTGCACAGTAGGAGAGAGAGTGGGCCGGCCCAGCATCGCAGCGGGATGCCTGACAAGCGGGGTCCACGCGTCAGCACGAATAACTCACCGAAACGGTACGACGTTCGCGGGACGTTGGATCAGGCGCGGATCGGACGGTCGAGCTTCGTCGTCGTCGTTGGCGAGAGGCGAGCGCCGGCACGGTGGAGGTAGGGGGTTGGCGAGCTCATCGGAGCTCTGGCGATCATCAGAGTTGTGCGTAGCGACCTTGTCGATGATGAGGAAGCGTCTGGTAGCAGTGGCGTCGTCTGGGGAGGCCTCCTTCTCCGGCGAGCTTCGGCTACTGTGAGCGGCGGCGAGCTTGCGATTGAGGCTCTCTGGTGGCTAATCGAGCAAGGCGAGGTGGCTAGGAGGCTCAGTGTGAGGAGGGGAAGTGAGGTGTGTGCTCAATTTGAGGAGCGGGGTGCTCCTTTTATAGTGGCGAGGGGTGGCCGTGGCGGAGCTGGCAGGGCGTCGATGGCGTCGTCGTTCCAGGGCGGCGAAGAGGCAAGGGATGGGTGCGTCTGGTTGCTGGTGTCCTGGCGATCATCACGCTGCCCTTGGAACAGCAAACGGTGGTCTGATGCGACGGTGAGCTTGACGGGAGCGTGCGTCACCGTGGCGGACGGTCGTCGATGCAGTCGTCACCTGTGGCGTTCCCGCGGGCAAGTGGCCATGTCCAGGAGGTGCAGGGTGCGGTGCTGTGTCTACTGGCGCAGAGGTTGAGTGCGGAGGTGATGCGAGGGCGCCGGGCGGCTGACGCTCTGGGCGTGCCAGGGTGCTCGCCGTGCGCGCACTGGCGCGTGCGTGTGCACGTCTGGGCGCGTCTGGCCACATCGATTTCTACACGTTGCGGTGCAATTCTTCGTCGTGGCTGAGGCTGGGCATGGTCAGGAGAGTGAGAGGGAGTGGCTAGACATGGTGGAGCAGGCTGGAGGTGAGAGGTGAGAGAGATGGCATGGTGTGGTCATGCCATGCCACGGCATGGCTATGCCATTGTCAATGTGAGCCAGCTCCAGTGTTTGCAGGTGATGGAAATGGTGTAGGGGGGTGAGGTGATGCTCAAGGACAGCAGGGGTGGCCAGGGTTGGACCTGGTCCAACCCCAACTCAGCATGGGCACAAATTTCCTCTCTGCCCACCAGGTGTTCGACATAATGCCCGAAAGAAATTTATTTTCGAATTTTGAAAATCTTTTTGGTGGGTTGTAATCATATCTTATTTGAAGTATATTGGTGGGGGTAGTGGTCAAAATGAAGTTGAAATGCAAAATCACATATTGCATATGATCATGAATTTGTTTCAAAGTCTCCACTTGGCTTGCTTCTCATTTGAATTTGAGACAGAGTTTGGGGTGATGGTTTTGGGCAAAGTTGTTCTCCTTGATGGTGTCTTGGATGAGGTGCAAAGAGTTGGCCAAGTGTAGAAGTGAAATCTCAAAAACCGAGGGCTCAAAGTGGGTATCATGCTGAAATTGGCACAAGTGACCATAAACACATGTGAGCTCAAATTTGATTCAAATTTGATTTGATTTGAGTTTCTTTGATTCCCAAAGTGTTAATAAGTGTTTAGTATCCATTTACAACCAATGGTGCAAGCCAAAGTGGGCTAGGTTAAGAATTGCAAAAATGGCATAAGCCACATGGGTGTGTTGAGTTGATTTTTATAATTTCTTTTCTTATTTCTTTTCCTTTGGATTTGGATGATCATGAGATCATGGTTAGGGTTTTAGAGTAGGTGTAAACACATAAACAAGCATCATGGCAAAATGCACACTCAATTATTTAATAGGGTGAGCTATATGCATAGCACTATATGATGAGAAAAAGTTTTTGTTGGTTCTCAAATTTGGGTTTTTGGAACTCTCTCTTTCTTCTTTATTGAAAAGTTGGGATGTTACAAACCCTTCCCCCTTACAAAAGATCTCGTCCCGAGATCTAAAGAAAATTAGGTACTAAAGAGATCTGGGTATTCCTTCTTCATGTCCTCTTCGCGCTCCCAAGTGGCTTCGTCTTCAGTGTGATTGCTCCACTGAATCTTCAGAAACTTGATACTCCTGGTGCGGGTGGTCCTGAAAGCTTCTTCAAGTATACGGATAGGCACTTCACGGTAGGTCAGGTCCTTTTTGATATCAATAGCTCTGTGGTCGATGTTCTTGAACACTTCGGTCTTCTCCGGCACTTCTAGGCACTTCCGAAGTAGTGAGATGTGAAACACATTGTGCACCGCGGACATTTCTTCCGGTAGTTCAAGCTGATATGAAACTTCTCCTCGGCGACTCAGAACTTTGAAAGGCCCAACATATCTGGGGGCGAGCTTTCCTCTGAGTTGGAACCTCTGCATTCCTTTGAGGGGTGAGACTTTGAGATACACAAAATCTCCGATTTCGAATGTCATCTCTCGACGTCTCTTGTCGGCGTAACTCTTCTGTCTTGACTGGACGGTCTTGAGGTATTCACGGATCTTGTGCACCTTCTCTTCGGCTTCTCGGAGAACATCTGGGCTGAAGACTTGGCTATCTCCGACTTCCGACCAGTTCAACGGGGTACGGCACTTTCTTCCGTACAGGGCTTCAAAGGGGGCCATCTGTAGGCTGGCTTGATAACTGTTGTTGTAGGAGAATTCTGCATAAGGTAGGCAGTCTTCCCATTTGGATCCATACTCTAGCACACAGGCTCTCAACATATCTTCCAATATCTGGTTGACTCTCTCGGTCCGTCCGTCGATCGCGGATGATAAGCTGTCCTGAAATTCAGACGGGTTCCTAGTCCTTCATGCACTTTTTGCCAGAATCTTGAGGTGAATTGGGATCCTCTATCTGACACAATTGACTTTGGGGTTCCATGCAGGGCGACTATTCTGGAGATATATAACTCAGCTAACTTGGGGCCTTGATAGGTGGTCTTGACAGGGATAAAATGGGCTACCTTAGTCAATCTATCGACTACTACCCAAATGGAATCATTTCCTCTGCTAGATTTGGGCAATCCAGTGATAAAATCCATTCCTACTGAATCCCACTTCCATTCCGAAATCTGTAACGGTTGCAACAATCCTGCGGGTCGCTGGTGTTCTGCTTTGACTCTCTGACAGATATCACACTTGGCGATGTAGCTTCCAATTTCTCTCTTCATTCCATGCCACCAGAATTGTTCCTTCAGGTCTTGGTACATCTTGGTTCCTCCGGGGTGAATGGAATATAGGGTGTCGTGAGCTTCCTTCAGAATGACTTGCTTCAACTCTGAATCTGATGGTACACAAAGGCATCCGTTGTACCAAAGAACTCCTTCTTCATCAATGGTGAATCCCGGTGCTTTTCCTGCAGCTATCTGACTCTTGATTCCGTCAATGCTGGCATTTCCCTTCTGGGCTTCCTTTATCTGACTCATCAAAGTGGGTTAGAGCTCAATGCTGGCTAAGAATCCTTCGCTCACTAGCTCTAGTCTGAACTGTTCAAACTCTTGATACAGGCTGGGTTGCTCTATTGCGATCATGGAGTTCAACTGACACGGCAGTCTACTCAAAGCATCCGCTACCACATTGGCCTTGCCGGGGTGGTAGTGAATCTCCATGTCGTAATCCTTGATTAATTCTATCCATCTGCGCTGTCTCATATTCAGCTCCTTCTGGGTGAAAATATACTTCAAGCTCTTGTGATCTGAATATATCTCGCATCGATTACCCATGAGGTAATGACGCCAAACTTTCAGGGCTAAGACTACGGCTGCTAACTCCAAGTCATGAGTTGGGTAGTTCTGCTCATGTTGCTTCAGTTGCCTTGACAGATATGATATCACCTTGCCTTCCTGCATCAACACACATCCAAGACCAATCTTGGATGCATCACAATAGACGTCGAATGGTTTAGTGATATCGGGCATGATCAGGATTGGGGCTGTGGTCAATCTTCTCTTGAGCTGCTGAAAACTCTCTTCACATTTATCAGTCCATTCAAACTTCTTATCCTTCTTCAATAGTTGGGTCATGGGTCTAGCTATGCTCGAAAAGCCTTCCACAAATCTGCGGTAATATCCGGCTAATCCAAGAAAAGCGTGGACTTCGGTCTGGGTGGTTGGGGCTTGCCATTCGGTAACGGTCTTGATCTTAGCGGGATCAACGGCAATACCTCCGGCAGACAAGATATGTCCCAGGAATCCTACTTCCTTCAGCCAAAACTCACATTTGCTGAACTTGGCATACAACTGATGCTGTCTAAGGGTTTCTAGGATAATCTCTAAATGTTGCTCATGTTCTTCTTCGGATTTGGAGTAGATAAGAATGTCGTCGATGAAGACAACGACGAACTTATCCAAAAAGTCCATAAAGATCTTATTCATGAGATTCATGAAGTAAGCAGGGGCATTGGTCAATCCAAATGACATGACATTGTACTCGTACAATCCATATCGGGTGGTAAAGGCAGTCTTAGGAATATCTGTGGCACGGATCTTCAGTTGGTGGTAACCAGTCCTAAGATCAATCTTAGAGAACACTTTGGCACCGGCCAGCTGGTCAAACAGGTCTTCTATCTTTGGTAGGGGGTACTTGTTCTTGATGGTGACATCGTTAAGCTTACGCTAATCCGTACATAAACGAGTGGCACCGTCCTTCTTATCCACAAACAAAACTGGGGATCTCCAGGGCGAGGCACTTGGTTGGATCAAACCTTTGGCTAGCATATCATCCAGTTGCTTCTTCAGTTCGACTAACTCGGCGGGGTTCATGCTATAGGCTCTCTGGGCTATAGGTCCGGTTCCAGGGATTAACTCAATGATAAACTCGATATCCCGATCTGGGGGCATACCAGGTAAATCATCAGGAAACACATCAGGGTATCGACAGACGACCCTGATCTGATCCAAGGTTGGCTGGGCTATACTCTGGTTGCAGGTAAACTTTTTGGGCAGCCTTTCAAACACATGCTCTACTAATATTCCGGTGCTACTAGTCATGGTGATGGCCTTCTTGGCACAATCAATCACTCCATGGTGCTTTGACATCCAATCCATACCCAGTACTACTTCCAAACCTTTTGTTCCCAGAACAATCAAATTTGCATAAAAATCTACTTCATGCATTTTAATAGGCACACCTTTGCAAATTTTTCTAGCTTTTGTAGTTGACCCAGGTATTTGGACTATCATGACATGCTTCAAACTGATTGGTTGAATTTTACTTGAGCATGCAAAGTCTTCAGTGACAAATGAATGTGATGCCCCGGAATCAAACAACACTCGTGCAGGTACTGAATTAACAGAAAACATACCCAGCACAACATCTGGTGCTTCCTAGGCTTCCTCGGCGTTCATGTGGTAGAGGCGACCGTTGTGGTTGTTGGGGTTGTTGGGGGTGAACTTCTTGCCGGTGTAGACACGGCGTTGCTGTTGAGCAGGTGCAGCGGCGTTGGCGGCATTCTTGGCTAACCTTTTGGGGCACTCATTGGAGTAGTGTCCCACGACTCCACACTCGTAACAAGTGATGGTGGACTTGTCCTTGGGGGTGACGGGGATGGCGTTGCTCCCAGTCCTCGGAGCGGTGTTGGTGTTGCTGTTGTTGTTGTTGGGGGCTCTTGGCGGAGCGCGGTTGAAGTTGTTGTTGTTGTGGTAGCTGCTGTTGTTGTTGTGGTAGCCTCCTGGCCTGGGGTTTCCTCCACTCCGGTTCTGAAAACCCGGACGTGAAGTCTGCATCTGGGGCTTGTTGTTTCTTGGGGCAAAACCTCCGCTTGAGCTGGGGCGATACTTCTGAGTGTTGCTGGGCCCACTTTGGTGCATCATGCGGCGTTTGTGGTTCTCGTTGGCTTGGTGAAGTTTGCCTTCCATCTCGGATGGCGGAATCCACCGAGGCTTCAAGGTCGGCGAAGGGGATATTGACCAAGACTGTCTGCATCTCATCATGCAGACCATTCAGAATCTCTCCTTTCTCTTTTCGTGGTGTTGGTTTCATCGGGGGCGTACCTTGACAGGGTGAGGAACCTGTCGCGGTATTCTACCACCGACATCCGGCCTTACTTCAATTCACGGAATTCATCCCTCATCTTCTTTATCATACCCGGGGGCACATGGTACTTGCTGAACTTGAGCTTGAAATCTGCCCAAGTCATGAATTGTCCTGCGTTCATGGCATGGGTGCTTGTCCACCAAGCTCTTGCTGGTCCTGCTAAGTAGTGCGTGGCAAACAGCACTTTCTCATTGTCCTCAACTCCAGCTACTTCTAGATTGTTTTCCATAGTCTGGGGCCAATCATCGGCATCCAGGGGTTCTTCAGTTTTGCTGAAAACAGGGGGATTAGTGTTTTGAAAGTTCTTGAGTTTTGATCCTGGGTGATCATGGTTTCCATGGCCTTGATTGTTCTGAGCTAGCTGCTGTAGTGCAGCAAGATTGGCCTGTCTTTCGGCTCTTTCAGCTTCTCTATCAGCCATCAAAGTCTGCAGCAGTTGCATCATGGCATCCTGACTTGCGCTGCGAGTTGGAGGGGCCATCTGAACATGGAAATAGATCATGAGATGAGAGGGAAATTTCTATGGCTTATTTTGAGTCGGTTCAAAAATTTAAATCTTGAATTCTTTGGATGGTAAACACAGACACACATTCATTCATTCAAACATCACATATTACAAGCTAACACCTCCATGGTTTTAAGAACCATTTACACGCGCTACGATACAAAGGACGGGATACAAACTCACACCTACTCAAGTGATCAAGTGCAACTACTCATCATCCACATCGATCGGGATAAAGTCATCTTCTCCGGCCTCCAGGAACTCGTAGTCCTCCTCCTCGGTGTTCCCATCCTCCTCGAAGTCATCATCATCACTCAGGAAGGCTTCTCCTCCCTGAAGGTCTTCACCGTCTTCTTCCATCTCATTCAGCCTGGTCCTCTTGGGCCTTGACAAGTGGCCTCCAAGGATGCTATCCCGGCGCGAAGGCGCGTGATGGTAGCGTTCTTCTTGGCACGCTGCAGCGGAGGGTCTTGCGGTCCTTGGCAAGCATCTTCATTGCATCGGCATGATTTGCCAGTGCAAGGTGAGTCTGGTTGGCGTAGGCGCGGGCGTTGTCCAGATCCTGCTGAGTGTGGTACAGCATGAAGTCCAGATGATCCACATGGTGCCTCAGCTCGGGGTGTAACGGCAGGTCCATGGGTTATCCGGCGGAGTTACGCCTTGCGAGATGCGCAAAGCGTTCTTCTTGGAGGGCTGCCACGTTCTGTCCGCACAAACGGGCAAGTGCTTCCTGAAGAGCACGTGCGAGTCCGTCCAGCCAGTTGCTTTCCCCGAAAGAAAAGAGGATCCTCTCAGAGGTAGGAGGCTCCATCTTGCCCCTCGGATCAGCGGTGATAACCCACCGAAGCTCCTCCCGGGCTGGTCGTTGACCTCGACTCCGTGGAACTCGGGTGCGGGCGTCCAAGAAAGTCAGACAGGGCATTCAGGTCATTCTCGAAGATCAGGTCACCGTCATTGCCCAGCTGGTAAAACTTGGTGTTGGTTGGCTCCATCTGAAAGCGAAATGGATGAGTAAGTTAGAGTTGTGTAAGTGTATCAAAATTTTATGTAGAATTGCAAGGTGAAGCATGAATTTTCTCTTTTGATAAAAGTCTTCAGGGTAAGAGGGTGAATAAGTTTTTCGTAAATATTCACTTCATTTGTTTTTGAAACTAAGTTTTCAGACGTCCATTCTAACTAGGGTCTCCTAAGGTCAAACAATGGCTCGATACCAACTTGTCAACACCCGGATTTTTAAGTCCGGATGCCTATTATGCCATACATCGCAATCCCGGGAAGTTTGTTGTTGCGAAACATAACAGCTTGATATCATAAGTCATCATTCATTACAAACCATAATCGTCTTACAAAAGGAGATCACATGATCCAATATTACACAAATAGTTGATCTAATGATCAACGAACACATTACATAGCGGAAGCGTAGTAGTAGTGGACTATATAATTCCACAGGCCAACGCTTGACATCAGAAGAACTCCTAGTTGTTGTAGACATCCTGCTGGCCGTCGTCTTCATATTGCTGCTCCTCTTCATACTCTGGCCATTTGAATAGCCAGGGACACAGCTGTCAACACCCGGATTTTTAAGTCCAGATGCCTATTATGCCATACATCGCAATCCCAGGAAGATTGTTGTTGTGAGACATAACAGTGGATATCATAAGTCATCATTCATTACAAACCATAATCATCTTACAAAAGTAGATCACATGATCCAATATTACACACATAGTTGATCTACTGATCAACGAACACATTACATAGCGGAAGCGTAGTAGTAGTGGACTATATAATTCCATAGGCCAACGCTTGACGTCAGAAGGACTCCTAGTTGTTGTAGACATCCTGCTGGCCATCGTCTTCATATTGCTGCTCCTCTTCATATTCTGGCCATTTGAATAGCCAGGGACACAGCCGTGAGTACTTCAAAGTACTCGCAAACTAATACTAGTGTAAGTGCTACCAATTTTAGTAAGGGGGTGCTAAGCTCTAGGTTTCTTTGCATAAAGCCAATTTTATTTCATAAGCATTTATTAAAGGACTCTCCATATGCTAACTAACTCACGTGGGAACATTAGTGTCATTCCCAAAAACTTAGTTGTGATTCAATTCAATTCACCATTCAAATCATCAACCCTTTTTCCAGAAAACCTCTGACAATGGAACAGTATGGCCTTTCCAACCGTCCGTAACCGTGGACACGGCTATTCGAATAGGTTTACACTCTGCGAGAGGTTGCACACTTGTGCCACAACATTTGATTTCATCCGTCGGAGATAACCCCGAATAATCGTAACTCAGCACGCGGATCATCAACCATAACCTTTCACTTACATATCCTAGTATAGGCACCTCTCCCCATGAGCTTGGCCTCCCAGATGAAGACCAACCGTCAACCTGGGAACTGCACAGGGCTTGGTCGTACAATTCAGCTCAATTCACATCATTTCTCAACAACGGAGGCAGCCTCGGCATAACCCCTATGATGCTTGTTCAGAGGGAACTCATACTAAGATGTATAAACTTCTAGTTATGCCCTACCCATAATCAGGTATTGTGGGGGTACTCAAAAATTGGAAAGGTATCGCATCCAAACCAATATCAGTTTTATTAAAAATCACCATCTTCTCTTGGTCATATTCACCTTCAAAAAATCATTCAATGAAACGACTCATCATCCCAAGGTTTCAAATTCAAAACAAGTCACAAGTTCCCATCTAGAGTAGCCACTTTTATTTGTTAGCACTAACCACTGGTCTTGATGAGTGCTACTTAACTCATAAGCTTCTTAGGCTAAGTTGGATACTCTTGTTCTACTCTATACATAGACCAAAGTTAATTATAAAAGTAAGCTGTAATACATAAAGTAAAAACTTTGCAAGAATAAAACTTGGGATGGGATCATGAAGCATAAAGTAATAGGTGAGTGTGCCTTGCCCTGGTAGAGCTTTGCACTTTGCAAGAATATTAGCTTGCCTTGGTTGGTGTACTCGATCAAAGTGGTCTTCTTCTCCTTGGAAGTAGACCTCCTCCTCCTCTTGGTACTCCTCGGTACTAGCGTCTAAAATACGAATACGGGGTATACAATCATCATACCAAACTTAGGTACTAGACTAAGCACACACATGAATCACTCAATTTAAGCTAGCATCACACCTTACTATTAAGTGGGTGGACTTGTTTTCTTAATTAAGAAAAATAGTTTCCTCTCATACTAATTAAGGTGTTACTTTAAAGTCCTTAGAGAAATAATTTCCTCTCATTATCTTATTAAGATTTAATTTCTTTCATGAATAATATATGACCTAGGTTGACCAAGGTCAACCTCTTCATACTTATCATTTAAGAAAATGATTTAAAAGAGGTGGAGCACCTCATGCATTTTAATCCTAATCATGGTAAAGATTTAATATCATCAAACAATTCATATGAGACCTACATGACCAGAGTCTCTATCTCATTTTGAAATGTTCATGACAAGATTTAAATGAGAGAGAAACTCCCATGTGATTTTTAAATAGTTTTGGACAATATCTTTGACTAGAAATAGCCATATAGTCCTTTAATTCAACTAGGCCATGATCATTCAAAGTAAGCATGGCATATTTTTGCAGAAACAATTAGTGCAAGTAAAATGTGATTTATAGGAGTTGGAATCAACTCAAAAGCATTTTTGGTTGATTTTTAATAATTATTTTAATTCACAAAAGTCCCTGCCTTGTTTATTTTGCCACTTTAATTCTACAACAGATCTAGGGTTCAATCCAGTGGCATTGTGTAGATCAAATCCTAAGCTTTCCAAATATATAAAATTTGTAAAATTTGGCCAAGTAGATTTGTCCCTACTGATTTTTGAAGTTGACAGCAGATTGCAATATTTATCTATTCTGGAATTTTGAATTCAAATAGTTGGGCTGGCGGGAAACGAGGTGGGCTGCACAGTAGGAGAGAGAGTGGGCCGGCCCAGCATCGCAGCGGGCTGCCTTACAAGCGGGGTCCACGCGTCAGCGCGAATAACTCACCGAAACGGTACGACGTTCGCGGGACGTTGGATCAGGCGCGGATCGGACGGTCGAGCTTCGTCGTCGTCGTTGGCGAGAGGCGAGCGCCGGCACGGTGGAGGTAGGGGGTTGGCGAGCTCGTCGGAGCTCCGGCGATCGTCGGAGTTGTGCGCAGCGACCTTGTCGACGATGAGGAAGCGTCTGGTAGCAGTGGCGTCGTCTGGGGAGGCCTCCTTCTCCGGCGAGCTTCGGCTACTATGAGCGGCGGCGAGCTTGCGATTGAGGCTCTCTGGTGGCTAATCGAGCAAGGCGAGGTGGCTAGGAGGCTCAGTGTGAGGAGGGGAAGTGAGGTGTGTGCTCAATTTGAGGAGCGGGGTGCTCCTTTTATAGTGGCGAGGGGTGGCCGTGGCGGAGCTGGCAGGGCGTCGATGGCGTCGTCGTTCCAGGGCGGCGAAGAGGCAAGGGATGGGCACGTCTGGTTGCTGGTGTCCTGGCGATCATCACGCTGCCCTTGGAACAGCAAACGGTGGTCTGATGCGACGGTGAGCTTGACGGGAGCGTGCGTCACCGTGGCGGACGGTCGTCGATGCAGTCGTCACCTGTGGCGTTCCCGCGGGCAAGTGGCCATGTCCAGGAGGTGCAGGGTGCGGTGCTGCGTCTACTGGCGCAGAGGTTGAGTGCGGAGGTGACGCGAGGGCGCCGGGCGGCTGACGCTCTGGGCGTGCCAGGGTGCTCGCCGTGCGCGCACTGGCGCGTGCGTGTGCACGTCTGGGCGCGTCTGGTTACGTCGATTTCTACACGTTGCGGTGCAATTCTTCGTCGTGGCTGAGGCTGGGCATGGTCAGGAGAGTGAGAGGGAGTGGCTAGACATGGTGGAGCAGGCTGGAGGTGAGAGGTGAGAGAGATGGCATGGTGTGGTCATGCCATGCCACGGCATGGCCATGCCATTGTCAATGTGAGCCAGCTCCAGTGTTTGCAGGTGATGGAAATGGTGCAGGGGGGTGAGGTGATGCTCAAGGACAGCAGGGGCGGCTAGGGTTGGACCTGGTCCAAGCCCAACTCAGCATGGGCACAAATTTCCTCTCTGCCCACCAGGTGTTCGACATAATGCCCGAAAGAAATTTATTTTCGAATTTTGAAAATCTTTTTGGTGGGTTGTAATCATATCTTATTTGAAGTATATTGGTGGGGTAGTGGTTAAAATGAAGTTGAAATGCAAAATCACATATTGCATATGATCATGAATTTGTTTCAAAGTCTCCACTTGGCTTGCTTCTCATTTGAATTTGAGACAGAGTTTGGGGTGATGGTTTTGGGCAAAGTTGTTCTCCTTGATGGTGTCTTGGATGAGGTGGAAAGAGTTGGCCAAGTGTAGAAGTGAAATCTCAAAAACCAGGGGCTCAAAGTGGGTATCATGCTGAAATTGGCACAAGTGACCATAAACACATGTGAGCCCAAATTTGATTCAAATTTGATTTGATTTGAGTTTCTTTGATTCCCAAAGTGTTAATAAGTGTTTAGTATCCATTTACAACCAATGGTGCAAGCCAAAGTGGGCTAGGTTAAGAATTGCAAAAATGGCATAAGCCACATGGGTGTGTTGAGTTGATTTTTATAATTTATTTTCTTATTTCTTTTCCTTTGGATTTGGATGATCATGAGATCATGGTTAGGGTTTTAGAGTAGGTGTAAACACATAAACAAGCATCATGGCAAAATGCACACTCAATTATTTAATAGGGTGAGCTATATGCATAGCACTATATGATGAGAAAAAGTTTTTGTTGGTTCTCAAATTTGGGTTTTTGGAACTCTCTCTTTCATCTTTATTGAAAAGTTGGGATGTTACAACAGCCGTGAGTACTTTAAAGTACTCGCAAACTAATACTAGTGTAAGTACTACCAATTTTTGTAAGGGGGTGCTAAGCTCTAGGTTTCTTTGCATAAAGCCAATTTTATTTCATAAGCATTTATTAAAGGACTCTCCATATGCTAACTAACTCACGTGGGAACATTAGTGTCATTCCCCCAACTTAGTTGTGATTCAAATCAAGTCACCATTCAAATCATCAACCCTTTTTAAGAAAACCTCTGACAATGGAACAGTATGGCCTTTCCAATCGTCCGTAACCGTGGACACGGCTATTCGAATAGGTTTACACTCTGCAGAGGTTGCACACTTGTGCCACAACATTTGATTTCATCCGTCAGGGAGAACCCTGAATCATCGTAACCCAGTATGCGGATCATCAACCATAACCTTTCACTTACATATCCTAGTATAGACACCTCTCCCCATGAGCTTGGCCTCCCAGTGAAGACCAACTGTCAACCTGGGAACTGCACAGGGCTTGGCCGTACAATTCACCTCAATTCACATCATTTCTCAACAACGGAGGCAGCCTCGGCATAACCCCTATGATGCTTGTTCAGAGGGAACCCATACTAAGATGTATAAACTTCTAGTTAAGCCCTACCCATAATCAGGTATTGTGGGGGTACTCAAAAATTGGAAAGGTATCGCATCCAAACCAATATCAGTTTCATTAAAAATCACCATCTTCTCTTGGTCATATTCACCTTCAAAAATCATTCAATGGAATGACTCATCATTCCAAGGTTTCAATTTCAAAGCAAGTCACATGTTCCCATCTAGAGTAGCCACTTTTATTTGTTAGCACTAGCAACTAGTCTTGATGAGTGCTACTTAACTCATAAGCTTCTTAGGCTAAGTTTGATACTCTTGTTCTACTCTATACTTAGACGAAAGTTAACTATAAAAGTAGGCTTTAAATAAACCAAGTAAAAACTTGCAATGTAAAACTTGGGATGGAAATCTTAAACATAAGGTAACGTGGAGGGGTGCCTTGGTCATGAGAGCCTGGCACTTGCAAGAATATTAGCTTGCCTTGGTTGTTGTACTGATTAAATTGGTCTTCTTCTCCTTGGAAGTGGGCCTCCTCCTCCTCTTGATACTCTTCCGTACTAGCGTCTAAAATACGAATACGAGGTACAATCACCACACCAATCTTAAGTACTATACTAAGCACACATAAGTCACACAAGCTAGGCTATCCTCATACATTACTAATAAGTTGGTGGATTTGTTTTCTCATTTAAGAAAAATAATTTCCTCTCATACTAATTAAGGTGTTATTTTTAATTCCGTAGAGCAATAATTTCCTCTCATTATCTTATTACCATTTAATTTCCTCCATGAATAATATATGACCTAGGTTGACCAAAGTCCACCTCTTCATACTTATCATTTAAGAAAATGATTTAATTGAGGTGAAGCTCCTCATACAATTTAATCCTATCATGGTAAAGATTTAAGATCATCAAACAATTCATATGAGACCTACATGACCAAAGTCTCTATCTCATTTTGAAATGTTCATGACAAGATTTAAATGAGAGAGAAACTCCCATGTGATTTTTAAATAGTTTTGGACAATATCTTTGACTAGAAATAGCCATATAGTCCTTTAATTCAACTAGGCCATGATCATTCAAAGTAAGCATGGCATATCTTTGTAGAAACAATTAGTTCAAGTGAAATGTGATTTATAGGAGTTGGAATCAACTCAAAAGCATTTTTGGTTGATTTTTAATAATTATTTTAAGTCACAAAAGTCCCTACCTTGTTTATTTTGCCACTTTAATTCTACAATAGATCTAGGGTTCAATCCAGTGGCATTGTGTATATAAAATTCTAAGCTTTCCAAATATATAAAATTTGTAAAATTTGGCCAAGTAGATTTGTCCCTATTGATTTTTGAATTTGACATCAGATTGCAAAATTTATCTATTCTGGAAATTTGAATTCAAACGAGTTGGGCTGGCGGGAACTGCTAACGGGCTGCGCAGAGAGAGAAGGTATTGGGCCGGCCCAGCTTCGCCGCGGGCCAGCTGACAAGGTGGGAACTACCTGTCAGGGGTTTTAAACGAGCGAAGCGGTACGGTGAGAGGAGGGCCGTGCGATTAGAGATGAGATCGACGGCTGGGAGTGGTCGTCTTCTCCGGCGAGAGGGAGACATACGGGAGGCGGAGGCAGGGGGTCGGAGAGGTCGTCGGAGCTCCGGCGATCGTCGGAGGGGTGCGCCGCGACGTTGTCGTCGATGAGGAAGCGCCTGGAAGCAGTTGCCGTCTGGGGCGGCCTCCTTCTCCGGCGAGCTTTGGCTACTGTGAGCGGCGGCGAGCTTGCGATTGAGGCTCTCTGGTGGCTAATCGAGCAAGGCGAGGTGGCTAGGAGGCTCAGTGTGAGGAGGGGAAGTGAGGTGCGTGCTCAATTGCGGCCGGAGTTTCCTCCTTTTATAGGTTCATCGTGCAGGGCGGAGGTCATGGCCGGGTGATGGTCGGGATGGAGCTACAGAGGCTCAGAGGCGTGGGCGAGGGCAGGGGCGTGCTCACTGCGTCACGGCGATCGTCACTGAGGCCGTGGAACAGCAAAAGGTGGTCAAGCATAGTGGTGGGCTGTCCGCGTCCGTCGTCACTGCGGCGGATGGTCGTCGATCGTGACGACGGATACGAGTGTGCTCGGGGCCAAACGGCCATGTCCTGGAGGTAGCTGGGACCGTGGTGGTTGGGGGTGAGAGAGGGCAGGGCGAGCAGAGGTCAGTGCTGACGGGGGCAAGCGATGCTCTGGCGCGCTCCAGGGCTGGTCCGTGCACGCTCTGGAGCGTGCATGGGCATGCCTGGGCGCCACTGGCCACGTCGGGTTCTAGTCGTTGCGATGGGATTTTTCGTCGTGGCTGGGTATGGTCGTGCTCAGGAGAGTGAGAGGGGTCTGCTAGACATGGCAGGGCTTGGCTGAGGTGAGAGGTGAGAGGTGAGAGAGATGGCATGGGCTGGCCATGCCATGCCACGGCATGGATGCAATGGGTCAAGGTGAGCCATCTCCAGTGTTTAGCAAGTGGTGGTGAGGTGAGAGGGTGCTGCAGGGAGGCAGAGGAGAGCCAGGGCTTGGACTTGGTCTCCTCAAAACTCAGCATGGGCCTCTAGTTCCTCTCTGCCCACCAGGTGTTTGTCATAATGCCCGAAAGAAATTTATTTTTGAATTTTGCAAATCTTTTTGGTGGGTTGTAATCATATATTATTTGAAGTATATTGGTGGTGGTGGTGGTCAAAATGAAGTTGAAATGCAAAATCACATATTGCATATGATCATGAATTTGTTTCAAAGTCTCCACTTGGCTTGCTTCTCATTTGAATTTGAGACAGAGTTTGGGGTGATGGTTTTGGGCAAAGTTGTTCTCCTTGATGGTGTCTTGGATGAGGTGCAAAGAGTTGGCCAAGTGTAGAAGTGAAATCTCAAAAACCAGGGGCTCAAAGTGGGTATCATGCTGAAATTGGCACAAGTGACCATAATCACATGTGTGCTCAAATTTGATTCAAATTTGATTTGATTTGAGTTTCTTTGTTTTCAAAAGTCCTAATAAGTGTTTAGTATCCATTTACAACCAATGGTGCAAGCCAAAGTGGGCTAGGTTAAGATTTGTAAAAATGGCATAGGCCATATGTGTGTGTTGAGTTGATTTTTATAATTTCTTTTCTCATTTCTTTTCCTTTGGATTTGGATGATCATGAGATCATGGTTAGGGTTTTAGAGTAAGTGTAATCACACAAGCACATATCATGGCCAATTTCACCCTTAAGTAAAAAACAAAGTGATCTATATGCATAGCACTATATGATGAGAAAAAGTTTTTGTTGGTTCTCAAATTTGGGTTTTTGGAACTCTCTCTTTCTTCTTTATTGAAAAGTTGGGATGTTACAAACCCTTCCCCCTTATAAAAGATCTCGTCCCGAGATCTAAAGAAAATTAGGTACTAAAGAGATCTGGGTATTCCTTCTTCATGTCCTCTTCGCGCTCCCAAGTGGCTTCGTCTTCAGTGTGATTGCTCCACTGAATCTTCAGGAACTTGATACTCCTGGTGCGGGTGGTCCTGAAAGCTTCTTCAAGGATGCGAATAGGCACTTCACGGTATGTCAAGTCTGTGTTGATATCTACCGAGCAGTGATCGATGTTCTTGAATACTTCAGTCTTCTCCAGCACTTCTAGGCACTTCCGAAGTAGTGAGATGTGAAACACATTGTGCACTGCGGACATTTCTTCCGGTAGTGCAAGCTGATATGAAACTTCTCCTCGGCGACTCAGAACTTTGAAAGGTCCAACATATCTGGGGGCGAGCTTTCCTCTGAGTTGAAATCTCTGCATTCCTTTGAGGGGTGAGACTTTGAGATACACAAAATCTCCGATTTCGAATGTCATCTCTCGGCGTCTCTTGTCGGCGTAACTCTTCTGTCTTGACTGGGCGGTCTTGAGGTATTCACGGATCTTGTGCACCTTCTCTTCGGCTTCTCGGAGAACATCTGGGCCGAAGACTTGGCTATCTCCGACTTCCGACCAGTTCAAAGGGGTACGGCACTTTCTTCCGTACAGGGCTTCAAAGGGGGCCATCTGTAAGCTGGCTTGATAACTGTTGTTGTAGGAGAATTCTGCATAAGGTAGGCAGTCTTCCCATTTGGATCCATACTCTAGCACACAGGCTCTCAACATATCTTCCAGTATCTGGTTGACTCTCTCGGTCTGTCCGTCAGTCTGCGGATGATAAGCTGTGCTGAAATTCAGACGGGTTCCTAGTCCTTCATGCACTTTTTGCCAGAATCTTGAGGTGAATTGGGATCCTCTATCTGACACAATTGACTTTGGGGTTCCATGCAGGGCGACTATTCTGGAGATATATAACTCAGCTAACTTGGGGCGTTGATAGGTGGTCTTGACAGGGATAAAATGGGCTACCTTAGTCAATCTATCGACTACTACCCAAATGGAATCATTTCCTCTGCTAGATTTGGGCAAACCAGTGATAAAGTCCATTCCTACTGAATCCCACTTCCATTCTGGAATCTGCAGTGGTTGCAGCAATCCTGCGGGTCGTTGGTGTTCTGCCTTGACTCTCTGACAGATATCACACTTGGCGATGTAGCTTCCAATCTCTCGCTTCATTCCATGCCACCAGAATTGTTCTTTCAAATCCTGATACATCTTGGTTCCTCCAGGGTGAATGGAGTATAGGGTGTCATGAGCTTCCTTCAGAATGACTTGCTTCAACTCTGAATCTGAGGGTACACAAAGGCGTCCGTTATACCAAAGAACTCCTTCTTCATCTATGGTGAATCCCGGTGCTTTTCCTGCAGCTATCTGACTCTTGATTCCGTCAATGCTGGCATTTCCCTTCTGGGCTTCCTTTATCTGACTCATCAAGGTGGGTTGGAGCTCAATGTCGGCTAAGAATCCTTCGCTCACTAGCTCTAGTCTGAACTGTTCAAACTCTTGATACAGGCTGGGTTGTTCTATTGCGATCATGGAGTTCAACTGACACGGTAGTCTGCTCAAAGCATCCGCTACCACATTGGCCTTGCCGGGGTGGTAGTGAATCTCCATGTCGTAATCCTTGATTAATTCTATCCATCTGCGATGTCTCATATTCAGCTCCTTCTGAGTGAAAATATACTTCAAGCTCTTGTGATCTGAATATATCTCTCATCGATTACCCATGAGGTAATGACGCCAAACTTTCAGGGCTAAGACTACGGCTGCTAACTCCAAGTCATGAGTTGGGTAGTTCTGCTCATGTTGCTTCAGCTTGCCTTGACAGATATGATATCACCTTGCCTTCTTGCATCAACACACATCCAAGACCAATCTTGGATTCATCACAATAGACGTCGAATGGCTTAGTGATATCGGGCATGATCAGAATTGGGGCTGTGGTCAATCTTCTCTTGAGCTGCTGGAAAACTCTCTTCACATTTGTCGATCCATTCAAACTTCTTATCCTTCTTCAACGGTTGGGTCATTGGTCTAGCTATGCTTGAAAAGCCTTCCACAAATCTGCGGTAATATCCCGCTAATCCAAGAAAAGCGCGGACCTCGGTGCAGGTGGTTGGGGCTTGCCATTCGGTAACGGTCTTGATCTTAGCGGGATCTACGGCAATACCTCCGGCAGACAAGATATGTCCCAGGAATCCTACTTCCTTCAGCCAAAACTCACATTTGCTGAACTTGGCATACAACTGATGTTGTCTAAGGGTTTCTAGGATAATCTCCAAATGTTGCTCATGTTCTTCTTCGGATTTGGAGTAGATAAGGATGTCGTCGATGAAAACAACGACAAATTTATCCAAAAAGTCCATAAAGATCTTATTCATGAGATTCATGAAGTAAGCAGGGGCATTGGTCAATCCAAATGACATGACATTGTACTCGTACAATGCATATCGGGTGGTAAAGGCAGTCTTAGGAATATACGTGGCACGGATCTTCGGTTGGTGGTAACCAGTCCTCGAGATCAATCTTAGAGAACACTTTGGCACCGGCCAGCTGGTCAAACAGGTCTTCTATCTTTGGCAGGGGGTACTTGTTCTTGATGGTGACATCGTTAAGCTTACGGTAATCCGTACATAAACGAGTGGCACCGTCCTTCTTATCCACAAACAAAACTGGGGATCTCCAGGGCGAGGCACTTGGTTGGATCAAACTTTTGGCTAGCATATCATCCAGTTGCTTCTTCAGTTCGACTAACTCGGTGGGGTTCATGCTATAGGCTCTCTGGGCTATAGGTCCGGTTCCAGGGATTAACTCAATGATAAACTCGATATCCCGATCCGGGGGCATACCGGGTAAATCATCGGAAACACATCAGGGTATCGACAGACGACCCTGATCTGATCCAAGGTTGGCTAGGCTAAACTCTGGTTGCAGGTAAACTTTCTGGGCAGTCTTTCAGATACATGCTCTACTAATATTCCGGTGCTACTAGTCATGGTGATGGCCTTCCTGGCACAATCAATTAATCCATGATGTTTCGACATCCAATCCATACCCAGTACTACTTCCAAACCTTTTGTTCCCAGAACAATCAAATTTGCATAAAAATCTACTTCATGCATTCTGATAGGCACATCTTTGCAAGTTTTTCTAGCTTTTGTAGTCGAACCAGGTATTAGGACTATCATGACATGCTTCAAACTGATTGGTTGAATTTTACTTGTGCATGCAAAGTCTTCAGTGACAAATGAATGTGATGCCCCGGAATAAAACAACACTCGTGCAGGTACTGAATTAACAGAGAACATACCCAGCACCACGTCTGGTGCTTCCTGGGCTTCCTCGGCGTTCATGTGGTAGAGGCGACCGTTGCGGTTGTTGGGGTTGTTGGGGGTGAACTTCTTGCCGGTGGAGACACGGCGTTGCTGCTAAGCAGGTGCAGCGGCGTTGGCGGCATTCTTGGCTAACCTTTTGGGGCACTCATTGGAGTAGTGTCCCACGACTCCACATTCGTAACAAGTGATGGTGGACTTCTCCTTGGGGGTGACGGGGATGGCGTTGCTCCCAGTCCTCGGAGCGGTGTTGGTGTTGCTGTTGTTGTTGGGGGCTCTTGGCGGAGCGCGGTTGAAGTTGTTGTTGTTGTGGTAGTTGCTGTTGTTGTGGTGGTAGCCTCCTGGCCTGGGGTTGCCTCCACTCCGGTTCTGAAAACCCGGATGTGACATCGGTGCATTGGGCTTGTTGTTCCTGGGGGTGAAACCTCCGCTTGAGCTGGGGCGATACTTCTGAGGGTTGCTGGGCCCACTTTGGTGCATCATGCGGCGTTTGCAGTTCTCGTTGGCTTGGTGAAGTTTGCCTTCCATCTGGATGGCGGAATCCACCAGGGCTTCAAGGTCGGCGAAGGGGATATTGACCAAGGCTATCGCATCTCATCATGCGGACCATTCGAGAATCTCTCCTTTCTCTTTTCTGTGGTGTCGGTTTCATCGGGGGCGTACCTTGACAGGGTGAGGAACCTGTCGCGGTATTCTACCACCGACATCCGGCCTTGCTTCAATTCACGGAATTCATCCCTCATCTTCTTTATTAGACCCGGGGGCACATGGTACTTGCTGAACTTGAGCTTGAAATCTGCCCAAGTCATGAATTGTCCCGCGTTCATGGCACGGGTGCTTGTCCACCAAGCTCTTGCTGGTCCGGCTAAGTAGTGCGTGGCAAACAACACTTTCTCATTGTCCTCAACTCCCGCTACTTCTAGATTGTTTTCCATAGTCTGGAGCCAATCGTCGGCATCCAGGGGTTCTTCGGTTTTGCTGAAAACAGGGGGATTAGTGTTTTGAAAGTTCTTGAGTTTTGATCCTGGGTGATCATGGTTTCCATGGCCTTGGTTGTTCTGAGCTAGCTGCTGTAGTGCAGCAAGATTGGCCTGTCTTTCGGCTCTTTCAGCTTCTCTATCAGCTATCAAAGTCTGCAGCAGTTGCATCATGGCATCTTGACTTGCGCTGCAAGTTGGAGGGGCCATCTGAACATGGAAATAGATCATGAGATGAGAGGGAAATTTCTATGGCTTATTTTGAGTCGGTTCAAAAATTTAAATCTTGAATTCTTTGGATGGTAACATAAACATGCATTCATTCATTCAAACATCATATATTACAAGCTAACACCTCCATGGTTTTAAGAACCATTTACACGCGCTACGATGCCAAGGACGGGATACAAACTCACACCTACTCAAGTGATCAAGTGCAACTACTCATCATCCACATCGATCGGGATAAAGTCATCTTCTCCGGCCTCCAGGAATTCGTAGTCTTCCTCCTCGGTGTTCTCATCCTCCTCGAAGTCGTCGTCGTCACTCGGGAAGGCTTCTCCTCCCTGAAGGTCTCCACCGTCTTCTTCCATCTCATTCAGCTGGTCCTCTTGGGCCTTGACAGTGGCCTCCAAGGATGCTATCCTGGCGCGAAGGCGCGTGATGGTAGCGTTCTTCTTGGCACGCTGCAGGCGGAGGGTCTTGCGGTCCTTGGAAAGCATCTTGATTGCATCGGCATGATTTGCCAGTGCAACGTGAGTCTGGTTGGCGTAGGCGCGGGCGTTGTCCAGATCCCGCTGAGTATGGTACAGCATGAAGTCCAGATGATCCACATGGTGCCTCAGCTCGGGGTGTAACGGCAGGTCCACGGGTTCTCCGGCGGAGTTACGCCTTGCGAGATGCGCAAAGCGTTCTTCTTGGAGGGCTATCACGTTCTGTCCGCACAAACGGGCAAGTGCTTCCTAAAGAGCACGAGCGAGTCCGTCCAGCCAGTTGCTTTCCCTGAAAGAAAAGAGGATCCTCTCAGAGGTAGGAGGCTCCATCTTGCCCCTCAGATCAGCGGTGATAACCCACTGAAGCTCCCCTCCGGGCTAGTCGTTGACCTCGACTCCGTGGAACTCTGGGTGCGGGCGTCCAAGAAAGTCAGACAGGGCATTCAGGTCATTCTCGAAGATCAGGTCACCGTCATTGCCCAGCTGGTAAAACTTGGTGTTGGTTGGCTCCATCTGAAAGCGAAATGGATGAGTAAGTTAGAGATGTGTAAGTGTATCAAAATTTTATGTAGAATTGCGAGGTGAAGCATGAATTTCCTCTTTTGATAAAAGTCTTCAGGGTAAGAGAGTGAATAAGTTTTTCGTAAATATTCCCTTCATTTGTTTTTGAAAATAAGTTTTTCGACGTCCATTCTAACTAGGGTCTCCTAAGGTCAATCAATGGCTCTGATACCAACTTGTCAACACCCGGATTTTTAAGTCCAGATGCCTATTATGCCATACATCGCAATCCCAGGAAGTTTGTTGTTGCGAAACATAACAGTTGATATCATAAGTCATCATTCATTACAAACCATAATCGTCTTACAAAAGGAGATCACATGATCCAATATTACACAAATAGTTGATCTAATGATCAACGAACACATTACATAGCGGAAGCGTAGTAGTAGTGGACTATATAATTCCACAGGCCAACGCTTGACGTCAGAAGAACTCCTAGTTGTTGTAGACATCCTGCTGGCCGTCGTCTTCATATTGCTGCTCCTCTTCATACTCTGGCCATTTGAATAGCCAGGGACACAGCCGTGAGTACTTTAAAGTACTCGCAAACTAATACTAGTGTAAGTACTACCAATTTTTGTAAGGGGGTGCTAAGCTCTAGGTTTCTTTGCATAAAGCCAATTTTATTTCATAAGCATTTATTAAAGGACTCTCCATATGCTAACTAACTCACGTGGGAACATTAGTGTCATTCCCCCAACTTAGTTGTGATTCAAATCAAGTCACCATTCAAATCATCAACCCTTTTTAAGAAAACCTCTGACAATGGAACAGTATGGCCTTTCCAATCGTCCGTAACCGTGGACACGGCTATTCGAATAGGTTTACACTCTGCAGAGGTTGCACACTTGTGCCACAACATTTGATTTCATCCGTCAGGGAGAACCCTGAATCATCGTAACCCGATGACGCGGATCATCAACCATAACCTTTCACTTACATATCCTAGTATAGACACCTCTCCCCATGAGCTTGGCCTCCCGGTGAAGACCAACTCGTCAACTTCGGGAAGCTGCATGAGGCTTGGCCGTACAATTCACCTCACTTCACATCATTTCTCAACAACGGAGGCAGCCTCGGCATAACCCCTATGATGCTTGTTCAGAGGGAACCCATACTAAGATGTATAAACTTCTAGTTAAGCCCTACCCGTAATCAGGTATTGTGGGGGTACTCAAAAATTGGAAAGGTATCGCATCCAAACCAATATCAGTTTCATTAAAAATCACCATCTTCTCTTGGTCATATTCCCCTTCAAAAATCATTCAATGGAATGACTCATCATTCCAAGGTTTCAATTTCAAAGCAAGTCACATGTTCCCATCTAGAGTAGCCACTTTTATTTGTTAGCACTAGCAACTAGTCTTGATGAGTGCTACTTAACTCATAAGCTTCTTAGGCTAAGTTTGATACTCTTGTTCTACTCTATACTTAGACCAAAGTTAACTATAAAAGTAGGCTTTAAAAAAACCAAGTAAAAACTTGCAATGTAAAACTTGGGATGGAAATCTTAAACATAAGGTAACGTGGAGGGGTGCCTTGGTCATGAGAGCCTGGCACTTGCAAGAATATTAGATTGCCTTGGTTGTTGTACTGATTAAATTGGTCTTCTTCTCCTTGGAAGTAGGCCTCCTCCTCCTCCTCTTGATACTCTTCCGTACTAGCGTCTAAAATACGAATACGAGGTACAATCACCACACCAATCTTAAGTACTATACTAAGCACACATAAGTCACACAAGCTAGGCTATCCTCATACATTACTAATAAGTTGGTGGATTTGTTTTCTCATTTAAGAAAAATAATTTCCTCTCATACTAATTAAGGTGTTATTTTTAATTCCGTAGAGCAATAATTTCCTCTCATTATCTTATTACCATTTAATTTCCTCCATGAATAATATATGACCTAGGTTGACCAAAGTCCACCTATTCATACTTATCAATTAAGAAAATGATTTAATTGAGGTGAAGCACCTCATACAATTTAATCCTATCATGGTAAAGATTTAAGATCATCAAACAATTCATATGAGACCTACATGACCAAAGTCTCTATCTCATTTTGAAATGTTCATGACAAGATTTAAATGAGAGAGAAACTCCCATGTGATTTTTAAATAGTTTTGGACAATATCTTTGACTAGAAATAGCCATATAGTTCAACTAGGCCATGATCATTCAAAGTAAGCATGGCATATCTTTGGAGAAACAATTAGTGCAAGTGAAATGTGATTTATAGGAGTTGGAATCAACTCAAAAGCATTTTTGGTTGATTTTTAATAATTATTTTAAGTCACAAAAGTCCCTGCCTTGTTTATTTTGCCACTTTAATTCTACAATATATCTATGGTTCAATCCAGTGGCATTGTGTAGATAAAATTCTAAGCTTTCCAAATATATAAAATTTGTAAAATTTGGCCAAGTAGATTTGTCCCTATTGATTTTTGAAGTTGACATCAGATTGCAAAATTTATCTATTCTGAAATTTGAATTCAAACGAGTTGGGCTGGCGGGAACTGCTAACGGGCTGCGCAGAGAGAGAAGGGATTGGGCCGGCCCAGCTTCGCCGCGGGCCAGCTGACAAGGTGGGAACCACCTGTCAGGGGTTTTAAACGAGCGAAGCGGTACGGTGAGAGGAGGGCCGTGCGATTAGAGATGAGATCGACGGCTGGGAGTGGTCGTCTTCTCCGGCGAGAGGGAGACTTACGGGAGGCAGAGGCAGGGGGTCGGAGAGGTCATCGGAGCTCCGGCGATCGTCGGAGGGGTGCGCCGCGACGTTGTCGTCGATGAGGAAGCGCCTGGAAGCAGCTGCGTCGTCTGGGGCGGCCTCCTTCTCCGGCGAGCTTCGGCTACTGTGAGGGGCGGCGAGCTTGCGATTGAGGCTCTCTGGTGGCTAATCGAGCAAGGCGAGGTGGCTAGGAGGCTCAGGGTGAGGAGGGGAAGTGAGGTGCGTGCTCAATTGCGGCCGGAGTTTCCTCCTTTTATAGTTTCATCGTGCAGGGCGGAGGTCATGGCCGGGTGATGGTCGGGATGGAGCTACAGAGGCTCAGAGGCGTGGGCGAGGGCAGGGGCGTGCTCACTGCGTCACGGCGATCGTCACTGAGGCCGCGGAACAGAAAAAGGTGGTCAAGCATAGTGGCGGGCTGTCCGCGTCCGTCGTCACTGTGGCGGATGGTCGTCGATCGTGACGACGGATACAGTGTGCTCGGGGCCAAACGGCCATGTCCTGGAGGTAGCTGGGACCGTGGTGGTTGGGGGTGAGAGAGGGCAGGGCGAGCAGAGGTCAGTGCTGACGGGGGCAAGCGATGCTCTGGCGCGCTCCGGGGCTGGTCCGTGCATGCTCTGGAGCGTGCATGGGCATGCCTGGGCGCCACTGGCCACGTTGGGTTCTAGTCGTTGCGATGGGATTTTTCGTCGTGGCTGGGTATGGTCGTGCTCAGGAGAGTGAGAGGGGTCTGCTAGACATGGCAGGGCTTGGCTGAGGTGAGAGGTGAGAGGTGAGAGAGATGGCATGGGCTGGCCATGCCATGCCACGGCATGGATGCAATGGGTCAAGGTGAGCCATCTCCAGTGCTTAGCAAGTGGTGGTGAGGTGAGAGGGTGCTGCAGGGAGGCGAGAGGAGAGCCGGGCTTGGACTTGGTCTCCTCAAAACTCAGCATGGGCCTCTAGTTCCTCTCTGCCCACCAGGTGTTTGTCATAATGCCCGAAAGAAATTTATTTTTGAATTTTGCAAATCTTTTTGGTGGGTTGTAATCATATATTATTTGAAGTATATTGGTGGTGGTGGTGGTCAAAATGAAGTTGAAATGCAAAATCACATATTGCATATGATCATGAATTTGTTTCAAAGTCTCCACTTGGCTTGCTTCTCATTTGAATTTGAGACAGAGTTTGGGGTGATGGTTTTGGGCAAAGTTGTTCTCCTTGATGGTGTCTTGGATGAGGTGCAAAGAGTTGGCCAAGTGTAGAAGTGAAATCTCAAAAACCAGGGGCTCAAAGTGGGTATCATGCTGAAATTGGCAGAAGTGACCATAATCACATGTGAGCTCAAATTTGATTCAAATTTGATTTGATTTGAGTTTCTTTGTTTTCAAAAGTCCTAATAAGTGTTTAGTATCCATTTACAACCAATGGTGCAAGCCAAAGTGGGCTAGGTTAAGATTTGTAAAAATGGCATAGGCCATATGTGTGTGTTGAGTTGATTTTTATAATTTCTTTTCTCATTTCTTTTCCTTTGGATTTGGATGATCATGAGATCATGGTTAGGGTTTTAGAGTAAGTGTAATCACACAAGCACATATCATGGCCAATTTCACCCTTAAGTAAAAAACAAAGTGATCTATATGCATAGCACTATATGATGAGAAAAAGTTTTTGTTGGTTCTCAAATTTGGGTTTTTGGAACTCTCTCTTTCTTCTTTATTGAAAAGTTGGGATGTTACACTAGCCGAAGAATCTAGTTGTTATATCCGGGGTATCCTATCCTTGTACATCCAACAACCCCTGTCCTTCGATAGGCGGAGCCGGACCATCTCCTCTCGGCCTATGCAATACAATACACATTTATCGTTCGACGATCTTGCCGACATGCCGGTCCTTCAATCCTAGGAGGAGGAGAAACCATAGAAGGATTTGGCTCTCCAATGATCAACATGACCTCCTGGTGCATGGCAAGAAGTTTTATCTCACCGCTGCAATGGGCACAGCTTTGGCAGAAGGCAAGAGGGCCATGTCTACCGAGCCGCAGAGGAAGAGGAAAAGAAAATTCAACAAATTGGGTGGCACCGTTGAGAAGGAGGGAAAGAAGGAAAGCAAGAGAAAATCCTTATCCTTGGAGACATCTGCACAAACTAATAATCCTCGGTGAAAAGTTTACATTCCAGGTGAAATCGGATAAATGTCTTTGTAGGTTATCCTAGGGTTAAAACTGGGTAATCCTTCCACCAAAAGAACCATAGGCAAATGTGTTTGTTGCCCTTAGTGACGTATTTTTCGAGAAGGAGTTTCTCGTAAATGGTTTAGTGGGAGGACAATAGAACTCGATATGATTATTGAATCTGAGAAAGATGAGAAAAGTAGCGCAGCGACGGAAATAGTTACGAGGCGGCCATGATGCTCATGGCTCCCGTGTTGTATTCCTGGAGATCGAAATACTTATTGAACCTCGTAGGTCTGGTTGACTTTGTGATCAAATAAATGATTTGAGGACAAAAATTTGTTGTTGAACAAATGACAAACCAACCACATGCAAACAAGCTATGATGGGCCCTGACCCCGTTAACTGGCTAAGTGCCATGAAATCCAAGATAGTATCTATAATCAAGCTTGGAGCTTGCTAAACCTTTCGAAGGTATGAAGCTTTTAGAAAGTAAATGGATCTATAAAATAAATAGACGTGGATGTCATATCCTTTAAAAGGCTTGATTTGTCGAAAGATTGTTTTTTGATAAAGTTCAAGGAGTTGACTACGATAAGATTAGATCTTCCGTAGAGATAATTAAAGTCTATATGGATTATTCTAGTAATCACTGCATATTTTAGTTATGAGATATGTCAGTTGGATACCAAAAATGCATTCCTTAACAGAAGTGTGTATTAAGTGTGTATACATGATACAACCGAAGGTTTTGCTAATCCATAGAATGCTAGACAGGTATGCAGACTTCAATGGAGAAGTAAGCATTATGGAGTTGGAATCTTCACTGGATGAAATAATCAAATAGTTTTGTTTTCATCGGGAACAGAGAAGATACTTGCATTTACAAGGAATTGAGCGGGAGCGTTGAGACATATTTCTAATACTTTATGTGGATGACATATCGTTGATTGGAAATGATATATCTTTACTTGACATAATTAAAAGTTTTACTGAAAAAAAATTCCATTGAAAGGATCTGGACTAAAACCATATTGAGCATCAGTGATGAGTGGCATAACTGATGGTTGTCCCTCCATCTATGATGACCTGAGTTATCACTGACAGAAGCCTGTAGACGGATGGCAAAACGGATGGCTATTCTCTAGCAGTGTTAGTAGCACGGGACAATTCCTTCGTTGCAGAAAATGGTACGTCCTCAAGAGGCTGAGGTGGCATCTTGCAGGTGGATATATACACTTCAAGATGCGCTTCAGTCAGAGGTACGTCTTCTGGAACTTATTTACAATATGGGCAGTAGATAAATTATGAAATCAGCGAATTTTCTCTTTAGAAAAAAAAAGATCAAAGGGCCACGTGATATGATCAGTCACAGTAAGAGCTCAATGCATTCACACAAAATCAAAGGTGTGTTTAGAAGCTACCTCATAAAATAGCAAGCACATAAAATAAAGTAGCATTAAATTAGTACATAACTTTTAAATGGTCTCATGATAACAACAGGCACAAATTGTTTTTTAGAGATTTAACATCAGCTACACTTGATCTAGGATCCTAATGCTATTTCTTCACTTGGCACATCTTTTTAAGCCACCCAATTCTTCCTCGAGGGGTCTTTAGGGTAAGAAACATTTCACGATATTCTGGTCTAATAAATAATTCGGTAGCAATGAAATGTTCATCAGTGCCCTCCTCGACTCCAGCATCTACAACTAACTCCATGATCTCAGAAATATTGCTTCCTACTCGATCGATCCTCATAGATGTTGCAGATTTTCCAGGGTTCACATTCTCATCTAAGTTAACAAGATGATCATGCACGCAAATGGTATTGGGCTTCGTTGAGTTAGATTCTTTGTTACAAGATTTTTGTAACATTGCCTCTTTAGATTGCTCATTAACATCCTTATCAATGATGCGCATATCATTTCCATCTCTAGCACCATGCTCACTTTCGATAGTTGTATTGACTGCCAAATTAACTTCAGGTGTTGTTGAACTTGAATCCAGCATATCCTCGAACATTATATTTAGAAGATCAACATTCTCGAGTGGTGCAGAACGGAACTTGCCACAATCCGGCATTGCCTAAAAAAATTATGGTTGAGTAAAAACAGATAAACAAGAAGCTGTAAATGAAAACAAAATTATACCTCCATCTTTTTCGCCCACCATTCTGGGCTTGCAGATATTGTATTCATTTTAGGATCCTGCCCAAGATCATCTTCACTATCCATCAATGCCTTCCATGTCTGGTAGTCTTTCTTCAATGACTCCCACTTACTT
Organism: Lolium rigidum; assembly: GCF_022539505.1. Lineage (NCBI taxonomy): Eukaryota > Viridiplantae > Streptophyta > Magnoliopsida > Poales > Poaceae > Lolium > Lolium rigidum. Next base: position 44,648,108 of record NC_061511.1, read on the forward strand.
TTAAATTGCTCATGATTGTAACCTTTTTTTGTTTTTTCATTGAACTTGGTGTATAAGTTGTCATACCCAATAGCATTCAAATGCTCGGTTGGTCGATTTCCAGCTAAAACCTCATCGGTACAAATATCACAAAAAACTTTAGTAGCAAAAGTATCCCAATCTGGTTTTCCTTGCATGTTTTCATCCATCTACAATTACACAATTTCATTGAGGGACAAACTAAACATCAAGACTTATATATCTCTTCCAAACTAATAGAGCATAAAAGTGGAATATGTAACACCAATGTAAAAATAAAAATGGTTAATCCAGAGAGCAATGAAGGTGATAATTGAGCAAATCTGAACTGTCCACCTGTACTATGAGATTTATTTGGTGTTCTCTATGTATTTGTGTAAAGATATGAAGGATTGAAGGGTTACTATCTATAATAAGTAACTTATGAGAGCGGTGTCACCTACACACTCTATTTGTACCGTCCACTTGTCCTACCACAGAGGAACAATAAATGCTGCAGAGCTAGTATATGACAAATGGCAATGAGTTACACTCCTTCCATTTCGAAATACATCGCATATTAGCTCGTTAGGACAAGCCTTTGATTGACAATTACTATATTAATATATGTTTTATGTGGCATAAAATTGATGTCATTGAATTCATACTTGAGAATACTTATTTGTGTTTATGGTTTTGTATCAAAAAAGTTTATATATTAATAGTGTAATTGTTGTTCAAACGCTTGTCCCAACGAGGATCCAATATGTGAAGTATTTTGAAATAGAGGGAGTACTACGAATTGTCATTTTTGTTCCACCTTATGTACATCAAATTTAAATTTGAAAATTTGATACATGTTAGATTGCGTGTATACCTACCTACCCAAAATTAATTCAGACTTTACCATAGCCATATAATATGGACTTTTCCCTATTTTTTTTTGGCTAAGATCACATATGCCACTCTTCTGTCAAGTGTAGTTTCGTTTACACTATGTGTACAATATATTATAGCATAATTGCAGCATAGTACTTAAGGTAAGATTTGCATGTGTACCTGAACCGTGTGCTGTACAATCCTCTCTATGACAATTTTTTGCTTGAGGAGCTCACCAATAAGGCGAATGTTTCCAAGTGTTCGCAGCTTCATTAGCATTATTTGTTTATTCTGTGTCTCCATCTCTTGGTCTGGACCAGTCATTCTATCAATCTCGGCACATAGATTGCCAGCACCTTTAAATACTTCATGACAATTACTGAGCAGTACACTTGCGAACGCAATCTCTTTACCATCAGGTTCTTCTGGAGGGGATGATGGGAGCTTCTTATTGAGATAAGAACAAAGTTGAGCATACGTCGGACAGAAGGTGGGCTCAGAAACAGCCTTCTCAAACATAACAGTAATAACATCCTAAATAAATAAATAACCATAGCTGAGGTGAATCACAAATGTCAAATTAAATTAAATTCAATAAACAACGAGGAATAAACCAAACCTCCAAAATATCATCTCTAGTGATTCCTGCTTCTATTAACCTGTCCTTTACAAGATCAAACTTCTCTGGTGTCAATTTGTCCAGTGTACTGTGCAATATACAACAAATAAAGATGTTCATTTTCTGATTGTGAAATTATAAAAAATCTGGAAATTAGCAGACTGCAAAAAATCCCAAATCAAATATACCCTTTCACCGCCATAAGAACTCCATCTCTGTCAGAGAGATTGCCTCTTTGGATTGACCAAGGGATGTAAACCTTAATAAGAGCAAGGGTGGGAAGATGTTTAAAATAAATTGAAATGTCACAGCAATCATTCAGGTATCACAGATTGCAGGCATCATCCAAAAACCACAGCTGAATATATTGTTGACTATCTCTATTGTATAACTTACTATGAGGCAAGCATTCGTGTATTGAAATAACATACAAGCATACGTGTCTAAATTATAGTGTAAATTTGAATCAATCTTCTAAACATTGACGAATTAAAAAATTGGATAATGCTTCTAAGGTACGAATTAGATAAAGGCCACACAAGCATCACATCACTATCTACAGAGTAGCCTAAAGATCACCTACTGTTCTCAGTCAGGCATGTGACAATGTGTACACGTCATTAAGCACACTGTGCCCCTCTACGGCATCATTTTCTACCAAAACATACACAACCCAAACGCCAAGCTTAGGTGCAGCAGTTTAAATTAACTATTACTCTCTGATTCCAAACATATGTCGTTTTGGACAATGGCACAATCTAGGTGACACTTGGATTATCAATCTCCTAGAAAAAACATGTTGCTTCAAATAAAATACTACCTAGTAATATCAGTTTGACGTTGTCAATCTTTGGTAGTAGCTTATATTGATGGTGAAACCTGACACAGATTTTAAAAAGACTTATACTTGAAATCGGAGTAATTAATTAATTTAAGAGGTACAGAGTGATAAATGCATACAGGACGAGCGAGCTCAGTCGACAAGCCTACTGATACAACAATGCTAACAATTTTTATCTTCAAGATACCTGAGCGTTAGAATCAAGCTGAAAGTTTAATTGGTCATGCTTATTTAATTGCTCTTGCTTGCCACTTGGAGCATAGGATTCTTGCGCTTCATAGATGTTGTCCCAAGATTTCTCTTCACTAGCAACCACAGGAATTTGTGAAGACCGTGAACGCCAGACACAGCTGTCAGTCCTATCATAGCGATTACATGACTGAGTTTGTACCTAACAGATATGATAAACCATCACAAAAAGGATAAAGCAATGATGAAAGGAAAAAAACTGCAATTGTCTACTGTTTTTCGTTAAGGGCAATATATTAATGCATCAAGACGATCCAAAAAATACACCCAGCACACAATTGTCATAGTGGGACAGATAAGACTTGGCAACACTGAGGAACATTAACTACAGCAGCACTTGAAGAAGAAACCTAGAAGAGGCATTCTTTCTATTAAAATATCCATCTTCTTTTCGGTTCGCTTCATTCATTCCCTTAATAATAAATTCAATTCATCGTTAATGGTGAAACCAGCCTGTATGTACACCACACAACCGTTTCTTGGTAAATTCGATCAGCTCTTCTCCCTTTCCGTCGACATCAAATAAAACTCCAGCTTAAGTTGGTTCAGCCGCCCCAAATCTAACTTGATCCAGGGCAGATCTCTGGAACCGCTCGATCGAATAGGAAACCCGCGGCAGAAGGTGGGTAAGTAACAAAGGGGCAATGGTCGTGAATAGGTTTGCATAAAGGTATGTTTCAATGAATCTTGATGCTGGCCGGGAGTCCCCTCTTCGGAAAGGGAAAGGCACGGTGATTGGAATCAACAATAGCATCAACCCTTTCTTAGGCAACACTAATGAACATCAATTAGAGCTAGCTGAATAAACGAAGTGAAATAAGATGTTATCTGGAATTAATAGAAGGGAATAGTTATGTCATTTGAGTTATTGCGAGCCAGTTCCACATCAATATCCTGCTTAAGTTCAAAGATGTCCTTGGGTACACCAACAATCTGCAAAGCCTTATTATTTAGCGAGGTAAATAAGAGAAGATGCCTCATTCAGGGTGAGAAAAAAAATACAAGCTCGTGGAAACAAAAACAGATGCTATGTGAATAAAAGTTATCGTAATGGCTATTTTTCACAGTGGCTTACAATATAGGTTAAGCATAGCACAGTTCATCAACCGCAAATTGACCCTTACAGAGGATAAGGAAAACATCCAACTATTAATTCGTAGGGCCTAATTCTGGTTAGTAAATTATAGCCAAAGGAAGATATTAGAAAAAGAAAATATCCTAGAAATTCTCACAGAAAAGGAAAGCATAGATCTAATTTGTTGGATACAGATTTATCATTAACCATTACATGTAATAGAGTTTTCCTGATGATTAATTAATGAAAGTCTTTGATTACATGTAATAGAGTTTACCTAACGTATTTAAACTATAAAGATAATAAACATTCTTGAACCATAAGAATTATATATCTAAGCCCGAGGTCTAGGGGTAAAAAAGGGGCCAATGCACCGCCGCCTTTGTCACCTCTGTTTGAATCCGATGCGCCGATCCTAGAAGGCACGGTGCAGGAGGTTGAGGACGATGGCGCTTTGGTGGCGTGTCCCACTATCTACGTGGCAGTGGGGGGACATGGCAGGGCCTGTGGCTAGCTTGGCGCTGAACAGTTCTTTGGACCACGTTCGGTTGTCCTTCGTGGATTTGGTGGACGTGGCCCGTCGAACAGGCATCGAGCTCCCTTCAATCCATGTAGGCGTGCCTGGCCTTGGCCTAGCCCAATTTGGAAGTCTGGTGGGCCCGTGCCACTAGTCGAGCTCGGATGGCCTTGTCTACGGCTCGCTCGGCACCCTTTCGTGCGTGGCACCCGATCCGTCTCCAAGCTCTACTCCTTTGCCATCGGCTAGGGGGAGCATGTCTATAGGCGGTGTGACCGTCAAGGAGGCCAGTACAGCGCGCCACTCCATCGGACTTCTGTGAGGTGCGCAGTGGTGCGTCGGTGTCACTGCAGTCAAACGCATCCGACGCCCGGTCGGGAGGGTACTCAGAGAGGCCGATCAACATGGTGGATGTGCCTTTGGTCACCGGACGCGGTGACGGGCTGTGTTTGCCGATGCTCCTGGGTCCGGCCCCACCAATGTCATGACCGCGTCAGCTATTGCTACCCTTATCTAGCATGGGAGCATGGGATCTCTCTCCCTCCTGCCATGGTTTGTGTTGCCACCGATCCAATTTCGGAGATAGAACCACCGATGAGGCTAGTCATGGCTTTGACGAACCACGCGGGAGGCGTGAGCCACCGCACCCTGGGTAGTTCCTTGCGGCGGCCAAGTCCCTGCGGAGGATCTTCTGTACACCCCTCCAGTGTGGCACCGCCTTCTCGATCTCAATTTCTAACCACAGCGTAGCTATCGCATTGCCGGCCACGGTGGAGAACTTAACTATGAGTAGCGGGCTCATTGCAACTTGTTGCGTAAGCTCGGTCTCGTCGAGGGTGAAGAGAAGATTTCGGACGAAACCATTTCAGCGTACCATATGTTTTTTGAGGTCACCCTTGACAATTACTTGATAACATGATAGAGGCAATGGCCAAGCTCTATGGCTGGTCAGTCGGAGCACTTCGTGGAGGCCTGTCCTTGGATGTAGATCAGGTTGGGGGTGGCCTCATTGAGGTCTTACCCTCTCGGTCCTTCTAGGTGTAAAAATCTTCTCGATGTAATATGACTCTAAAGTACTAGCGTGGAACGTGCGGGGATTATACTGTTGGGCCCACCACATGGGTGTCCGGAGCCTTGTCGGCTCGACAGGTGCGTCTATCATGTGTCTCTAGGAGAATAAGCTTAACATTGTATCCCCTTCCTTATTAATAGACTCCTTGGGCATGAATTTTAATGGCTATATCTGCTTGCCAGTGGAAGATATTCGAGGTGGGGGCATCCTGGTCGCTTGGAGGGGTAGCACGGTTAAGCTGTGCAATGTCCATGTGTCGACCAATTGTGTGACAGCCCAGGGCAACCCTTCCAGGGGAGATCTTTGGTGGTTGTTGTGCATCTACAGGCCACAGAAGGACATGAAGAAGATTGCTTTCCTTGCTAAGATGCGAGATGTGTGAGCAACTCGATTGGCCAGGCCCCTCGATCATTTGCGGTAACTTCGATATGATCTACCATGACAAAGACAATAGCAACGACAACCTCCACCGCCGCATGATGGGTCAATTCCGATGCTTCCTCAATGATGGGGAGCTCAAGGAGATCTACCTGCCCGGCCATCGATACACGTGGTCTAACGAGCGGATCACAACCACATTAGTCAAGCTCGATCGGGTGTTTTTTACGGTGGATTGGGAAGAGTCGCACCTAGTTGTTCGCTTCGCTATCTCTCGACCGTCATCCTGGACCATTGCCCTCTCCTACTGGATTGCTCACCGTGACCTACGGGTCAGCAGTGATTCCAATTCGAGAGGTTCTGGATCAAGATGGAGAGTTCTGAGGAGACAATAGTGAGCAGTTGGGCGGTGGTAGTTGAGGAGGCAGACCCATTCCATCGCCTAGTCCTCAAGCTTAAGATTATGGTCTGCCAGCTTATGACTTGGAGTGACAAGCAGATTGGGTGCATTAGATTCCAACTCATGATGGTCCGTGAGCTCATTTTCCGATTTGATGTGACCACGAAGTTGCGTCACATATTAGAGCTGGAGCAGAAGCTGTGCGCCCGCCTCAAGCATGCCTATCTTGGAATTTCCTCGGTTGAGCACTTTATGGCCCACCAATGGTCCAACATTGCATGGCTGGCTGAGGGGGATGCAAACACGGCTTTTGTGCACTAGCATGCCTCCTACCGCAAGTAGAAGAACGTGATCCACAACCTCTGGGTGGATGGAGTGATGGTTTTAGACCATGCTGCAATGTCCGAGACGTCGTTCGATCACTTCAACTCATTGTTGGGCACTACGGAGTAGCACGAGTTCTCTCTGAACATAGATTTTCTTGGTTCTATATCATAGGACTTGTTGGACCTTGATTCCCCTTTTTCCGAGGAGGAGATTTGGGACGTGGTGGGTTGCCTAGGGGCAAGCCCCCTGGGCGGGATTATTTCATGGATGATTTCCTCCAAGCATCTTCAAACAATGTGAAGGTGGATGTCATGGCTACTTTTTCCAAGTTGCATTCCTCTGTGGGCAGTGGTTCCATCGCCTTACCTAGGCCCTGTTGATCCTGCTGCCCAAGAGGCTAAATGTCGTGGTCCTGAAGGACTACCGTCCCATAAGCCTCATACACATATTTGCCAATCCAGTGGCGAAGACCCTGACCACATGGTTTTCCCGAGGTTGGTGATCTTGGTCGAGGAGAACTAGTGTGTGCTCATTCAGATATGCTGCATTCATGATATCTTCATGTTGGTTCAGCAGACCACACAGTATTTGCACAGGGTGAAGGAGGCTCGGGTGATGCTCAAGCTTGATATCGCCCACGTGGTTGACTCAGTGTCATGGGCGCTCCTCTTTGAGGTGTCACGCCTGGTGGGGTTTGGATCCTGGTTTCAGGAAAGGTTGGCCATCCTCCTGTCCACGAGTAGTACGTGGGTATCACTCAATGGCGATCCAGGTCCCCCCGTATCCACAAGGGCCTTCGCCATGGCGACCCACTCTCACCCATGTTGTTTGCATTGGTTATTTACACACTCAACCAGCTGTTGGCAAAGGCCCAGGAGGTCTGGTTTCTCCGGTGCTTTGCACCTCAGGACTTGGCGGCCAGTTTCTTGCTCTACGCGGATGATGTCGTTATATTCTGCGACCTAGAGTGAGCGGAACTCCTTGTGATCCATGACTTGCTCGTACTCTTTGAGTATGCGTCTGGTCTGCACACCAACTTCACCAAGTGCTTTGTATTGCCTCTAGCCTGCTCGGACTAGGTTGCCCTCGGAGCGATAGAAAAGATGGAGTGCCAGTTGGCTATGTTCCCAATAAAAAAACAAGGGGATCCACCCTAGCGATCCAGAAACAGTCAAGCGGGGCCTTCGATCCTCTCGTCGGAAAGATCATGGACCATCTCCCCACTTGGAAATCCTTCGTGACGCCTAAGGTGGGGCGCCTGACCTTGGTTAAGTCGGTCCTGGCTGCCATGCCTCTACACTAGATCATTGTTCTAGGGCTTTTCAAGAAAGTCCATAAGAAGGTTGACAAAATTGTGCGGGGATTCCAATGCACAGGCAGAGCAGCAGCCAAGGTAGCCATTGTCACATCAACTAGGTCAGGGTTTCCCGCCGAATCAGATATGGCGGTCTAGGCGTCCTGGACCTTGGTCGGGTGGCGGCAAGCCTTAGGGTTTGCTGGTTGTGGCAAATGCGAATGATACGTCATAAACGTATCTAATTCTTTTAAATTTTAATATAATGTTTCTATTGAGATTTACCAATTTTTATTGGATACTTGTTCTAAATTGCTATTTAATTCCGCAAAAAATAGGGAGTTCAATTTTTAAAAGACTCGGAGACCTGCAATAGAGCACACCTGAGGGCAACTAGGGGTGGCACTCACCAGATAGGTAGGGCCGCACTCCCCTGGCACGTGGGCCCCACCTATGGCCGACGCCTTCGCCGTTTCACCCCGAGGACGATCTTACCCTAAAATTTACTATATATACCCCGTCAGGATTTTTTGTGATGTGAAAGGTGCGCTAGAGAGACAAAATAGAAGAAGAAGCACCACCAGGCCCTCGCCGGAGGTGAATTGGAGTGGGGAGCGCCGCCGGAACCACAACCGAAGGCATCTCTACCACCGCCATTGACTCCTGCTTTGATCTCCATGATGATTAGGGGCTAATCCATCCCCTGGACCATTGGTTTGTGGTAGTACCTTGATCATATCTCTCTATGTGCCTCGATGTTTATTGATTGTATGAGCTGCCCTACATGATTACGGTCAATTTTATGTAACTTTGATGGTAGATCCTTATTTATGAGTTTATTTATCCTATGCAATTCTTTGTTCTCATGAGATATCTATAGACCCATATTGTTGCTCTCGATCTTGATGCATATTGGTTAGGGTTGCAATTGTGCATGATGAATAGTTGACGGAGGGGCAGAGATGATAGAAACCCTGTCCCAATTCTAGGAGTCTTGTTAAAGTGGAAGCTTGGGGAAGTGAACTGGAAATCGTGGGCACCTCCTAGGGTGAAGTTCTTCATCTGGCTTGCTTGCTAGGACCTGTGTTGGACCAGGGAGAGGCTCGCGAGACACGTCTTGCAACACGCACCCAGGTGTGTGCTTTGTGACCAAGAGGAGGAGACGATGTCTCATGTCCTCACTGGCTGCCCATTCTCGCATACTCTCGGGCACGAGGTGCTCTCCTAGATCGGATCCACTGCCATCTCTCCCGTCTCCGGAGACAGCTTCGTGGACTGGTGGCAACGGACCATCCACACCATCCCCACCTATGTGCACAAGGACACATCATCGATCATCATGCTCATTGCCTAGAGGATCTGGAAGCACCTCAAAGCGGTCATTTTTGATAATGCGCAACCCAGTGGCACTCGGTTCCTAGACACAACACGGGCAGAGGCCCGGTAGTGGGTGACGGCAGGGCGAGGGGCCTTGCGGTAGTGATTCTAGCGGGAGCTCAGCTCTAGGAGGCGTTGTGTTGTAATTCTGAGTGTGGTCCTTCTTTGGTCTTATATATAACTCTCTTTCTATCTATGCATCGAGACACAGAGCTTTTGCTTTTTCTCAAGAAAACAACAAAGGGACCAGTGATCGTAATCCAGCAAATTGTAGTTTTGAAGACTATGCCAAGTCCAGTCGTACCTTATAAACACGTACGAAGTAACTTATTGATGCGGGAACATCCATGAATATTAGCATTTGTCATTCAACATTATGCTGGAAAGAAGTATAGAGCTTCATGGATATTTATTAGGTGAATTTAATCCTTAACACGCCCGATAAATTATATAATATGATTTTAATACTACCTAAATTCTTTATCTTTACTATTAAATGGGAGTTGGTGGTTCATCCCATCTCACCTCATCCCACCCCTCCTCGTCCCATATCCCACCGAAAAGGAAGGCAAGAAAAATAAAATAAAAGAACAGATTTTAGAAATTTTGACTGATATTACAAGGAAAAAATATCAGAGCATCCCTACCCCAAAATCCTTCGTTATTCTCCTTTTCTTGTTAGCGCTAATAAAGGGTTGCAACTATGCCCACCAATCAAATTTCTCACACGGTCACACCATGCCAGATTCTCACGTTATCCTTCCATGCGGTGATTCCTTCATAATTTGGGAGTGGATCCCGGGAGCTTATTTTAGGAGCTACCTCGAAATAGGCTTTTGCCCCGCTATATTAATATAGCAACCAACCGATACAACAAGCACGCTGGGGCCGCAGCACAACCAAGCCCAAAAGAAACATAAGAGAAAGGAAAGAAAGAAAGCAATGCCGACACCGGCAGCTCGACAGGAACGAAGACGACTCGCAACCGTTGCGCCCTCCGGAGAATTCCACCACACTCCTAGCACGCCGAAGCGCCGCATATCAAGCAACACCTTCAACAAGGAAAGTGACGATGACGCCACTGCTGCCCGGACTAGTCCTAGGGTTTCCCCCGATACGCGAAAGGGATTAGGGAGGAGGGACAACCGACGCCCTTCAGGAAGGCAAGGTGACACCCGCAGGCGTCACTGCGTTAGTGTCGGGCATGCCGACAAGGATTTCTCCCGCCCACCAAACCCACAAACCCGGACGATTCGACGTGCTCCACCAAACCCGCCGTCCACCAGCACACGCCACCGCGGTCTTGAAGCCATCCTCGCCATCTCGTTGTGGTCACCGGAGCAGGGCCTAGACGTAGAGACGAGAGACAGCCGGGTCGGGGGTAGCAGCACCTCAGCCGTGCGGGAGGAAACTACCTCCACCGCCTTCGCGGTAGCCGACCGGACATGGCAGCGAGGTCAAACCAGGCCCACACTGGCCCGGCCGGGCCCAAACAGGCCCGCAAAGACCCCACTGTCAAGCTGCAGCAGGCCGGCCGGAGCACCGCCGCCGCCCATCCACCGCCGGCGCTGCTTATCCACCTCCTGGGAGCACCGCCGGCGCAACAAACGCAGGCCGCCCGCCCAGCCCCTCCAGGCCCCGACCTGGGCCCAGATCTGGGCCGAGCAGGCCCTGCCATGGCCGCCCCGCCTCCGCCCACCCGACGCACGGGTTCCACGCCACCGCGCCGGACCGCTGTCCGCCGAAGATCACCGCCGCCCGCCGAGGTCCCCACGCCCCCTACAGAGCCACGGGTAGAGACATCCCCGCCACCGCCGGCATCGCCTAGGCAAGGCCCGGCGGCTCACGCCGACGGCGGCGGCAGGGGAGAGCGAGAGAGGAGGCCGAGGGGTGGCCGGGGAGAGGTCGCGGCCCGGCCGCCGCTGGGGAGCGGCGCGGGTCGCGGGAGAGGGGAGAGGGTAGAGGGGAAAAAAGAGAGATTCACAAATGGCAGCAGCAATCCGACCTGCACCGCGGAGCTGTCGCGTGCTACCTAGCCCATCTCCAGCCGCAGTTAGGGCAACATAACCACGTCTACCTACACAGCTCAGCAACCTGGTGCAGCTTGTACGCTGCAGCTCAGCGCGCGCCAAGCGTTGCTCGTGTCCAAGAATGATGACGATGACGAGGGGCTAGTGATTCATGCAGCATGACCCCACACTGCCTGGGTGGCCGGAGCTTCTCGTCGTAGAGCACGTCGTGTATAAGCACACCACCGGTTACTCGCCCGCGAGCTCTTCTCTTTCTCAGACTCACCATGCTCGCCGCCGACTGGATGAAGGCGGGGGTACAGCGTGTTGGCCCTAAACTAACTTCCGACTCGGAATACCAACTCGGAATGAACTGAGAGCGTCGGTGGAGAGGAAGGGGCGACATAGAACCAAGCGAATGATTTGATGCTGGCCACAGATTTCTCAGTACTCTATCGCCCTAGATATAGGGCTAAGTTACCATAAAGTCAAAAAGCAACGTCCCGTCGGTCACCGACTGGGACGGGTCGATAGACGTCTATCACGTCCTGACCACTGTAGATGACGTCTAGCACGTCCTACCACTGTAGATGATGTCTAGCATGTCCCCCTCTACCTACTCTGTACTTGGCTGTACAGGTGTAGCGCACTACTCAGGTTGAGCTCACCGCTCACACCCGGACCCACAGTACCGACTCCGGGAGCCAGCTAACAACGACTCGATGCGCACTCACAAGCCTATTCTAACACATCGGCCACATATCGTCGAGCAGTGCCACGACATGTTTCAGCCGCTCCACGACGCTGACGGCACCGTCGTCTGGTCCACGCCCTTGCCGTAAATAGGGGATAACCGTGACGGTTGGTGTGTTGAGTGGAGGGGCGTCGTGTAGGCTGCAGCCCTCCTCGTCGTGTGCATGTACATGCCGCGCATGTGAGAAATGGACGGAGTGGCGACCCTCCTTCTACTGCCGCAACTCAGCTTCCCCGACGAGCTGCCCGCCGTCGTATTCTCCTTTGACTACTGCCTCGCACCGAAGCGTCCACGAGGACGCCACTGCCGCCCTCCTCTGGCTCCACGACCGGCTCGTCGCAGACCCCGAGGGCACTGATTCCAATAATGAAGAAAACCTTGTCCACACAGATCGTCACACTGCTGCTCAACTTTGATGCTGTGCGAGGTGGCTAGGTTTAGGGGTGTAAACAGATAGGATAATTTCCTCACCGAAACCGGTGCCGAATCGGTTTTAAGGTATCCATATCCGATTTTAAAGAATCCGGCGGATAAGGATATCCGATTTCGAAGTGGTGCTCCGGATACGGTGTAGGATATGGTATAGCAAATAGCATGCGGATATGGATTATCCGAAATTTAATTAGGATAATCCGAAGGTTTTATTCCGGATAATCCGATTTTTGAGTCAAAATTCAAGGCCAACCTTGAAAGGTTAGTAGTTATTGATTTACCAAACGGTCATGTTTAGCTCTAAGTTTCTATCAATGCTTGAGTTTTAGCGCATTATGTCTCTTTTTTCTTAACTACACAAGCCTGAAAGTTAAATCTCTCTCAAAGATTTGCAAGAACTATAACTATCTACCGATGAGAGCATAAATCCGACTCTTTTTTTTTCCAGTCCGAGTCCGCCCCATTTCCAATTCGAATCCGTTGTCCGAAATATCCGCATTCGAATCCGAAACCGATCAATATCCGCTCCGATCTGAATCCGAGAAAAATATATAGTAAAGGATATGGTATGAGCAAAATCCGATCTGATCCGATCCGTTTACACCCCTAGCTAGGTTCCATGAGTCATTGGTGCTGCGAAACACGATGGACTCTGATGTTAGCATTAATCTAGACATTGGCCGATACCCGGTGGACTATGGGTGAGTTATCTTGCAGCTGCATGTAGTTTGCTTAAGTCAAAAGGTTGTTAGAGGTACGAGTCATGTGGATCATGGAGAGGCTCCAGGAGGCGTTCATGGATCGGTTATTATTGGTTAATGCATGCAGTTAGTGAACAAAAGTAGTGGTGTGAGTTGCATGGTAGGAGCGCCTAACAATGTGCATAAATATTCCCATTGAGTTGTACCTCACCAAAGCTAATTGCCTTTCTTCTTGGGTGTATGTGTGTGAAGCATGTGTTCTTGAGAGATGAAGATAGAGAGATTATAGAGAGAAGAGAGGAGTTGAGCCATTCAGCTTTAACAATTGGTATTAGAGCCTCATGTTGGGACAAGTCTGTCGTCATCGAGTTGGGCCACGAGCGTAGAAAGATATGCCACCAGGTAATGACATTGAGATGATGGCCATGGTGTGAAGGCTTCTGAAGATGGAGTGATGCAAGTGGGTTTACCCTTGAGCAAAAGGTGACACGTGCACTTGTGTGTCAAAAGCCATTGGATGACCAATGGGTGAAAGCCTAGTGAACTTTTGTGGTGATTCTTCAATTTATGAGAAAGTGCATACATGACAACAATGTGATATGACAAATCAAGAGAGAGAGAGAAAGCAAGATGACACTTGAAGCAACATAATCAATTAGGACATTTACTTTAGGAAAGTAGGAGTTGTGTCCTGCTAGGATTCTTGGTGATCGTCAAACGTATACAATTCCTAGTCGGCTACATTAGGGTCTTTATATACTTTGTACCGAGAGTTTTAGAAAGCAGACTATGTTATAATTCAGAGTTTGAAGCATTGCAAAATATACTTGTTCATCCACTCCACAGCTCATACGAGGGCTAGTGAGGGGGATTGGGCAATACCGTGTTTCCATTTCTTCAGATCAAGGTCAAGTTTCCTTTTGTGCTGGGAATTGAGGGCTTGGTGATCACCGCTTCGTAGTCGGCAGCGATCAACCCGATGCGTGAAGGGTGAATATCCATAGAGCCGCAAGTCCGTGCTTTGACGCGTGGAGTATGGCTGAGTGTTATTCGTTAGACAAGCACTAGTTATCCACAATTCTACTGAGAAGATCGGGCGCCCTGTATCACTTATGTTACATAGTACATCTTCTTTTGAAAATTATTTTTTCTAGTCCCTGAACTCATATGAATTTTGTTTAACGAATAATATACTTGGTCATCCACACCACAATATACTTGTTCTAGTCTGGATCCAAATTTCAAATTTTTACCAGTGGCGCACCTCTTTTTCCCGTAGTGGCTCACCTCGACCATATAGCAGTGGCGCACCTGTACGTTAGCAGTGGCGCACTAGGTGGTGCGCCACTGCTATTTGGTTTACCAATGGCGCACCACTGGTGCGCCACTGCTAACAGTTAGCAGTATAGCAGTGGCGCACCCAGGTGCGCCGCTGATAGAAAAACCGGTGTGCCACTGCTAAGGCTTTTTCTAGTAGTGTTTGAATTCAGTGTAGGCACATTGTTAGGTGTCTCGCTAGGCTTACCAAATGTTCCATATAGGAATTATTTCATATGATTAAGCAAGGAGATAGATACTCATAAATAGAATGAGTAATATATAAGTTACACAACAAACAAATACCTCACGCAGTTCAAGAAGTTGATCCCGTGTGTACTGGACTCGCTTAGCAGTCTCGAAACATGAATCTCGATGCTGCAGCAGATTACTACAAAAGTCAGCCTAGGAAAGGCAAGGAATCGAATAAATAATATATATCTCGTTCCCCACATAATTAATTGAACTGCCTAAAGGCATTAAAAAGTGCAATGCAAACCTGGAACCATTGTGCTACCCCCATAAGAAATGTGGATATTTTTGTCTTTTCATGGTATCTAACGCATTTAATCAAGTTAGGAAAATCTCGGCCACCTAAAACAATAACAAGAATGTTCAATTTCCATGAAGTAGAAGAAAATGTTTTGAATGGCAAATATTGTTTCGGTTTTGCTAATTCTCGGTCACCTGAAACTTTTGTGAACCTTAGTTACCTCAAAATTGCAGTCCAAAAAATATGAATTTTAAGCAAAATATTACTGTAATTTTTAGTATTTTCACTATACAATCAGGGTTCATACTTTCTAACTAAGATTTCATTTTGTCTTTAAAGTTTTCTATCAGGGTTAATCAGTTCCTCAAATTCTATCCAATATATATTAATTCTATGTATGGAATGGGGTGGCAATGATGATGGTTGGATATTGATCCAAAGGCCAAGAAATATGACTGAGATTTAAGAAAAATAAAGCAACATAGAAATAGACGGTCCCATATTGTTTACCTGGTATCCACTCCATTTTGCACACAGATAGTCTCCTTGAGTTGGAATAATTTCTAATGTTCCATTAGTTGGTGATGTAGCTATGGGAACAGATTGCCCATTTAGTGCTCGTTGGACAAGCTCTGATGAAAAGTTCAGTTGAGATGATCCTTGAATAACCTGCCACGAAGCATTCCAACTCGCATGTTCTGATTCTCGATCTGGGTGGTGAAACTTGCAATTGATGCCAAATTTGCATATTCCTCGATGCATATAGTATGAACATAGTCCTATACCCTGTAAATTAAAAAGCGCCAGATTTCACCAAAAAAGTTAATTTATGAATTATAAGTGTTAAAAGCACGAATATGTTAATCGTGCAAGGAAAGGATAAAAGAAAACCATGAAATGATTAGCCTGACAAAACTTTCGAGGACAAATAACTAAATGACATGAACTAGAATTCCAAAAAGACTTACTGGACGAAGTGGAAGTCCAAGGAGGTTTAGCTTCACTTGTTCAACTTCGGTTTGTCCTCCATGGGGGTTGTATTTGCAAGCTTTCCTCGAAGAATACTGAAAAATACTAGCATTAAAAAAATGTTTTTTAAACAACATAACACACTCCTTTATAAGGGTAAGGAATGGGCATACTTTGTCTTAAAATACCTAATTCTTCTAGCAAAAAGGGAAAAAAAGAGGACAGAAATTATTTATGCTTGCACATTACCATCCATCACTCTATTGGTATTTTTAAAATAAAATAACAAACAGAAGCTGAATCAACATATTTTGTATTAAAATATTCATCCTCAATGAATATTTTGGAAATTTTGAACAAAGAATGGTATCTAGCAAATATTACGGATTTTGGCCATAAGGTCAGCAACACTACATGCACATACATATAGTTGTACTTCAGGAATGTCTGTCCATTTATTGGATAAAATCAGAACCCGCAAACTTCAATCACCAAGTGAAAAGAACATTTAAAGACAACCATCTTTTTTTTTGGGGGCCGGGTGGGGGGAGGGTGGCGATTTAAAGACATCCATCTTAACCATATATATAGTAGTGAAAATTGCATATACATATACATTAGGATGCATAGAAGATGTCGACACTTTGGCTTGAATTCCATCTATTTCAAAATATAAGACATTGTTTTTCCATCTCTGTTTAAAAACTTAAAATTGTGCAAGTAAATTTAACAATTAATTAGCCACAATAATTGTTATTTCTCTTATTACCAAGATATAAAAACCAGGAATATCATTCTCATTTCCCTTTGTCTCATGCAAGAAAAAAAGGGGGAATATAATTTATATTTGCCTGATTAGAGATAAATCGATAATAAACCTTAATGTATGGGCTTCATTAGGATACATTGGGAGTATGTTTGTAAGAGCAAACCCTTGGAACGGTATACAAATGATTAGTAAATATATAGAACCCTAGGTAGGGGCACATGCAAGCAACATTAATTAACAATAGCTTTTAATTATTATTTTTGTTCCAAAAACCCATAGACATGGAGGCATATGGTAACACAAAACCTCGTTTCTACTCTTCGTCTTTGTTAATTATAATGGCCTAATTAATAGGTGGAGTCCACCTTGTTTATTGCGTTGATAGCAGGCAGAGGGGTGCTGGGTAGCACGACGAGTAAATGGGCTGCCCTGTCCCGATGTGAAACGGCAGACCCGTATCATATCTTTTGCCATGTCATCTAGATAGTGCAAACCAAAGTAGGGGCATCCCTCCCCGGAAATCAGTTTCGGGTCGTGCGTCCAGATGATCGCACTATCTGGACCATGCAACCACCTCGGGATGAATGCACGGCTTTGGTATAGGAGGTCCGTATTCCCTTGTTAATTAATGTATTGAACAGTGTTTGGTCCCAATCCGCAGACACGGTCTTGGACTAATCTCACGGCACCGACAAAACAGTACAAGATTTGAGACCATTTCTTGTACCGTGGCTGCAAATCTTGGACCGATAGTCCGACACACACTAAACTTTTCCTTCCCATTTTTAAAGGATCCAATCCCTTCTTCCTCCTCCGCGTCCACTAAATTAGAGCATCTCTACCGGCGAGCCCTGAATAGGCGCTGGCAGCGGCGTCGGCACTGCCGTATGGAGGATGCCGGCAGAGCAGAGCATCCTCTATTTGAGGATGCTGCTCCCACACCGGCGCCCCAAAACCGGTGGCCCCGATAGATTTTAAAAGTTAAAATCACATTTTTAAAACGATATTCATTCGAAATTCGAACGAAATTTATACAAATTTAACGCGAATTTGAACAAAAAAACAAAAAAAAAACATCTAGTTGAAGTCGCCGTCGTCGCTGGATGCCCCGAAGGACCAGCTGTCGTCCTCATCGGCCTTCTCCTCTTTTGGCGCCGGCACCTCCGATGGTCTAGCGAGGTCGACGAAGTTGGCACCGTGATCCCTGGCAGACCACACCGCCGCCAGCCGCGGGTCCATCGCGATCTGCCGGTAGTCCTCGTCGACAGAGCGGTCGACGATGAAGTTCTGGCCGCCGCCGCCACGGAGGGCCGCCTACGCCTCCGCCTCCATCTCCCGCCATTGCTTCTTCTTCGGCGGAAGCGGTGGCGAGGTCGCGGCGTCCTCCTCCTTGACGCGGCGGCGGTGGCCCGATCTAGTCGTCCGACGGGCAGGAGCAGAGGCCGCGCGCCTCGCCCCGTCGCGGATGACGACGCCTCCAGAAGGAGGCGCGGGCGCGGCCGAGCGCATGCGGGCGATGCCCGCCGACGACCCGGTGCGCAGCATGGTATCGACGTCACGGTCGTCCCACCAGGCACGGCGGCCGATGGTGTTGAATCGGCCGCGCGAGCGGTCGACCGCCCGTGCGAGCTCAACGACATGCTCATCTTCGAAACGCCGCTGCCAGGCCGGGCTGTCGACCGCTTTGTCCGGCAAGTTCCTCTCTATCGGCGTCATCAGGCTCCGCCGTTCCCTCGCGAGGGCTCGCGTCTGCGGTCCTGCTGGTGGCGACGGCGGCACGACGAAGCCAGCGTTGGAGACGTGCCAGCCGTGCGGCAGTTTGCACTGTATTGGCACGGGGACGCGGTACATCAGGCTCGTCGAGGCTGAGCTGCAACGAGCAGAGCACACTGCCGCCGGCCTCGTCGTTGTGCGCCATCGTCGGTGGGTGCGTGGGAGGTTTGCGCGGCGGTTGGATGGCGGTGGCTAGGGTTGGAAGGCGGGGAAAAGCGAGAATTGCGCGCCGATGGGGTTTTAAGGAAGGCGGCGGACGCGCCTTATTGAAGGCGCGTGGGTAAGGTAGGTGGACGCCGCATGGCCAGTCGCCGCCCCTCGTCGCAGCTTGGATTTTCGCGCGGGAGGCCATTAACGCCGACGACCAACCTCCCTGTGTCGTTTCCGATGCGAACCGTCGCTTTCTCTCGCTGACAAGGCGCCCCACCCGCGAAAACCGTCGTGCCGCGAGGCGCCGGCGTGCCTGATTCGCGCCCTTCGCCAAGGGGCCGGCACGGGGTTGCGGCGCTTCTATTGGGCTCGAAAACTAGCCGGCGCAGTTTGGGGCACGCCGGGTGTGAGCGCATTTTCGCTACCGACGTCTAAAACACTATCTGAGCCGCTATCGGGGCCGCCGGTGGAGATGCTCTTAGAATCCACACTCCTTCTCCCAGTCAGTAACCCTAGCCCAAATTCACCAGCAAATCCTCAAACAGCCCGCCAAAACACATCCCATCTCCCCTTCCATGGCGTCCTCCGCATCGTCGTCTACCACGCCCCCCCCCCCCCCGCTTTGCTCCTCCCACTCATCCCCTGCCCATTCTGTGGAGAGATGTAGTTTTGTATCCGAGCTCGCATAATGGCGACTGCGATTTCTACGAGTGGCAGCCAGTGTATGCCGCCAGGCCTGAAGTCGCCGCAGCCATCGCCGCTCCCGCCGCTCCAGTCCTAGGCCCCGCATCCGCCCAAAACTCAGCTGCCCCCTCAGCAGCAAATGTTCAGGTCGCGCCCCCTGCCGTTGAGGATGAGAAGCTGCATCCAAATTGCAGCCAAGCTTCCGCTCGGCGCAATCAGTTAGCAAGAGGACCGGCACGCGCTTACGCAGCTCAACTCCCCCTCGCCAACATCATGCTTAGTGTGATTAACCTGATGATCTCAGTTTTAGTGCTAGCAGTATTGCTCGCAGTCATGGTCAAAGTGTATTTCGAGTAGACTTGGGGCTGCCACAATCTGTACCGGGTGGTTAACTAGATTGTCTACAGGCAACTATGCCAGTATTAGTCAAGCAGTAGTAGTCAAGAAATCTTGGACCGACAGTACAAGATTTCGAGTGGTTTACAGTTCGGCCGGCTCAAGAACATACCCGTCATCTCACCAACGGAAGCTGTCCCTCAACGCAATAAATGATCTACGTACGCCAGAACAGTGCGAACCGAACCCATGTATTCCTCCTTTTCTGCAGACGCCCAACCAGGCAGATTACCTCACCACACGAATCGCGACTCAAACATGGACGGCCCAGATAGTATGATCATCTGGGCGTACGAGCCAAAACGCCGCCTCACTTCCCTCCCAATGGATCATATCTTAAGTTGTGCCTTATTGCATTTCACAGGATAGTGTGTAGATACAGTCTTCCCAGTGGGTTGCATAATCTAATTGTTTTTATTATGACATCTTTTTTAGTAGCATTTAAACTTTGTGGCTCAGTTGAGAGGATGGCGTTTTGGCTCCCGCGTGTATTTGCACATGGATGAACAGTAATCCAAATCTCTAAAAAGCAATTTTGAAAGCACCAGTTTTTTTTTAACACAGGCCACCAAACATGCTTACTGAGCTATTCTAGTATGCTGATGATACAATTCTCTTCTTAGAACATGATTTGCAAAAGGCGGTAAATATGAAATTAATTCTATGTTTATTTGAAGAATTATGGGGCCTCAAGATTAATTTTCACAAAAGTGAGCTATTCTGTTTCGGGAAGGCTAAAGAGGAAGAGCAACAGTATAAACAAATTTTTGGATGTGATATTGGGGCTTTCCCATTCAGATACTTGGGAATCCCTATTCATTATAGGAAGCTTAAAAATTCAGATTGGTACCCAGTAGAGACCCGGTTTGAAGGAAAATTGGGATGCTGGAAAGGAAAATTGCTATCGTATGGCGATAGATTAGTACTTATCAATTATGTCTTAACAAGTCTTCCAATGTTCATGTTATCTTTTCTGGAAATACCCGTCGGGGTAAGGAAGCGTCTTGATTTCTATAGATCTAGATTCTTCTGGCAGTCGGATGAAGATAAGAGAAAATATAGGCTCACAAGATGGAATATAATTTTTCGACCAAAGGATCAAGGAGGTTTAGGTATTGAAGTCCTTGAACTCAAAAATAAATGTTTACTAAGTAAATGGCTCTTTAAACTACTTAATGATGAAGGGGTGTGGCAAGAATTACTACATAACAAATACCTAAGCCAAAAAACACTTGCAGAAGTACAGGCAAAACCGACTGATTCCCCCTTTTGGAAGGGGCTCATGCGGATAAAAAATGATTTTTTTACTAAAGGATATTTTAAAATTGGTACTGGTACATCGACAAGATTCTGGGAAGATATTTGGTTAGGGGAATCCTCGTTAGCTAGTCAGTACCCATCTTTATATAATATTGTGAACCATAAGAATGTATTGGTGGCTCACGTATTAGCACACGTACCGCTGAATATTGGTTTCAGACGTGTACTATCTTGTAATAAGTGGACAACGTGGTTACACTTATGCCAAAGATTAATGATGGTTAATTTAAATAATGAACCGGACTGTTTTATGTGGAAGCTAACAACTAATGGGTTGTTTACAGTCAAATCTATGTATGAGGATCTTATGAATGATCATACAACGTACTTGCGGAAATATCTTTGGAAGATGAAAATCCCCCTAAAAATTAAAATTTTTATGTGGTTCCTAAGTAATAAGGTGCTATTAACAAAAGATAATTTAGCAAAGAGACAATGAAATGGGTGTACTAAATGTGTTTTTTGCGGAGAACAAGAGATGGTGGAACACTTATTCTAATTGTGTCCCTTTGCTAAACTAATATGGCGAACTGTTAATTTCACTAATAATCTCCCTCCGCCAACCAATATTACAAATATGTTTGAAAATTGGTTAAAAGGTGTTGACAAACAATCCAAGGTTTTAATTCGCATTGGCATATCATCCTTATGTTGGTCAATATGGAGATGCCGCAATGATATAATTTTTAACAACAAGAAAAATTTCAATTTTTTACAGGTGATCTTCTGCATGGTGCATTGGATCCAACTCTGGGCTCTCCTCTCGCCGCAAGAACAACGGGATGTCATGGCTTCTGGATGCACACGGCTCCAGATGGTAGCTCAGGATATCTTGTGCCGGGCTGGCTGGCAGCATATTAGTGGACTAGAGGATGCTTAGTCACTTTGTGCTGTTTTCCTTTTTCGCTGGTTGATTTTTGTATCAACTTTAAGCGAACCTTGAGATGTAATAAGTACTTCTGAACAAAATATGCTAGGTTTTAATAAAGGGCTATGTGCATCATCACGATGCAGAAGCCGGGTTTATCCCTTTTCAAAAAAAAAAGGCCACCAAACATGCCTTTTTTGGACGAAAATTTACAGGTGCATGTGGAACATAGATAAGAACATGTGTAATTTGTTTCAGATTTTTTTGACACTTATAACACCATATTCTCACACAAGGAGCATATGCACGCAGGTGCAACTTTGAATTACTGCTCAGTTGTGGCATGTACTACTAGATAGCTAATTCAGGATGATAGGCTAGCAGTGCGTAGAAACTATCATCATCAAATCAGATTTTGGTTTGCATGTTTCTTCTCTCCTAGGACTACCAGATAAATCATCATTATCCGGATCCTGATAGCAACCGACAGAGTTTTGTTACCGGTACGAGCACAGAAGATAGCAAAGTACAGATGTGAGTAGAAAGTGCAAGTATAACAGCTCTCCCAGCGACATGGATTTTGGACCTAGGCCTCTCCTTCTCCGACCTTCTATTCCACTGCTCCTTTGTCATGCCCCTCCGCTCTCGCTCACGCTGGTCGACTCGACGGTGTGAGAGTTGGGTGAGGAAGCAATGGAGGCAGCGGCGTGAGAGTGAGGCGGGGCGGAGGCAGGTAGTTGTGCCGGCGGTGGCGACGTCGAGCTGCGCTTCCTCGCCACATCCGCGCCGGCCGCTGGTGGCAAAAGCTCCAGCTTCCACGACCGCGACCGTGCTCTTCGTAGAATTGGACGGCGGCGGATTTGATCCAAGGCGCGAGGAGGAAGCGCGGGATCAGCAGAGGCATTAATTTGCATCGGTTCCTCGGCCAAGAGCCAGCCGTACCTCAAACAAGTAATTCTCTCTCTCTACACCATGATTAACCTTGACAGCGCTGTCCGGTTGGAGGTAATTAGAGTGAGGGAATGGAAATTTAGGGGTTCTAAGATATAAAGTCACATTTTTTGTCAGAGGGGGTGGGAATTTAGGAGGGATAAGGAGTGAGAGTTTACACTCTAGCTAGCAGGTTTGACGGAGTTGGGAAGAAGGAAGGGGGGTTCGAAGGGTTGAGCCTATTAAATCTCTTGTTTGTTTGAGGGTTTTTTAGGAATTTGAATGGGACGGGGAAGTGGTGTTGGGGCCTCTAATTCCCACAATCTCTTTCCTGGATGGGGTGACCTGTTAATTCGTGACATCAGTTGGAAGTTTGTTTGGAAAAACATTTTGGTACCAAGGAGAGGATTGGGACTAAAATGACACATCCCTTCTCTAATCTCACAACAACTCCCTCCTCTCAACTCTCATTCCCACTCCTAAAAGTTGCCCAACACGTTGTCAACGTTAGCTTTTTTATGGTGGCAGGCTTGATATGGCACGCAAATTATTACTTAAGTCAGAAGTCAGAGGATCTCACTTGACACCATGGTGCATGGGGACTCCTCTTAGTATCACCTTCATAGTGCTTTGTATCTAAATGTGGGCCTGCCAATCATGTTTTTTTTTCCTTCTTTCCTAATCTCCTTGATCTGTTTCTTTTCTCTCACGCACACATCTCAAACCAGTGCCCTCCGGTCTCCCTTGAGGGTCAGCGCTGAAGCCAGGTGTTGCCTGGTGTGCATGCTCCCATGCTTCCCGAGGGCCTTGACAGTCTGGCGGGATGGAGCATCACTGGTGAACTCAACATCGATGAAGCAACCTCCCGTGGTAGCTCATCTCTCTGGTGGATGTCTTCTCGATTCAGATAGAGGTGGAGAAACCGGTCACTAACGTCGTCCACATCAGGCTTGCACTCCCCCGGTAGTTCATCTCCCTGATTGTTGTTACTGCATGGCCGATGAGGAGTACCGATGACAGCAACTATATTGCTGCATCGGATAACGGCACGGCGGCGATGGGGTGGACCAACGACAACCATATGGGTACAATGGTTAGTCGGATAGGCCAGGAGAAGTTTTGTGTTGGAATTCGGGTGAAGACCCGTATCTCATATTACATACGGCTTTCTTATCTCTTCTTTAATTCTCTTTTCACATCATCTTCTATCCTATGAGGCAAAATAAGATATTGTACATGGTGGATCAATGGGAGTGTATTAAAGTTAGACTGAAGTGAGGCTATGCACAAGGATTCAATGGAGGGAGAAGCTCTACGAGAGGCCGAGCGTGGTGATGTTCTAGAAAGGCGGGATTCTGTTGAAGAGGAACGAAAGTCGGAGGACATCGCGGCGGGGGGGGGGGGGGGAGATCGATCATGTGAGGTGATCGGACAAGGAAGATCCGATTAGCAAGCACCATCGGTCAGATCGGCAAGGCATGCATGTCGGGGGAAGCTCATACTAACGGGAATCTCACCGATTGGCTCGGGTGGTCTGGTCGGCCAATTCAACAGGTAGATCGGACCAACGGAGACCAGGTGCAGGACAGCAATGATTTGAGGAGGATTGTGAAGCCATCAATGTTGTCTATCTAGGGCACGGCAACGTGCGTGCATGGCTCTGTGGTGCATTTGCACCGGATAATAGTCACACCGGATAATAGTCATGCAGCTGCAATTGGAATAACAACATGGATCGACTTATTTTTCGTGCTCACAACTCAACGAGGATGTCCGGGTCATCAGGGAGCTCAAAACAACCACAACCCATCGTATTGAAGGTGGAGATAGAGTCTGAATCTATCTCAAATTATTGCCTGGCTCCAAAAGTGGAGCACGAATTTTGGAGCAAAGGGCGCGGTTGGAAGAGACTTGTACTCCCACCGTCCACGAATAAGTGTACTTGTAGGAAAATAGGAGACAACTTAGTTCTCCCTCATCTTTTATGAGTCTCCACTCTATTAATTGAAGGAGTGGAATGATGATTGGTGGTTGAGGTGGAGGAGAGAAATGAGTATTGGAGGATGAAGCTGGGAGTGATTACGTGGAGCTAATTGCATTAATTAACTGCATTGGTAGTGTAGATGTAACTCAAGGAGTCATCTTGGACGGGATAGAGGGGCGTCAGCTGTAGGGCTGGACATAACCATGTCCTCATGCATCCTTGATCCTTCAATAAAAAATGCCATTAAGAAACACAAATTACCTGTTTGTACTGCTCCGACGAAGATGCTTCGCAGCCGCTTCTGCTGCTGCTACCTCCAGCCGCATTGGCCTGCGGAAACCCGCGCACATATAAATGATGGATAGTACTACCAGTACATGGCGCTACTAGTAGTACTAGTACTAGTGTAGTAGTATTTTTTTTTTGAGAGAAGGATTGATTATGGGATGGAGTTGTATGAAGTACTATACGTACGGCCAGCCTGTAGGTCTCGGGAGGGTGATTGAACATGCAGCTCATCCCGTACCCGCAGCTCCCGAACTTGACGTAGTAGGAGCAGTCGGGCTCCCCGGGCCGCCGCGGGTACTCCGGCTTGATCTCGCCGCACCTGCTGGAGCCGGCGGGCTTGGGAGGGTGATTGAACCAGCAGCTCGTCCCGTACCCGCAGCTCCCAAACTTGACGTAGTAGGAGCAGTCGGGCTCGACGGGCCGCCGCGGGTATTCCGGCGGCGCGCCGGCTGCAAGTGTCTCCGAACTGGCCAGTTGCGTCAAGGAGGGCCGACCATCGGAGGGGTAGGGAGCGATCGGTGAGGCTTCGGAGTCGCCCATCGGAGACTAGCTAGAGAGGGAGCACAGACGACACGGCCGGCTACACGAGCTAGCGCACGTACTACTCTCACTACCGGCCTGTATCCGCTTAAGAAAGAGAGAGAGAGAGGTGCAGTCGAGGAGCACTCAAAAGCTTTTTCTTTTGTTTTTGAGCTGGACTATTGAAAAGCTAGCTAGCACACATGGCTGGCGGGAAAGATATCGATGACCCATCCGCCCCCCGGTCCCGAGACAATGGAAGGAAAAGAAAACGTACGAACAATGCCTAGCTTTTGACTCACTTCCTTAACGCAGAGGGAATTCTTTGCTTCCTACTTTGCATCTCACGTTGTGGTACTTCCTTAACGCAGAGGAACTTGTTTAGATTTTTTCTTTTTTTCTTTTTTTGGGTTTCCTCGATCTTTGCATTGCTTTTTTCAGATGAGTTCTTTACATTGCTATAGCTTGTGTAACATGTGTGCAGAGGCGGCTGGAAAGGATGCCGTCAGCAGCGGCGAATCTAGGAAGAAAATGGAGGGTGGGCTGAAAACTTATACACTAGTCTGAATTGAGAAAATATATATATATATAATTTTTTTGGGTTGTTGAATTAAAATTTTAAATCGTACATCCATGAAGTTCCTCACTTCTAATATTGGCAGTGAAAGTTTGAAGTTGTGACTTCTGAACAACCACCGATCTACCACGGTATAGGTTACTTCAAAAAATCAGTATCGTTCAAAACTTATTTCTAGTAAGTATATTGGACAATGTATGTCTCAACAGGTCAAGCAAATTTATTAGTGCGGCATGAGATCACCAGCTAGATTTTTTTGATTGAAAGCTATAGATGTTTTCTTACACTAGTATCGAGACAGCCAGCTAGTTGGGCCACAGCGGCTATGGCCCAATGCCTATTGCTTCGTCCAGATCCGCCACTGATTAAGCGTGCAACGTACGATTCACACACGACATCAGCTCAAATCCACGAAACACAAAAATATACTACAATTAGTTGCAAAAATATCACAATTCAATCCCACTTTGAAGCAACACTGAAAGATCAACTATTAAACAACATTATCCAGTATTTATTCTTTCGTAAAGGTCCACCTCTTCATGGGATCAATAATGTCTCATTCGATTGCAGGGTATCGTGTATAGCTTCATTGTCAGCGAACTTCAAAATATGTACCAAAAATTGCTTCAGCAGATTGATAGCATCCTACATGTGCAAAGTGTTTACTTGCAAAGTGGGAAGAAATTACAAATAAGCATAGTGGAAAATACTCTCCGTGGGTATTGAAAAATGTATCGGCGTTTGTTGGATCGACAGACAGTGACCAATGATTGCGATACGAGCTCAATTCTGATGATGAGTTAGACGTTTTGGCTTTCTTAAGGGGGCTATCCAAAATCATACAATCCTTGCCTTCATCTTGCATGTCTCGGTTTCTCACACTATCATCATTCATTCCAAGTCGACTAAAATGACAGCTAACTTTGTCCTAAAATGTGTCATATAAACATTGCAAGTAGTAATCAGAGTTATTTTTTAAAAATGTAAAACAAGTATAATGATACTGAGTGAAATATACAGAGAACTCCGTCACTAATAGGCCGGCTTCTTTTCCCCCTCCCCCTGCTACAGTATAGTGAGAGGCGAAAAGAAGGCGACTCGAAGGTTCTTGGTCTCGCCGGCGGATTCGCCGCACCCTTTCGCCTCCGGTGTCCGTTTCGGTGCCACGAGGTGGCGGTCCAACGGATCTATTGCAGAATTTACATATCTTCCAACGAAAGGTACCAGTGTGAACTTATCCAAAATCTGGAGCATAACCATTGCTCCGCCTTATACACTTTCATATTAGGCAACTCAAACGGTAAAACGTTGCGCGGCAAAGTTACCGCGCATGCACTGGGACACGTGGCGGAAATCCGACGGTTGGCGTGTTGCGTTCCCACCACAGGATTCCACACACGCATATCATAGTCTCCTCTATAAATAGTGGGAGGGGCGCGGTGAAAACCTGATTCGTCAACGCGCCCGTCCACTTCATCTTCTACCTCCAGCGTCGCCCGAGAGCTCCAGTTCATTCGGCCACCGCCACGAGAAGATCTTCATCGGCGACGAATCACCACGCCGGTGTTCTACATCAGCAACTCAACCGTGCCAACATCTCATCACCGCCAAGCACCATCGGAAATCGGTGCAGCATGTCGTCTCCTCCTTCACCTATGGCAGAACCAATCTCTGTCACTCCGCTCACCACCCAAAATCCACCAAGTGAGGCGGAATTTTGAAGAACTATCAATGCTTCGAGTGGATCGGGCGGTCAAGTTGAGTATGAGGTTGAGGACAAGGCAGAAGAGCCCGAGGATGATGATGAGGCGGAAGAGGACGTCGAGGAGGAAGTTGAGGTGGAAGAAGAAGATCTTCATGCCCAGAAGAAATGGAAAAAACCTGAGAAGGGTAAGTGGTGGCCCTACAACCTTACCGAGGCGGATCTCTCGGACATTGAGCCCGAGCTCGTCTCCGCCATGGCAGCCCTCCATCCTAATCCCCAGCTGTAACCGCCGGTCCACTCGAGCCCGAGCTCGTCTCCGCCATGGCAGCCATGGAAGCGAGCACAAGCTTGTGCCTTGCTCTCCATCTCCGCTGCTTCCGGGATTTTCACACGTCCATCCGCGCCACGATGTGCAGTGCCGCCATGTCTCGGTCCTCACCGACGAGTTCCTGTCACCGGCGCGATCTGTGGTTGTTCTTCAGTCTTCAGACAACACTAGTTAAAATCCAGTTAGCCCATCTGCGGCTTTTTCCTCTCTAGTCTCTGTAACTTTTCAAAAACCATCGCCAGCTCCAATGGTGGTTCCCTTGATCGACAACCCGTGCGACCAGGGACCGAATCCCTTTCACCCCTTTTTATTTTCTTAAGTCTTTTCAAATCTGTTTTAAATTTTTTTGTAGTATATTTCAAACAGTAGGGATTGAATTATTTCAATTCATATCTCAGTTTAAAAATTTGGAGTTTAAAAATGTGCTAATTAATGAAAGTGTTTTATTAATTATTAAAATTTGGCTAAACTCGTAACTCTGATTGTGATAATTTCTATATCAAAAATTATCGGAAAAGCGACACGAATCCAAATATTAACTTGTCATTGTCAAGCATCATAGACCCCTTTGTCTCTGCCAAATGGTTAATCCAACAAATAACTAAATGTTATGTGCGGGCCATTCCTTATATCTTGCCAATTTAAATTGCCCCACTTAATTTTGCTATGCATGGACCTAGTTGCACATATTTTCATGCATCATATTATTGCATTGCACTTCTCGTAGTGATTGCGTACTTTCCTTTCTTGTATGCTTGTTTGCTTCTTCCCGATAGACACCAGTTTCGAGGAGAGCGAGCCGAAGTACGACTGCTACCCTTCGGAGGATCGTGACCCTCGTATTTCTGCTGATCTGACAGGCGAGCATTTCTCCCCCTGCTACCTATTTGTTGCTTTGTCTCTTTCCTTACTGCTATCCTTGTGTGTCCTTCTTGTCATGTGTCCTATCGCATGTTACCCTTGCAAGCCTTACAGCCACCACCTCCCTCCTATAACTGTTGCTTGGTTTATCGGGTCAACCTTGCGAGTCATAGTGCATGCTTAGTGCCGCTGTTATATCTTGTTACCGTTATCATTTTCGTCATCGTTATCTTATCGGGTTATCTATTGGGGGTTCCAAGATAAATGCTTATGGTTATATCTGTTGGAGATGATCACGGCTTACTTTATCATGCTAATAATAAAATTGCTTAAGCAGAGGCATCGGTTGGTCAGTTGTATTTATGTTTTAAACACGGCTCACTTGTGTCCCCTAGGATCCCGAGTTCTTGTTATCTGATCCAAGACTGAGTACACTAACCACACGTAGGAGGTTTTGTTGGGCCCCCTTCGACCTATTTTATCGGAACTGCTTCTATTGTCTAAGTGCCATAATTAGTTTTGGTGCGTTTACTTTTTTTCTCTTGCGTGCGTGCAAGCTTGTTTCTTCTGTTACTTTTGGGGAAGCCCATGTGTGCCTTGTAACCCCTTGTTCTTGTACGCACGTATATGCGCGGCACACATTGTTAAGAGGTCATCCGCTAAGTGGGCTCTGATCCTTCTTAGCCATCCTCGCAACAGCTAGGTCTGTGTCAGAGATTCGGCCGGACTCTCGATACGGGTTAAACTTATTTAGGTGGCTTCTTGGACTTGGTCTATGGTGAAGGGAGGGGTTGTGTTGTGAGGTTCTGCTTGCAAGTTTTCCCAAAACCCGTGCTTGTGGAGTCGATCATGCATGTATGGGTACAGTAGTGCATCCCTGCAGGATTAAATCTTTTCGAAAAGCCTTGTCCGCGGTTATGGACGACTTGGAGCTGTTTAACTCGATCATAGACAACCATCACCTTTATCTTCTAATCAACTTGCATAGTAATTAGCTCTACTACAATCAATAACTTGTAGAACTGTCAACCGTGTGAGTGCCTTTGCTGCTTCTTCCTCGTTGTGTGCGAAGGGGGAACGCATCAGCTGGGTTATGTTTGTAGTAGTATATACCAGCTGGTTCTTTTATGCGCTCTCTTATCTATATCTTGCAATGGAAAGTTGAGAGTGTCTCTATAGGTTGTTTAGTGCAAGCTTTGTTGCCGCTTTCAGTCCACCATACCTTGCTAGGCGAGCGCAGCCGAATTCTAGTCTCGTGAGTACGCGTCTTGGTACTCACGCTCTGTTTTTCCCTCTTTTTTCGGCAACTGTTGGCCCGATATTGCAGGTACGACAGGATGTGAGTATCCACCTGGAGGCTACTTTGTGGATCACGTTGAGGATGACTACGTCGAGTAGCGAGGACGCTCCTAGGCAGCAGCCTGAGGCTTGCTGGATATGGTTTCCGCTTGTTTATGTTCTAGGCCTCTTAGGCCAATTTGCATCTTGTCTGTACTCAGACGCTACTTCGCTTCCGCATGTTGTATTGATGTACTGTTGAAACATGTGTCCTCTTGTGTGTTATATTTGTACCTTACTCTATGAACGTTGCTATATCTTTTTAACTCTTTTGTGTCATAGAGTTATGTTGTGATATCTGCTGTCCTATTAAGCCATTGTATCATGTGCATAGTGCGTGGTTACGATGAAAAGTGCACAGGAAGGTGAGACATCCATGCCTGGATACCTGACACGAGGGGTCCTAGTTCGTGAGCGTATTCTACTCCTGGGGTCGACAGTGTAGGCACTCCGGCCTGGAAGCGTGACGCGAGGGGTTTTTGTTCCGCGGACATTTTTCTACTCTGGGGGCCGACATTGCCCGGCATCCTCGTGCTACAGGATCATTCGCATGCCCAGGAGGAGCTCCACGAGGTCGCCGTCGTCAATGCGCTGCGCAGAAGCACGAGAGCCTTGGCCCGCCTAGCCCGTCGACGTTCCCGGCGGCGGCAGGGAGGGAGGAGCACGAGAGGTAGGGGCGGCCGGCGAGGGACACTCCAGTGCGGCCCAGCGCGGCCGCACGGGCGGTTGTTTCATGGGAGGAGGTTTCACTGGACTTCCTTGTTGAACTATATGGTGTTAAACCTTATTATAGCAGTTCAACAACATGTATTAGAAACAAATAAATTACCTATGAACAGGGCGTGCAAGAGGCCGGCCACCGGCCAGTTGAAGGCAACGGGCGGCGAAGAGAGGCAAGCGTCGAGTGCCGGTTCGGCCGGCAGCAGAAAGCAGCAGCGCTTCGGCGTGGTCCAGGACTTCAGGTTCTGCAAGGTTTGTCACTCGAACGGCGCGGCAGCGCCATCTTGGCGTGGTCGAGACGAACGCGACTCCGTCGGCTGTCTCGGCGGCGGCGCGATCAGGTCGACAGGGCGCTGGCCGCGATTTGGTCGAGGCGCCGATCGGAACATGAACAGGTTTTCAGCAGGGCAAAACACACCAACAGTTAAGCTAGCTGTTTTTTTTCAGCGGGACGTACAAGCTAGCTAGCTACTACGGGCTTACGTCCGCATGGGCACTAGTGGATCCCCTGTACATTCTGGCCCACGAAACGGGCTGGGCTGCTTGGGGTCTGGAATTTCGGTAAAATAAGTAAGAGGTGCACCCTATAGCCCGTGCTGCCCGAGGCCCAGTTCTGCCCCTGAGTGGTGTAGGTACTTCTACTCACGGGCGCTACACCAGCGCCCGTTGCCAGGTGGCCTCCCCCCTGGACGGGTGTCCACAGATGGACCAAGGATACCCGTAAGTGTAGCTTAATCGCTACTAATGGGCGCTTGTCTGTCAGTGAAAGTTAGACATCCACTAACAAGTGATTAATAAAGAGCGCAGAACCCGTCAGTGTGAGTGGGGGGCTTTAAGGGCCCGTGAGTAGAATTATTTTCTGAGGTAGTGTTACCGTCCGGTTGAGAGCTAGTGATGATAGGTTGTACCGAAAATTGAGCCGTTGAATTTGTTTCTTCTAACTTTACAAATATATTGAGTTATGTTTTATTGGTTTTCATAATTGGTACTGATGACCTAATGCTCCGATCTCATGTACGTAATTGCTAACGAGCTCCGAGCTATTATTATTTGTGCATGTGAAACCACATCATGCATAGATGGTGAAATTAGGTGCACACCCGTCACAGTCAGAAGCATTAGTTTGAGAGTGATAGGTCTTATGAAACCCAGTCTATGATGTGCATTATAACAGATGGGCATTTATAAAACACCCTCGCATGACTGATGGTTGTCCCTCCATCTATGATGACCTAAGTTATCACTGACAGAAGCCTGCAGACGGATGGCAAAATAGTTAAAGGTGAGATTTTTTACCTGTCTGTGATAGGCTATTCTCTAGCAGTGGTAGTAGCTGGGGAAAGTTCCTTCTTTGCAAAAAAAAAAAATGGTACAGGAGGCTTAGGTGGCGTCTTGCAGGAGGATATATACGCTTCAAGATGCGCTTCAGTCAGAGGTACAATATGGGCAGTAGATAAATAACGAAAACAGATCAAAGGGCCACGTGAGGCTCTGGAACTTATTTACAATATGGGCAGTAGATAAATTATGACATCAGCGCATGTTCTCTTTAGTGAAAACAGATCAAAGGGCCACGTGATAGGATCAGTCACAGTAAGAGCTCAATACATTCACACAAAATCAAAGGTGGGTTTAGAAGCTACCTCATAAAATAGCAAGTACATAAAATAAAGTAGCATTAAATTAGTACATCACTTTTAAATGGTCTCATGATAACAACAGGTACAAATTGTTTTTGGAGAACAAACATCAGGTACACTTGAACTAGAATCCTACCGTTATTCCTTGACATGGCACATCTTTTTAAGCCACCCAAGTCTTCCTTGAGGGGTCTTCAGGGTACGAAACATTTCACGATATTCTGGACTAATAAATAATTGGGTAGCAATGAAATGTTCATCACTGCCTTCCTGGACTCCAGCATCTACAACTAACTCCATGATCTCGGAAATATTGCTTTCTACTTGATCGACCCTTGTAGACGTTGCAGAATTTCTTGGGTTCACATTCTCAACTCGGTCAACAAGATGATTCAGTTCTGCATGCACAGAATTTGTCTTGGGCTTTGTCGAGTTAGGTTCTTTGTTAGAAGATTTTTGTAATATTGCCTCTTTAGACTGCTCATTAACATCCTTATCAATGAGGCCTATATCATTTCCATCGCCAGCACCATGCTCACTTTTGATAGTTGTATTGACTGCCATATTAGCTTCAGGTGTTGTCGAGCTTGAATCCAGCATATCCTCTAACATTATATTTAGAAGATCAACATTCTTGAGTGGTGCTGAACGGAACTTGCTGCAATCCGGCATTGCCTAATTTTTTTTTGAAAGGATAATATGGTTGAGTAAAAACCAGATAAACATGAAGCTGTCAATGAAAATAAATTATACCTCCATCTTTTTTGCCCACCATTCTGGGGTTGTAGATATTGTATTCATTTTAGGATCCTGCCCTAGATCATCTTCACTCTCCAACAATGCCTTCCATGTCTGGTAGTCTTTCTTCAACGACTCCCACTTACTTTTAAATTGCTTCTGATTGTAACCTTTTTTTGTTTTTTCATTGAACTTGGTGTATAAGTTGTTATACCCAATAGCATTCAAATGGTCGTTTGGTCGATTTCCAGCTAAAACCTCAATGGTACAAATATCACAAAAAACTTTAGTAGCAAAAGTATCCCAATCTGGTTTTCCTTGCTTGTTTTCGTCCATCTACAATTACACAATTTCATTGAGGGACAAACTAAACGTCAAGACTCTTATATATCACTTGCAACCAATGGATCATACAAGTGGAATATGTAACACCAATATAAGAATGAGGATGGTTAATCCAGAGAGCAATGAAGGAGATAATTGAGCAAATCTAAACCTTCCACCTGTACTATGAGTTTTATTTTCTGTTTCTATGTATTTGTGTCAAGATATGAAGAATTGGAGGATAGTATCTATAATAAGTAACTTATGAGAACGGTTTCACCTACACACTCTATTTGTACTGTCCACTTGTACTTCGACAAATGAACAATAAATGCTCCAAGGTTAGTAGGACAAATGTCAATGAATTATGCTCCCTCTGTCCACCTTATGTACATCAAATTTAAATTTGGAAATTTGATACATGTTAGATTGAGTGTATACCCACCCACCCAAAAATAATTCAGACTTTACCATAGCCATATAATATGGACTTTCCCCTTCTTCTTTTTTGGCTAATATCTCATATACCGCTCTTCTGTCAAGTGAAGTTTTGTTTACACTACGTGTACAATATTATTATAGCATAATTGCAGCATAGTCCTTAATATAAGATTTGCATGTGTACCTGAACCGTGTGATGTACAATCTTATCTTTGACGATTTTTTGCTTGAGCAACTCACCAATAAGGCGAATGTTTCCAAGTGTTCGATGCTTCATTAGCATTATTTCTTTATTCCGTGTCTCCATCTCTTGGTCTTGACCAGTCAATGTATCAATCTCGGCACATAGATTGCCAGCACCTTCAAATACTTCATGACAATTATTGAGCAGTACACTTGCGAACGCAATCTCTTTACCATCAGGTTCTTCAGGAGGGGATGATGGGAGCTTCATATTGACATAAGAACAAAGTTGAGCATACATCGGACAGAAGGTGGGCTCAGAAACAGCCTTCTCAAACATAACAGTAATAACATCCTGAATAAATAAATAAGTAACCATAGAAGAGGTGAATCACAAATGTCAAATAAAATTAAATTCAATAAACAACTAGGAATAAACCAAACCTCCAAAATATCTTCTCTAGTGATTCCTGCTTCTATTAACTGGTCCTTAACAAGATCGAACTTCTCTGGCGTCAAATTATCCAGTATACTGTGCAGCAGACAACAAATAAAGATGTTCGTTTTCTGATTATTGTCAGATTATAAAAATTTAAAAAGTTTCAGGAAATTAACATAATGCAAAAAAAATCCCAAATCAAATATACCCTTTCACCGCCATAAGAACTCCATCTCTGTCAGAAAGATTGCCTCTTTGGATCGACCAAGGGATGCAAACCTTAACAAGAGCAACGGTGGGAAGATGTTTAAAATAAATTGGAATGTCAACAATCATTCAGGTATCACAGATTGCAGGCATCATCCAAAGACCAAAGCTGAACATATTGTTGAATATTTCTATTGTATAAATTACTATGAGGCAAGCATTCGTGTATTGAAATAACATACAAGCATACGTGTCTAAATTATAGTGTAAATTTGAACCAATCATCTAAACATTGATCAATTAAAAAAATGGGTAATGCTTCTGAGGTCCGAATTAGATGAAGGCCACACAAGCATCGCATCACTATATACGGAGTATTTGCTTTTATTAATGCAAGAATAACCTAAAGATCAACTACTGTTCTCTGTCAGGTACGTGACAATGTATACACGGCATCATTGTCTACCAATACATACACAACCCAAACGGAAGGCTTAGGTGCCATCAGTTTAGCTTAACTATTACTCTCTGATTCCAAATATATCTCGTTTTGGACAATGGCACAATCTAGGTGACAGTTGGATTATCAATCTCTTTGAAAAACCAGGTTGCTCCAAATAAAATACCTAGTAATATCATTTTGACGTCGTCAATCTTGGTACTAGTACTTTATATTGATGGTCAAACCTGACACAGATTTTAAAACGACTTATATTTGAAATTGGAGGAAGTAATTTAAGAGGTACACAGTGACAAATCCATAAATGAGGAGAGAGCTTGGTCGGCAAGCCTACTGATACAACAAATACTAAAAAGTTGTATCTTCAAGATACCTGAGCGTTAGAGTCAAGCTGAGAGATTAATTGGCCGTGCTTGTTAAATTTCTCTTGCTTGCCACTTGGAGAACATAATTCTTGCGATTCATAGATGTTGTCCCAAGATTTCTCTTCACTAGCAACAACACGAATTTGTGCAGACGGTGAAAGCCAGTCACGCCTGTCAGCTCCATCATAGCGATTACATGGCTGATGAACCATAGAAAAAGATAATAAAATTAATGAGGAAAGGAAAAAACTGCTATTAGAGCTGGAATTTCTAGAACCGCTCTATTGAATAGCAAAACCAGGGCAGAAGGTGGATAAGTATGAAAGGATAGGGGCAATGGTTGCGAATAGGTTTGCATAAGGGTATGTTTCAATGAATCTTGATGCTGGCTGGGGGTCCCCTCTTCGGAGAGTGAAAGGTATGGAGATTGGAATCAACAATAACATCAACCCTTTCTTAGATAACACTAAGGAACACCAACTAGAGCTAGCAGAACAAACGAAGTGAAATCAGATGTCATCTGAAACTAATAGAAGGGAAGAGTTCTCACATTTGAGTCATTGTTACCCAGTTCTACATCAATATCCCGCTTAAGTTCCAAGATGTCCTTAGATGCACCAACAATCTGCAAATCGTTATCATATAGACATGTAAATATGAGAAGTGACACATTCAGGATCACAATTAAAAAAACACAAGCTCGCGGAAGTAAAAAACACATGCTATGCGAATAACAGTTATCGCCGTGGCTATTTTTTCACCTTATAAAATAATTTCAGCAACCGCAAACTGGCTCAACAATCAATTAGAGCTAGCATAACAAATGAATTTTATAGACCACTGTTTTTTTAGCAAAGTGATGAGAATAAACGTAAATATTGGTTAACAAAATGGAACATACTATGTAGACCTAAAGATCAGGGAGGCCTGGGTATAGAAATACTTGACCTCGAGAACATGTGTTTACTCTGCAAATGGCTGTTTAAATTACTTAATGGAGAGGGTGTATGGCACAAGTTGCTACATAACAAGTATCTCCAGAATAAGACTTTGTCACAAGTTCAGGCAAAGCCTACAGATTCTCCATTTTGGAAGGGCCTTATGCGGGTTAAAGATGATTTCTTTAACAGATGCTTTTCCAAATTGGAGATGGTTGGAGTACCAGGATTTGGGACGATTTTGGTTAGGCGATACGCCCCTCACTCAGTAGTATCCATCATTATGTAACATAGTGCAATGAAAAGATGTTTCCATCTCTAATGTTTTATCACAGATTTCACTGAACATCGGTTTCAGAAGGGCTTTAATTGGTGATAAGTGGATTGCTTGGTTACACTTATACCAAAGATTGATGATGATCCATTTATCGAATGAGCCAGCATAGGTTTATTTGGAGGCTCACGACCTCGGGGGTCTTTTCAGTGAGATCTATGTATGGCGACCTCATGAATGGTCATACGAGGTTTCTTCGCAAATATCTATTGTAAACAAAAAAATCCCACTTAAGATAAAGATTTTTGTGTGGTTCCGCAATATAAAAGTTTTATTTA
The DNA here is from genome assembly GCF_022539505.1 of Lolium rigidum. Lineage (NCBI taxonomy): Eukaryota > Viridiplantae > Streptophyta > Magnoliopsida > Poales > Poaceae > Lolium > Lolium rigidum. The sequence goes on from NC_061511.1 coordinate 44,685,368, forward strand.
CTAAAGATACCCTAGCTAAAAGAAACTGGAATGGGTGTAAAAAACGATGGTTTTGTGACTCGAATGAGACCAATGATTATTTGTTTCTCTCATATCCTTTTGCTCATTTTGTATGGCGTATTGTTCAGTTTACTCATAATCTTCCTCCACCAACCAATAGCACAAATATGTTTAGGAATTGGCTGAATGGAATCGACAAAAAAACTAATGCTAGAACACATATTGGAGTTTCAGCTTTATGTTGGCCGAGATGGAATTACATTAATAACATTGTTTTTAACAAGAATGGAGCATCCAATTTCTTGTAGGTTATCTATTTGGCCACATATTGGATCAAGCTATGGTCCTTCCTGCTCCTGTCGGATCAACGGGAATTTATGGATACCGGATGCAACCTACTGGTGATGCTTACCCATGATATCTTCAGCCAGGCTAGCTGGCGGCATTTTAGTAGACTTCAGAATGCATAGTTCTATATACTTTCACAACTTGTCACAACAAAGATCCAACGGCGACCTCCGTTTGTGATATTTTCATGAACTTGTCACATCAGACTGAAATCCAAATCAAGGAGCAAGCCCCTTGTTATTTTTCCTCATTTTCAAAGAAGGTTAGCCCTTTTCCAATTATGAATTAAAGTGTCACTTTTAGCAAATGATATAAATGTGACATTTTCCTAAATCAATCTGCTCGACATGCATATTCATCAACTATCTAATGTTCTCACATGAGTATCTTTACTCGTGCAGATCAAAAGGTGGGATCAAATGGCTCACGAGTTTGGGGTTTTAATGAACAAATGTCGAAAGGTAGCATATCAACATCTCGGTGCAATTAATTAAAAACCCTCTTGAATTTGATGAGTTGGATGTATGTTAGTCCATGGATTAGTCCCTTATATGTATAGATTATGAATGTTGGATTTCATTTTTATAACATCGTAACTATAAAGTAACAAATAAAGCTTGGAGAACTGGAACCTAAACTAACTGAAGTTAATGGAAACAATGAAAAGTTACAACAAGAGTAATGAGCTGATGGAATAAAATTGTTATTCAAATGCTCTTGTGCTGCTCCAGGGGAAACCCCAGATCTGGGTATCCCAGATCGGACGATGGCGGCGCTTTCGTCGTCGATGTACCTCTTGGGGCATCGTTTTTGGAGCAGCTGCCGGATGGTGGAGGCAAGAGAATGAGTGGTGTGCATCTACCGCGTCGACGACGGCAAGTCTCGGCGGCATGTCGCAGCGGGGCCTCGGTGACGGACGCGGTGTGATGGACTCTCGTAGGGAGGAGGTGCTGTCTGGCGCCATGGTAGCATTGACGGCAGGCCTAGCAAGGGCTATGCGGATTTCTGCCTTGAAGATGGACCAGCGGTTGATGGCGGTGATGGCTTCTGAAGTGAGTGCATGAGGTGCTCGCCGAGATTCTGCTAGACCGGATGTGTGCTCCTATTTCGCCATATGGTGACTCGGTGATGCCCTCGGTAATTAGCTGGTGGGGCGTTGTTTATGTTTTTTAGGGCATAAGGCCCTGATGGCATGTTCTTCACCCATTGTCGGGTTTGTAGGTGTTGACTGGTGGCTTCGGGTTTTGTGATGTATGCTCTTGGAAGATCTTTGTTGAATAAAATCTAAATAAAGGTTGTATGCATCTCTTCGATGTAGAGGCGGGGGGTCGCAACCTCCTTTTCGAGAAAAAATGCTATAACTCCACGTAGATTTAAAGTATTTTTCTATTAGGATCCTAGAATTTAATTCGTAGACATGAAATATGATCACCACAGAGAAAGCGTAGGGCATCAACCTTGACATCAACTACCGACAAACTAATGTATCGGCTAGAGTAAGGTGATATGCACTAGTAGAAAAAGGGGCAACCGTCTGAGCCTTAGCATTAGCACCGGTTCCACTGTCCAGGGCGCCGGCAACCTTTAGTACCGGTTCGAACTTCACCTTTAGTACCGGTCGGTTCGTATCATGAACCGGGGTCCACCTTTAGTACCAGTTCGTGATACGAACCGGTACTAAAGGTTTTTCTCTGTTTTTTTTACTCACTCACCGTTTTGAGCATAACTTTTGCAATGGAACTCGGATTTCGATGTTCTTTAGCTCGTCTCGAAGAGAAGAAGTAGATCCACATCATCATACACATTGTTCAAACTATATTCTTCAAAAAAAATCCATGAGCAAGGACAAAAAAATTCATGTTCAAACTACGGTTTCACCGAAGAGGGGCTCCGGAGCGTCGGAATCCAACCAAAAGTTATGTGGTACCATGTTCAAGCTCGTTTCTTTGAAAACATTTTCAACAGAACTTTGGTATTCCAAGTATATTATTTTTTGTGGATAATAGGGCATATATAATGACACCACGCGAAGGCCTTACACCATTTTGATTTTTTGTGAATTTTGTAGAATTTTCCATGCCGGTTTCAGGAAAAAGTCAAGACGGCGCGCACGACCGTTCGTAGCTAGAGATTGAATGTTGAGAAACTCTTTGTATATCTTTGATGAAATAGGTAGTTGTGTACCTAAAAATGATTTTTCCCAAAAATCATTAGCAAACTACGATGCACCTGCAGATCAAATTTTACCCGTTTCCAACTGAATCTGTAAGAATTTGTCATTTTCAAAAGAGGTGCATGGAAACCTTTTCAGAGCCAACACTTTGGTTATTTGTGAATCTAACATGGTCTAGTGTACTCAAAAAATGCATGTCCCAATTTTTGCAACATATTTGTGGTTGCTGCTTCACAAAAAAACCCATTTTTCGCACTCGAAAAATGGAAAATGGTTTTTTTCTAATAAATATGAAAACTTCCTCCGTGAACATTGTCCGTGCTTCCAAGATGCATGTTTGTGTGGAATATGGGCACATTTTAGCAAACTATGCCATGGATGTGGCCAAAACTCTCGTCATTTGGTCCGAAACCCTAGAATGTTCGTAGGAGATAGCTCGTTTCTTTGAAAACATTTTCAACAGAACTTTGGTATTCCAAGTCTATTATTTTTTGTGGATACTAGGGCATATATAATGACACCACGCAAAGGTATTACACCATTTTGAATTTTTGTGAATTTTGTAGAATTTTCTATGTCGGTTTCAGGAAAAAGTCAAGACGGCGGGCACGACCGATCGTAGCTAGGGCTTGAATATTGAGAAACTCTTTGTATATATCTGATAAAATAGGTAGTTGTGTACCTAAAAATGATTTTTCCCAAAAATCATGAGCAAACTACGATGCACCTGCAGTTCAAATTTTACCCGTTTCCAACTAAATCGGCAGGAATTTGTCATTTTCAAAAGAGGTGCATGGAAACCTTTTCACAGCCAAAACTTTAGTTATTTTTGAATCTAACATGGTCTAATGTAATCAAAAAAATGCATGTCCCAATTTTTGCAACATATTTGTGGTTGCTGCTTCACAAAAAAAACCCATTTTTCGCACTGGAAAAATGGAAAATCGTTTTTTTCCCAATAAATATGAAAACTTCCTCCATGAACATTGTTCGTGCTTCCAAGATGCATGTTTGTGTGGAATATAGGCACATTTTAGCAAATTATTCTATGAATGTAGCCAAAACACCCGTTATTTGGCCCGAAACCCTAAAATGTTCGTAGGAGATAGCTCGTTTTTTTGAAAACATTTTCAACAGAACTTTGGTATTCCAAGTCTATTATTTTTGGTGGATACTAGGGCATATATAATGACACCACGCGAAGGTCTTACACCATTTTGAATTTTTGTGAATTTTGTAGAATTTTCTATGTCGGTTTCAGGAAAAAGTCAAGACGGCGGGCACGACCGATCGTAGCTAGGGGTTGAATATTGAGAAACTCTTTGTATATCTCTGATGAAATAGGTAGTTTTGTACCTAAAAACGATTTTTCCTAAAAATCATGAGCAAACTACGATGCACCTGCAGTTCAAATCTTACCCGTTTTCAACTGAATCGACAAGAATTTGTCATTTTCAAAAGAGGTGCATGGAAACCTTTTCAGAGCCAACACTTTTGTTATTTTTGAATCTAACATGGTCTAGTGTACTCAGAAAATGCATGTCCCAATTTTTGCAACATATTTGTGGTTGCTGCTTCACAAAAAAACCCATTTTTCGCGCTCGAAAAATGGAAAATGGTTTTTTTTTCCAATCAATATGAAAACTTCCTCCGTGAACATTGTCCGTGCTTCCAAGATGCATGTTTGTGTGGAATATAGGCACATTTTAGCAAACTATACCATGGATGTGACCAAAACACCCGTCATTTGGCTCGAAACCCTAGAATGTTCGTAGGAGATAGCTCGTTTCTTTGAAAACATTTTCAACAGAATTTTGGTATTCCAAGTCTAGTATTTTTGGTGGATACTAGGGCATATATAATGACACCACGTGAAGGTCTTACACCATTTTGAATTTTTGTGAATTTTGTAGAATTTTCTATGCCGATTTCAGGAAAAAGTCAAGACGGCGGGCACGACCGTTCGTAGCTAGGGGTTGAATATTGAGAAACTCTTTGTATATCTTTGATGAAATAGGTAGTTGTGTACCGAAAAATGATTTTTCCCAAAAATCATGAGCAAACTACGATGCACCTGCAGTTCAAATTTTACCCGTTTCCAACCGAATCGGCAAGAATTTATCATTTTCAAAAGAGGTGCAAGGATGTGGATGATATGGATGTCATATTTGGATTTCTCTCATTTTTCTAATCGATTTGGACATATTATTTGTCAAATTTTGATTTACGGATTTGCAGATACGAATTATTCAATATTAAATGGAAAAAGGCAAATAAGTTAATTATTATTTGCATTCAAGAATATTTTAATTCAAGATTATTATTAATGATTTATTTCTTTTTATTTAAATAATTATTTCGATTCATAAAATAAATGTGTGTGACATCATAGTCCATGGGTTAATAGGATTGATTGGATACTATTGTCAGGTAAGCATTAGTTATTTGTAGGTAGCTCATAGGGAAGGAACTAAGAAGTTAAGCGTGCTAGGGCTGGAGTAGTCTGATGATGGGTGACCTGTGGGGAAGTGTTAGTAGAATCGAGTAATTTAGATTGAAATTAAGAATGCTTAGTGATAAATGTGTGTATAGTGTGATTAAGTGGTTAAACAATTCAAATAAAAAAATTGGGAAAAAAATTGAATTTAAAAAAAAATCGAAAAGAGAAAAAAAGGGCCAACCTTTAGTACCGATTCGCGTTACGAACCGGTACCAAAGGTCTGCAGCCCCGCGGGCTCGTCTGGGGCTACGTGGAGGCACCTATAGTACCGGTTCGTAAGGAACCGGTACCAAAGGAGGGGAGGCTTTAGTACCGGTTCCAAAATCGGTACTAAAGGTCCTCTGAAACCGGTACTAAAGGGGGGTTTTTCTACTAGTGATGGCCTTACTTTTACAAGCCCAGGACATCAATCCTGACCTCAATAGATGGCAAATCAATGAATCTGTAAGATTACGGTGACATAACCTCCATCCCCACACAATGATGAATTATAAGTAGATTAATAATGATCCATAAAATCATAAAAAATGGGTGAATATTAATATATCAGCCCCAGTACTAAATTTCAAGAACTTTTATAATAAGAATCACCATCAAACGATTACTGTTTTCCCAATCTATGAATTTGATCAAATAACACTTCATTGAAATATCATACATGCATGGATTTCTGGCCGTGAAGATTTTCAAAGGCTTTCCTGCAGTTGTATGAGAGCTATGAAAATTATTGTAAGAGCCTTTTTAAGGACGTTTGCTTCACAATTGTAATTTAGGTTCAGATTTGAGCATTTTGAGCTTAAAAGATATGCACTTTATAAGATTTTATTCATATGATGAATGCTTCTAGAAATGACATGGTCCCATAATGCATGTAATACATGTTTACAAAGTTATAAACTATAAAGTTAGGCTGTTTTTTTTTATCACGTATGGACATACCTTTCATCCATATTGCAACATGCAACTCAACTGAGGGAATTCTTCTTATATAAAGGAAATTTGCATGGGGAAGAACTGCAAGAAATTGGGATCTACTGATTGTATCGAGTGGGACCTTGAACTTGTAACAAAAAGGGTTAAGAGCATTATATATGTTTACTGAAAAACTCTGCTAGGTTGTGTTTACAACTAACATTTTTTATATGTACGTAAGCTATCCAAATTCTTACCTTGTTGGGGGATGTTATGGTGGTCCAACTTTGGTCAAGGTTTGGTAATGATAAGGTTCAACAACATGTATGTGCAACCCCTATATATTTAGTTGGAGCAAGACGTTGTTGGATATACTTTGTTTTCATGTTCGATGCAAGAGAGTGATCGATGGTTTAGATTCAGAATGCTCTACTCTTGTATGCAGATGCTTTTATGGTGAATAATACACATTGACTATTGCTGGCTAGTCAAAACAGGTTTTAATCAAGTAAGCAAAATCTCTATCACCTAAAACACTAATAGTAATGTCCAATTTCTAAGAAGTAGAAGAAAATGTTTTGAATGGCAAATATTGTTTTGGTTTTGCTAATTCTCGGTCACTTGATTTTTGTGTGAATCTTAGTCATCTGAAATTGCACAGTACGCAGCCTAAATTGGATTCAAAAGAAATATGCAACTTTAGCAAGACATTACTGCACTTTTTAGTATTTTCAATTTACAATAAGGATTGAACGTTTCCAATAATTCTTTCTAACTAAGATTTCTTTTTGTATTTTTAGTTTTCTATCAGTGTTAATCAAATCCTCAAATTATGTCTTATGTAGATTAATTCTACATATGGAATGGGATGGGAATGATGATGGATGGTCCAAGGCTAAAAAATATGAATGATCTTTAAAAAAAATCTAGACAAGATAGAAATAAACAGTCCCAGGTTACTTACCTTATATGCACTATGTTCTGTACATGTAGAGTCTCCTCGAGTTGGAATAGTTTCTAATGTTCCACTAGTTGATGATGTAACTAAGGAAACAGATCGCTCATTCTGTGCTCGTTTGATAGGCTCTGATGAAAAGTTCAGTTGAGTTGATTCTTCAACAACATGTCGTGAAGCATTCAAATTCGCATGTTCTGATTTTGGATCTGGATGGTGAAACTTGCAGTTGGTGCCAAATTTACATGTTCCTTGTTTCATATAGTGTGAACATAGTCCTGCACCCTGTAAGATTAAAAAGCACCACGTTTTCACTAAAAAATGTAATTCATCAAATAATAGTGTTAAAAGCATTAATATGTTTACAGCGCAAGGAAAATATAAAAGAAAACCATCAAATGATTAGCCTAACAAAACTTTGGTGGACAAGGAACTAAACAACATGAACTAGAATTCCAGAAAGACTTACCGGACGAAGTGGAAGCCCAAGGAAGTTCGTCTTCACTTGCTCGACTTTGAATTTTTCTTCGTGGCGGTTGTAGTTGCATGCTTTCTCTGAAAAATACTGAAAAATACTTCTATTAAAAACAAGATAATTCTAAACAACATAACACACCATTTTACACGGGTAAGAAATGGGCATACTTTGTCTTAAAATAGATAATGCTTCTAGAAAAGAGTACCAATTTTTTAAAGATTGCGGGTATCATCCATCACTGTTGATATCTTGAAAAAATGACAGCCGAATCAACATAATTTGTATTAAATCTTCATCCTCAAAGAACATTTTGGAAACTTTGAACAATGAATGGTGTGTAGCAAATATTAAGAATTCTCCATAAATTCAGACAAACTTATTTCCCTTTGTCTTGCAATCACTTTGCTACCAATGCTTTATAAAAATACGCTATGTAAAAGAAAACATAGGGAGTATAACTTCAAGAATTTCGATGCTAAAACGTTGATGTGTGGGATTAAATCACTACTAGAAAAATAGCTACCCGTGGCGCACCAAATTTTACTACCCGTGGCGCACACTATGAGGTGCGCCACATCTATGGTTTAGGGTGCCCCACAACTAAGTTTTTTGGAAAACAAAACACCCGAAAAAGAAAAAAAACAATCGAGTCCCGTCGCCGCTGTCACCTCGTCGGAGCCTAGGCTGGCAGCGGCGTTGACCGTCGGGTGGACTGCGGCTGAGGCGCGGGGCGAGGTGGTTGGCGTGCGCGCGTGCGGCCAGAGGCGATCGGCGGGGCGGGGAGAGAGGCGCATGGCGTGGCGGCAACCAGAGGGGGGGAGATGTTGGAGAACCAGAGGCGCTCGGGGGAGGTCGACTGCGACGTCACGGTCGCGGCGGAGCTAGCTAGGACGGCTGCGGGGAAGACGGCGTCGTTGGGATCGATTCCGGGCGCCCGGACTTTTGCTAGTATATATATATAATAGGTCGGATCAACCTTAATTTATTTATTGGGTTGATACCAGTAATAATAATAAACAAGTAAATTAGCGATGAGATTCACCGTCGTCGGTGATGATGCGGACTCGGATAAAGTGAGGCTGGACTGGACAGGACTGGACTGGACTGGACTGGAGAGATCCACTGAGAAATCACGTACGCACCTGCTGTTTGTTGTGGTGGGATGAATTCGATGCTTGTTGGCTGCTGTAGGGAGGGTGGTTGAACCAGCACTTCATCCCGTACCTGCAGGTCCCGAACTTGACGTAGTAGGAGCAGTCGGCCACGCCGGGCCGCCGCGGGTACTCCGACTTCATCTCGCCGGTCTCCGAACTGGTGAGATTCGCCGAGCAGGGCGGTGCGGCATTGGCAGAACCATCAGAGTTGCCGATCGGATGCATCAAGCAGGGCGGTGCGGCGCGAGCATAACCGCCGTCGTCGGAGGCACGGGGCTTGGCTCCGGAGTTGCCCATCGGTGATGATGGGGGAAGGACACACGGTCGAGAATCCTCTCTATGTAAGCTATGTGCCGCGCATGCACTGAAAATGAAAGAAGACCCACCGAGACGACGGGAGGTACCAACAATCACTGGTGGAAAAAGGGCCTTTGGTCGCGGTTCGCAACTGCCATTAGTCGCGGTTGCGCAACCGCGACCAAAGTATCGCGACTAAAGGCCCCCCCTTTAGTCGCGGTTCCTTACGAACCGCGACTAAAGGCCCGTCCACGTGGGCGCCAGGCGGCCGTCCGGGCGGAGGACCTTTAGTCGTGGTTCTTCTGGCCAACCGCGACTAAAGGCCGCCGCAGGTTTAGGGTTTCCGGCCCCCCCTAAACCTGCCCCCCCCCCCTAAACATATTTTGTGTTTAATTTGTATATTGTTTTATTTCTTTTGTGCTTTATTGTAATTTTGAAGGAGTTTCACATATTCTACGGTACTACATATATACATGCATATGAATGTACAATTTCAAACAAATTTGAAATTATAACCAAAAAGAATTCAAGAGAAATATACAATATATATTCAATATCATCGGATGACCATATACAAGTTTGAACAAGTTTCCATACATAATTTAATGCATGTATAGTTCTACGTCGTCGCAATGGTGTTCTCCTTTAGGATGGAGGACTTCCCTCCTGAACCATCCAGCTAGTTCCTCTTGAAGTGGTCGGAAGCGAGCTTCTGGACTAAGCATCGACCGGAGGTGATTCCTCTGAGCATTGAGATCACTCGGAACGCGCTCAGAGGTGCATCTCCGGATCATCTCACAGACATAGTATCCACACAGATTGGTTCCCGGTGGCTGCATATCGCTACCATTCTTAGCCGTTGACCGCATGAAATTTAGCTCTTTCTTGAATTCACCGACCTTTGTATCTGAGAACCGTCTCCAAACCCTACGAGGCAAAGAAAATTAAATGAACAAGAGAGTTATTAGTTCATTACTTGAAGCTTAATTAAGAAATGAACGAAATAGGCCGATCGATATAGAGCGCAAATGAATGAAAACAATTACTTTTGAAGCATTTGTCTCATGTCGGCCCACTCCGCCTTATCCATATCCAGAGAGTCGTGGATGAGACATTCTGATTTGTCAATTTTAATCACTAGCAGAATCCAGTGGAACCTGCGGACACGATACATGCACAGTACGTCATGCATAACTCATCGATTAGCCGGCCACATACCATGCATGGAGTAAACAAAAGAGAATGTGCTCAAGACATAAACACTCACCCAAAATGGTAAGGAAATAGAATATCACTTTTGAGTTCCTGCTTATCAAGAAACCGCCACGAGTCTTTCTCCACGTCGGCGGGGTGATGCTTTAACGTATATCCATTAACGATGTGTGGGTCAATGAACCCAACATCATGGATGCTCCTTACTCTGCATTCCTTAATCTTCAATCTGCATGTATAATAGCGGACACAACAATATAGTTAGGACATATATATATAGTGCAGGCAATATGAACGAGATGGGGTAGAAATAAATCACTTACAGAACGTAGCAACTGATGATAGATTTGTCGAGCTCGCGCAGATTGAAAAGCTGGAACAATTCACTCAGATGAATTTGTACACAGTATTGTTTGAAGTGATGCTCATATCCAACTTCCGCATAAATATAATCTTTGGCGTTTTTATGTTTTATGTAACCCTTGTACCAGTTCAGCAGACCTTTCATTTGTGAAGGTAGATCCTCTTCCTGCGCAGGCTAGACGAGAGGCCCATTCTTCACATATGTAAGTACTACCTCCTTCACTGGCGCCTCATCAAGGCCTAACAGTTCACGAAGAGTAATACCTAAGTTGGCCGCTTGTTCTCTGGCACTCGTTACAGTCAATCCCTGTGCTGCCGCAACTTCTATGATTTCGGGGGCATCCGGACCGGCGGCTGTCACTATAAGCGGGGCAATCGATTGTTTACTTTGTTCCCCGAGCTGGGTAACAACTCGTTTCCCGCTTTGTGCACTTTGTAATTCCGCTTTATCGGCCTCCTCATTCTTCTCCTTGAATATGCGTGCCTGATTCTTTAGTTCACGTGCATAGTCGTCAGGCAGATTCTTCGCGGCTTGGGACGGTGCGTTCAAAAATGACTTAGCCCACTTCTTTTGCTCATCAGAAAATACTGGCTTGGGCTCGGGCTCTCTTTTCTTCTTGCAGGCCGCCTTCCATTTCTCTAAATCAGCAGCCGCGTGTGCGTCGACTTCCTCGGCACTACGTTCCCAAGGCCTCGTGGGGAGAGGCTTCAGTGATGGCTCTGGTACCTTTGTTTTCTTAGGTACGTAAGGGTCCGGGTTAATAACCCAGGACTGCTTTTGCTTCTTCGCCGGAGGTGGATTGGGGGGCGGTACCGGTGTCTGATCACCCGCCGGACGAGGACTGGGGGGCGGCGTCGGCTGACGTGAATGAGGTGTATTAGGTGAAGCACCACCACCACCACCGCCACCGCCACCGTCACCGCCACCGTCACCGCCACCGCCACCGCCACCGCCACCACCACCACCGTAGGGGGGTGGACTTGTTGGCGCCTCGCCTGGAAACTTGATAAACTTCTTCTGCCATAGAATGAACTGGCGCTTGACATCTCCAAGTCTTTTCACCCCTTCAGGTGTAGCAATGTCAATGTCCAGGTCCTCAAACCCTTGGACTATCTCCTCCACCGTGACACGAGCATAGCCATCTTGAATGGGGTTGTTGTGGTGGAGTCCTCCAGGTGGCAAAGCACTGCCGATGGCTACCTTCATGGACATGTTCCCGATAGGATAATACAGATGACATTCTTTCATCTCCTTTATATCGTCCACGGGGTAGCGAGGAGGCTCCGGTGCAGTAATTTCGACCACCAGAGGCTCCGGTGCAGTAATTTCTATCGTCGGTTCACCAGCCGGTGAGGCCTCCGTGGAAGCCACGCTGCTTCTTCTCCGCTGCTGGCTTCCGAGATCCATTGGATGATCTTCATGCTGCGCCCGAGCTGCATCTCTTTCGGCTACTAGTACACTCACAGTTTTTTTCATCACATCCATTTCCGTTACCAACTTCGCCACAACATCTGCATCCCGATCCATCTTTCTCTTACGGCTTCGTAACCGTACGGGTCATCGTTCGGGGGAACCCTACTTTCCACGGAATGGGCCCCATGCCTCGTACACGTCCTCCGTGTTCAGGATTCCCGAGGGCTTTTGTCGTGGCGTCGTTCTCTCTGTTGAACTTGATCCTCCCCTCTTGAGCATCCCTCATTGCCTCAATAAGCTTTTGGGTGGGTGTAATTATTTTGCCCTGATAAACACACTCCCCCGTCTCCGGGTTCAGCGATCCCCCATGCCCGTACCACCAGCTTTTGGCCCTTGGGTCCCATCCCTCCGTACCTGGACGGATTCCTCGTGCCCTCAGCTCGTTCTCCATCTTCTCCCACTTAGGCTGCCAAAAGCGATACCCTCCTGGCCCCATAATATGATTGTACTCCTTCTTGGCCGCATTCTCCTTATTTTTTTTCGATATTTCAAGGAACTGCTCCGATTTCTTTTGCTTCACAAATTCTGGCCAATCATGTTGCAGTTTCTCATATTGTCCTGTGAAATCCGGAGTCTTGCCCTGCTTGACAAAGTCATGGGCTAGATTTTGCTTGTATTTCCGGAATGCGTTGGCCATCTTAGAAAGAGCGAACTGTTTGACTAGCTTGCACCTCTCCTTGTTTTCCTGAATCTTGTTACCCGCCTCATCGTATCTGCGGTATTCCGGAGGTAGAACGAAATGTTCCATAAGCTTCTTGAAGCAATCTTTTTTTGTTCTCTTATCGACAAAAGTGAAACCAAGACGTGCCTTCTTTGGCTCATTCCACTCCTGGACGGTGATCGAGACGTTGTCTCTAACAACGGCTCCGCATTGGCTGACAAACTTGGTGGCGTTCTTGCTGGGCTCCAGCGGCCTGCCGGTTTCTTCATCGACAACCTCGATGGTGCATGTTTCGTTTGGTTTCATCGTCTTGGTTGCGCCACGCTTTGACGACGTACTCGATTTTTTCGACGATCCGGCCGAGGGCTAAAATAAGAAAGAGAGTCGCGCGCGTTAGTACACACACATTTATTCAAATCAGTTAGTTTGTATCACCAGACGCTCAATATGTATATATATACCTCGGCGCCGGAGGTGGTTGCTACTTCCAATTGAAGATCGTCGTTTATCGACGTTTCTTCGGCATCATCTTGCTGACGGCGCCCTTCATCTTCACCCTCAAGGTTCGGATAAGAAGAGATATCATCTTCTTCTTCTCCGGTCGGCACATATAGAATATCGCCTTTTATGATGCCGAACATATGGTCTTCAGCGTCCGGATCATAGTTGTCCAGAATCGGGTCAGCTCTATCGTCCGCCATATGTCAGTCCTGAAAACATGTAGTAAAAACAAATTAATTGTGTATATGCCAGCATTATCATATCTCTTCTACATATAAAGAGAGAGGGCGACGAGGGAGGAGAGAGGGGGGACGCAGTGATCGCGTGACCGAGAGAACGGTGGTGGTGGCGAAAGGGGGGACGCAGTGACCGCGTGACCGAGAGACCGGTGGCGGTGGCGAAAGGGGGACGCAGTGACCGCGTGACCGAGAGACCGGTGTGGCGGTGACCGAGAGACCGGTGGCGGTGACCGAGAGACCGGTGTGGCGGTGACCGAGAGGGCGGTGGCGGTGCCATGGGCGAGGGCGGCGGCGGCGGTGACCGAGAGACCGGTGTGGCGGTGACCGAGAGACCGGTGTGGCGGTGACCGAGAGACCGGTGGCGGTGACCGAGAGACCGGTGTAAAATTTTTCTTAAGTTAAAATTTTGATCATTAAGTCTAAATTTTGTTAAGTAAAATTTTGATCATTAGGTCTAAATTTTGTTAAGTCAAATTTTAGTTACATTAAGTCTAAATTTTGTTAAGTAAAATTTTAGTTACTATTACATGTGTGAATTTTTGTTAACCTAACACATTTTTGTTAAGTAAATTTTTGTTATGTCAAAATTTCGAGGGGAGTACAAAATTATTTGTTAAATTTCGAGGGGAGTACAAAATTATTTTTGTTATGTCAAAATTTCGAGGGGAGTACAAAATTTTTGTTAACTATATATTACATATTTGTTAAATTTTGTTAAGTCCAAATTTTAGTTTACAATTTTAATTAACAACAAGTTAATTCGTTTAAGTCAAATTTTAGTTTACAATTTTAATTAACAAAAACAAAAAAAAGAGAGATATGCAGGGGCGCCACGCGTGTGTACTGGCGCGCCCGCGCCTCTCTCTCCCGCGGCCGTGGGCGGCGGCGGTTCGAGCCGCGGCCGGCGCGCGCGCGTGGAAAACCGAGGCCGGCCGGCGCCGGCCGGGGCGGCGCTGGGCGGGCGACGAGGCGGCGCGCGCGCGCGGTTGGCGAGGGCGGCGGCGGCGCCATGGGTGAGGGCGGCGGCGGCGCCATATGGGCGAGAGGGCCGGGGCCGGCGACGCGTTTACGAGGCGCGCGCGGGGCCGGCGACGTACGGTGGTGGGCGGCGGCGACGACTGGGCGACGACGGGGCGACGACGACGAGGCGGGGGCAGGCGGCGACGTCGACGGCGAGGGGCAGGAGACGAACTGGCGCGCGGAGACGAATTCGAGAACGAAGAAGTGTGAACCGCCCCCTCGCGCGCGCGTTTAAATAGGGACCCCCCCTTTAGTCGCGGTTGGTGACCCCAACCGCGACTAAAGGGGTACCTTTAGTCGCGGTTGGCCACACCAACCGCGACTAAAGGGTATTTTCGCCGGGTTTTCGTTTCCCGCGGAAAAATACCCTTTAGTCGCGGTTGGCGAGGCCAACCGCGACTAAAGGGTATTTTTCGAATTACTTTTCTTTTTCAAAATCATAAAATACAAATAATATATCAAAAAAATTCAGAAAAATAAAACTAATTCATTTCAATATGTTAAAAATACAAATAATATATTAAAAAATTAAGAAAAATAAAACTAATTCAATTCAAAATGTTAAAAATACAAATAATATATCAAAAAATTAAGAAAAATAAAACTAATTCAATTCAAAATGTTTAAAATACAAATTATATATCAAAAAAATCAGAAAAATAAAACTAATTCATTTCAATATGTTAAAAATACAAATAATATATCAAAAAATTAAGAAAAATAAAACTAATTCAATTCAAAATGTTTAAAATACATATAATATATCAAAAAATTCATAAAAATAAAACTAATTCAATTCAAAATCTTAAAAATACAAATAATATATCAAAAAATTCAGAAAAATAAAACTAATTCAATTCAAAATTTTAAAAATACAAATTATCAAAAATTCATAAAAATAAAACTAATTCAATTCAAAAGTTCGTTGGCCCCCTCTTCGCGCCTCTTTCCGCCGCCCCCTCTTCCCTCCTCGTCTTCCCGCCATTTCTTCCCTGTCTTCCCGCCTCTTTCTTCCCGCCAATTGTTTGCCGCCAATTTCTTCCGGCCTCTTTCTTCCCGCCAATTTTTTCCCGCCAATTTCTTCCCGCCACTTTCTTCCCGCCTCCTGTCTTCCCGCTCCCATTTTTCCCGCTATTTGTCACTACATATAGGTAGCCCGGCTTGGCCAGCATTATCACATCTCTACAATCTCTCATCACTCATGGCTTCCACCGCACCCACTCTAACCTACCAGCAGGGTGGAGGAGCTTTGCGCCTCGAACTACCCTTGCCCTCCGGGCTACCGCGTCCCCGCCGGCTGGAGCCTAAGCGCCGGCGGCGTGCCGGTCCCTCCCGTCCCTCGTGGTACCGCGCGGCGGGCGGCCATCACGAACCACTACTACCTCGACCTCACGCCGGAGCAACGGATGAATCCCCGCCGGCATCCCGATAACCAGCATACTTGGGACGCCTTCTTCATCAATCGGCGTGAGAGGGCGCTCGCCGAGTATGAGGAGGACGGTCCGCCTCCCGGAAACTTCCACGAGGCCGGCCGTCGGCTATGGTGGTACGGCCGGACTCTGCAGAGCGTCATGGACTACATCACGGCCGGCGATATCCCCCGCCTGCGCTACCCTCGGTTCGAGCCACGAGCGCCGCCCGACGACGGCGACGACAGCGAGCGACGACGACGCCGGCAACTTAGAAGGCGACGACTACCGGCACAACGGCGGCGGCTATGAAGACTACGAGTATGCATATTATACGCCTAGGCAGGAGTATGACTAAATCACTCCAAATTTCATATATGCAGGAGTATGACTTAGTCACTCCAAATTTCCTGTATGCAGGAGTATGACTTAGTCACTCCAAATTTCATGTATGCAGGAGTATGACTTAGTCACTCCAAATTTCATGTATGCAGGAGTATGACTGAGTCACTCCAAATTTCATGTATCATCAGTGCTATCTCGAGTCAATTGAATCATTCGAAAATGGACACCAAAAACATCACGGGTAATATAATTCACATGATTCATTCAACAAAGTTTGGTACAATAAATTATTACACATCATTTCTTCCCTTGTGTCCATGCTTGCTTACGATTGTGCCGTATCCATGGAGCATCCTCATCATTTAACTTAATGCTTGGGTCGGTGTTCACTTTGAAGGGCGGAATTTCACCAAACATATTATAATCTTCTCGACATGTCCGTCTTGTCCTCCACTCCCACGATGTTTCTTTTCCCCGAAAGAACAATGTGGCGCTTTGGATCATCGCATGATGTACCGATCGTTTTCTTATCTTTCCGTTTCCTCGGTTTGCTACTCATATCCTTCACATAGAAAACCTGAGCGACATCTTTCGCTAGGACGAATGGTTCGTCAAGGTAACCAAGATTGTTGAAATCCACCATTGTCATTCCGTATTGCTGGTCCACCTTTACCCCACCTCCCGTTAGCTTGAACCATTTGCACCGGAACAAAGGGACCCTAAAGGAGGGTCCATAGTCAAGTTCCCATATCTCCTCTATGTAACCATAATATGTGACCTTTTGCCCATTCTCGGTTGCTGCATCAAAGCGGACACCCCTGTTTTGGTTGGTGCTCTTTTTATCTTGGGCGATCGTGTAAAATGTATTCCCATTTATCTCGTACCCTTGGAAAGTCGTTATAGTCGAAGATGGTGTCTTGGCCAACATGTACAGCTGATCTACAACCTTATTGTCACTCATTAAATGTTTTCTCAACCAACTCGCCGAAAGTCTCCATGTGGGCCTTCCTAATCCAGGATTCAGGCTTCCCAGGGTTGTCCGAGCGTAAAATATTCTTGTGTTTCTCAAAGTACGGAGCCACCAAGCTGGAATTGGTCAGAACTGTGTGGTGTGCTTCAGTCAGAGAATGGCCGTCCATACATATCATTGATTTCCTTCCGATCGTGCCTTTTCCACTTAGTCTCCCCTCGTGCCGCGATTGAGGAAGACCAATCGGCTTAAGGTCAGGAACAAAGTCAACACAAAACTCAATTACCTCCTCATTTCCATAGCCCTTGGCGATGCTTCCTTCTGGCCTAGCACGGTTACGAACATATTTCTTTAATACTCCCATGAACCTCTCGAAGGGGAACATATTGTGTAGAAATACAGGACCGAGAATGGAAATCTCATCGACTAGGTGAACCAGGAGGTGCGTCATAATATTGAAGAAGGATGGCGGGAACACCAACTCGAAACCGACAAGACATTGGATCACATCGTTCCGTAACCGTGGTAGAACTTCTGGATTGATTACCTTCGAGAGATTGCATTGATGAATGCACATAGCTTCACAATGGCTACTCGAACATTTTCCGGCAGGAGCCCCTCAAAGCAATCGGAAGCAATTGCGTCATAATCACGTGGCGATCGTGAGACTTCAGGTTTTGGAACTTTTTCTCCGCCATGTTTATTATTCCCTTTATATTGGACGAGAATCCCGACGGGACCTTCATACCGCTCAGGCATTCAAAAAAGATGACCTTCTCTTCTTTGGTCGTAGCGTAGCCGGCACGACCTTGAAACCGTTCCGGATGCCGGTCGTCGTGGTCTTTCAAACTTTGCTGGTCCTGCCGTGCTTCCTTTGTATCATTTGACTTCCCATACACGCCCAAGAAGCTTAGGATGTTCACGCAAATATTCTTCGTAACGTGCATCACGTCGATTGCAGAGCGAACTTCTAGGACTTTCCAATATTCTAGCTCCCAGAATATAGATTTCTTCTTTCACATGGCTACGTGCCCGTCAGCTCCCTTCGGAACTGATTGTCCGCCAGGACCCTTTCCAAAGATGACTTTCAAATCCTTGACCATATCAAATACCTCAGCACCAGTAGTGTTCCGCAGTGCTTCGGCCGGTGATCTGCCTTGCCGTTGTAATGCTTGCCTTTCTTTCTTACTCGGATGACCTTTCGGAAGAAATCGACGATGCCCAAGGTACACGTTCTTCTTACAATTTGGCAAATGTACACTTTCAGTCTCATGTAAGCAGTGCGTGCATGCATTGTATCCCTTATTTGACAGTCCCGAAAGGTTACTAAGAGCAGGCCAATCGTTGATGGTTACGAAAAGCAACGCTCGTAGGTCAAATTCCTCTTCTTTGTGCTCATCCCACACACGGACACCAGGTCTGCCCCACAGCTGTAAAAGTTCATCAACTAATGGCCTTAGGTACACATCGATGTCGTTGCCGGGTTGCTTCGGACCTTGGATGAGCACAGGCATCATAATGAACTTCGCTTCATGCACAACCAAGGAGGAAGGTTGTA
The DNA here is from genome assembly GCF_022539505.1 of Lolium rigidum. Taxonomy (NCBI): domain Eukaryota; kingdom Viridiplantae; phylum Streptophyta; class Magnoliopsida; order Poales; family Poaceae; genus Lolium; species Lolium rigidum. The sequence goes on from NC_061511.1 coordinate 44,703,937, forward strand.
GATGCATAGAGTCACGGGCCGTGTACTATGGCTGGAGCTCGCTCGCCAAAAGGATTCATGCCATCCGTACTTAGACCAAATCTTATGTTCCTTGCGTCAGCTGCAAAATCTTTGAACTCTCTCGTCGATCTTTCTCCATTGCGTTCCATCCGCGGGGTGTCTCAACTCCCCGTCCGACTTACGGTCCTCTTTGTGCCATCGCAACAACTTGGCATGCTCTTTGTTCCTGAACAGACGTTTCAACCGTGGTATTATAGGAGCATACCACATCACCTTGGCGGGAACCCTCTTCCTGGGTTTCTGGCCCTCAACATCGTCGTCACCAGGGTCATCGCCTCTGATCTTATAACGCAATGCAGTGCATACCGGGCATTCATTCAAATTCTCGTATTCACCGCGGTAGAGGATGCAGTCGTTGATGCATGCATGTATCTTCAGAACCTCTAAACCTGGAGGGCAGACAACCTTCTTTGCTTCGTACGTAGTGGCGGGCAACTCGTTATTCTTTGGAAACATATTCTTCAATATTTTCAGCAAGTTTTCAAATGCCGAGTCAGCTACACCTGCCTGTGCCTTCCATTTCAGCAAATCCAGTGTGCAGCCCAGCTTTTTCAGACCATCATCGCATCCGGGGTACAGCGCCTTCCTGTGATCCTCTAACATGCGATCCAAATTCTCCCTCTCTTTTCAGTTTCGCAGCGTCTCCGTGCATCAGCAATGGTCCGACCAAGATCATCAACGGGATCATCACGTGCCTCTTCTTCACCTTCCCCTTCACCTTCCCCTTCACCTTCAGCATCCTCCATGAAAGTATCACCGAAATGAGCAAGATAGCTTTCATCGATGAAATCATCCCCTTCTTCATCTTCTTCCATTATAACCCCTCTTTCTCCATGCTTGGTCCAACAATTATAGCTTGGCATGAAACCGTGCCGAAGCAGGTGCATGTGAACATCTCTTGAGGAAGAGTAACCATTCTGATTCTTACATTTAACACATGGACAGATAACAAAACCCCTGCTTGTTCGCATTAGCCACTACGAGGAAATCTTTCAAACCCGTACTAAACTCGCCGGAGAGTCGGTTACCGTACATCCATTGTCGATTCATCTGCATTATTATAATATAAAATATATAATTAACCATCATGCATTTGTTAAACTAACTAGCTACAAACAATATAAATTAAACAATGAACTACACACACATGCACATTTTATCAACGACACATCAAAGGTTCAAGTTGCTAACCGCGATCGAGGAGGAAAAAATAAATGAGAAAGCTCAAGTGTGGCTCCAACACTTCATATCATGTTTGTTTCATGCTCTTGGGGCATTTCATCAAACACCTTATGTGCATAAGAGGAACCAAAAGCAAACCTAACACCCACTTGTGAAGTTTGTGAAAAGAATGGCACCAAATGGCTAAGTGTTGGCTGCTGGATGGGTATATATAGGGGAGGGACTTTAGTCCCGGTTGGCCTGGCCAACCGCGACTAAAGGCCTTCGGGCACCTTTAGTCGCGGTTGGCCTGGCCAACCGCGACTAAAGCCCCCCACGTGCACCGGCTGGCCACCGAGCGCCCTGGGCCCAGGCCTTTGGTCGCGGTTCGCCTCCCGAACCGCGACTAAAGGTCCCATTAGTCGCGGTTCCTACAGCTTCGCGACTTATGGGGCTCACCGGAAGCCTGTTTTTCTACCAGTGAATGCCTTTTGACTCACTTCCTTAACGCAGAGGGACTTGTCTGCTTCCTACTTTGCATCATTATTATTGATGATAGTTGCTCTCACTTTGTGCTACCACTTCTTTAACGCAGAAGAACCCATCCATCCGGCCCCAGCGTAGGCGGAAAGGAAAGGAAGAAAAGCTACCACACTGAAAAGTGGACGGATCCATCCATCCGGCCGCCCACCGAGACAATGGAAAGAAAAGGAAAACGTACGAACAATGTCTCTGTTTTTTTTTCACAAAGATACCGTACGCGTGCATTTTATTCATTTTATTGTACCCGTTATTTTTTTCTCGGACGAATTTTCCGGTACCCGACCAAAGAGAATATGCAGACATCTAGAACTAGTTCACCGAACAAAGAGAATATGCAGTACTATTTAAAGTGGAACAAGCCAAGGACTACCAAAATCGAAATAGAGAAATTGTCGAGATTTCCGGTAAAAAAAACCCTGATTGTACCAGTACGAAGACCAACAAGCCACAGGCTGCTTGCTAGGAACACACTCGCTACTCGACGAAGTCGGCGTCTGTGAACTCAATGAAGTAGCCTCCTGACGACTGCTCGTATCCTGGCGTACGTGTAACATCGGGCCAACGGTTGCCGAAAAAAGAGGAAGAAAGCGGAGCGTGAGTACCGAGGCACATGTACTCAGCGAGACTAGAACTTGGCTATGCACTAGTAGAAAACAGGGTTTTGGTTTTTGGCTCCAAAGAGCATTAGCACCGGTCGAGCTACGAACCCAGACTAAAGGTTGCATTAGCACCGGTTCGTGCGGCCAGGACGTCGCAGGGGACCAGCCGAGCTTCAGCACCGGTTCGTGCGGGACCTTTAGCACCGGTTCGTATCACGAACCGGTGCTAAAGGTTTGTCGCCAGTCACGTGTTAGGCGCGAAACCTTTAGCACCGGTCGGTGACACGAACCGGTGCTAAAGCCCCCATTTGCGTATAAATTCAGCTCACCCCAGCCAGCTCTCTCTCTATTTTTTCTTGGTGGAAGGTGTGAGGGTTGTGTGCTTGTTTGTTTTTCTTTCCCATGCACATGAGATGCTCGATGAAATGTCTGAGAGAATGATGCCGCTTGGTTTTACACAAAACAAAAATAATATGAGGTGCCAGAGCGACACTTAAGCTTTCTCCTCTTTCTTTTCCCCTCGATCAATGTAAGCAACTTCACCCTTTCATTTGTACAGTGGTCATTTCACTATTTATGATGTTTTATAATGGTTTTTTTGATAAACTTAATTATATGTTGTAGATGAACCGGTGGCAATGGATGTACGTTGACCGACGCCTACCCGAGTTCACTCCGGGCTTGAAAGATTTTCTCCGTGTGGCTGAGGAAAACCCACAGGCGGATGGTTTTATGTGTTGTCCATGTGTTGATTGTCGAAACTTAAAGAAATACTGTAAATGGCAATTCCTTCACTCCCACCTGCTTTGGAAAGGTTTCATTGCCATCTATAATTGTTGGACCAAGCATGGAGAATGAGGGGTTATGATGGAAGAGAATGAAGAAGAAGAAGAGAATGATGATATGTACCCTAAATACGATGATATTGCAACGGGGCATGATGAAGATGAAGAGGCACGGGAAGCTGAAGATGAAGAGGCATCAGATGAGCCCGCTGATGATGATCTTCGTCGGGCCATCGCTGATGCACACAGAGAAGCAGAAAGTGCAAACGAGAAGCGGAAGTTAAAGTGCATGTTAGAGGATCACAAAAAAAGTTGTACCCAAATTGCGCAGATGGCAACACAAAGCTTGGTACCACAGTGGAGTTGCTGAAATGGAAGGCAGAGGCTGGTATATGTGACAAGGCATTAGAGAAGTTACTGAAAATAATGAAGAAGAAGCTTCCAAAGGATAACGAATTGCCTGACAGTACGTACGAAGCAAAGAAGGTTCTCTGCCCTCCAGGATTAGAGGTGCAGAAGATACATACATGCATTAATGACTGCATCCTCTACCGCCGTGAGGAGTACGAAAATTTGGAAAAATACCTGGTATGCACTGCACTGCGGTATAAGATCAGACGAGATGACCCTGGTGATGTTGAGGGCGAGCCCCCTAGGAAGAGGTGTTCCTTCCAAGGTTATGTGGTATGCTCCTATAATACCATAGTTGAAACGTCTGTTCAGAAACAAAGAGCATGCCAGGTTGTTGCGATGGCACAAAGAAGACCGTAAGAAAGACATGATGTTGAGTCACCCCGCTGATGGGTCGCAGTGGAGAAAAATCGAGAGAGAGTTCCCAGATTTTGCAGATAACGCAAGGAACTTAAGGTTTGGTCTAAGTACAAATGACATTAATCCTTTTGGGGAGCAGAGCTGCAGTCATAACACCTAGCATGTAACTCTTTGTATCTATAACGTTTCGCCTTGTTTTTGCATGAAGCGGAAGTTCATTATGATGCCAGTGCTCATCCAAGGCCCAAAGCAACCCAGCAATGACATTGATGTGTACCTAAGGACATTATTTGAAGAACTCTTACAGTTGTGGGCTAAACCAGGTGTACATGCATGGGATGAGCACAAACAGGAGCCATTTGACCTACGAGCGTTGCTTTTCATGACCATCATTGATTGGCCTGCTCTTAGTAACCTTTTAGGACAGACAAACAAGGGATACAATGCATGCACGCACTGTTTAGATGAGACCGAAGGTGCATATTTGGATAAATATAAGAAGGTGTACCTGGGGCATCGTCGATTTCTTCCAAAGAGGCACGTCGTGAGAAAGAAAGGCAAGCATTTCAGAGGCGAGACAAATCACCGGGAGATGCTTGACCTCCGTACTGGTGATGCTTTACTTGATATGGTCAAGGACATAAAAGTAATCATTGGAAAGGGTCCTGGCGGTCAATCTGTTCTGAATGACGTCGCTACCGGACACGCACCCATGTGGAAGAAGAAATCTATATTTTGGGAGCTACCCTATTGGAAAGACCTAGAGGTCCGCTCTTCAATCGACGTGATGCACTTGACGAAAAATCTTTGCGTGAACCTGCTAAGCTTCCGGGGCATGTATGGGAAGACAAAAGATACACCAGAAGCATGGGAGGATTAGCAATATATGAAAGACCCAAAAAAAAAGCAAGAACAGAACAAGATGGATAAAGGGCGTCACTTAAGTCCTACCAGCTACGCTCTTACCAAAGCAGAGAAGAAAATCTTTTTTGAAGTCCTTTACAGTATCAAGGTGCCGTCTGGCTTCTCATCAAATATAAAGGGGATTATAAATATGGCAGAGAAAAAATTCCAATATCTGAAGTCGCATGACTGCCACATTATTATGACGCAGTTGCTTCCGGTTGCATTGAGGGGGCTTCTGCCAGAAAATTTTCGAATACCCATTGTGAAGCTATGTGCATTCGTCAATGCAATATCTCAAAGGTAATCAATCTAGCTTGTCTGCAAAGGTTACAGAAGGATGTGGTGCAATGTCTTGTTAGTTTTGAGTTGGTGTCTCCGCCATTTTTTTTCAATATTATGACGCATCTTCGGTTCACCTTATCGAAGAGATTGCCATCCTCGGTCATGTATCTCTACACAATATGTTCCCCTTCGAGAGGTTCATGGGAGTCTTAAAGAAATATGTTCATAACCGTGCTAGGCCAGAAGGAAGCATCTCCAAGGGCTATGGAACAGAGGAGGTCATTGAGTTCTGTGTTGAATTTATTCCTGGCGTTAAGTCAATTGGTGTTCCTAAATCGCGGCATGAAGGGAGACTAAGTGGAAAAGGCACGCTAGGAAAGAAATCAATGATATGTATGGACGGGATTTCTTTCACTCAAGCACACTACACAGTTCTACAAAGTTCCACCTTGGTAGCCCCGTATGTCACTGAACATAAGAATATTGTACGCTCCCAACACCTGGGGCAGTCAGAAGACTGGATTACACATTAACATATGCAGACATTCGGCGGTTGGCTGCGAACCCATCTCATGAATAACAACGATGTTGGAGATCAGCTGTACTTGTTGGCCGGGTCACCATCTTCGACTGTACCGACTTTCCAAGGGTACGAGATAAATGAAAATACCTTCTACAGATCACCCAAGATAAAAATTGCACCAGCCAAAACAGTGGTGTCCGCATTGATGCAACAAACAACAATGGGAAAAAGGATACATATTATGGTTAAATAGTGGAGATATGGGAACTTGACTATGGACCTTCTTATAAGATCCCTTTGTTTCGGAGCAAATGGGTCAAGCTGGACGGAGTAGGGGTAAAGGTAGACCAGCTGTACGGAATGACAATAGTGGATCTCAACAATCTTGGTTACAAAGACAAACCATTCGTCCTAGCCAATGATGTGGCTCAGGTTTTCTATGTGAAGGACATGACCTCCAGAACAAAGAAAAGAAAACATAAGCAAACGAGCTCATCCGATGAGCCAAAGCGTCACATAGTTCTTTTAGGGAAAAGAAATATCGTGGGAGTCGAGGACAAGACAGACATGTCAGAAGATTATAATAAGTTTGGTGAAATTCCGCCCTTCACAGTGAACATTGACCCAACCATCGCGTTAAATGCTGAAGATGCTCCATGGTTACAGTCGAAGCGATCATAATGTATTATTATCCTGCACCTTGAGCTTTTACAAAAATTCTTGAGCATTATATCCTGTACCTGTAGTTCAAATCTGGCTGGCCTCCTGCCGATTCGGATAACTCATTTTTGTGAAAGATTTTTTGTGATACCTGCAATTCTCCAAGTTTAATATTTTTCCTTCCAACTATGACACATAATATGACACCGCGCAAAGGTTTCGCATTGTTTGGATCGTTTTGAATTTGTTATGCTCATTTCAAACTATATTCTAAACGACGGGCATGAAGATCCTTTTCCCGGGGCGGAGTTTCGCTAAACTTGCACTGGATTTCTGATGAAATAGCACGTTGTGAACCCAAAAAAGATTTTTACAAAAAATCTTGAGCATTATATCCTGTACATGTAGTTCAAATCTGGCCGGCCTCCTGCCGATTCGGCAGGAATTTGTCTTTTCCATGAGGGGTGGACGGAAAGGTTCCAAATACACCGGTTGGGAAATTATCCATCTTAGGTGGTCTAGTATTTTTAAAAATGTGTTGCTACCAATGTGAAACTTTAATTTGGTGGTTGCTTCACACCCCGTTTTTGGCACCTCGAAAATGGTAAATGAATTTTTCCTGCGACGAAAAGGAAAACTTCCTCCTGCAACATCGTAAGACATCCCAAGATGCACATGTGTGCACAATATGGGCACATTATCACAAACTATGCCCCGATTCTGTCAATAACGTTGGTCGTTTGACCTAAATGCCATGAAACCTCGAACGGGATAGCTCATTTTGTGAAGGATTTTTTGTGATATCTGCAATTCTCCAAGTTTAATATTTTTCCTTGCAACTATGACACGAAATAGGACACCACGCGAAGGTTTCACATTGTTTGGATCGTTTTTGAATTTGTTATGCTCGTTTCAAACTATATTCAAAACGGCGAGCATGAAGATCCTTTGCCCGGGGCGGAGTTTCGCTAAACATGCACTCGATCCTTGATGAAATAGCATGTTGTGAACCCAAAAAAGATTTTTACGAAAAATCTTGAGCATTATATCCTGTACCTGTAGTTCAAATCTGGCCGGCCTTCTACCGATTCGGCAGGAATTTGTCTTTATCATGAGGCATTGACGGAAAGGTTCCAGATACACCGGTTGGGAAATTATCCATCTTAGGTGGTCTAGTATTTTAGAAAAATGTGTTGGTACCAATGTGAAACTTTAATTTGGTGGTTGCTTCACAAAACACCCCGTTTTCGGCACATCAAAAATGGTAAATGGCTTTTTTGTGCGATGAAAACGAAAACTTCCTCCTGCAACATCGTAAGATATCCGAATATGCACATGTGTGCACAATATGGGCACATTATCACAAATTGTTAGAGGAGATAGAGGCTTCCAGGGCCATGCGGGGAAATTTTTCCGAGGCAGAAATTCCGAAGATGTCCTAGGGCGTGTGCAGCAACGACATCTTCGAGAAGCTCCGCCACGGGAGATTTCCCAACCCTTTCTGTTAGAGGAGATGGAGGATTCCAGGGCCTTGCGGGGAAATTTTTCCGAGGTGGAGCTTCCGAAGATGTCCTAGGGCGTGTGCACCAACGACATCTTCGAGAAGCTCCGCCACGGGAGATTTCCCAACCCTTTCACCAATACTGTTAGAGGAGATGGAGGCTTCAAGGGCCTTGCGGGGAAACTTTTCCGAGGGGCGTGTGCACCAATGACATCTTCGAGAAGCTCCGCCACGGGAGATTTCCCAACCCGTGCACCAACAATGGAAAGAAGCTACCTACTTGCTTGTTGAGCTGCTTCCGATTATCGACGCTCCTTTTATAGGCCCGGCACCACTTCATCCTTCGTCTTGTTCCTCCGATAGGGCATCGTGCGCTACATGCCTTATCTCACCGAGCAGTGCGTGCACCCACGCGTCCTTATCCTGCCGACAACTTTATTCCCGGTTGGTGGGTGCAACCGGGACTAAAGGTTGCCCACCTTTACTCCCGGTTGCACCCACCAGCCGGGACTAATGGCAAAATGGTTGGTGGGTGCAACCGGGACTAAAGGTTACCCACCTTTAGTTATATTTTTTATTATTTGTTATAGTTATAATTTATAGTATTTTATTAGTTATAATTTAGAATTTAGAATTATTTATTAGTTATAGTTATAATTTATAGTATTTTATTATTACCTATAATTTATATTTATTTATTAGTTATAGTTATAATTTTATTGGTTTTTAGGTATAGTTTTTATCATTTGTTATAGTTATAATTTATAGTATTTTATTAGTTATAATTTAGAATTTAGAATTATTTTTTAGTTATAGTTATAATTTATAGTATTTTATTATTACTTATAATTTATAGTTACTTATTAGTTATAGTTATAGTTTTATTGGTTTTTAGGTACAGTTTTTATTATTTATTATAGTTATAATTTATAGTATTTTATTATTTAGAATTTAGAATTTAGAATTATTTATTAGTGATAGTTATAATTTATAGTTTAAAAAGCCGGGAAACATTGAAAGTTCAAAAATTATTTGAAAATTTAACCTTTAGCACCGGTTCGTGGATGGAACCGATGCTAAATGGTGCCCTTGGCGCCACCCAAAGGGCAGCCAAAAACATCCTTTAGCACCGGTTCCAGCCACGAACCGGTGCTAAAGGTTCCTCCACTTAAATAGTCGCGCCTCCTCTCTTCTTCCTCAGATCGCACATTCGCGAAACCGCTAAGGACCAGATGCGCGAGGAGACGAACCACGCCGTCAGGCTACCGAAATTTCGCGCCACCGCCGTACGCGCCGCCGCCCGCGCCGCCCGTCCGCGCCGCCGCCTGCGCCGCTGTTTCGCGCCGTCTCCGCGCGCGCCCGCCACCGTACCGTCCTCGATTTACGCCGGCCGGCCTCTCCGCTCGCGCGCCGTTCTCCGCCGCCGGCCCCGCATGCCGCCGCCACTATCCGTGCCGCCGCCTCTCTCCTCCGGCCCGGCAGCCGGCAAGGTGAGGAGAATTTGCTTTTTTTATTTAGTTTTTATTTACTTTATTAATTTAGTTAGTTTAATTGTGTTAGTATATATTAGTTAGTTCAATTGTTAGTTATAGTTATTCGTTAGTTTTTTTAGTTAGGTTTTTTAGTTAGGTTTTTTAGTATATATTTGTTATTTGTTATAGTTTATTTGTTAGTTTATTTTAGGTATATATTAATTAGTTATAGTTTATTTGTTATTAGTTTATATATTAGGTATATATTAGTTAGTTTATATATTAGGTATATTAGTTTATATTAGGTATTAGTTAGTTTATATTAGTTTATATATTAGTTTATATATTAGGTATATATTAGTTAGTTTATATTAATTTATATATTAGGTATATATTAGTTATAGTTTATTTCTTCGTTTATTTTAGTTAGGTTTATTTGTTAGTTTATATTAGTTATAGTGCATATTTAGTAACACTTTGTCATTCATTTGTTAAGCTATGTATCGAATACTTGCCATGTTAAATTGTTTATTAGTTTATTATGTATAGTTACGATGCCGATACCACACCCACGTCGAGTTGGACTGGGCCGTGGCACCGTCATGGAGCAGATGACCGGCGATGTCCGGGACCGGGCTCCGCCGGGCTGGCACTGGGAGGTGTTACCTTCCGGGGTGCGCATCTTGGTGAGGAATCCGGGTCCCGTCGTCGACCCGGATCTTCTTTGGTGGCGGTCGCGTGGACCACGATCGGTGCGGAGGGAGCCAGCCCCCGAGGAGGTGGTACAGCGGCGTATCTGAGAGGAGGATGAGCACGTCCGCCGTTACATGTATGTGTTGGACACCATGTATAGGGGCGGATGGGCGGTTATGCAGGGATCTCATATCAGGTATGATCCGGTTGCTATTCCGTCTCTTTGGATGACCACCAGGAGAGGCTCAGCACCCGGTCGATGTTGAGAGGAGTACTCTTGTTGTAGCGATGTATTAGGGTTAAATAATAAATGGACCCGAGCTATATGTGCAACTCCAATCTTTGATCATATTTTGAGCATTATCCATAATTAATAGCTATATATATATGTGTAACTCTAATCTTTGATCATGTTTTGAGCATTATCCTTAATTACTGCTTCGTTGTGTTTATAGCATTAGAATAACTTGTAAGTCTTTGCATAAACTATGGAACGAGACCTAGAAAAGGAATACATCGTCCAGGACATTATCCGTAATGATGAACATGTCACCTCGCTTTATCTGAACCAATCCGGTGAGGGAGACGAGCAAAACCGTGGAGATGGCTCTAGTCAGGGAGATGAGGAAGACCAAAGAGATGGCTCCGGTGAGGGAGAAGGCGACGACTCCGATGAGGGAGAAGCTGATGGCAAGGTGTATATATATTAATTAACTAAGCCTCTAGATTTGTGCATATACATATATTAACGTTGTTTCTTCTTTTAGACATCCCGATCGAGCAAATCTACTGCAAGTAAACGAGGCGCAGCCAGAAGGTTGGAAGATCATGAAAGGTTCACCATCACAGAAATCGTTGATGATGGTGAACCGATTGCTCCCGTGGGAGTTCTTGTTAGGGACAGCATCCCGATCACCACTCAAGAGCGGAAGAGACCAAAGACGGAAGGAGTTACTTACGTAGACACGAGATCCAAAATTACGCTGTTTAGGAAGCTCCTGGTAAATTTCACCCTACCGGAGCCAACTCAGGATGAACGTGAGAATGACAGGCCATACCCTGAGGATCCCGAGCTGAATATCGTACAGCGAAGAGTCAAGAAGTGGGCTCTTTTGAAGATGGCAACACAGTTCAACAGCTACAAGAAAAAATTGGACAACATGTTTGTCAAGCAAAAAAGACTCCGGATTTCACTGGACCCTATGAGAAGATGAAAGACCAGTGGGATGAATTTGTGGTGTACAAGACATCGGAGAGAGCAAAGAAAAGGTCAGAAACTAATAAGAAAAATGCTTCTAATAAGATATACTACCATATTTTGGGGTAAGGAGGCTACAAGGCTGGCTGGCCAAAGTGGGAGAAAATGGAGGAAGAACTAATTCGTAAGGGGATCCAGCCAGAGGTATTGAAATGGAACCAGCAGGCAAGGGATTGGTTTTACGCATATGGGGGCACGTTGAACTCACAAGGGAACTGTATATATACACAAAGACATAAGAAAACCCCACTTCCCATCGAAGCCTTTAGAAATGTTGAAAAGGAAGTTGAAGAGGGGAGGTTCCATCCCGACAGAGAGAAGGACGAGCTCGCACGCGCCCTTGGGAATCCTGAACACCCAGGACGAACACGAAACCACACCAGGCTCCAAACCGTGGTATATTGGGTTTCCTGCAGAAACGAAGAAATATCCCGATAGAAGCCATCAGAGGAAAAAGGATGTGGCTCAAGAACGCGTTTCTAAGTTAGAAGAGCAAATGAGGGAGATAATCTCAAGCTCCCACTTGATCAGCCCACCTCAAGCTAATCTGGAGATTGAAGCTACATTCAATGCTACCGGCCAGGGATCTCAGCGGAAAAGCAGCATGGCTTCCACGGAGCTGCCGGGTAATGATGCAGATGTGGATCCGACGATGGCTCCTCACTACCCTGTGGATCATATCACAGAGTCGACATCTTGTGAGATACATGTCAAAGTGATGAACTTATCGCTCAAGGCGGCGGTCGGCTATGTCATACCCGTTGTACCTGATCAAAGATACCATTACGGACCGGTTCCACATGGCTACGCTGTTACCAGAGTGGATCAAGTTATGGATGGGTATGCGCCGCTGAAGCTTGACTAACCTGCCGGTGGCGGGGATTTGCTAGAGTTGGGAGAAGCCAAGAACACTACAGTTCTATGGCGAAAGGAATTCATTATGATTCCAAACTGGACAGCGCCAACAAGGTCTCCGTCGCCTATCCCGTACTCTCCACCGCGCTAGCATTCTCCAAGGCTACATCCATCTCCAGTGCGTCAGCTGTCTCCGCCGCTGCATCAGCCTTCTCCGTCGCCTCTCCCGTATCTAGCGCGCCTGCCTTCTCTGCCGCCACATCAGCCTTCTCTGCCGCTGCAACCCACTAAGTCTCAGAGCCAAAAACGGAGCGCTCCGGCAATGAGTCGTAACCGATCACCCAAACGTTGACAAGATCCCCTCCCAAGAGTACCTAAGGTTCCTCCCAAGAGAACTTACGACTATACAGAAGAGGGAAATGCGAAGATCGTAATGGCACAGTACATGGAAAAAAAATTGGCAAGAAAAAGCCCGAGCCCAAGCCCGAGCCGCCTATACCTAAGGAAAAACAGATGAAAATGATAAAGAACCTTTATCAACCTGAGCCAAGCCTTTCATCAAACTATGACCGCTCTATTCGCAAGTCAAATGAGGCAGCAAAGGTGCGGTCGAGAAGTAGAAAGGCAAAAGGGAAACCACTTCCCCAACTTGGAGACTAGAAAAACTCGTGCTCCCCGCTCCAAGTGTATCGCGATGCCCTGGACTGCCTTGATCCGGAGATGGTAGCACTATACAAAGATGAAGCAGATGCTTTCTGTATGAGTACTCCTGAGTACTTAAGCCGCCTCGAGTTCCCTACGGGTGATGTCCAATTAGCATACAAATACCAGTACGGGAAGCCTCTTGTCAGATCTGAGGAGTTGCAGTATCTATCAACACAACTGTGAAAACTGCATAAGTTGTACTTGGCTGCATGTCAGGAAAGTCAGAACTAGATCATGCTCGCAATCAAAGATGAGCACTACGGGCGTGGAGATGACGTGATAAACATCAAATTTTCTGAATTATTTCAGTTATTCAATCAAGGCGCCCTTGACAAATCTATGATCAGTGCCTATTGTCTGTAAGTATTATTTATGTAATTAAGTCTCTACTGGGGCTCATCTATTGCATATGCATAACTATACTCACTATATTATGCAGAATGAAGATCCGCGAATGCCGAATTGGACAAATCTATGACATTGGGTTCATTGACCCATATACCGTGCATGAGCATAGTGTCCAACGCTATCCCAAGGACACGGAGGATAACTTGGTATCAGCGTTCAGGCAACACGCACACAAAAGGGAAATACTATTTCCTTACAACTTCTCGTGAGTGTTACTGTCTTGAACACATTAAATCTGTTTCGCTTACTCCATGTTAAGTGTAATTGTTGAGTTATGCATGTGCGCAGGTTTCACTTTATCCTGCTAGTCATTGAACCTGACGCCGGAGTAGTAGAAGTCATGGACTCGAAAAGTAAACCCCTTGCGGCGTGGGGGGACATGGCTGATATCCTCCAGAGGTAATTTCAATCATTATGGCTTTATATCGGCAACATTCGTTTTTTTCCCGATATCAAGTAATTCATGACTCTTTTGCCAGGCAGAGCTTGGAAACGGTTCACCAAGAAGGCTCCGGGTGTGTGGAAAAACGAGCTTGAACTTAAACCTATACCGGTAAGTACTACTAGCTAGGCCCGCGCATCTCTTTGATTCTAGTTTCAATACCATTACCATCCTTGATTATTATTTTGATTGAACTCTGTTCTCCTAAAGTGCTTGAGGCAAGTAGACGGGAATAATTTATGTGGATTCTACGCTTGCGAGTTCATTCGCCAGACGACCCACCAGTGGGGGAGAATTTTAGATCAACTTGAAGTACGTAAACAACATTCATAATTTTATTTTGTCACCATCGATCAATTGTGTTGTGCTTCATTCATATATATATATATATATATATATTGATCACCTTCTTTAAATTATTAGATCGAACGGTTGCGGGACGGTCTTCTAGCAACCGAGCGTGTACGAGCAATTCAAGAAGAATTGGTGGGATTCTTACTTGAGCAAGTCATAGATCCAAACAGAGAATACCATCAGCACCCAATCAATTTTGAAAATCGATGATCCATAGAAATTCTATTGTACACATATATATGCATGAACGTGTGTACCGTACCATTATGTAATATGTTCGGCCAAGCACGATGAAAGAGGTCACTTCGATCTATATATTCATAATGATGTTTTTGTGTAATATAATGGTTTCCTATATGTGTGCATTATAACGTGTTTCAAATGGGGCGTGGTGGAAGACTCTGCCGCGGCAGCGTTCTGGTGAACTTCCCTGCCATGGTAGAGTCTGCCGCGGCAGCCCCAAAACGCTACCGCGGTGTTACGAACCGGTGCTAAAGGTCCTCCGCCCAGGCGCTCGGTTGCCGGCCACGTGGTGCCCCTTTAGCACCGGTTCGTAACTGAACCGGTGCTAAAGGGGGGGCTTTAACACCGGATTCGTTGCACTGGTTGGGCAACCGGTAAAAATGGCCTTTACCAACCGGTGCTAATGCCCCGTTTTCCACTAGTGATGCATGCCGGGCTATATGGTGGAGTTTAGCGGCAGCAAAGCTTGAACAAACTTATAGAGACATGCTACAACTTCCGTCTATTCAGAGAAGGTAAGAGAGCGCATAGGTACCAACTAGATACTACTCAAGCATAACCCAGGTAGATACCCATATCCCCTTCACACGAAGCGAAGAAGCAATGTACAGGCACTCACACGGTTGATAAGTTTTATTTGGTATCCGTTGTAGTAATTCTAAATTACTACGCAAGTTATTAGCAGGTTATTAGCAACAAGTATGCGGTGTAAGTTGTTCTATGATCGAGTTAAACACCTCCAAGTCGTCCATAACCATGGACACGGTTTTCCGTAAAGATTTACCCTACAGGGGTGCACTACTGGTCCCATACACGCACGTTCTATCCTCCAACCAGACGAAGGAAAGATATCACGACAAGAATGTTCCCATCTCTACAAGAAAGTGTAGGGGGGCCACCCCACTAAGCTACTGACAAGGTATTCACTTGTCAATGCCTACAGATTGTAGACTAGGGTTTTAGCGGAAGTAGAGGGCAAGTAGATCTCGAGAGTTTCAGCCGGAAAAGTACTCGACTGCTAGAAAACTAGGGTTATGTTGACAATGAATCGATCCTTTCTTTGTCCCTCGACTCTCCCTTATATAGGAGGCGGAGCCGAGAGTTTCGTAACATACAAGAAACAAAGTCTGGGAGACTCTTTGAGTTCCACCCGTAATAGCTACAAGTCATTATTTCTAATACAACTCTATGTTTCCAAACTACTCCACAACTGGGCTTCCGGGCTTTATAAACTTCGGGTCGTGGGCTTTCAATAAAACCCCGGGTACCTTCTTCGGCAGGCCCATTGGGGATGCCTATGTCAGTAGCCCTCGAGATTTTTCTTGAATCAAAGAATCAGGGAAAATCTCCATCATTACAATAACACATAATTTTTTCAAATAATATTATAACAGCCATATGTTGTACAGGGATAATGGTAGTTGGGGCTGGTTCATCTGACGGATCAGGTACCAGTTAACTGCTCTCATGGCAATCCGCAAAAACCTACTTCAAGATCAAGTCCCTGGACATGATCTCGGGATACTGGTGTAAGTTCGACATGTGCTGCTTAAGGTCTTACCATATGCCGAACCCCAGTTTATGTTTTATCGGGTACCTAACGCGTCCATTTGGATTTTTCTTCGAATCTTGTTGATACGGAAAAAGTAGCAAAGCGCCGTCAGAGGCGGTGCCACGCCGCGCAGGACAGATCCTGGGGACTTACCTTCGCAAAGTTTTGCGGCATTCAGAGATTAATTCGCCACTGAAGCGCTCTGAGAATATATTTGTCGAGTGCCATTTTCGGCTGCTGGAATAGCACATCTATTCGAGTCAATGGATGACTTGTATATTGTTATCTTATCCTCCCGATGGGAGTATATGAAGAGTTATTTTGATAACTCGAAATATGCTCGCCGAGACTTTTTGAATTTCATCGGGCACGCGAACAGCGTTCCCGATGGGAGTAGCCCCCGAGGCTACAGCCAAGTGCTTGTACTTGGTTGTAGGCTCACCTTTTTAGCACCTGTGTCGCTATATTGTCATTTCTTCTGCTTGTCTTATCTTTATCGGGTGCGCGACCAGCGCTCCCGATGGGAGTAGCCCCCGAGGCTATAGGCAAGTGCCTGTACATGATTGTAGGCTCACCTTTGCAGTATCGCAATTGCTATATTGTCAACTTTTTCCAATGCTTCAATCTTTATCGGGTGCGCGACCAGCGCTCCCGATGGGAGTAGCCCCCGAGCATATGAACAAATGCTTGTATTTGATCATAGGCTCTCGCCTTTTCTTTCTTGCCATACTCGAGGTTTCCTTCTTTCAAAAGTAGCCCCCGAGCATTTGACCAAAAACTTGTATTTGATCAAAAGCTCACGAAGTTATCATCAATCCATCTCTGTCGCCAATGTTCAAAACAGCACAGTCGAAATTTCTCTCTTTTAAAGTGACATCAGTGCTGACAATAGCCACGACCGCTGTATCGGGAGAATGCGAGTTCTGTCCTTTCACTGACCTGTGGACCCACGATCTGCAGCAGTTTGACACGTTACACAAGTGGGGGGCACACGTCCTCCGTTTTTCCTGGCACGCGCGCTGTAGCGCCTGTCCAGTTCCATCGTAGTAAAAATACGTTTTTACCCCTGAACCACGTGTAAAGCATCAAGCCTGTTACTGCTGCATCCAACGGCGCGTCGATTCGCAGGCTTTCTATAAAGGACCTTCTTCTTCCTCCGTTCTCCCCTTCGCTGCGCCGCACCTTTGCTCTCTCTCTCTCAAATCCCCATTGCCACAAAACGCTCCTGCACCTGTGCCTGCTTCCTTTTTGCAGTCACTCCCATTGAATGCCGCCGCGGTCAAAGCTCACCAAGCACACTTCCCCCATGGCGACGGAAGACCTGAGGCTGTCCGAGTGGGAGAGATCCAAGATCTCCAATCAAGATGCGAACCTTCTCAAGAAGCTTGGGTTCATGAAGAAAGAGAAGATGCTGATCTTCCCCGGCGAGGAGAGCTTCCCCACACCGGGCATCGGATACCGGGTAACATTCATCGACCATCTCATCCGCGGTTTATCCACCCCTATCCATGAATTTCTCCGTGGATTACTCTTTGTCTACGGGCTGCAGCTGCACCAGCTCACGCCCAATTCCATCCTCCACATTTCTATCTTCATCACACTCTGCGAATGCTTTCTCGGGACCCCTCCTAACTGGGGCATGTGGAAACGCATTTTCCTTGTCTGCCGCAACAGCTCCCACAACACCGCTTACAATGTGGGTGGTGTTGTTATCTGCGTCCGCCTAGATGTCGAATATTTCGATGTCAAGTTCCCTGACTTTGTTCAAGGGTGGCGCAAAAGGTGGCTCTACATCCGCGAAGAGGACATCGACTCGCAAGAATACAACATAGCACCCTTTGATGGTAACGAGAAGATCCTCCGACGCCGATCGTGGGACCCTGAGGCCACCGACTAAGAAAAAATGGCGACAGAGGCACTGATGAAGCGCATCTACGAGCTTCAGAATACCTGTGGCAAGGAATTATCGGGTATTCAGATTACCGCGTATTTTCTTAGAATCAGGGTGCAGCCTCTGCAGGCTCGCAAAAACCCTCTCTGGTTGTATGCTGGTGACAAAGACTGCGACCGCATATCCAAGGATCTTTCCGTGAAAGATTTGGAAAAGCTTGTCCGAAGAATCTCGTCGCTGAGCAAGAAAGACGCCATTCCGACCTCTTGTCGCGTGGAACCGTATAGCGGAACCCACGCCCTCCCCAAGGTAAACTATCTTTGTCCTCCACGAATTTCACTTTTTCGACTGCTATGTTGCCGAATTCATTGATGTAATTTCTTGTCGATATATCTTTTTCTTCTGTAGAAGCATCAAGTTGTATCTTCGCTACCTCCCCTTCCTGAAGGTGGGGAAGTCGAAGAACGAACCATTGTTACCGATGACACCCAGGGTATTTCTCGCCCTGAGAGTGAAGTCGCGGGATCTCATAAATCCGCGGCTTCCTCTGAAAGAGAAACTGCATCCGAGGCTTCCCAGTCAGCCCATTCACCTCCTTCCGCTGTTTCACCAAGGAACAAAAGGAAGAGAGGTGATGCTGAAGACACCGGCACCTCCAAGCTTAGCAGTTCGCCTGTCGAAGAAACTGCTCCAGAGGGGACTTCTCCCGAAAAAGAGGGGACCTTCGACGCTTACAATGATGCCCTCGTGAGCTCGTGAGTTATCTTGTCGTCTTTTTCTCTTTATGTACTACGTGGTGAATATTCTCATGCTATCTTTTGTACACAGTGGCGATGAAGAAGAAGAACCCGCTGTCAATGTGACTGCTCCTATGAGTACATCACAAACTTTGGTTTTGTCAGAGACTCATCCTACGGCGGAGGAAACCTCGCCTCCTGAACAAGATCTTCAAAGGTCGACTCCTGCCGCCAGCCCCCGAGCCTCCTCGCCAAAGAGAGCGAGGATTGAGCTTGGGGAGGAGCACAACATAGTTGGGAGTTCGGCGACTTCCCCTTTGGACGATGTAAGTATCCTTTCCACTCCTGTGTGTATTCTCTGCCAAATGTTTTTGCCACTCTAATTTTTCCCGTCGTCCCCTATTTCCGTAGTCTATTATGCAACACTTCATTAGTCTCGGCACCCAATTTATTGGGTACCGCGACACCGTCAATGGTCTGAAAGGTATGCCGACAAATGAGTAAACTATCTTGTTTTTGTTAGGTACAATCTAGTACCCCTTTTTATTTTTGACTCATGCTTTGATTTATTTCGACAGAGGCTCTCGTTACAGCTAATAAGCGTGCTGATGACCTTGCCGTCAAGTTAGAGCAAAGTGAGAAAGCTCGCCAGAAGGCTGAACAAGATGCTGCTTCCGTTGGAGATCTTCGAAAGAGACTCCACGAGGCTGAAGCTGCCTTGAGCGATAAAATCACTCAACAAATTGCCCAAGAAAAAGATGTCAGTGGCCGCTTGGAGTCGCAAAATCGTCTTTTTGCAAGTAAGCCTGGAGATCACTTATACTCTGGTTTTCGCTATCATTGGCTTCTCCTCACACTTATCCATAATCCGAACTTTTGCTTTAGTAGGAAAAATGGGTCAAGATTTCGAACTCGAGGAACCTGAAGGAAATCATCTTCGCGACGCCCTCTCCTTACTAGAAATTCATGGGGATCTGGCGCGTCGCACTATTGTCGACGCGAAAACTGCCTTGACGCGCCTCTTCTCGTACTTCTTCCCGAAGAAAAACCTGCCCAACACCTTTGCTGACCTTACCAAGTACTTCATTCCTGAAGAAGATCTTGGACTGGCTCTTCGACAAGAAAGCTTGAAGATTGGCGTTGAAGGCACCATAGCTTTGGTTGCCGAAAGCCTGCAAGACGTCGACTGGGCGAAAGCTGGCGAAACAAAGAGGATGCAGACGGAGAAGTGGCGAGCCTTGATTAAAGCTGCCAAACCGCACTCGAAGAAGATCCTCTCCTTTCTCGGATACAAACCAGCTCCTTCCTCCAGTTCCGCCAAGCCGGAGGTCAAGTAGACCAACTTACTCCTCCGTTTACTTTCTTTCTTTTGGTAGATGTCGATATCTTTATGATATGCGACTAGTGTCATTGACTCACTAAGAGTTGACCTTTTGTAATGGACCATCACTTGTAAATATCCCCACTTATCAATGAAAAGGAGTGATCCTTTGTTTGGTTATTGATGTCAACTTTTTCTTTCTTTCAGCTGATATTTGATAACTATTCTAAGACTGCTGTACCACCCTCTGCTTCTCCTGCGACTTCTTACTCCAAACGGATAGCTGACGATGTTTTGCTGGATGACTCCTCGTCTGTGAACCTGAATCAACTAGAAATAGCTGAACTTCGACAACAACTCCAGGCCACGAAGAAACAATCCCTTATTATCATGGAACAATCACACAAATCTTCCGAGCGGGAAAAAATGGCTCTTCAGCAGGCTCAAGAAGCCTTGAAGTTAAAAGATGCTGCCGTTGCCGAGGCTTTGCAAGCTACTTCTCGAGAGAATTATATGCTTGACCTGCTGACCGACGTAAGTCTGGATATGGCGGGTAAGTCTCACCACATGCGTTCTTTTACTTACTTTGCGTACGAGTTTCCCGATCCTCATATTTCTTGATACGGTTAGGTTCTTTCTTGGATGCTGCTGCCGAAGACCAGCGTGTTGATGCGAGGGCCGAGATTCTCGTTCGTCTTGCTCAGCAGAACAACTCCAGCTTTTGGTCTTCTGCGGACCGAACCCGACAAATTGTACGATTTCAAGATCGTGCTTCCCAGGTTCGGGAATATCTCGACTTCTGCACAAAGACACTCGCCATGGTTTACAGCGCCATGTTTCCTCGGAATCTGCAACCCAAGACTCTTCCCGAGCTGATAAACAAGTTTAAAAGTGTTCAGCGAGTCCATGGATTTGTGAAGGCTCAATTGATGGCTGGTGCTAGGTTCTCTATGATCATGCTCCAGATCTGCTACCCGAAACTTGATATGTCCAATGTTGTTGATCTTTGCCATGAACGCTTAAAGAAACGAGAGAGGAACGTCGACAAGATCAACGAAGTGGTGACGCCCATAGCCGAAACGATGATTGACGATCTTCTTCGGATGGATGCTGCATACTTCTCAGAGAGCCATTATGCTGATTCCATGGGTGCTTCTGCGGGAGAAGAAAGGGTAAACATAGATGACCTTTTAGGGGATGATTGAGGTTCTTTTCCTTCTGTCAATTTTTTCCTGAAATACAGAGATATCTTGTATATTGCGAGAAATATATTGTAAGTTACGAGAACTATGTATTTTTTCCTTTAGCCCCCGAGTATATTTATGTTATTTGCGAGGTTTTTAGACCAAGGCAAATTAATTGAGTCTATATTGTAAATACCGAGTATATATTGTGTAACTCGCGGGTTACAATCCCCCGAACCTGTCAAAGAAAAAGATGTATATCACCAATATCTTTACTATATTGCAGCATCGCGAGCCCGCCTCATTAAAAACCTTCCAGCCCCACTCGGTGCCCTGAAAGGAAAAGAGTGCGTCTGAAAACTCGCGAGCGTTTCAGTACATTGTATGTTTACATGCATCTATTATGGTTTGTAATGAATGATGTTCTGTGATATCAATCTATTATGTCTCGCAAAAACAATATTCCTGGGATTGCTATGTATGGCATAATAGGCATCTGGACTTAAAAATCCGGGTGTTGACATCCGGTAACCCCGCAGATCTACCCCTTTGACCGGCCTCCAATGATAGTTGACCAATGACCTTTTGTAGCTACTAGGTATAAAATGATGTGTCCTAGATAAACCATATCTCAAGATTCCCTCCGGTGCTCAAGGCAAAACAACACAAAAAGCAGCACATAAAGTATCATGCATGCAAACATTACTAAGTACATAGAGGAAATGATGCAAACCCTAGAAGCAAAAAACCAAGCCCTTGAAGTGGCCAAGCCTATGGAAAATATAAAATTGAGGCTATGCCGATGGTTATACCGTCGGCATAGCTTTGACGTGGCAAAAGTGGGCGGGACACAGAAATTGTGGAGGCCAAATTGGGTGAAAATAATTTCAGCTACGCCGAAGGGTATAACCGTCGGCATAGCTCGGACTTGCCCGGGCTAAGACAGCCCCTAATGGCAGGAGCTATACCGACGGTTATATCGTCAGCGCAGCTAGGGGACCAAACGGCCGGTAGCCTGGAGTCGCAGGGGCACGTCGAAGCCCGACGGTGCAAGCTACGCCGACGGTCACTGTCAGCATACCTGGTGCTATACCGACGGTGAAGCTATGCCGACGGTGACCCTACTGACATTGTCCTGGTACCCCTGGTTAGCACGTCCTTGGTTATCTGAATCAGATCATTGCACTGGAACCAATATACTTGTGTCCTGGTACTCCTGGTTAGCACGTCCTGGTACCCCTTTTTTTGTTTTGAATCCCAGTTAGCTCAGCTTGTACATTTTCCAAATATATACTTGTGTAGTGAAAGTTTTGCAGTGTACTACATTAATAAGAATATTTGGTTCGGAACAAATCATGCTGTTGTTGCTATTGATCGTCTAGTACTTTGGTCCGCTAGTCGTCCTTTTGTTGAACTAGGACAGTTCCAATACTTATGTTTAGTCCTGGCAAAAGAAATAAGAGAGCATGTATGTTAATGTTAAAATGAGTAGGAATAAAACCTATACAGATATCCCGATGTGAAAAGGAAAAATAACAGCTGACACTAGTGGAAAACAGGGCTTTCGTGCAAGCCTTTTG
Source organism: Lolium rigidum (assembly GCF_022539505.1). Classification (NCBI taxonomy): domain Eukaryota; kingdom Viridiplantae; phylum Streptophyta; class Magnoliopsida; order Poales; family Poaceae; genus Lolium; species Lolium rigidum. Next base: position 44,726,423 of record NC_061511.1, read on the forward strand.
TCGCGGCCGCGTCTGGAGCCGCGACAAATGGCCTGGCCACGTCGCCGCGAAACCTTTTGGAGCGCTCCGAGCCTTTTGTCGCGGGCCGTATCACGACCCGCGACAAAAGGGTTCTGAGGCTTTGTGCCGCCTGCTGGCACCCCTACAGCCCGCGACAAAAGGTCCAGGCCTATATATACACACAGCCAGCCCCCCCCCCCCCACATCCCTACATTTTTTTCCTTGGTGGTGAAATGTGGAGGTTTATGCTAGCTCTTTTTTTTCATGTGCACAAGAGGTGTTTGATGAAATGTTTGTGAGGATGCCACTTGATTTTATTTGATAAGATTTCTCCTCTTTTTGATCCTAAAAGGTTAGCAACTATTTTCTCGTATACATAGTCCGTACAATACTAATTTTAGCATGGTGATTGCATCTGATACATAATTGTACTTATGATGCAGATGAGTCATCCATGGATGTACGGTAACCGATGTGATCCCGCTTTCAGAGAGGGCGTGAAATCTTTCCTGCTTGTGGCCGAGGCCAACAAGTCGAAGCAAGGTTTTATGTGCTGTCCATGTCTGAAATGTAAGAATGAGAAGGATTACTCTTGCTCAAGAGACATTAAGAGCTACCTGCTTCGGTTCGGATTCATGTCAGGCTATAATGTTTGGACCAAGCACGGAGAAGAAGGGGTTATGATGGAAGACGGCGATGAAGAAGAAGATAACGATGACCAGTACCGATCAATGTTCTCTGAATACGATGATACCGCAATGGAAGACAATGAAGAAGAAGGAGGTGAAGAACGGGCACCAGATGATCCTGTTGATGATGATCTTCGTCGGGCCATTTCTGAACCAAGGAGAGACTGTGGCACAGAAAAGGAGAGGTTGCAGTTCGACAAGATGTTAGAGGACCACCAAAAATTGTTGTACCCAGGTTGTGAAGATGGGCAGAGAAAGCTGGGTAGCGTATTGGAATTGCTGAAATGGAAGGCAGAGGCCGGTGTGACTGACTCGGGATTTGAAAAATTGCTGATAATATTAAAGAAGCTGCTTCCAAGAAAGAACAAATTGCTCGCCAATACGTATGAAGCAAAGAAGCTTGTCTGCCCTCTAGGATTAGATGTGCAGAAGATACATGCATGCATTAATGACTGTATCCTCTACCGCGGTGAAAAGTACGAGAATTTGAATAAATGCCCGATATGCGGTGCATTGCGGTATAAGATCAGAAGAGATGACCCTGGTGATGTTGAGGGTGAGCCACCCAGGAAGAGGGTTCCTGCGAAGGTGATGTGGTATGCTCCCATAATACCATGGTTGAAACGTTTGTTCAGAAACAAAGAGCATGCCAAGTTGTTGCGATGGCACATGGAAGAACGTAAGAAAGACGCGATGTTGAGGCACCCCGCTGATGGTCGGCAGTGGAGAAACATCGGGAGAGAGTTCCCGGATTTTGCAGGTGAGGCAAGGAACTTATGGTTTGGTCTAAGTACAGATGGCATGAATCCTTTTGGGGAGCAGAGCTGCAGTCACAGCACCTGGCCCGTGACTCTATGTATCTACAACCTTCCTCCTTTGTTGTGCATGAAGCGGAAGTTCATTATGATGCCAGTGCTTATCCAAGGCCCAAAGCAGCCCGGCAACGACTTTGATGTGTACCTTAGGCCATTAGTTGATGAACTTTTGGAGTTGTGGGCCGAACCAGGTGTACGTGTGTGAGATGAGCACACCGAGCAAGAATTTGACCTACGAGCGTTGTTATTCGTAACCATCAATGATTGGCCTGCCCTTCGTAACATTTCAGGACAGACGAACAAAGGATACAATGCATGCACACACTGTTAGATGAGACTGAAAGTAAATATTTGGGAAAAAGTAGGAAAAATGTGTACCTGTACAATCGCCGTTTTCTTCCGCGCAGGCATGCCTTAAGGAAAAAAGGCAAGCATTTCAATGGCGAGGCAGAACACCGTCCGAAGCCTGTCCCCCGTAGTGGTGCTGATGTATTTGACATGGTCAAGGATTTAAATGTTATCTTTGGAAAGGGTCCAGGCAGTCAACCTGTTCTAAAAGACGCTGACGGACACGCGCCCATGTGGAAGAAGAAATATATTTTTTGGGAGCTAGAATATTGGAAAGTCCTGGAGGTCCGCTCTGCAATCGACGTGATGCACCTGACCAAGAATCTTTGTGTGAATATTATAGGTTTCCTGGGCGTGTATGGGAAGACAAAAGATACAACAGAAGCACGGGAGGACCAGGAACATCATAAAAGACGAGACGGCAATCATCTAGGGAAGTTTGAAGGGCCTGCCAGCTACGCTCTTACCAAACAAGAGAAGGAAATCTTTTTTGAAGCCCTATTCAGTATCAAGGTTCCGTCTGGTTTCTCATCGAATATAAAGGGAATAGTAAATATGAAGGAGAAAAAATTCCAGAACCTAAAGTCCCATGACTGCCACGTGCTTATGACACAATTGCTTTCGGTTGCATTGAGGGGACTTCTACCAGTAAATGTTCGACTAGCCATTGTGAAGATATGTGCATTCCTCAACGCAATTTCTCAGAAGGTAATTGATCCAGAAACTTTGTCAGGGTTACAGGTTGATGTGGTCGAATGTCTTGTTAGCTTCGAGTTGTTGTTCCCACCATCCTTCTTCAATATTATGACGCACCTCCTCGTTCACCTAGTTGAAGAGATTAGAATTCTCGGTCCTGTATTTCTACACAATATGTTCCCCTTCGAGAGGTTCATGGGAGTCTTAAAGAAATATGTTCATAACCGCGCTAGGCCAGAAGGAAGTATCTCAAAGCGATACGGAACAGAGGAGGTCATTGAGTTTTGTGTTGACTTTCTTCCTGACCTTAAGCCGATTGGTGTTCCTGAATCTCGGTATGAGGGGAGGCTGACTGGAAAAGGCACACTAGGAAGGAAAGCAACGGTGTGCAGGGACAAGCTTTCTTTCAATCAAGCACACTACACAGTTCTATACAATTCTAGCTTGGTGGCTCCGTACATCAAGAAACACAAGAATGTTGTATGAGAAATAAACCCGGGCCAGCCCGAGTCCTTGATTACACGTCAACACATGAATACCTTCGGCAGTTGGTTGCAAACACATCTCATGAGTAACACCACTGTTGGATAGCAGCTGTACTTGTTGGCCAGGTTACCATCTTCAAACATATGTACATTCCAAGGGTACGAGATAAATGGGAATACATTTTGCATGATCGCCCAAGATAAAAAGAGCACCAACCAAAACCGTGGTGTCCGCTTCGATGCAAAAGACGAGAATGGGCAGACCACCACATATTATGGGTACATAGAGCAGATATGGGAACTTGACTATGGACCAACTTTTAAGGTCCCTTCGTTTCGGTGCAAATGGGTGAAGCTCAGCGGTGTACAGGTAGACGATAAGTACGACATGACAACAGTGGATCTCAACAATCTTGCATACATGGACGAGCCATTCGTCCTAGCAAACGAGGTGGCTCAAGTTTTCTACATGAAGGACATGTCTAGCAAATCGAGAAAAAGAAATCAACAAAAGAATACATCAACCGAGGAGCCAAAGCGCCACATAGTTCTTTCGGGGAAAAGAAACATCGTGGGAGTGGATGACAAGATAGACATGTCAGAAGATTATAATAAGTTTAAAGAAATTCCGCCCTTCACGGTGAAAATTGACCCAAGCATCTTGCTAAATGATGAAGATTCTCCATGGCTACGGCGTAGAAGAAAACCACAGCACTAGATGGCGATGTTGGCGATATTTAAACCTCTAATGTAATAATGTATTCTTAATATATAGTTCCCAAGACTGTTGGAGGAGATGGAGTCATTCACGGGCTTGCAGGAAAAATTTCCGAGGCAGAAATTCCGAAGATGCCATAGGGCGTGTGGACCAAGGACATCTTCGAGAAGTTCCGCCACGGGAGATTTCCCAACCCTTTCCTCCATCCATGGGGATGAAACTCTCCCTACCTATGTTGGCTTGTTGAGCTGCTTGCCATGGTGTATTGATGCTCCTTTTATAGGCACGGCGCCGCTTCTACTTTGTCTTGTTCCTTCGACAGGGCCTCGTGCGCTACATGCTTTATCTCATCGAGCAGTGCGTCCACCCACGCATCCTTATCCTGCCGTCATCTTTAGTCTCGGTTGCACCCACCAGCCGGTACTAAAGGTTACCCACGCGTCCTTATCCCACAGACAGTTTTGCTAGATGACACAAAAACCACCTTTAGTCCCGGTTGTACCCACCAGCCGGGACTAATGGTTGCCACCCCCAGATAAGGCCCTCCCAGATAAGCCTCCCCCAGATAAGGCCCCCCATCTTTTGTCCCGGTTTGAGCCCCCACCCGGGATGAAAGTTTCCCGCGCCACTGCGTTCCCGCCTATTTTCTTCCCACGCTTTCCGCCGCTTCCCGCCATTTTTTCACTATATATATGTAGGCTTGGCCTCCATTTACATATCACATCTAGACTCATATCTGCAAACCTCATCACTCTCTCCCATGGCTTCCATCGTATCTCTAACCCCCCGGGAGGCGGAGGCGCTTTGCTCCTCGAACTACCCCTGCCCGCCGGGCTACCGCGTCCCGACCGGCTGGTTGCTGAGTGTCGGAGGCATATCGGTCCCTCCTGTCCCTCTAGGTGTGGCGCGCGAGATGGCCATCACGAACCACTACTACTTCGAGCTCACGCCAGAGCAGCGGAGGAATCCCCAGTGGCATCCCGACTACAGCCCGACTTGGGACAGCTTCTTCATCAATCGGCATGAGAGTGCGCTTGCCAGGCACGAGGAGGACGGCCCGCCTCGTTCGAACTTCAACGAGGCCGGCCATCGGCTGTGGTGGCGCGGCCGGACTCTCCAGAGCATCATAGCCTACCGTGGCCCCCGCCTGCGCTACCCTCAGTCCCAGCCCACGCGTGCTCACCCGCCGAGGTTTGACTACCGCGACCCCGATGCCAGCGACGACGACGTCGGCGACTACGACGACTACAGTGGCGACGTTTATAGGGCTAGGCACGAGTATGACTGAATGACTCCAACATTCGAATCTGGCCATGTATCTTAATTTTCAGTTGAGCTCTGTACTTTAATTCCAGTTCAATCGTAATAAAATTTCTCATCATCAGCGTCAGCCAGGATGAAGCCACCAAAAACGACTTTATTGAAAACAACCCACAACGACTTTATTGAACTAAAACAACCGACAATGACTTTATAAACTAAATTTAAAATAAAACAACCGACAACGACTTTATTGAAAATATAATTAAAATAGATAAACGACTAATCTAGCCTCTACTCGTCGTCGGAGGTTGTCTACGTCCAAATGTCGTCCCACCGAGGGTCGTTTTCGGCCCAAGTTGTGTTCGGGTTGTCGAGCTCGAACTCGGCGACGGCCCGACGGTGGCGCCTGTTGGACCTGCGCTGTGCCCTGAGGTCAGCGAAGAACGCGTCGGTGTTGTCGACGTCGTTGGGGAACTACGCCCTCCACTGGCGAATCAACTCCTCATCGTGCTCGGCGATGGCGATCCGGCGCTCCACCTGGCGGTGCCGGCGACGGTCCTCGTCGTCGATGAGGCACGGCGCTGGCGCGAGCAACTCCGCCTCCTCTAGCGATTCGACGTCCGGGAAGTTCATGTCACGCCGTGGCCGCCGAAATCGCCACGCGGCCGCGTCGTAAGCGCGCGCCGCCAGCTCCGGCGTGTTGTACGTGCCGAGGGTGAGGCGGAAGCCACCGGCGCGCATCTCGGCGTAGAACCTACCGTTCGGACGCGCTCGGACGCCACGGAAACCGGACGACCCGCGACGGCGCGGCTGCATCCCGGAGATGAATGAGCGGAGGCGGCGGCGACGTGTGGTTGCACGCGCACACGGCGCTTTATAGCGCACGCGGGGCATGGCACGTGTAAGCCGCGGCTACATGTCGCACGCCGGCGGCGGCGGGGCGAGGCACGTGGAAGCGGTGGCGACACGTGGCCAGTAGAAAAAGAAACAGAAAAGGGGGGGCTGATACGTGGCCTTTTCATCCAACGGCTCCAGGCCGTTGGATTAAAACAGCCGGAGCTGTTGGATGCCAAGGCCACGAATCAGCCCCAACCCCTTTTGTCGCGGGTTGTGGCTCGACCCGCGACAAAAGACCCCCCCCCTTTTGTCGCGGGTCGTGGCATGGCCCGCGACAAAAGGGGGGCCTATTGTCGCGGGCCGTGCCACGACCCGCGACAAAAGGGGTCGCACTATAAAACCCCCACGCATCGCGGGGCGAGCCATGACCCGCGACGACTGGAGGCCAACCCTAGTTTCTACGCCGCCAGGCTGCCAAAATCCCGCACCGCCGCCGCCTTCGCCGCCGGCATCTTCCGCGCCTCCGGCCGCCGCCCCCGCCACCTCTGCGCCGCCGCCCTCCGCCGCGCCCGCGCGCGCCGCCGCCCTCTCTCCGCGCCGCCAGCGTCTGCCGCGCCGGCCTCAGCCGCGCTGGCCTGTGCCGCGCCGCCGCGCCTCCGCCCTCTACCGTGCCCATCTGCGCAGGTAGCCACACCGCCGGCCGCCGGCGCCCGACCCTCTTTTTTTTAAGATTTTTGTATTTAGTTAGTCAGTTAATTAGTTAGTTAGTTAATTAGTTAGTTTAAGTTTTTTGTAAGTTTTTTGTAAGTATTTTAGTATATATAGTTAATTAGTTAGTTTAAATTTTTTGTAAGTATTTTGTAGTTAGTTAATTAGTTTAAGTATTTTTGTATATGTAGTTAGTTTAAGTTTTTTGTAAGTATTTTGTATTTGGTTAGTTTAAGTATTTTAGTATTTAGTTAGTTAATTAGTTTTAGTTAGTTATTTAGTTAATTAGCGCGAAAACCCGACGCCGACGCCCTCTCCCTCTCGCGAACACCCGACGCCGACACCCTCTCCCTCTCGCAAACACCCGACGCCGACACCCTCTCCCTCTCGCGAACACCCGACGCCGACACCCTCTCCCTCTCGTGAACACCCGACGCCGAGACCCTCTCCCTCTCGCAAACACCTGACGCCGACACCCTCTCCCTCTCGCGAACACCCGACACCGACGCCCTCTTCTCCCTGCTCCATGCCGCCTTCCCCTCCTTGAGCCTACCCCATCCGTGGTTAGGGTTAGGGTTTGGTTAGTGTTTGCTTAGGGTTAGGGTTTGGTTAGGGTTTGGTTAGTGTTTGCTTAGGGTTAGGGTTTGGTTAGGGTTAGAACATGTACTTATCGATTTAATATTTTGCAGAAACAATGGATCCATTCCATCGAGACTTCGAACAGGAAGACATAGTCGAGGACATAATCCGTCAAGCCGATCTAGATGCCGACGGCTCCGGTGATGAAGAAGCCGACCGAGATGCCGACGGCTCCGGTGATGGAGAAGCCGACGGCTCCGGTGATGGAGAAGGCGACCGAGAAGCCGACGACTCCGGTGATGAAGAAGCCGACCGAGATGCCGACGGCTCCGGTGATGGCGAGGTATACGATCACTAGAGCCATTAATGGAATTCTATATGTACATGTCTATAGATTAATTAATTTTTATTCTCTTAGGCCTCCCAAGATAAGTTGGAGAAACGAGGCCCGGCAAAGAAGTTGGGCAAAAATGACCACTTCACAATTACATCTATATCACCTAAAGGCCAACCGGTGGCACCCGCAGCTGTCGCAAGGACATTTAAAAATCAGTGCGGAGTTCTGGTTAGGGATCGCATCCCGATCACTATTAGAGAATGGAACAAGAGCAAGAAGGTGCCCGAAAGTGAGGTTGCCGATAGGTACAAAGGCAAGCTTTTTGACGATCTCATGGCACATTTCACTTTGCCAGAATTGGAATCACAGACTGAGATGGACAAGCAGAAGCAGCTAGTGAAGAAATGGGCTCTTCAGAAGATGGGGGAACTTTTCCGGGCGTGGAAGAACTGGTTATGGGCAACTTATAAGGTGGAGAAAAAGCCTCCAAAATTCAAAGGCTATCTATCGAAGCAGGAGCATAACTGGGACGCATTTGTGGAGTACAAGAGCTCAAAGGATGCTGTGGCATTGTCAAAGAGAAACAAGAAGAATGCAAGAGAAAAGGGCCGACTTGGTCAGCAAAGAGCGGCTGCATCAACTACCAACGCATATGCGGAATTTGCATCAGTGGTACCTTGATGTGTGCAAGGTGGACCAAAGATACATCGTGGCGAATATCCCAGAAGAATATTACTTCCGAAGGGAGGATCTCCATATTAAGATTTCCGAACTCTGGCAGTTATTCAACTTTGAGGCCCTCGACAAATCTCTCATGAGATGCTATTGCTTGTAAGTTGTTAACTACATATAAGTTCCTGTTCATTCAGTTGTTCTTGTCCATTGCATATACTCATTATATCTTATGTGCTCTCTTATGCAGACTGAAGATCAGTGAATGCAGAAGTAATAAGATAATCAATATTTGGTTTATTGACCCAGATAAAGTACATCATGACACGGTAAGGGATAAAACCGACGAAACGGGGGGAAACCTACTAAGGTTTATAGGGGAGCAACATTTCTGTGATTCAATACTGTTTCCTTACAACTACAGGTGAGAGTCTTACTGATCTGTTGTGCACATTCAATTTTTCTTACTCGATGTTAAGTGTAATTCATGACGTATATATATATATATATATATATATATATATATATATATATATATATATATATATATATATATATATATATATATATATAAACATTTGCAGTTTCCACTGGATTCTGCTAGACATTCAAGTTGATAAGGGAATAGTTGAAGTAAGGGACTCATTGAGTAGAGGCCTGGAAGGGTTCCGCGACTTGCAGAAGTTGCTCCAGAGGTAATTTCAATCGTTGCCGCGCTATATCTTTTGTGAGATATCAATTAATTATCCACTCATTCAATCATTTTTTTTTGCCTAGCAGGGTTTAGAGAGTTTTCAAGAAGAATCATGCGGGTAACTTCGCAGAGAAGCTAACATTTACTCATGTACCATGCGCCCAGCAGCCACAGGGGACGAATCTATGTGGATACTACGTTTGCGAGTCCATTCGCATGTTAACCACTGAGAAGCACAACGATAATAGATTCAACGTAACCAATAACATTAACAACTTTAATTTACTATCGTCAATATTTCGTTATCAAGTTTGATATAGTCATATTCATCTCATTTTCCTATATAGGTCGACTTCATGCGGGAGAAGCTCCAACCACACGAACACCTACTAGGAATTATGGAGGAAGTGGCGGGACTTCTGATGAGAGAAATAATAGACGACAACGGCTTGTTTAGTCCAAATAGGCGCATCAAATGATCCCCATGTAATAGTTCAAATAGACGACGGGCTTTAGTCCCGGTAGTCGTGAGCTCCATGTATATGTAAGGGGAATCTACGAATAGACTTTTGCTTCCAATATTTGTTTGCTCGATCTATATATAATGAATGATCGTGTACAGCTTGTAGTAGCGTACAAATATATGCAAATTTTATTTTAAAATGAAAAAATGAAATAAAAGTGGGGGCGGTGGCGGGGGGGTGCTGCACCCCTCAAAACCTAAAGCAGCAGCGTTCTGCGCACGGCACGTAGAGGGCCTTTTGTCGCGGGCCGTATCACGACCCGCGACAAAAGGGGGTGTCCCCTGCGCGCCCCGCGCCTGCCACGTGGTGGACCTTATGTCGCGGGTGGTAAGCGACCCGCGACAAAAGGTTGGGCCTTTTGTCGCGTCTCCGTTATCGCAGCTGACCGCCCGCGACAAAAGGGTCTTACGGCCCGCGACATTAGGCATGTTTTACACTAGTGTGACAAAACTCCTGGGCAAATAAAGCGGATAGAATTATAAATTCAGAACACTAGGGGCAAGAGCCATGATTACTTCTTAAAATAAGAAGATATATTGTTGTCCCCAGAATTAGTCTATCTCTTTGCAACCAGTTGTTTACCACGGCTGTCGTTTTATTTGAAGCCCTTTCTTTAGAAATTTGATATCCAATAGTGATGTTGTCGTTTGCTAAGCATATCATTTAGTGGGCTCAGTAGATTTGACTTGGCATTGCTTAAGTTTGAAGCTGACTAATTTCTCTCTCAGGCATACTCCATCTGCTTTTCTATTCTGATGTAGTAATATATACAGATGCTGAAGTCAAAAGTCATCATCCTGTGTTGGGTATTGGAGTCTTGTCCTTTTTTTTTGTCAAGGAGAGGTTGAACTATGCTGAAGTCATCATCCTATGCTAGCTGCTTCTTGTATCAGATCTTATCTTGTGAAATTCGTCAAAGTGCAGATTCGTTTGTGAGTGGCACTGTGTATGAGGATTGTTGAACTGCGAGTTATACTATGCATTTTCTGTCAATTTGCACATTTAAAGCACTATCACTGTATGGGGTTATGTCTTATTTTACAGGTAATGCAAATGAGTTGGCAATGTTTTGCCGGAATGTTGATTTATTTCTGTTCCGGCAAATTTTTGGCACTCGGCGTCAGCTTTTTTAGCAAAGGTCATGCCAAAAAATTTCCGTGATTTTTTTGGTTACTAATACCTTTAATTACCCTCTAATTAGTGTTGACCATTTGGTCGATCGGAAACCGCAACGATGACGCCGCCGCTGGGTCTTCTCGGCAAGGAGGCCAAGAAGGAAGTCGCGTACAGGAGCACTACATGCAGATATTTTGTGGACGGAGGGTGATGGAGGGCCGTTGAGGCCCCCTCATACCGACGAGGATATGCCATCAGCTAGTAGCGATGATGATGGTCAGGGTAGCAGCGACGATGAGATGGAGGATGTCGAGCAAGAGGGCAATGGTGATGAGACCACTACTAGTGGTGCCGCCGGGGATGGCAACGAGACCACTACTAGTGGTATCCAAGCCAAGCATCGATGGAAGGATAGGCGCCCAAACACGGTCGGCACCGTCCGGTCCATAGTCAAAGAGGTGGACCCCGCCAGTGGTTTGCCTACAGAGCCTAAAAACGTCGCGAAGTGGTATGGCCTCCAATGCGCGGCAATCCTTCGAGACACCGTCTCGCTCAATGAAACGAACATTCGACATAAGACCAAACAACATTTGTGCATCCTCCTCATTTCGATGCAGCACACACGATACCAGTTCCCGGACGACTAAATAACCAGGATCTCAGGAAGAATATTGTGACCACATGCGCCTCGGCAAGTTCAGCAAAGCCTTGAGCTCTTGGAAATGTATGGTGAGGGCAATGATTCGTGAGGGTGATGATTTCTCTGAGATCCAACGCCACTTTCCTCGGATTACGGAAAATGACTAGATGATCTTCCTGGCCAATGAAGAGCTAGCTGCAACCAAGAAGCACCAGGAGTGGGGGAAGGAAATGCGCGAGAAGAACATACGTAACCACAGTCTCGGTTGCCATGGTTACGATGGAAAGGAGCCCATTTGGGAGAAGGAGGACGCGGAATTTATATCTTAGGCCCAGGAGAACCCCATCGACTGGTACCCCGACCCACTGTCCAAGAGATTTATCAGGTCCTGGTACAGTAAAGTAAAAGAAACCGGGGAACTTGTCACGGGCCCCAAGGTGGTGAAGGATGTTGCTTTTGTCGTTGACCAGAAGGTGAAGGATGTTGAGGAAGTATTGGTAAGGAATTTACCAGCTTAATTAGATTCTACTCTAGTCGATTAAATTCTAGTAGTAACATTTCTAAATGGTTCACGTTACTTCTACAGCTAGCAGAACAAGTAGCTTCTGCGACGGAGCAAAGATCCTCATCCCAGGCATCGGCGAATGGCCCATGGGACAAGCCTTTTACCAGGGCACTAAACAAGGTAATGGACAAGCCGTGTTCAAAAAGGACGCATAAAGGCCATGTGGTCGGCGCTGGAGTAGGTCGCAAGTAGTCTTATTATTACCCTGAGGACAAGGAGGCCAAGGAGGCATGAGAGGAGACGAAGATGCTAGAGATGGAGGAACTCAAGAAGGAATTGGGTAATGTGAAAGCAGACATACCACTGATGAACGAAACTTCAGTGGCAAAGATGGTCAACTCCATCCTTACTACGTTGACGCAGTCGGTCGCAGATTGGATCGACGGACGCCAACAAGGGCCGGCCCCGATTATTAGCTTAGGCTACAGCAACTCTTTCAATGTGGCGCCAGCTCAAAATCCACCTGTTATGGATAACCTGCCACCAACCCTAATTCTGGTAGGGAGGATGCGCCAGCCGCCAACAATGCACATGCTAGGGAGGATTCGCCGGCCATCACCGTGGCGCCTAGCAGCCCCTCCGTCTCTTGCACGCCCATCCCCGGTCCATCAACATTAGCCAAGCTTGATGCCATCATGGTAATTAATTAAGTGTTGCAAGACTTCAATAAGCTATTTACTTCATCCTTGCCCTCTCTGACGTCCTACATGTTTTCACATACCATGGAGGTAGGATCCACCTTGCTATTGAACGTGAACAACAAGTTGAAGGATGTTGCGAAGGGAAACATCATTAGTCCACGCGTCCGCGTGTTCACACCGTGCCTATGCCCCCTGGCATGTTTAGGGTTTCCATGCTTCGAGTATTAATTAACGGGCTATGAAGATTTGGATCCTCCTCATCAACCCCTCAACGCCGATAGCGAGCTGAAGCTAGGTGGATGCTTGAATTAGCCCTTGCTATGGCAGAAAGCCCTAATTCGGCTGGACCCTATCACCACCTCAGGGTCGGCGGCATGCAAAGGCAAGGTCACTCCACCACCAGTATTGTCAGCGTTTGTGGTGGCTGATGATCTTGCCGAGCACGCGGCGCAGAACGACAACGAGGTTCATCCCATCGATGTCTTCATCGCTGATTTAGATGAGGAGGCTCCTCGTGATCTACCCGATCAACGTGATCCCCCAGAGAAAGCTCAATGCTCGAAGCGACTGTTGAATTCTCAAGAAACACCCGAAGATGCCTCCTTCACTGAGGATCAAACAGATACGCAATTTGTGATGAGCCCAAACACAGTCCATGGTGCGGACGCCGAGGCGCTAAGACAAGGCGTCACTCCCACGTACAGGAAGAGGAAGGGACAGAAAAGAAAATCAAAGAAAGATAGTCCCCTAACTATTTGATCCGGCCTCAAGACCGGATACCCATCAAGTGGCAGGAGATTCATTGGTTGGGTGAACCGATCCTGCTGCCACATATCATAGAAGCCCTAACTAGGGATATGAGGAGCCTGCATGACGATGTTCTGCTGATGCATGTAAAATGCGTACATGAACTTTATCCTTTATTAGAATGAATTCCCACATATTTGCAACATATATGATGACAATACCATGTTTTACATTGATTTATGGGGATTTACCAATGATCCTGTTTATTTGGTTTATAACTCAGCAGAATAGGAATTCCATGTTTTGTGTATTTTTTTTCTTTCAGAGACCTATACGGAGTCAAATTGAGCTAGGATTTTTGGAGCATCATTTTTTCATCGGTAGAAGCACCCTGGGACTTGGAAGCACACCTGCAGAGGCCTGAGGCCCAAAAGAGCCCAGGTGGCACGCCCAGACGTGTAGGGCGCGCCAACCCCTCTCGTTTGGCCGCCGATCATCCAAATCGCTTGATTATTTCGCCCACCGACGTATTTTGATCTAAAAACCACTATATATATGGCCCCGAAGGGTTCTCGGGAGGAGAGCGCCGCAGAAACATAGAAACACAAAAACGGAGGCTGCAGCAGCGAAGATTGAAGGGGGAAACTCCGCTGGGATCGCCACCGGAGGGATCTCCACCTTCTCCAACGTCTTCCTCATCATCACCATGATCAAGGGAGAGTAATCCACCTCTGGACTACGGGTTTGTGGCAGTAGCTTGATCAATTTCTCTCATTTCTTTATAGTTCTTAGTACCATATGAGCTGCCCAACATGATTATGGTCATATTTGTAATACCTATGTGGTGGATATTTATTCTATGATATGATACTATGAGATTTTGCTATACTTTGTGTAAGCTGTATTGATAGATGCATATTATGTACCCCGTTCTTAAGTATTGGTTTTGATCCAACTTGTATGCAAGAACGTGTGTGGGGTGATGTGTGTGTTAGATGGAATAGCATGGTTTTAGTGATTGAATAGAGACAATATATTCTTGATCTATTATGGTTTTGCCCTTTTTTTTGCTATCTCACTAGGGATAAAGTGAATGTATGTGCTATGTTCATTACGTGACAAAAGTAATGATCTTGTTTGTTCAAGGTAGCATATTTGATATTCAAACATCATGTCAAAGTTCTTATAGCTATGGTCTGTTAATTCTTAATACAAGATTGCTTGAAGTTATTCCTATCTTGTGGAGTGTAAGAGAGATGTGCTGCATCATCTCTATGTTAGGACGTGATGCCCATATGAATGCTTATCTTATACATGTTAGAGTTATTGTCTTCATATTTCATTGATGAATTGTTATTGTCCACTACAACTTAAAAGAGAGAATAGTCAAGTGAACCCATGAACCCCGATCCAATTTTAATCTTAAGAAACACCTTTCCATCACTTTTATCTTACTTTTTATTTGCAGCAGTATTTTAATCCGAAAATACAAAATATCTATCTTTCTTATTTGCACTCCAAACCCCAAAACAAATAAACATTTACTGCTTTTACTTTGTTTATTTCAGTTGCTTACTTTAGTTACTATTTTATTTACTTTTACTTACACGAAACCTTGTGCTTGAAAACTACACGGTGGAGTTGGAGACACAAGGCTTTATTTTATTTTGCAGGATTGCTAGAAGAAAGGAGGGAGAGACAACTCTTTACGCCATTCCCCGAGAGTTCGATATAAACCCTCGAGTCACCCTTGTGGGGAAAATACTCTGCTGACATAACACTCTGCTCCCAACGTCAAATCTAAATCTCCCTCGTACCCGGTCTTCGTGGTCAAGGTGCCAAAGGGCATGGGCTTTCTCGATAAAGACCCCGCGGAGGTGTTCTTCCTGAGATTCGATGGCATCTTCAACATGTTCCACCTGCAGTGGCTCCACCCAACCTTGGTCCGCCTAGTTGCGCTCAGCATGGCGTACCAGATCATCAGAGAGAATACCCCCGGATCACGATAATGGACCCCTACTACATGCTTGTGAGCAACTTGCGCAACCCTCAGGACCGGGTGATTGTGACAAAGGAGATCGAAGAATTCTTGGTGGTGAATAAGCAGAAGGAAATCATTCACCCGCCTTACTTTCCCGAGTAAGTCATTCGCTAGCCGCCATAACATGCTTTCGTAGATTTCCATCATTATTTTGCCTGTGCGAAAGTTAATCCGAGGATGATGGTCTGTTTGAATTGTTTTGCGCAGAGACACATACTACACCATCATCGTTCTGTACCCACAACATTCACACGTTGTGTATTTCAACTCGGGGAGTGCGACACGGAAGGACTACACCAAGATCAAGGGTGTTCTCGATGACGCTATCACCGGCTTCGCCGACAGGGAATGCCCCCTCAAAACAGAGAAAAGAAGGTGAGGCGCCCTCCTATGCAACCACAAAACGGATTTCCCCTGTGTCAAGCAGCCGGCAGACAGTGTGAGGGAGGCCTTCTACGCCATCCATCACATGCAGGAGTTCGTACGGGATCAACGTCAGCTCTTGTTGCCATCTAGTCTCCAAAAATGGGGCACGGACTTGGCGAACGCCTGTGATGCAGATCTCCAAAGTGATTTCTATTGCATCCAGGAGACGATTGCCACAATAATCCACAAGGATGTCTGCACTAAGGGTGGGATGTTCTACTACGGCCCCGCACCTCCAACTAATGTTGATATAGAAACCCGCTTACAGATGCATCGTGACGAGAGGCCATTCAACACGCTGGTGGGCGTCCGTCCCTTCCCGCTGAGACCGAACCAGAAATGACAATGTTATCGGTTTTTGTGATCTTACTTCGAACGATCGATGAACTTGCGTCTTGTAATTGTTATTCCTAAACTTGTTGCTTTTAGTTTTTGCGAACATGTGACCTCTTTTGATTTTTGATGCTTTTTGTTTCGGCACAAAACTTGTGAGAGGAGAGGAGAGGGGAGCGGTGTATGACAGCACCCGTCATTCACAGCCACCTCCCCTTTTAACAGTAAAGATAAACATCGGCCGATATCGTTGCACTATGACCGGCCATGCTAGTAATGTTAAAGAGAAAAGATACTGTAAAAATGTAAAGCAGGGTGCCAACCTTGTGCGCATCAGCTTTCGGTTGCAGGTCAAGTCGCGCACTAACTCAACAAATATTTAATCCTCTTTTCCTCGCTACGTTCATTCAGTATGGAAGGATCCATGAATATCACAAGCCGATCGAGCAAAAGTCAAGCATTATGCTTCGCCCCGAAGAAAGAATCATGGAAAGACGACGGCACCTTAGCTCTTTCTTTTTCCAAATACAGCATCTTTCTTACGGCCTTGCCTCACCCCCGGGTAGAGCTTGGGTCCTACAGTACAATTTTGCATTATATATATAGGTAGATCCATCCTCTTCGATCTCATGGACAGAACGAAAGAAAGCAACTTTGTTGAAGGCCTAGCTAGCGCTTCCCAGGACAGACTTGACGAAAGCTAGCACATTGATCCATCTTCTTCTCCTCCCACTAAGCTGACAAACTGTTCGATGGCGGCCGAGTCTTCCATCGCCGATCTCGTCGTGGTCGACGACCTGTACTTGATAGCACTTTGCAACGGAAGAAACGAAGCCGACGCCGCCGGGCTGTTGGCGTTACCCGACGAGGAGTACGCCGCGGAGCTCCAGCTCCAAGAAGTGATCATGTCTTCCGCCATGGCGGCCGCTGCGCTTGCGCTACTTCCTGATAGGTGTGCTCGTCCTGACGCCACCATCTATGAGGCCACTGTCGCCGCGGGCGAGTGCTCCTCCTCTGCCTCGCTGATCCCACCACCGCTTGCCCCAGCCACCGACGACCACGACCACGCAATGGTGGCGACTCTACTTGAGTCCTTGCCCTTGTCAGTTGGGCCGTCCATCCCCGCGACGTTCCTCTTCTGCAAGATCTGCATGGACGCCGTGCCACCATCGGACGCGCACAGCGCCAGCAGCGGCTGCGGGCACACCTTCTGCGCCTCCTGCCTCGCGGGTTACATCCGAGTCAAGATCCAGGACAGGATCGCCGACGTTAGGTGCCCTGAGGATGGCTGCGGCAGCATCCTTGACCCCGAGCTCTGCCAGTGCATGCTCCCCGTTGAGGCCTTCGAGGCGTGGTGCGCCGTGATGTGCGAGTCCATGGTGCGCGGGGCCAACAAGGTGTACTGCCCCTTCAAGGACTGCTCAGCGATGATGGTGGACGACGTCGGTGGCGATGTCGTGGAGTCGGAGTGTCCGAGCTGCAAGAGGCTCTTCTGTGCGCGGTGCGGCGTGACGTGGCACGCCGGTGTTGGCTGCGCCGAGTACGAGCAGCTGGCGGTGGGGGACAGGGGGAAGGAGGACTTGGTAGTGATGGAGATGGCCATGGGGGAGAAGTGGAAGAGGTGCCCCCAGTGCAAGTTCTTGGTTCAGAAATCCGACGGTTGCTTGCACATCACTTGCAGGTGGTGTCCCTCCCATATACTACTTACCATCTTTTTTTTTTGCGAAATATACTACTTTCCATCTAATCGAATGGTTGTGAAGTTTAACCTGAACGCAACGCAGGTGTGGCTTCGAGTTCTGCTATGGATGTGGGGAGCAGTGGGGGGCGTCTCATTCCTCGTGCGGCGCAGCGTGAGATCGGTAAATGTCGGCGGACGATCGGAAGCACTGCAGCTATATATATATAATGAATATGCATGCACACACAAGTTATACATATATAGACCGTTCGTTTGGTCTGTAAATGTAATAGTCAGTAGTATCGTTTAATCATTGTACAAAGGTTTATATATGTAGAGGTGAAGAACTGGTCTACGAGTCATACGTATGTTGTTATATTAGGTGAGTTCATGATAGAATTTTGCTTCTAGTTTGGATGTTGGCAAGAGTTCTACATCATTGTTGGCGGCAGGAGCAAAACTATCAACCAGTAGCGGGAGGATCGACATGATCACTTCTTGGAGCTGGAGTTCTGCGGTGTACTCCTCGTCTGGTATCGCCAAGAGCCCGGCGGTGCTGGCTTCATTTCTTCTGTTGCAGAGTGCTATCAAGAACACGTCATTGACGACCACGAGATCAGCCATGGAACACTCGGCCACCATCGATCAGTTTGTCAGTTTAGTGGAAGGAGAAGAAGATGGATCGATGCGCTTTCGTCAAGTCTGTCAAGGGAAGCGCTAGCTAGGCCTTAAAAAAGCTGCTTTCTTCGTTTTGTCCATGAGATCGAAGAGGGTGGATCTACCTACCTATTTGAATGCCCGTGCGTTGATACAGTTTCTTTATTTTCTTTCCTTGTCACACGTGTATAAAATAATTTACATGGGCTAGCGATTAAAAAGCAACAAACAATTATGACGGTTTCCTCTAAAGATACCAGGACTTAGAGAATTTATGGAAGACATAGCTACTATGTAGTTTCTAAAAATTACCGGCCAATAATTATCTGAAATCTCAATGGAAATCCATTATATATAGGAAAAAATTAGGTGATAAATATAATTTTGTTTAAAGAACATGTTTTAAACTATGTTTAATTAATATAGCTAAAATATAGACCAAATTCAACTTTATGAGGTTATCATGAGCAAAGTAACAATAGCCGCAGGGGAATGAAATGATCCTGACACATGAAAACCATGCCCTCTGTGCAATATTCCACCAATCATTACTCTAATAAGAATAAGTGGGATGCTGGTTGTAACGTGAAGTAATTAATAAACAAAAGACGACTTCAAGTTGGTACTTATCTTAGAAAAGTAGCTTGCTTACATCTTACGTGTATGCTAAAGAAATAAATGGCTAGAGAAGAGGGGTTCAAACGACCTTAAAACCAGCGCTAATGGCATATCTACAGCTCTCACTACACGGGTATATATAGGTGCTCGCGCCGAGATCATGGTATGGCGGGTGCCATAGCTTGCCACACAAGGTCCTCCGCCCCTGTCGGCACGATAACAATGTGTCGCAGTTAATCGCTCACTGACGATAACTGGTAGGAAAGTTGTCATTTAGCATCTGCACATCATCCCACATGAAAAAGAAATCTATAATGTTCATCTGGATTCTACACGGCCACACCCCCAAATCACCCAGTTCAGCTCATCTAGGAGTACAAGCGAAATAAAGAGAACTATACAGCCATTGACGAGCCCAGACGCAAAATACTCCAGGTTCTTAACTATACATATCGGCGCCATTGACGAACAGGAAGCTTGTGTCGATCCCCAGCTCCCAAGACTCTTCAGCGTCCACGGCCGGGTCGGCCGGATCGCCGGGCCTCCTGCTCCAGCCCATCCGCATAGGCTACAACTTCTCCGGGGCGGTGGCGTCGGACATCCACGCCATCCGCTGCTATTATTAGGGCATCTACAATGTGGCGTTTAAAAGTAGATGCTGGGATGGAAAACTGGGGCATGGGCAATTACCATCCTTAATCCCCGTCTCGGTTCTAATGTCGACGGAACAATATGCGCCCAGCGCTAAGTGATTTTTTTTGCATGGCGGAATAAAAAGCGTAAGTGTCCAAGGGGTTTGAAATTAGGCGGCGCTGGTCCGCGCCCTTCTACCAGGAGATCAGATCATCGTCGACTGAGGGCATGGCCTGAGAAATTTCATCACAAACAGATGCTAAAACAGTACAAAAGGTCAATTGTCAACATGACCACATTGTTTACCGCTCAAACAGTACATAAGAAGTAGGAGCTCAAGCATATTTTCAGACACTACTAACATCCCAAATAGGGGCGTTCATTACTTCCACCTGAACCCATGAAGCTCATAATTTATTTTTTCATACTAATCCAAGCGGTATGGTGGGAGCTATTGAAGCAAAACGAGAAGATCGTATTTTTTTTTATAGTAACTCTACCAGTATAGCGGGAGCTATTGAAGCAAAATGAAGTAGTGCCATAGTCACCGGTTTTCACAATTCGGATTCAAACCAGTTATGAACACACCTGATCCAATTAACCAACGATAGGCAACATGGCTACCGAGAGGGAAAGCAAGCAGCTGAACAAACTGAGAGAGTAAATTAGTCATGCCAGTACCTATGAGGCAAGGAGCTTGGTCCTTCACTCCTTCTCTCCCAGGTAAGAATTCAGAAAACAAACTACAACGAAATTACCCGCAGATGCAAAAAATCAAATGGAAATACAGCGAGGCAGCACTTGTACTCCATGTAGACCATTCCACCCTCTCCGGGAAAGGCGCTCATTTATCCAGCAGACCGCCAAGCCTTTAGTCTCGTTTTGCCATCAGAATCCTCTTCCAAGTGATCAACACCAACCATGTCATCCCATGTGTCCAAAACCTGTTTGAAGTAGCCCAGACAGAAATTGCAGTAAGAAACAAGCAGCAAGAAACTGACAAATATCAGGTACAGAAAACACCTACTTTACCTAACATGTCAAGTTGTTTATCAAGCGTGTGAAAGCTGAGGTTAGGTCCTTCAGGCGGCGGCAAGCTAGTGATCACCTGGAGAATATAATTGTTCATTATTAAACGCAAAGTGTGAAAAAGATACCCATATATCTACAAATACATGCTAGAGAATAAACCTCGAAGATATATCCTTGGTATAAAAGGAATTGTTGTCTTTTTGTTGAGTAGCACATTTCCTGAATCAGTGCAAAAAATGTCAATGCTAAAGTTAATCAACATTCCCACTGCTGGTGGCAAAACCGAAACACTAAAAATTAGTGAGACACTCTTGTGTGTCAGTTGATACAAGAGAGTAGAAAAAAGTATTCTATTCTTCGTTTCTACCTTCCATCCTATGTCGATGCTTATGATTTGAAAAGAGAAAACACATGTTTGAAATATGATTGCTGTACTTTGAGATCTTAAATATATATTGCAAACTATTTGTAGATCACTTCCATATGATGGGTCCCATCAATGATATTCTAGAAATCAATTGCAACATACAAACAGTCGCGCATTTAAATAAAGCATCCAAGGAAATTTGAAAACATTTCTATAATATTCATTTCTAGACCGGGATTGAAGGAAACGGTAAGTTATATAGGATATAGAGTTGTTTCATTTGCCATAATCCATATTCGAGTTTTTTTTTTGTTTAACATCAACTCAGTTTTAGCATTTTATATAGGATTATCAAGAACATAAAAATGCATGCTTAATTCTGAATATCAAGAGAAGCGATACAGCAATAATTGAGACGGGTTTGTCTATGCAGCAACCAAAAGCGTTAATACACATTGCTTTTTCCCTAAGAATACATTTAACATGTGATGTATGAAATAATAAATTGGGTGAGAATAGAAGGAATGTTCTTTTTGTCTGGGAAAAAAATGCAATATGAGTGTAAGTGGTATAATTTCAAACACACCAAAATCGTGTTAAAAACACAATAGATTTAGTTAGTTTTCTTTCGGGACAATTACCATGGCACACCAACAGCTAAAGAAAAGGAACCCAACAGTAACATCAGTTAAAAAGTAGCCATGTTGTCAAGACCAGTATATATTTTGATTTAGAAAACATTGGCTGAAATGACCGATGACAAACTGAAATTGCTAAACATGGTACTGGTACTTCAATCTGAACAGACCCTAGTTTGTTAGTATGCAAGTTCCACGTCATGAACTTGCAGTCCTCTCCAACAGATCCAAATAAGTTTTTAACTTTCAGGTGCCAAGTAACATCTTCAACGCCATCATCATGAGAACATGTTACGGGGTAAACACCAAATAAAACAACACTCACCTAGGATGAAACAGGGTCGACTAACCATGATATCCTAATTGCTGGCATGTGCAAAACAAAAGGCACCCTACCACAAGAAAACAGAGAACATTATTGCATCCATTATTGGAAAGAAGCGTATTAAGCTTCGACATATACTTTTACATGAATCTTAGATGGACCGGGATTTAAAAGACCAACAAGTTGACTCACATCAATTATGCATGGAGTGTTCTTGCTCTATCCCAACATGTAGCTGAAAGCACACCCCAATCCTTGCCCCTAGCATCACACACAAAATCTAGTTAAGTCAAACCTCTTGCACCATCTGACCACTCACACTCAAATCTTGACAACCAACAACCCTTTGCCCTTGCAAGGAACCTGCAATATGTGAACAAATCATTAACTAAAAGAAATATGATAAATTAGACAGTGAGGAGTGCC
The DNA here is from genome assembly GCF_022539505.1 of Lolium rigidum. NCBI lineage: Eukaryota > Viridiplantae > Streptophyta > Magnoliopsida > Poales > Poaceae > Lolium > Lolium rigidum. Next base: position 44,748,674 of record NC_061511.1, read on the forward strand.
TAATTAAGAGCCTACTAACATGAAAACCTAGAAAAGCATATGTATATTGGCCTACAATTTTACAAAGCATATAACAGAATGTAGATAACTCAAAACTAATTTACTTTTAAGCACCATTTTATAGGAGTAAATTGTAAATGACTAATAGTACCTACATCAGATCAGCACAAGAAGTCAATGTAAATTTCACAACCAACTTACTTGCTACTACAATACGTACCATCTATCAACATGCAGTTCAGAAAATAATTTTGAATGTGGCACAATATACACATCAATAATCCTCATTGTTGGCATCTACAACATTATCATCCTGAATCCTGACAAAGCACACAAATCAATAATCAGTAATATGTGACAATGGGGGAACAGCAAGAAATTTTCCAAACAATTACAACCAATTAAAACTCTATCCTCTGAAATTCCTTGGACCTAGAAGCATACACCAACGCCCACCTTGCTCTGCCTATAAACTACTGGTCTTGCTTCCGCACAAAAACAAATATGTAGATATATACAAGAGAGGAAATGTGGAGATGTACCTTGTTGTCTGGTACTTGATGTGGAGGGAGGCATAGTGATGCGCAATACTTTGCACAAAGAATAAACTCTGTTGTTGTGGTAATCAAGCTGAACATCAATGATCAGGTGTTTCCTGCCTGCACCCTTTCTGTTCCACCAAATAGAAAGAGCCGTTCCTTAGGGGAGACGAAGAAGACCAACAGAAAAATGAATTGAAAGGCATTAAGACATGATAAAAAAAATAAACAATCACCTCCACCCGTGAAAAAATACAAGCAAGAAAGAGGGAATAATGTTAGTGCGTATGGAAGATAAGAGGAGAAGAGAGGTCGGTAGGATAATCATACCTGCAGATGGCAGTTGTTGCTGTCTCTGAATCTTCTGAACACCCAAATCCTAGCAGCAAAATCCCCTCCACCGGAAGAGGTGTCGCCGCCGACCTCCTCCATGCGCGCTCCTACGGCACCCCCTCTGGCCCACGACCGTGGCCGTCTCCATCTGGCTCCATCTCGGGGGAGAGGCGGCGCGCCGCTGGATGCCATAGCGCGCACCCACCTCCGCGTAGCACCACGCTGGCTCACCGGATCGACGGCCCCTGCCTCCCTGCAAGCACGCCTCCAGCGCAGGGTACCACTGCGCCGCCTCCGTCCCAATGTCCTCTGTACGGTTTCGACCGCAGGGTACCAGAGGAGGTGGTGGATTGTGGGGTTTAGGGTTTAGGGTTTAGACCAGACAGCCAATTGGGCCGGGAGAGAGAGTTGGCGTCCTGGCTTATTCGACTACTCATGGTCTCAAAGCTGTGTTGGGGCGCCTCTCTGGAAATCAGGGACCTCCAAGACGTCGATCGGATGAGGCGGCGAATTGAAAAACTCATAGGCCAAGGGCTGAACGGCCTTGATTTGGCCACATGATGGTTGAAGATGAGGATCCAGCCACTCCAGGATTATGCTCACAGCTCACATGATCTGTGAGTACTCTGGTGATGTCAACGACATTACTCGGAGTTCGCCTCATGACCTACCTCATGCGACTTATGTGGACCGCCTGAAGAAATTCGTGAATGACCGGTTCGAAGACGACGTGTTTCCGGTTGCACTAGTAGAAAAAGGGGCTTCTGTCCAGGCCTTTAGTACCGGGTTCCTTACGAACCGGTACTAAAGGGTGCATTAGTACCGGTTGCACTGCCTAGGCCTTTAGTACCGGTTCGTAAGGACCTTTAGTACCGGTTCGTGTCACGAACCGGTACTAAAGGGTTAGCGTCAGGTGGAAAACCTTTAGTACCGGTTCGTGACACGAACCGGTACTAAAGGGTAGCCCTTTAGTACCGGTTCGTGTCACGAACCGGTACTAAAGGTTTTCCTGCTCCCCACGCACCTCCACCCCTTGCTTTGTAAAATACAAATGAAAATGATAGAAAATTCAAAAAAAAATGTTTTTAGATTCGTGTATGTTATGCAACCTACTATTCGGTGAAATTAAGAAATTCGAATTTTGACTTTTTTTGGAAAAAAATTTAAAAAATGGGAAAATCGCATTAATTTTGCATACGACGTCGGAAAAATGCGTATAATATATCAAAATCATCGTGAGAAAAAGTTACATCCGAATTCACCTGGGTTTACCCGGTTAGCCAATTTTTAGATTCTCAAAATTCCAAATGAAAATATGAAAGCAGGAAGATTTTAGTTTTTTTCCAGAAATTTAGAATTTTATATATATTTTTATTTTTTAAAAAAATTAAAATTAATAATTATAAGATTTTTTCAGTCCTAAAATATTACTATTACTTTTAGCAAATTATAAGATTTTCAAATTTTCAGGTTTTAGGTTTGGCAAAAAAAATTTAAAATTTTAAAAAATAATTAAAAATAATACAAATTAAAAAATTTAATTTTATTTATTTATTCAACATTATTATTACATCATTACTTTTTTTATTAAAAGAATTATTTGAAAATTTAAACAATAAAGAAGCGTGACATCGACCAACATGTTAATAGGATTGATATGATACTACTATCACATATATGCGCGCGAAGCACTTGGAAGTGGAACGGGATGGAACTCGGAAGTTAAGCGTGCTAGTGCGGGAGTAGTGTGAGGATGGGTGACCGACCGGGAAGTTTGACCGCGGGTAAGTAATTTGACTAGAGATAAAGTGTAGTTAGAGACTTACGAAAATACTAGAAATTCTGGAAAAAAATAAAAAAATAGGGAGTGAAAAAAATAAAATAAAAGAGGGAGTGAAAAATAATTAGAAAAAAATGGATAAAAAAATTAAACGAAAATAGCCTTTAGTACCGGTTTGTTTTACGAACCGGTACCAAAGGTCTCCAGCCCCGCGGGCTCCTCCGTGCCCACGTGGAGGCACCTTTAGTACCGGTTCCTTTAGTACCGAATCTTTAGTACCGGTTCCAAAACCGGTACTAAAGGCCCTTTGAAACCGGTACTAAAGGGGGGTTTCTCTACTAGTGTTGGTCGCGAGGCGTACTACAAGGATGATCCGGCTCCCAAAGTAAGTCATCCTTTCCCTCCTTTAGTTGATTCTTTTAAGTCGTGTTCTCAATTTCACACATTCCTTTCGTATCTTTAGGCCTTCAGAATTCTGATATCCTTGCTGCCAAACGACGAATAGTTATCCGAGCTATCCAATGATGAATTGGCTGTAGGATCTGATGATGATGAAGCCACTGAGCCAGATGCTCCTTCCGGCTCACCTAGCATTGCAGCTGATGTTGACCAAGGGAAACCAGTCACGGACTGTCCCGATGATAGTGAAGGGGCCGACGCCAACTTGCCGCCTGCCTCTTCATCCAAGAGGAAGGCATCTGCAGAAGCACCAAAACCTGCTCCTGCGAATGTGCAGAAAAGACAGAAGATGACCAGCACATGTTCAACCGTCGCTGCTGAGAAGCAAAAGACTACAGGCTTCCCGCAAATAAAGAAGTAAGCCGTCTTGCATGTAATCCTTCAATGTGTTTTACTTATCGATTCATATGGAATTTTTACTGATTTTCGCCGCTAAGCCTTTCTTACAAAGAAATCTGCCCAAAGAGCTGCTAAGCTGGCCGCTGAAGAGCTGGCCCAATCGCCTGTGCCACCTCCATCAACTCCTGTGGTTGGAACTATGGGTGGTTCTAAGGCTGCAGCTTCGTCCTCTGCGGCAGGTCAGATGATGGTGGTGCCGCTGATTCCTCAACTGGACATTAGTGCAACACTGATAGAGATGTTTGCATCCGTCAATACTGAGGCGGCTACCAAGGAGACTGCGGACGTGACTGGACGAGGGAATGCCGGCAAAACTGCCCCGGGAACTAATGTAGTGGCAACTGTGAAAAAGGCCCCTAAACCTGTTGCGGAGAAAAGCAATTCAACAACCATTGTCTCCACTGGGATTCCACTATCGCAGCCAACAGATTCAAGTCACCAGAACACCAGCTCTTCTAGCGGTTCTATCATTGCCACTCTAGCTATATCTGGTGAAAACCCAGTGACCTCTTCTGCAAGCCGAGGCCAACCTCTGCAACCACCAGCTCAACCTCCAAAGGTTTACTCAAACAGCGAGCTTATAAGCCACATGAAAGTGGCTATGGACCGTCTTGCAGATTCGTACTAGGTAATCCTTGAACTTTTATTGATTTTGTACTGTATTGTTATAACTTGTGAGCATTTATGCTAGATTAAAAACTCTTGAGACAAGTACAACTTGTTTAAAAGAATGTTATAATCTGCTTCGTGAAAATTATGATTATATTCCAATAAATTCTGAACCCTCAAGTTGGCTCCCTACAGTAAAAGTTGTTATAAATGGTGAAACTTTTCATGCTCGTTGCGATATTATGTCTGAGTTTTGTCTTATGCCTAAAGATATTTATGAGTCTTTAAGTCTTTGGGGACTTTCTGAGGGTGGAGAAGGAATATCTCTTACCAATAACGCCATTATATTACCCATTGGAGTAGCTGAAGGAGTGTATACAAGAATCCTAGGAAGAATAGTATCTACTGATTATCTTGTCATTGAATGTGTAGGAAAGGGACAAATCACACTTGGAAGATCTCTGTTAAAGCTCCTGGGAGCAAAAATATATGTGGGGAAAGGCACCATGACTTTCACTTCCTCACCAGGTGGTTCTCATGTTTTCCCTAAGGGAAAGAGTAAAGGTAAGAGAGGTAGACGTAAGGCTTCTGCCATTAATGACGTCGATGCTTCTTCACTTAAAAATACTTGATTCAAGCTTTCTGCGCCTAGCTGAAAGACGTTAAAGAAAAGCACTCTTGGGAGATAACCCATGTTTTATTTCTGTAATTTTTCTTTTGTTGAGTCTTGGAAGTTGTTACCTCTGTAATAACCTCTCCTTATCCTTTTTATTTCATTTTCGTTCCAAGGATAGCCTCAAATAGGAAGAATGTAAGATTTGGAGAAGTTGCTGTCCCGAAACAGATTCTATGCTGCCACAAAAAAAATTATTATTCTCAGCCAGAACGTCGGATTGATCTGAAATTTTTTGAGCACCTGCCCCGGGTTATTATCTAACTTTCATTAGTTTTGCACTTTTCGATTTGAGCAACATAAGATTTTCGAAAAAATCGATCTTTATCTGCTGTTCTGTTTTGACAGATTTCTGCCACTATTTGCATTTGCCTCTTAATCTTTTTCTTTTTTGAGTTCTTTTGAGAGAAAGAGCTTTTAAAAGAATTTGGTACACTAGCTAATGTTTTAATGGATGTTTTACTTATGTTAGAACTGAACCAAAGTGGATTTGTTATTTTGATTGCACTAATGTTGCTAATGAAAATTGTGTGAAGTTTTGTATGAAGGAAGTTTTCAAGTGTAGAGAGAAAAGAATGATGTGATGAGATGAAGGATGGACAAAAGCTCCAGCTTGGGGATGCCCATGTCACCCCAAGAAATATCGAAGAGGTACAAGCGTCAAAGCTTGGGGATGCCCAAGGCATTCCCTTCTTCAACAACAAAAATATCAAGTCATCTTTAAGGACACTACATTTTTATTGCTTCATATGCTATGTGTTGTTCTTGGAGCATCTTTATTTTTATTTTTTGTTTTCTTTTGTTTTGTTTGCTGTAGTATATGGTTGGATCCCAGCATACTTGTTTTGGAGAATGGCACACTCCGTTTTCATTGCATAGAACACTCTAGTTTTTACTCTTATTGTTCTGCGAGTGTTCTCTTTTGCTAGTATTGCGTTTAGCTCTTGTTTTTCACTCGTATTTTGTTCAAAGCTTGTTAGTTTTCTTTAGTTAGGTATGATTAGCTCTCTGGTTTTATTGATTATTATCTATGAGAGTTGTTTCAAATAAATTGATTGGTGTTGGAGAAGAGTAAAATATTTCATGGTTATAGTGGTGCAAAAGGAAGCTTGTTTAGACTGTGGCTTAGACTTTAGCATGTCATGTTAGATGTTATTTTAATTATATGCTTAGTTGTTACTGTTGTAGCATGACTTGTATCAAATAGCTGAGAGTGCTTAATGTGCCATTGAAAGAATCATGTGTTGCTTCCATCATACAAAAGCATAATATTGTGGTATTCTCCTTTGATGCTTTATTTGGGTTGACTTGGCACATGCTTACACCATGTTATGACTGCAAACCAGTCACCTCAAGCCTCTATGATCATTTAGTTTTTGACTTGCAATATCACTTTATGCTTTGATTAATAATGTTTTGTCGCTATGCATGATTATGGCCATTATTGCACTCTTAGTTGGTCGCTCCCAGTCTTTTGCTAGCTTTCACCTGTACTGAGTATGAGCTCTACTCGTGCATCCAACTTCCAAGAAACAAAAGTTTGCCAATTGTGTCCACTATACCTACCTATATGTGGTATTTCACCGACACTCCAAAGTAAATTGCTTATGTTCTACCTTTAAAACCTTCAAAAACTATTACCTGTTTTGTGTTCCTGTTTTAGCTCATGAGGAAGTATTGAATGCTTTATTGTCTTTTCATGACTTCACACCTTGACTAGCATGAATAATGTGCTAGTCCTTAATATTGCAAAAAGAGCAAGGCAACTGGGTGCCCAGCCCACAAAAAAATATAAAATAAACAAATAAACAAATAAAGCTCCACACACTATGTACTGGAGGGATCCTAAATAATGGTGTGCAAAAGAAGAACTATATGGGAGCCGCTCTTGAAGTCACTATATGAAAGGATGATTAACCATTTGATACCAGTCGTTGTCATAGATATACATATCTCTCAAAATAGATTTTCAACACCTCTGTTTTATTCAAAATAAAAAGCTCTAGCACATGAGTAATCTCTGCTTCCCTCTGCGAAAGGCCTTTCTTTTACTTATATGTTGAGTCTTCATCTTCTAACTTTATGCACCAATTGAGAGAGCATAGTTGTCATTCTGAGTAAAATGTGCATAGTCCCAAGATTTATTATTGATTGATTCATAATTATGTTATTGCTTGTTCTCAAATTATTTGTATCTAGTCACCCTTTTCAACTTTAAAGGTGTCCTATGCATTTATGTTTTGCTATTCTATGAAGGACAAGCTGAATACCACTTTGCTATGTTTTCTCTATGCTCAAAAACAAAGAGTTGCTTTCAGTGCACTATTATTCATGATATTTTGTTTGAGTTACTTTTTATGTTGTAACATAGTTGCTAAGTTTTATTGTTAGAATTATATCTATCATGCCTATGTTTAGATTACTTTGATCTCAACTTACAATGTTTTTACAATAACTTGATCAAGATTGTGTTGGTTGCATGTCACCTCAAAAATTATTTTTGTTATCACTTACCTACTCGAGGACGAGCAGGAGTTAAGCTTGGGGATGTTGATACGTTGCAAACGTATCTATAATTTTTGATGTTCCATGTTTGTTTTACACCAATTGCTATATGTTTTGTTTACACTTCGTGGCATTTTTATGCATTTTCTAGAACTAACATATTAACAAGATGCCACAATGCCAGTTCCTGTTTTCTGCTATTTTTGTATTTCAGAAAAGTTGTTCTGGAAATATTCTCGGAATTGGACGAAACAAAAGTCGAACTTCCTATTTTGCTGTCACGAAGACGGAGTCCAAAGGGGAGAAGGAGAAGAGCCGGGAGGCGGCCACACCACCCCTAGGCGCGGCCCCCCTGGCCGTGCCTAGGAATGGTGTGGGCTCCCCGGGCGCCCACCGACATCTCCTTGTCGCCTATAAATTGACATCCTCAGGAAAAACCTAAATACCCGAGCCTCCATCCACGAAAAGTTCCGTAGCCGTCGCCATCGTCGACCCTAGTTCGGGAGGGTTCTGGAGCTCTTTCTGGCACCCTGCCGGAGAGGGAGATCATCACCGGAGGCCTCTTCATCACCATGCCCGCCTCTGAAGTGATGCGTGAGTAGTTTATCTTTGGACTACGGGTCCATAGCAGTAGCTAGATGGTTGTCTTCTCCTCCTTATAATTCACGTTTAGATCTTGTGAGCTGCCTAACATGATCAAGATCATCTTTATGTAATGCTACATGTTGTATTTGCTGGGATCTGATGAATATTGAATACTATGATTGAGTTGATTATAGATTTGTTTTATATGTTATTCGTGATCTTGCATGCTCTCCGTTGCTAGTAGATGCTCTGGCCAAGTATGTGCTTGGGACTCCAAGAGGGAGTATTTATGCTCGATAGTGGGTTCATGCCTCTAGAAATCTGGGAGAGTGATAATAACTCCTAAGGTTATAGATATGCTGTTGCTACTAGGGAGAAAACAGCAATGCATTATCCAAGGATAATTTTATTATTTACTTTACACACTTTACTTAATGCAATAATCTGTTGCTTGCATCTTAATACCCAAAGTTGTTCGGATGATATCCTGAGGGTGGATTATTATTTATAGATGCAGTTGGATTACGTTCTATGAATCTTGTTGTAATGCCCAAATGAATCTCATAGTAATCATCTTGTCATGTATGGTCTTTATTATGTCAATTGCCCAGCTGTAATTTGTTTACCCAGCATGTTATTTATCTTTATGGAGGGACACCTCGAGTGAACTGTGGACCCCGGTCCTTTCTTTTACACTGATAAAACCATCTACTGCAAATACCTGTTCTGTTTCCTTACTGCAAGCACTGTTCTCTTTATTTCACTGCAAACAAACATCTCTTTCCACACTATACGTCTAATCCTTTGTTTTTAGCAAAACCAGTGAGATTGACAACCTCACTATAAGTTGGGGCAAAGTAGTTTGGTTGTGTTGTGTGCAGGTTCCACGTTGTTGCTAACACTGGTAGTGCACCTTGCCAAAGTCAGCCGGCAACAACCTTCAGAAGTGATTTCTTTCTCCTACTGGTCGATTAAACCTTGGTTTCTTTCTGAGGTAAAACTTGCTGCTGTGCTCATCATACCTTCCTCTTGGGGTTTCCCAACTGCATTACTCTGCACAACATCAAGCTTTTCTGGCGCCGTTGCCGGGGAGAAAGAGGATTTCTACCAGGGGGTCTCTCATCTCCAATCTCTTTACTTTGTTATTGTTTTCCTTAGTTTATTTTACTTTGTCTTGTTTGCTTCTTTTTATCAAAAACACACAAAAATTAGTTCCTACTTTAAGTTGCTTCTATGTCTAGTCCTGTTACTATGTCACCTGAGAAAATGATCTTCACTTTCAAACAAGAGAGTGAGGAGATTTTTAAAGAAGCTTGGTTTAGAATTAATAATTCTTATGATAAAACTGAACCTAAAATGACTCTAGGCCTTCTTCTTAGTAGCTTTTACTTTGGTCTTGCTCTTTGTTATTGATATGCTTTGGACGTTGTAGTAGGAGGAGATTTCCTTCATTGTGATGGAGATCAAGCTTTTAATGCCATAAAAAAGTTGATTGCAACGAATAGCTCACCTAGTAAATTTGATTCGTCCCTTGTGAGCATTTATGCTAGTTTAAATACTCTTGAGACAAGTACAACTTGTTTAAAAGAATGTTATAATCTGCTTCGTGAAAATTATGATTATGTTCCAATAAATTCTGAACCCTCAAGTTGGCTCCCTACGGTAAAAGTTGATATAAATGGTGAAACTTTTCATGCTCGTTGCGCTATTATGTCTGAGTTTTGTCTTATGCCTAAAGATATTTATGAGTCTTTAAGTCTTTGGGGACTTTCTGAGGGTGGAGAAGGAATATCTCTTACCAATAATGCCATTATATTACCCATTGGAGTAGCTGAAGGAGTGTATACAAGAATCCTAGAAAGAATAATATCTACTGATTATCTTGTCTTTGAATGTGTAGGAAAGGGACAAATCACACTTGGAAGATCTATGTTCAAGCTCCTGGGAGCAAAAATAGATGTAGGGAAAGGCACCATGAATTTCACTTCATCACCAGGCGGTTCTCATGTTTTCCCTAAGGGAAAGAGTAAAGGTAAGAGAGGTAGACGTAAGGCTTCTGCCATTAATGACATCGATGCTTCTTCACTTAAAAATACTTGATTCAACCTTTCTGCGCCTAGCTGAAAGACGTTAAAGAAAAGCACTCTTGGGAGATAACCCATGTTTTATTTCTGTAATTTTTCTTTTGTTGAGTCTTGGAAGTTGTTACCTCTGTAATAACCTCTCCTTATCCTTTTTATTTCTTTTTTGTGCCATGGATAGCCTCAAATAGGAAGAAGGTAAGATTTGGAGAAGTTACTGTCCCGAAACAGATTCTGTGCTGCCACCAAAAAAATTATTATTCTCAGCCAGAATGTCGGATTGATCTGAAAATTTTTGAGCACCTGCCCCGGGTTATTATATAACTTTCATTACTTTTGGACTTTTCAATTTGAGCAACAGAGGATTTTCGAAAAAATCGATCTTTACCTGCTGTTCTGTTTTGACATATTTCTGCCACTATTTGCATTTGCATGTGTACACAATGACATTTCGTTTGGTCAAAACAGACTTTCACTTACTTTGTCATGTATACTAGAAAACACGCTCAGATGAAATTCGAACTTTCTCAGCCAAACTATCAATGTATCAAATGCATCCGATGCATCTTCAATGTTTAACCATGCTTTGCTTTGATATCAACTTTGGCACATTATTAAATCAGATATATATCAACTTTGCTTTGATTTTCATGATGGTACAATGGACTTGGAGAGTATCAATATATGACATATTACTTTGATTCCTAAAGTTGCTGTTCCAGAATCAGTGAATGACTTCAGACCAATTACCTTGTTGAACTGCTGCTTGAAAATCATCACAAAAATTCTGGCCAACGGACTTCAGAAAGTAGTGCTGAAAATTGTGCATAAGAACCAGTATGGATTCTTGAAAGGCAGAACAATACAAGATTGTCTTACATGGGCTTTCGAATACATTTATCAATGTCAAACCTCTAACAAAGAAATTTTAATTCTCAAGTTAGACTTTGCAAAAGCTTTTGACACGATCGATCATGGCGCTATGATCAAGATTATGAGGCTGATGGGTTTTGATACGAAATGGTTAGACTGGATTTCTAACATCCTTGCCTCTGGCAAGTCGTTTGTTCTTCTTAATGGGGTCCTTGGCAGACATTTCATTGCAAACGGGGTGTTAGACAAGGAGATCCTCTCTCCCGTCTAATTTTTGTTCTGGCTGCTGATCTCAACAAGGCTTTCAGAGAACATAGGCTGTTGGCACCCATATCACCACACTTTGGAATGGACTATCCTGTTATCCGATATGCAGACGATACTCTAGTTATCTTACCAGCCTGCCCACATCAGATTTCAACTCTGAAAGCAATCCTTGACAAGTATGCTGAGTCCACAGGGTTGTATATTAATTATAGCAAATCACTTATGGTCCCCATAAATCTTCAGGAAGACAGTATTTCTGCTCTGGTTCAACATTTGGTCTGCTCAATTGGAAAAATGCCATTCACATACTTGGGACTGCCATTAGGAACCACTAAACCCACTGTGATGGATCTTATGCCCTTGGTGGATAGGATTGAGAGGAAAATGTCTGCTTCTTATATGATGATGGCATATAGTGGAAGTGTTACCATCATAAACTCTCTACATACATCCATAGCAATGTTTGCAATGTGCTCCTTGAGATTCCTCCAAAAATCCTTGAGCACATTGAAAAATTAAGACGCCATTGTCTCTGGAATAAAAAAACTGATGAAGGGGAGAAATGCTCATCTCTCATTGCTTGGCACAGGGTTTGCAGACCAAAAAAGCGAGGTGGAGTTGGTGTCCTAAACCTCAAATTATAGAATGAAGCATTGCTTCGAAAATTCCTGCACAAATTCTATAATAAGGAAGATAAACCTTGGGTTACTCTCCTTTGGAAATCATACTATCAAGAAAAAATTCCACATGCAATGGACCAATGCTGCTCCTTTTGGTGGAAAGATATACTGAAACTCACTCCAATTTTCAGAGATGTTGCTTCTTGTCAGGTAAATGATAAACCATAGGGATAGGGTCTAGAATAGAAGTAATAAAGTGAATCAAAAGAAAAAAGAGTGGCAATCTAAATATTGCTAATATATCAGGACTGTCTTATTAATAATTCTAATGAGATTCATATTAACAGCTACTCTAGGGGGAATGTTTTTACGTGGTGCTAACGATTTAATAACTATCTTTGTAGCTCCAGAATGTTTCAGTTTATGTTCCGAAGTTATTCAAAAAGATACCCAGTTTAACAAGTTGATTCTCTTTGGTAGGGTCCCAATCCTTAACACATCGAAAAGTGCAAAGATAGCTCGGTTGATCCTGGTCAAACATTTCAGCCTATGAAGTTAAATGCGATGTTGAATTTGATCCGAAAAGAGTGCAGAGGAGGCAGTAGAGGATGCCCTAGTTCGAGCCATACTTTTTAGAAAGAAAGTTTTCTTGTTTTCTGAAGAAGTCGAAGGGCATGTTGGAAGATATGCTCGCCTTCTTCCTTCCCGTCCTTAGTTTAGGAAAGTAGAAAGTTTTTTTCCTTTTATTTTAGTAATTTTTGGAACATTTCAACAAAGAAGGTCTTTCTTTCACAGGTCAAACAAGATGTAAGACTTAATCTAAAAGAAATTACTAGATTGAATCTATTTGCATTAAAAAAAACCAATCAAAAAAGGGCGAGCGAAGTAAGTGATCGGCACCTATGATAATAAATCCAGCAAGAATAACCAGAGAGCTAGTTGCCTACATGCCTGAGAGTGACCCCCTACTTGTTGCTTAAGCCATATCTCTATGTTGAGTGGGTGAGTGAAGCGAGTGAAGGAAACGCTATGTCAGGGTCAGTCTGAAGTAAGTCAGTCGCCTCGAATAGTCGATTCGCATTCTTCAAGTGGAGCCCTTGATCTGGTATCAGCATTCGATGGAAAGCAAACAAGCGTCTCTGAAGTGGTCCTCGCAAAGTAAATAATGATCATTGTAGTCGTAACCGTAGAATAGGATCCTAATTGAAATACATCTTGTATAATACATCCTACCCTATTTTGGTTGATGATTGTGTTCTATTCCAATTATTCACTAGTTTTTCTTGTCACTGTGGCGAGACCAGATGAGAGAGAGAACTATTTTCCATTTCCAGACAGACCCCGAGCCGCGCTATTCAAGCAAGTGGTGATGGGGAAGGGAAACCTAGGGAGGAATACATGGTACAGGCTGCGCTATAAATAGGAAATGCGGAAGGGCGCGTGTAACATCCCAAGTTTTCCAATTCAATAAAGCCAAGAAATTCAATTTCCCAAATTTTGGAGTTAACAAAAACTTTTCTTCACATATAGTGCTATGCATAATGGATCATGCATTCTTGTATGCATTTGCTATGATGAGTGTTTGTTTGTTGTTCTAATGTGCTTAAACCCTAAACCAAGATCATCAAACCCTAAATTGAGAGAAATAAAAGAAATGGAAAAGAACCCCATTTTCCCTCTCATACACATTAGGCCAATATTGCAAATCTTCCACCAAGACCTAAATTGCTTGGGCCATTGTTTGTGAAACACTTATATAGCAATAACAAACACTTTTGCATCCAAGAAACACAAATCAAATCAAAAGAAAAATCAGAAATTCAACCACATGTGATAATGGTCACTTTGCCCAGTTATAAAATGTTGCCCTCTTTTCACCCCTGGTTTGGAATAATTCTAAACTAAAACCCTCTACTTCTTCCCACCTCATCCAAGACCAAGTCAAGTTGAACATTTTTGGTGTTGACCATGAGTGTTGACTCTGCCTAGTTTGACCATGGTAGATAGGACAAAATGCAATATGAGACTAAAGTGAAGATCACCCCATTTTTGAAAACTTGCAAACCAGCACCAAAATGGACACCACCACCACCATTCTATCACATTAATTATTTAAATGAACTCCACCAAAAAGAAGTTCAAAATTTGAAGAAAAGTTTCATGCGGCCATTATGCCGAGCACCTTGCGGGCAGCATTTTGCAAAGTGCACACCCACTATTACACAAAGGATTTTGGCCTAAACCTTGCATGGTCAGGCCTGATCATCACTCCTCTACACCCCCTGCACCTCTACACGTCCTTGCCCCTGCTGATTAAAGCGTGGAGAAGCCCTAAACTATCCATGCCGTGCACCATGCCGGCCACTTTGCCCCCTCTTTCTCTGAGCCTCCCTTCTCTCTCTCTCACTTTGTCCTGGAGCATCTCAGAGCATCCCTGAGCATCACACAGCACGGCCCTGGCTCGCGCGAGCACGGCATTGGCCGAGACAGACGAGCCCAGACACGCCCAGCACCATGCCAGTCACGCGGTGAGCGCGCACTGGACGCGCCAGAGCGTGGCGACGCCCCATCGTGTCCGTCCTCTCCTGCATCCCTACTTCTGCATGAAGCACCTCCTCGACATCCTCTAGCTCGTAGACGTTCTCAAATGCACGCGCCTGCACCGTCGCCGTCGTCCTCATCGACTTTCGGCCACACGCCCCGTGACAGACACCGCAGGCGCCCGAGCCATCCCTTCACCCTTTTGCTGTGCCAGCTACTCCTTGAGCATCGCCATGATGCTGCCTACACGATGCCGTCCTTACCTTGCCCCTTCGAGCACCGGAGACGCCGCGCCATGGACGACCATTCTCAGCACCCGCGACACCTCCATGACTCTATAAATAGAGCCGCCCCGAGCACCAACTCTTCACACCATCAGCTTCTCCTCCCTTCCCTGCTTCTCCTCGCACCAGTAGTTCATCCAATTATCGCCGGAGTCGCCGCAATTTGAAGATCGGAGCCGCCGGAGCCCGAAGATCCTCGCCGTCGATTGGAGCCTCCCCACGCCTCGCCGCTTGTACCAGGAGCATCATCGTCCTCGCCAACGTTGCCGCACATCTCGCCATCGACCGCAGGAACGTCGGTAGGCTCTCCCACCCCCTAGGCTCGCCGCCAGAGCTTCGGCTTCTCGCCGGAGAAGACGGCGATCGTGAGCCGTCGATCTCCAATCTAATCCTACGTCCCACGCTAGCCCATACCGCTTCGGCGTTTAAACAGCGCTGACCGGTGGAGCCCACCATGTCAGGCGGCCCGCGCGTGCGAGTCACGCTGCTGGGCTGGCCCAGTTAATTTTCACCCGTTTAGCCCACCTAGCCTTCCCGCCAAGCCCGCAAATTCAAATCGGTACTATCTATTTATTTCAAATTCCTTTACAGGTGCTTTTTCAAATATAAATAAAACAAAATCCACTATACCAAAGTTAGCAAACTTTATATCTCTGGAAAGCCCATGAAATGATCTAAACAATGCCACTGGTCTCACCTCCAATTTCATATTAGTTTTCAAATGATAAAAATGACAAGGCAGGGACTTTTACAAATTGAAACATTAATTAAAATTCAACCATAATTGATTTTGAGTTGATTCCAACTCTCATAAATCACAATTGATGTCCTCTATTTGTTTATGCAAAAAGATAACCAAGTTGTTTGTATGATCATGGACTAGATCAAAATAATGGCTACGGAGCCATTTCTAGTGCATTTAAAGCATGGGATTCAAATTGTTTAAATAGTATGAGAGCTACCCTCTCATTTAAATCTTGATCCTAAGTAATTCAATGAGAGGTAATAACCTTAGTCTAATGAACCTCATATTCTATTACCTAGTGAATTTTAAATCTTTACCATGCTATTCTTAAAATGCATGAGGTGTAGCACCTCATTTAAATTATACTCCCACCTAATAGATATGACATGTTGACCATGGTCAACATACATTCATACCTTATTATTATGTGAGGAGATTAAATCTTAATAGGATTTAATGAGAGGAAATTATTTTCTCCAGAGAATTAAAATAGCAAACCAAATCAATATTGTAATGAGAGGAAATTATTTTTCTCTTAAATAAGAAAACCAAGTCAATCACCATGCTATGAATATGAGGTGGTGTTAGAATAAGTTTGTGTGAACCTTTGGTGTGTTTAGCCTAGCATATAAGTTTGGTGTGGTGATTGTATACCCCTTATTCGTGTATAGATGCTAGTACCGAGGAAGGTCAAGAGGAGGAAGCCTACTCTCAGGAGGAGGAGGAAAACTTTGACCACTACCCTGCTCAAGGCAAGCTAACACTCTTGCCCAGTTCCCAAGTGCAAAGCTCTAATAGAGCAAGGCACCATTACCCTTATTTTTCTGTTCAAGGATCCAACCCCTAGTTTTATTCTTACAAGCTTTTACTTTGGTTATTTAAAGCTTACTTTTATAGTTAACTTTGGTCTAAGTACAGAGTGTTACAAGAGTATCAAACTTAGCCTAGATGGCCACAAATTAGTTAGCACCCCTCATGACTAGTTGCTAGTGCTAAACTAAAATTGTTACTCTAGCTGGGAACTTGTGAAAACCAAGGACTTTGAAAACCTTGGAATGATGAGTCATTCTATTGAAAGATTTTGAAGGTGAATGGGACCTGGATGACTTGGTGAATTTTAATAAAAACTGATGGTTGGGTTTGAATGCGATACCTTTCCAAGTACACAAGTACCCCCACAATACCTGATTATGGGTAGGGCTTAACTAGAAATTTGTGTGTCTTAGTATGGGTTCCCTCTAAACAAGCATCATGGGGGTTATGCCGAGGCTGCCTCTGTTAAAAGTGGAATGGTGTGAATATGAGGTGAATGTACGACCCAAGCCCTGTGCAGTTCCCGGGTTGACGGTTTGTCTTCACCGGGAGGCCTAGCTCATGGGGAGAGGTGCCTATACTAGGGTGTATAAGTGAAAGGTTAAGGTTGATGATCCGCGTACTGAGTTACGATGATTCGGGGATTATCCTCGACGGATGTAATCAAAAGTTGTGGCACAAGAGTACAACCTCTGCAGAGTGTTAAACCTATTCGAATAGCCGTGTCCATGGTTACGGACGATTGGAAAGGCCATATTGTTCTGTTATCAGATCTTTTGTCTTAAAAAGGAGTGTTGATTTTAAGGGTGATTTAACTTGAATCACAATTGAGTTGTGGGAATGACACTAATGTTCCCACTGGGGTTAGTCTAGCAAATAAAGAATCTTCACTAATGGTTTGTTGAACTAAACTTGGCTTTATGCAAATAAACCTAGAGCTTAGTGTTGGGATTCGTAGCATAGAAAACAAAAAATTTCCTATCGCAAGAACGAAGAACAAGCCAAGATCCAATCAAGAATATGGTAGCAACGAGGTGAAGATCAACATACCCTTGAAGTTCACAAAGCGTTAACGAGATCAGATCTCGTGGTGGATGTAGACGATCACTTGCCGCTTGCAAAAGCGCGTAGAAGATCTTCGACGGTGCCACGAACGGGCAGCACCTCCGTACTCGGTCACACGTTCGGTGTTGATGACGACGTCCTCCTCCCCGTTCCAGCGGGCAGCGGAAGTAGTAGATCCTCCTCGGAATCCCGGTAGCACGACGGCGTGGTGGCGGTGGTGGTGGAGATCTCCGGTAGGGCTTCGCCTAAGCGCTGCGGGAGTTGTATGTGGAGGAGGGGTGCTAGGGTTTGGGGAGAGGGGGGGGGGGTCTTGGGCGCCACCACTTGGGGTTGCGGCCAACTGAGGCTATGGGTGGCCGGCCCCCTCCCCTTGTCCCTCTTTTTATAGGTGGAAACCCCCCAAGAGTTGGACTACAAGTCTTCGAATAAGACCCCAACCCAAAACCTACCATAGGTGGGAAACCTACTCAAGGGGGAGTCCTAGTCAAGGTGGGACTCCCACCCTTCCTTGAGGGGGGCTGGCCGGCCAACCTAGGTGGAGTCCACCTGGGACTCCTCCCCCCTAGGGTTTGGTCGGCCATTGATGGCGTGTAACTCACACGTTTGTTGGGAACCCCAAGAGGAAGGTATGATGCGCACAGCAGCAAGTTTTCCCTCAGAAAGAAACCAAGGTTTATCGAACCAGGAGGAGCCAAGAAGCACGTTGAAGGTTGATGGCGGCGGGATGTAGTGCGGCGCAACACCAGGGATTCCGGCGCCAACGTGGAACCCGCACAACACAACCAATGTACTTTGCCCCAACGAAACGAGTGAGGTTGTCAATCTCACCGGCTTGCTGTAACAAAGGATTAACTGTATTGTGTGGAAGATGATTGTTTGCAGAAAACAGTAGAACAAGTATTGAAGTAGATTGTATTTCAGTATAGAGAATTGGACCGGGGTCCACAGTTCACTAGAGGTGTCTCTCCCATAAGATAAACAGCATGTTGGGTGAACAAATTACAGTTGGGCAATTGACAAATAAAGAGGGCATGACCATGCACATACATATTATGATGAGTATAGTGAGATTTAATTGGGCATTACGACAAAGTACATAGACCGCCATCCAAGCATGCATCTATGCCTAAAAAGTCCACCTTCAAGTTATCATCCGAACCCCTCCAAGTATTAAGTTGCTAACAACGGACAATTGCATTAAGTATTGCGCGTAATGTAATCAGTAACTACATCCTTGAACATAGCACCAATGTTTTATCCCTAGTGGCAACAGCACATCCACAACCTTAGAACTTTCTGTCACTGTCCCAGATATCAATGGAGGCATGAACCCACTATCGAGCATAAATACTCCATCTTGGAGTTACAAGCATCTACTTGGCCAGAGCATCTACTAGTAACGGAGAGCATGCAAGATCATAAACAACACATAGACATAACTTTGATAATCAACATAACAAGTATTCTCTATTCATCGGATCCCAACAAACGCAACATATAGAATTACGGATAGATGATCTTGATCATGTTAGGCAGCTCACAAGATCCGACAATGAAGCACAATGGGGAGAAGACAACCATCTAGCTACTGCTATGGACCCATAGTCCAGGGGTAGACTACTCACACATCACTCCGGAGGTGACCATGGCGGCGTAGAGTCCTCCGGGAGATGAATCCCCTCTCCGGCAGGGTGCCGGAGGCGATCTCCTGAATCCCCGAGATGGGATCGGCGGCGGCGGCGTCTCAGTAAGGTTTTCCGTATCGTGGCTCTCGGTACTGGGGGTTTCGCGACGGAGGCTTTAAGTAGGCGGAAGGGCAGGTCAAGAGGCGGCAAAATAGGTCTTCTGGAAGCTTCGTGGCAAAATAGGACCCTGGGCGTTGATTTCGTCCAATTCCGAGAATATTTCGTTACTAGGATTTCTGAAACCAAAAACAGCAGAAAACAGCAATCGGCACTTCGGCATCTTGTTAATAGGTTAGTTCCAGAAAATGCACGAATATGACATAAAGTGTGCATAAAACATGTAGATAACATCAATAATGTGGCATGGAACATAAGAAATTATCGATACGTCGGAGACGTATCAGCATCCCCAAGCTTAGTTCTGCTCGTCCCGAGCAGGTAAAACGATAACACGGATAATTTCTGGAGTGACATGCCATCATAACCTTGATCATACTATTTGTAAAGCATATGTAGTGAATGCAGCGATCAAAACAATGTATATGACATGAGTAAACAAGTGAATCATAAAGCAAAGACTTTTCATGAATAGCACTTCAAGACAAGCATCAATAAGTCTTGCATAAGAGTTAACTCATAAAGCAATAATTCAAAGTAAAGGTATTGAAGCAACACAAAGGAAGATTAAGTTTCAGCGGTTGCTTTCAACTTGTAACATGTATATCTCATGGATATTGTCAACATAGAGTAATATAATAAGTGCAATAAGCAAGTATGTAGGAATCAATGCACAGTTCACACAAGTGTTTGCTTCTTGAGGTGGAGAGAAATAGGTGAACTGACTCAACAATGAAAGTAAAAGAATTGTCCTCCATAGAGGAAAAGCATCGATTGCTATATTTGTGCTAGAGCTTTGATTTTGAAATCATGAAACAATTTTGTCAACGGTAGTAATAAAGCATTTGTATCATGTAAATTATATCTTACAAGTTGCAAGCCTCATGCATAGTATACTAATAGTGCCCGCACCTTGTCCTAATTAGCTTGGACTACCGGATCATCACAATGCACATGTTTTAACCAAGTGTCACAAAGGGGTACCTCTATGCCGCCTCGTACAAAGGTCTAAGGAGAAAGCTCGCATTGGATTTCTCGCTATTGATTATTCTCAACTTAGACATCCATAACGGGACAACATAGACAACAGATAATGGACTCCTCTTTTATGCATAAGCATGTAACAACAATTAATAATTTTCTCATATGAGATTGAGGATATATGTCCAAAACTGAAACTTCCACCATGGATCATGGCTTTAGTTAGCGGCCCAATGTTCTTCTCTAACAATATGCATGCTTAACCATAAGGTGGTAGATCGCTCTTACTTCGGACAAGACGAACATGCATAGCAACTCACATGAAATTCAACAAAGAGTAGTTGATGGCGTCCCCAGTGAACATGGTTATCGCACAACAAGCAACTTAATAAGAGATAAAGTGCATAAGTACATATTCAATACCACAATAGTTTTTAAGCTATTTGCCCCATGAGCTATATATTGCAAAGGTGAATGATGGAATTTTAAAGGTAGCACTCAAGCAATTTACTTTGGAATGGCGGAAAATACCATGTAGTAGGTAGGTATGGTGGACACAAATGGCATAGTGGTTGGCTCAAGGATTTTGGATGCATGAGAAGTATTCCCTCTCGATACAAGGTTTAGGCTAGCAAGGCTTATTTGAAACAAACACAAGGATGAACGGCGCAGCAAAACTCACATAAAATACATATTGTAAACATTATAAGACTCTACACCGTCTTCCTTGTTGTTCAAACACAATACTAGAAATTATCTAGACCTTAGAGAAACCAAATATGCAAACCAAATTTTAGCATGCTCTATGTATTACTTCATTAATGGGTGCAAAGCATATGATGCAAGAGCTTAAACATGAGCACAACAATTGCCAAGTATCACATTACCCAAGACATTATAGCAAATTACTACATGTATCATTTTCCAATTCCAACCATATAACAATTTAACGAAGAAGAAACTTCGCCATGAATACTATGAGTAGAAACTAAGGACATACTTGTCCATATGCTACAGCGGAGCGTGTCTCTCTCCCATAAAGTGAATGCTAGGATCCATTTTATTCAAACAAAACAAAAACAAAAACAAACCGATGCTCCAAGCAAAGCACATAAGATGTGATGGAATACAGGGGAGGAACCTGATAATGTTGTCGATGAAGAAGGGGATGCCTTGGGCATCCCCAAGCTTAGACGCTTGAGTCTTCTTAGAATATGCAGGGGTGAACCACCGGGGCATCCCCAAGCTTAGAGCTTTCACTCTCCTTGATCATGTTGCATCATACTCCTCTCTTGATCCTTGAAAACTTCCCCCACACCAAACTTAGAACAACTCATTAGAGGGTTAGCGACAATAAAAATTAACATGTTCAGAGGTGACACAATCATTCTTAACACTTCTGGACATTGCATAAAGCTACTGGACATTAATGGATCAAAGAAATTCATCCAACATAGCAAAAGAGGCAATGCGAAATAAAAGGCAGAATCTGTCAAAACAGAACAGTTCGTATTGACGAATTTTATCGAGGCACCAGACTTGCTCAAATGAAAATGCTCAAATTGAATGAAAGTTGCGTACATATCTGAGGATCACTCACGTAAATTGGCATAATTTTCTGAGTTACCTACAGAGAAAACAGCCCAGATTCGTGACAGCAAAGAAATCTGTTTCTGCGCAGTAATCCAAATCTAGTATGAACTTTACTATCAAAGACTTTAGTTGGCACAACAATGTAATAAAATAAAGATAAGGAGAGGTTGCTACAGTAGTAAACAACTTCCAAGACTCAAATATAAAATAAAGTGCAGAAGTAAAATAAAGACATGGGTTATCTCCCAAGAAGTTCTTTCTTTATAGCCATTAAGATGGGCTCAGCAATTTTAATGATGCACTCGCAAGAAATAAGAGTTGAAGCAAAAGAGAGCATCAAGAAGCAAATTCCAAACACATTTAAGCCTAACATGCTTCCTATGCATAGGAATCTTGTAAATAAACAAGTTCATGAAGAGCAAAGTAACAAGCATAGGAAGATAAAACCGAGTGTAACTTCAAAAATTTCAGCATATAGAGAGGTGTTTTAGTAACATGAAAATTTCTACAACCATATTTTCCTCTCTCATAATAACTTTCAGAGGCATCATGAACAAACTCAACAATATAAGTATCACATAAAGCATTCTTATTCACATGCATAAAAGTATCATTACTCTCCACATAAGCATAATCAATTTTATTAGTTGTAGTGGGAGCAAATTCAACAAAGTAGCTATCATTATTATTCTCATCATCAAATATAGGAGGCATATTGTAATCATAATAAATTTTATCCTCCACACCCGGAGGGCTAAAGAGATCATTTTCATCAAAACCGACCTCCCCAAGCTTAGAATTTTCTATATCATTAGCAACAATGGTGTTCAAAGCGTTCATACTAATATCATTGCTACTAGCATGCAAATAAGGTTCCATAGGTTTTTTAATTTTCGCATTAAACCATTCATGTCTTGACTCAGGAAATAGCTTAAAAAGCTCACAGATGTTTTCCATTATGCCTAACTAGTGAAATCACTCAACTTAGTGTTCTCAGGAGTATTCATTTTAACAGTAGTAAATAAAACAAACTAAATAAAGTAAATGCAAGTAACTAATTTTTGTGTTTTTGATATAGCAAACAAAATAGCAAATAAAGTAAAACTAGCAACTAATTTTTTTGTATTTTGATTTAGTGCAGCAAACAAAGTAGTAAATAAAACTAAGCAAGACAAAAACAAAGTAAAGAGATTGGGATGTGGAGACTCCCTTGCGGCGTGTCTTGATCTCCCGGCAACGGCGCCGGAAAAAGAGCTTGATGGCGTGTAACTCACACGTTCGTTGGGAACCCCAAGAGGAAGGTATGATGCGCACAGCAGCAAGTTTTCCCTCAGAAAGAAACCAAGGTTTATCGAACCAGGAGGAGCCAAGAAGCACGTTGAAGGTTGATGGCGGCGGGATGTAGTGCGGCGCAACACCAGGGATTCCGGCGCCAACGTGGAACCTGCACAACACAACCAAAGTACTTTGCCCCAACGAAACAGTGAGGTTGTCAATCTCACCGGCTTGCTGTAACAAAGGATTAACCGTATTGTGTGGAAGATGATTGTTTGCAGAAAATAGTAGAACAAGTATTGCAGTAGATTGTATTTCAGTATAGAGAATTGGACCGGGGTCCACAGTTCACTAGAGGTGTCTCTCCCATAAGATAAACAGCATGTTGGGTGAACAAATTACAGTTGGGCAATTGACAAATAAAGAGGGCATGACCATGCTGATACATATTATGATGATTATAGTGAGATTTAATTGGGCATTACGACAAAGTACATAGACCGCCATCGAGCATGCATCTATGCCTAAAAAGTCCACCTTCAGGTTATCATCCGAACCCCCTCCAGTATTAAGTTGCTAACAACAGACAATTGCATTAAGTATTGCGCGTAATGTAATCAGTAACTACATCCTTGAACATAGCACCAATGTTTTATCCCTAGTGGCAACAAGCACATCCACAACCTTAGAACTTTCTATCACCGTCCCGGATATCAATGGAGGCATGAACCCACTATCGAGCATAAATACTCCCTCTTGGAGTTACAAGCATCTACTTGGCCGGAGCATCTACTAGTAACGGAGAGCATGCAAGATCATAAACAACACATAGACATAACTTTGATAATCAACATAACAAGTATTCTCTATTCATCGGATCCCAACAAACGCAACATATAGAATTACAGATAGATGATCTTGATCATGTTAGGCAGCTCACAAGATCCGACAATGAAGCACAATGGGGAGAAGACAACCATCTAGCTACTGCTATGGACCCATAGTCCAGGGGTAGACTACTCACACATCACTCCGGAGGTGACCATGGCGGCGTAGAGTCCTCCGGGAGATGAATCCCCTCTCCGGCAGGGTGCCGGAGGCGATCTCCTGAATCCCCCGAGATGGGATCGGCGGCGGCGGCATCTCAGTAAGGTTTTCCGTATCGTGGCTCTCGGTACTGGGGGTTTCGCGACGGAGGCTTTAAGTAGGTGGAAGGGCAGGTCAAGAGGCGGCACGAGGGGCCCACACCACAGGGCCGCGCGGCCAGGGGGGGCCGCGCCGCCCTAGGGTGTGGCCACCTCGTGGCCCCACTTCGTCTCCTCTTCGGTCTTCTGGAAGCTTCGTGGCAAAATAGGACCCTGGGCGTTGATTTCGTCCAATTCCGAGAATATTTCGTTACTAGGATTTCTGAAACCAAAAACAGCAGAAAACGAGCAAGCGGCACTTCGGCATCTTGTTAATAGGTTAGTTCCAGAAAATGCACGAATATGACATAAAGTGTGCATAAAACATGTAGATAACATCAATAATGTGGCATGGAACATAAGAAATTATCGATACGTCGGAGACGTATCAGCCATGCAGGTGGAGTCCCTCCAGGACTCCGCCTTCCATGGTGATTTCTTCCGGACTTTTCTAGAACCTTCTAGAACCTTCCATAAATGCACCGGATCATTTCCAAACATGGAATATGACTTCCTATATATGAATCTTATTCTCCGGACCATTCCGGAACTCCTCGTGATGTCCTGGATCCCATCCGAGACTCCGAACAAAACTTTGAACTCCATTCCATATTCCATATCTACTTAAACGACATCAAACCTTAAGTGTGTCACCCTACGGTTCGCGAACTATGCAGACATAGTCGAGACTCTTCTCCGACTAATAACCAATAGCGGGATCTGGAGATCCATAATGGCTCCCACATATTCAACGATAACTTAGTGATCGATTGAACCATTTACATACGATACCGATTCCCTTTGTCTCGCGATATTTTACTTATCCGAGGTTTGATCATCGGTATCTCCATACCTTGTTCAACCTCGTCTCCGACAAGTACTCTTTACTCGTACCGTGGCATGTCATCTCTTATGAACCATTCATATGCTTGCAAGCTAATCGGACGACATTCCACCGAGAGGGCCCGAGTATATCTATCCGTCATCGGGATGGACAAATCCCACTCTTGATCCATATGCCTCAACTCATACTTTCAGGATACTTAATCCCACCTTTATAACCACCCATTTACGCAGTGGTGTTTGATGTAATCAAAGTACCCTTCCGGTATAAGTGATTTACATGATCTCATTGTCAAAGGACTAGGTTACTATGTATCGAAAGCTTATAGCAAGTTGAACTTAATGACTTGATCTTATGCCATGCTTACTATGGGTGTGTCCATCACATCATTCACCTAATGATATGATCTTGTTATTAATAACATCCGATGTTTTATGATCAGGAAACCATGATCATCTATTAATCAACAAGCTAGTTAAATGAGAGGCTTACTAGGGACTCTGGTTGTTTACACAACACACATGTATCAATGTTTCCGGTTAATACAATTATAGCACGGAGTGTAAACATTTATCATGAACATTAAGATATAACAATAACTGTTTTATTATTGCCTCTCGGGCATATCTCCAATAGTCTCCCACTTGCACTAGAGTCAATAATCTAGTTTACATATGTAAAGATATAACACCTTGGCCTTCTGGTGCTTATCATGTTTTGCTCACAGGAGAGGTTTCAGTCAACGGATCTGACATGCTCAGAAACGTATATATTTTGCAATTCATTTGCGTCTCAACGCATCACTCATTTTCCAAATGAGTCGGCATATATGTTTAGTCTTCTGGTGGAACCTTAATTCCGCGGTCTGAAATATGTCACTAATATTGTCACACACAATATAGCTTCAAAGTTCTGACACTATCGGAACTACACCAAGTTCTCAAAGAACTTCTTTACTTTAACATCCTCAGTCATTGTCAAGACAATGACATACTCTGCCTCTATTTGTAGAATCCGTCACAAAAATAGAACTCATCTAAATCCATCATGGACTTCTTCCAGCTCATTGTGCTACCTTTAAAACAACACTTAGCCTAATTGAGATTGAAATTTTATTCGTACAGCAATTTGTTTGTCATTACCCATACAAAAACTATATATATATCCTTGGTTCTTCTAAAGCACTCAGGGATATTCTTACTGTTGTCCAATGATCACATGAATCATTCTGGTATATGCTCCTAACTCTTTAGAGCACAGGACATCTGAATGTGTACATTTTATTCGTGATCTAAAATCACTCATGTGTTTTTACTCATTGAGTGTCAGATACACTCAAGTCTTGTTAAACCTTCACATGAAAAGAACACCTTCTTAATTTATTATATTGAACTACTTCAATATTCATTTTATGTACTTTTAACTTTAAACTTATTATGCGTTTCAATCTATCTTCATAGATCTTGACACTAAATATGTTTCAGTTCATATCCTTTCATTGAAGTTAATTCTTAATGAAACCTTTTTAATCAATTACATAATTACATTATTTATAATCAACGATATGTCATCTACATAAAGTATTACAAATATGTCTCAGCGCTCCCACTTAATTTCTTGCAAATGCAAGTCTCTTCATCGTCTCTGATGAAATCATAACTCTTTGATCATTTCATCCGGTGAAGATTCCAACTCCGTGATACTCACTTCATCTAATTGAAGTTTGTATACCTATCTAGTATTCCACGGACCAGCAAAACTCTTGGTTGTATCTTGTATACACCTTCAATACACACTTCTGTTAAGTAATGTATTTTGCCATCCTACTATCATATCTCATAAAAGAAATATGTAGCGATTACTAGAACAATCCGTATAGACTATAAGCATCGCTACGGAAGATCTAATCTTATCGCAGTCAACTCTTTGAACTTCGTCGTAAACAACTTTTTGACAAGTCGAGCTTCTTCAAGGATATTCCATCCAAGTCCATCAAATTGATAGATACATTTTCTTTCAAAAAGTATTCACCTATCTTGGATTTTATGGCTCTTAGCCATTTAACAGAGTCAGGGCCCATCATAGCTTCTTTGTATGTAGATGGTTTATCATTGTTCAAAATCAATCCTTTGTCCACAAATCATTTATTTGATCACAAAGTAAACCATACCTACAAGGTTCAATAGGTACTTCGATCTCCATGACTATAACTCTTTGTAGACATGGGAGCTATGATCTTCGTGGCCGCTTCCGGAACCATTTCCGATGCTGCGCTACTCTGATCAACATGCTCAGGTTCATAAACCTTATCAAGTTCCATTGTCCTCCCACTAAAAAACTTCGCTAGAAACAATTTCTTGGAAATAAGATACATCGACAAACACTTTTGTCTTTGTCTTCATAGTGAAAAGAATTCCCAATTTATTCTCTGGAATAACCAACAAAGACATTCATCCGATTTTGGTTGTAAACTTATTTACTTATGCTATGCATACCAAAATTGAAGAAAGGACTATTAGGGTTTATACCCATGCCATAACTCATATGGTGTCACTTCAACGGATTTATGATGACGCTCTATTTAGTGTAAAAGCGGTAGTCTCTAAAGCATAATCCACAAAAATATAATGGCGTCATATTATTTTATCTCATCATTAATCCAACAAGGTTTGGATACATCTCTCGGATACTCCATCATCACTATGATACTCCAAGAAATGTGAGTTGTAGAACAATTTCATAACTCTCTTAGATGTTCGCTAAAACTCGTAATTCAAATATTTCCACCATGATCCAATCATAGATATTTGACTTTTCTATTACGATGATTTCCACTTCATGCTGAAATTTATTTGAATCCATTCAAACGTTTCAAACTTCTTCCTTATCGAATATATCCACATATACTCAATTTATTGTTGGAAGTTTTCATGAAGTATTAGAATCTCCCGCACACAACTATGCCCAGTGAACAACATACATCATCATGTATGTTTCCACTAAGTTAGTTGCCCGTTCAACTCTTGGCCTATGAACGGTATTTTAGTCATTTTCTTTAGAAGAGATTTGCAAGCGCCAAACGATTCAAAAATCAAATGACTCCAAAAATCTATTTGCATGGAGTTCCTTCATGCGTTCCTTTCTAACATGACCTAAATGGCGGTTCCATTAATAAGTGGAATTCAAATCATTTGCCTTACGGCATATTAGCGTCAGTGTTATGTATGTGTGTTTCACCATTAAGATTTATAATAACTTATCCATCGTACATGGAGTAAGGTCATAATTTGAACAACTCATTGTTTTCATTTGACCAGAGCAAAATAACAATTATTAAGTTCTTTATTAGAAATCTCAAGAGCTAGGTAGAATGCCAACGACGAACACAATAACACTTTATTTTGTTCCAGACGTGCATTTCTACCATATTCCTTGTCAGTCACTTAGGCCATTGTATTCTTGTATTGCGTTGTGTTGTATGACATCTCATACCAACCAATCTGGTACAAATACCCAAGAACTTTATTGTGTGACCAATCAAGGAATACATTCATAACATGTATATCATCTATATACACCTGAGCTAGACTTTCTAGTCTTTTCTTTCTTTCTGCCAAAACCTTTTGTAGTTTCTCTTTTAGTTTTCCTCATTCTCAGAAAACACTTCACCTTCAATAACTTCTAGGTCCATTGGTCAAATACCAATGACCTTGAGGTTCTTACTTTGAAGTTGATCATCATATGACAAGTGTTTCAGATTTCACTATTAGTAACTTTGTGATGAACAATTTCACTCATAATTTTATCCATCAAATCATGACGACTTTCCGAGACCATGTCTGTACATGCTAGGCTCGTAAAGTTTAACCTCAGTATTCGCATATGCAAACCTGGCTTGCACCCATTGTATGCACACGTAGAATCTATCACACCCGATCATCACGTGATGCTTCGAAACGACGAGTCTTAGCAACGGTGCATACTAAGGATGATCACTTCATGGATATGCGAATATCGTTAGTGCCCAACTTAGTTGGAGGATTGGGACGCCTGGCATCTTCAATCTTCGTACATTCCCATAAAACTTATGAGTTTATGTAGTCTCACTAGATATATTCTATCACCTTGCAATAAGGTCTTAGATATCACATATATCTCATACCTTGCTTATTTCTGAAAACAAAATTTCCAGCTCCTTACTTTTCAAACGGATTTGAACTTCAAGTTTCACGGAGACAAGATGACTTTAGGTACTAATTGAAACCATTGCTCTTTGAATCAATAATGTGAGGTTTACTAAAAGTTTGCAATAGGACTTAATCATTTCTTGATTCTTTCAACAATACGGTACCAGTCCGTAAAGTTGCTTTTCAGACTTAACAGTGTTTCTATCTCAATTACAAGACTAGCGCTTGGTAGATAACGGATGCCAAATCTACAAATTAATTCAAAATACTATTCAGACTATGTTCATGATAATAAGTTCATGTTTTAATCTAATTACTAATGAACTCCCACTTAATACAACATCCCTCATAGTTGTTTAGTGGTACACGATCCATATCCACTACACCAAAACCGATCATCACGTGAGATGATGTAGCTTCAACGGTGAACATCAACATGTTGATCATATCATCCATATGACTCGTGTTCAACCTTTCGGTTTCCTGTGTTCCGAGGCCATGTCTGTACATGCCAGGCTCGTCAAGCAAACCCAAGTATTCCGCGTGTGCAACATGGCTTACACCCGTTGTATGTGAACGTAGAATCTATCACATCCGATCATCACGAGATGCTTCAAAACGATGAATTGTAGCAACGGTGCATACGAGGGGAGAACACTTTATTATCTTGATATTAATGTGAGGGATCATCTTATAATGCTACCGTCGCGATCTAAGCAAGATAAGATGCATAAAGGATTAACATCACATGCAATTCATATGTGATATGATATGGCCCTTTAGTCTTTGCGCCTTTGATCTTTCATCTCCAAAGCACGGACATGATCTCCATCATCAACGGGCATGATCTCCATCATCGTCGGGGTAGCGTCAAGGTCCATGGCGCCGTCTTCATGGTTGTGCTCCCATGTAGTAACTATTACAACTACTTTGAAATAATACTTCAACATGAAATTTAAAGACAACCATAAGGCTCCTGCCGGTTGCCACAATACAATAATGATCATCTCATACATATTCATCATCATATCATGGCCATATCACATCACCAAACCCCGCAAAAACAAGTTAGACGCCTCTAATTTGGTTTGCATATTTTACGTGGTTTAGGGTTTTCGAGTAAGATCCAATCTACCTACGAACATGAACCACAACGGTGATACTAATATTGTCAATAGAAAGAGTAGATTGAATCTTCACTATGGTGGGAGAAACTGAAGGATAACGTTGCATAGAAAACAAAAAATTTCCTACGGCGAACACGCAATCCAAGCCAAGATGCAATCTAGAAGACGGTAGCAACGAGGGGGTATCGAGTCTCACCCTTGAAGAGATTCCAAAGCCTACAAGATGAGGCTCTTGTTGCTGCGGTAGACGATCACTTGCCGCTTGCAAAAGCGCGTAGAAGATCTTGATCACGATCGGTTCGGGCGCCACGAACGGGCAGCACCTCCGTACTCGGTCACACGTTCGGTTGTTGATGAAGAAGACGTCCACCTCCCTGTTCCGGCGGGCAGCGGAAGTAGTAGCTCCTCTTGAATCCGACGAGCACGACGGCGTGGTGTCGGTGGCGGTGAAGAAGTCCGGCGGAGCTTCGCTAAGCTACGCGGGAGATATGGAGGAGAAGGGGGCGGCTAGGGTTTGGGAGGGGTGGCCGGCCACTCAAGGGGGCGGCCAGCTTGTGGTCTTGGGGTGGCCGGCCCCCTCCCTTGGCCCCTCATTATATAGGTGGATCCCCAAGTGTTGGTGTCCAAGTCTTCGAATAAGACCCGAACCAAAAACCTTCCATAAGAGGGGAAACCTAGCCCAACTAGGACTCCCACCAAAAGGTGGGATTTCCACCTCCCATGTGGGGGGTGGCCGGCCCCCTATGGAGGAGTCCACTTGGGACTCCTCCCCATCTAGGGCTGGCCGGCCATGGAGGTGGAGTCCCATGTGGACTCCACCTTCCTTGGTGGTTTCTTCCGGACTTTTCTAGAACCTTCCATAGAACCTTCCGCGACATTTTATTTCACATAAAATGACATCCTATATATGAATCTTATTCTCCGGACCATTCCGAACTCCTCGTGATGTCCGGGATCTCATCCGGGACTCCGAACAAATATTCGAACTCCATTCCATATTCAAGTACTACCATTTCAACATCCAACTTTAAGTGTGTCACCCTACGGTTCGAGAACTATGCGGACATGGTTGAGTACTCACTCCGACCAATAACCAATAGCGGGATCCGGAGATCCATAATGGCTCCCACATATTCAACGATGACTTTAGTGATCGAATGAACCATTCACATATATTACCAATTCCCTTTGTCTCGCGATATTTTACTTGTCCGAGGTTTGATCTTCGGTATCACTCTATACCTTGTTCAACCTCGTCTCCTGACAAGTACTCTTTACTCGTACCGTGGTATGTGGTCTCTTATGAACTCAGTCATATGCTTGCAAGACATTAGACGACATTCCACCGAGAGGGCCCAGAGTATATCTATCCGTCATCGGGATGGACAAATCCCACTGTTGAACCATATGCCTCAACTCATACTTTCCGGATACTTAATCCCACCTTTATAGCCACCCATTTACGCGAGTGGTGTTTGGTGTAATCAAAGTACCTTTCCGGTATAAGTGATTTACATGATCTCATGGTCATAAGGACTAGGTAACTATGTATCGAAAGCTTATAGCAAATAACTTAATGACGAGATCTTATGCTACGCTTAATTGGGTGTGTCCATTACATCATTCACACAATGACATAACCTTGTTATTAATAACATCCAATGTTCATGATTATGAAACTAATCATCCATTAATCAACAAGCTAGTTTAAGAGGCATACTAGGGACTTCTTGTTTGTCTACATATCACACATGTACTAATGTTTCGGTTAATACAATTCTAGCATGATATATAAACATTTATCATAAACATAAAGATATAAATAATAACCACTTTATTATTGCCTCTAGGGCATATCTCCTTCAGTCTCCCACTTGCACTAGAGTCAATAATCTAGTTTACATTTGTAAAGATATAACACCTTGGCCTTCCGGTGCTTTATCATGTTTTGCTCACGGGAGAGGTTTTAGTCAACGGATCTGACATGCTCAGAACCGTATGTATTTTGTAATTCATTTGCGTCTCAACGCGTCACTCATTTCCAAATGAGTCGGCATTTAATATGTTTGGTCTTCTGGTGGAACCTTAATTCCGCGGTCTGAAATATGTCACTAACATTGTCACACACAATATAGCTTCAAAGTTCTGACTCGTCGGAACTACACCAAGTTCTCAAAGAACCTCTTGACTTAACATCCTTTGTCATTGTCAAAACAATGACATACTCTCGCCTTCTTTTGTAGAATCCGTCACAATATTTAGAACTCTTCTAAATCTAGCATAGACTACTTCTAGCTCATTGTGCTACCTTTTAAACAATACTTAGTCTAATTTGAAATTGAAATTATATTTTATATGTGACAAAACCAATATCGGTGTAACACCTTACAGCGATTTGTTTGTCATTTCTTCATACAAATATATATATATATCCTTAGTTCTTCTAAAGTACTCAAGGATATTCTTACTCGTTGTCCAATGATCATCATATGAATCATTCCGGTATATGCTCATAACACTTTATAGCACATGATATCTGATTGTGTACATATTATTCGTGATCTAAAATCACTCATGTGTTTTTACTCATCGAGTGTCAGACACACTCAAGTCTTGTTAATCCTTCACATGACAAGAACATTTTCTTAATATTTCTATATTGAACTACTTCAATATCCATTCTATGTACTTTGACTTAAACTTATTATGTGTTTCAATCTATCTTCATAGATCTTGACACTAGATATGTTTCAGTCCATATCCTTTCATTGAAATTAATTTCTCAATGAAACCTTTTAATCAAGTATATAATTACATCATTTATAACCAACTATATGTCACCTACATAAAGTATTATAAATATGTCTTAGCGCTCCCACTTAATTTCTTGCAAATGCAAGCCTCTTCATCGTTTCTGATGAAATCAAAAACTCTTTGACTATTTCATCTGGTGAAGATTCTAACTCCGTGATACTTACTTCATCCAATTGAAGTTCGTATACTTATCTAGTATTCCACGGACCAGCAAAACTCTTGGTTGGATCTTGTATACACCTTTAATACACACTTCTGATAAGTAATGTATTTTGCCATCCTACTAACATATCTCATAAAAGAAATATGTAGTGATTACTAGAATAATCCACATAGACTATAAGCATTGCTACGGAAGATCTAATCTTGTTGTAGTCAACTATTTGAACTTTGTCGTAAACAACTTTTCGACAGGTCAAGCTTCTTCAAGGATATTTCATCCAAGTCCATCAATTTTATAGATCCATTTACTTTCAAAAAGTATTCATCTATCTTGGATTTCATGGCGTATAGCCATTTTAACTGAGTCAGGGCCCATCATAGCTTCTTTGTTTGTAGTTGGTTTATCATTGTTCATAATCAATCCTTTGTCCACAAATCATTTATTTGATCACAAAGTAAACCATACCTACAAGGTTCAATATGTACTTCGATTTCCATGGCTAAAACACTTTGTAGTCATGGGAGCCATGATCGTCGTGGTCGCTTCGGAATCAATTTCCGATGCTGCGCTACACTGATCATTATGCTCAGGTTCATAAACCTTATCAAATTATATTGTCCTCCCACTGAAATACTTCACTAGAAACAATTTCTTGGAAATAAGAAACATTGACAAACACTTTTGTCTTTGTCTACATAGTGGGAAGAATTCCCAATCAATTCTCTGGGATAACCAACAAAGACATTCATCCGATTTTGGTTGTAAACTTATTTACTTATGCTATGCATACCAAAATTTTAAGAAAAGACTATTAGGATTCATACCCATACCATAACTCGTATGGTGTCATTTCAACGGATCATGATGATGCTCTATTAAGTGTAAAAGCGGTAGTCACTAAAGCATAATCCACAAAAATATAATGGCGTCATAATATTTTATCTCATCATTAATCCAACAAGGTTTGGATACATCTCTCGGATACTTCATCATCACTATGATACTCCAAGAAACGTGAGTTGTAGAACAATTTCATAAATCTCTTAGATGTTCGCTAAAACTCGTAACTCAAATATTTCCACCATGATCCAATCATAGGTATTTGACTTTTATATTACGATGATTTCCACTTCATGCTGAAATTTATTTGAATCCATTCAAAATGTTTCAAACTTTTCCTTATTGAATATATCCACATATATATTCAATTCATTGTTTTGAAAGTTTTCATGAAGTAGAAGAATCTCCCGCACACAACTATGCCAAGTGAACCACATACATCATCATGTATTTTTCACTAAGTTAGTTGCCCGTTCAACTTTTGGCCTATGAACGGTATTTTAATCACTCTCTTTAGAAAAGATTTGCAAGCGCCAAATGATTCAAAAATCAAATGACTCCAAAAATTCATTTGCATGGAGTTCCTTTATGCGTTCCTTTCTAACATGACCTAAATGGCGGTTCCACAAATAAGTGGAATTCAAATCATTTGCCTTATGGCATTTTAGCGTCAGTGTTATGTATGTGTGTTTCACCATTAAGATTTATAATAACTTATCCATCGTACATGGAGTAATGTCATAATTTAAACAACTCATTGTTTTTATTTGACCAGAGCAAAATAACAATTTATTAAGCTTTTTATTATAAATTCTAAGGGCTAGATAGAATGCCAATGACGAACATAATAACACTTTATTTTTGTTCCTGACGTGCATTCCTATCATATTCCTTGTCAGTCACTTAGGCCATTGTATTCTTGTATTGCGTTGTTTTGTATGACACTTCATACCAACCAATATAGTACTAATACCCAAGAATTTCATAGTGTGAGTTAACTAGGAATACAACCATAACATGTATATCATTTATATACACTTGAGCTAGACTTTCTAGTCTTCTCTTTTCTTTTTGCCAAAATATCTTTTGCAGTTTCTCTTTTAGCTTTCCTCATTATTCAGAAAAACACTTCAACATCATTAACTTCTAGGTTTGTTGGTCAAATACCAATAACCTTGAGGTTCTTACTTTGAAGTTGATCATCATATGACAAGTGTTCCAGATTTCACTATTAGTAACTTTGTAATATGATGAACAATTTCACTCATAATTTTATCCATCATATCATGACGACTTTCCGAGATCATGTCTGTACATGCTAGGCTCGTAAAGTTTTAACCTTGGTATTTGCATGTGCAAATCTAGCTTGCACCCGTTGTATGCACACGTAGAATCTATCACACCCGATCATCACGTGATGCTTCGAAATGACGAGTTTTAGTAACGGTGCATATTAAGGATGGTCACTTCATGGATGTGCGAATATCCGTAGTGCCCCAATAGTTGGAGGATTGTGACGCCTTGCGTCTTCAACCTTCGTACAT
The DNA here is from genome assembly GCF_022539505.1 of Lolium rigidum. Classification (NCBI taxonomy): domain Eukaryota; kingdom Viridiplantae; phylum Streptophyta; class Magnoliopsida; order Poales; family Poaceae; genus Lolium; species Lolium rigidum. Next base: position 44,784,199 of record NC_061511.1, read on the forward strand.
TCCCATAAAACTTATGAGTTCATGTAGTCTCACCAAATTATATTCTATCATCTTGCAATAAGGTCTTAGATATCACATATATCTCATACCTTGATTATTTCTGAAAACTAAATTTTCAGCTCCTTACTTTTCAAACAGATTTGAACTTCAAGTTTCACGGAGACAAGATAACTTTAGGTACTAATTGAAATCACAGCTCTTTGAATCAACAATGTGAGGTTTACTAAAAGTTTGCAATAGGACTTAATCAATTCTTGATTCATTAACAATACGGTACCAAACCGTAAAGTTTCTTATCAGATTTTAACAGTATTTCTATCTCACTAACAAGACTAGCGCATGGTAGAATATGGATGCCAATACTACAAAATTAATTCAAAATACTACTCAGACTATGTTTATGATAATTAGTTCATGTCTTAATCTAATTACTAATGAACTCCCACTTAATACAACATCCCTCATAGTTGTTAAGTGGTACACGATCCAAATTCACTACACCAAAACCGATCATCACGTGAGATGATGTAGCTTCAATGGTGAACATCTACATGTTGATCATATCATCCATATGACTCGTGTTCAATCTTTCGGTTTCCGTTGTCCCGAGGCCATGTCTGTACATGCTAGGCTCGTCAAGCAAACCCAAGTATTCCGCGTGTGCAACATGGCTTACACCCGTTGTATGTGAATCGTTGAATCTATCACATCCGATCATCACGAGATGCTTCGAAACGACGAACTGTTACAACGGTGCATACGAGGGAAGAACACTTTATTATCTTGATATTAATGTGAAGGATCATCTTATAATGCTACCGTCGCGATCTAAGCAAAATAAGATGCATAAAAGGATTAACATCACATGCAGTTCATATGTGATATGATATGGCCCTTTTGTCTTTGCGCCTTCGATCTTCATCTCCAAAGCACGGACATGATCTCCATCATCAACGAGTATGATCTCCATCATTGTCGGCGTAGCGTCAAGGTTCATGGCGCCGTCTTCATGGTTGTTCACCTCATGTAGCAACTATTACAACTACTTTGAAATACTACTCAACATGAAAATTAAAGACAACCATAAGGCTCCTGCCAGTTGCCATAATACAATAATGATCATCTCATACATATTCATCATCATATTATGGCCATATCACATCACCAAACCCTGCAAAAACAAGTTAGACGCCTCTAATTTGGTTTGCATATTTTACGTGGTTTAGGGTTTTCGAGAGAGATCTAATCTACCTACAAACATGAACCACAACGGTGATACTAATGTTGTCAATAGAAGAGTAAATTGAATCTTTACTATAGTAGGAGAGACGAGACACCCGCAAAGCCTCTTATGCAATACAAGTTGCATGTCGAACGAGGAACAAGTCTCATGAACGCGGTCATGTAAAGTTAGTCCGAGCCGCTTCATCCCACTATGCCACAAAGATGCAAAGTACTCAAACTAAAGATAACAAGAGCATCAACGCCCACAAAACCATTGTGTTCTACTCGTGCAACCATCTATGCATAGACACGGCTCTGATACCACTGAAGGATAATGTTGCATAGAAAACAAAAAAATTTCCTACGGCGAACACGCAATCCAAGCCAAGATGCAATCTAGAAGACGGTAGCAACGAGGGGGTATCGAGTCTCACCCTTGAAGAGATTCCAAAGCCTACAAGATGAGGCTCTTGTTGCTGCGGTAGACGATCACTTGCCGCTTGCAAAAGCGCGTAGAAGATCTTGATCACGATCGGTTCCGGCGCCACGAACGGGCAGCACCTCCGTACTCGGTCACACGTTCGGTTGTTGATGAAGACGACGTCCACCTCCCCGTTCCGGCGGGCAGCGGAAGTAGTAGCTCCTCTTGAATCCGACGGCACGACGGCGTGGTGTCGGTGGCGGTGAAGAAGTCCGGCGGAGCTTCGCTAAGCTACGCGGGAGATATGGAGGAGAAGGGGGCGGCTAGGGTTTGGGAGGGGGTGGCCGGCCACTCAAGGGGGCGGCCAGCTTGTGGTCTTGGGGTGGCCGGCCCCCTCCCTTGGCCCCTCATTATATAGGTGGATCCCCAAGTGTTGGTGTCCAAGTCTTCGAATAAGACCCGAACCAAAACCTTCCATAAGAGGGGAAACCTAGCCCAACTAGGACTCCCACCAAAAGGTGGGATTTCCACCTCCCATGTGGGGGGTGGCCGGCCCCTATGGAGGAGTCCACTTGGGACTCCTCCCCATCTAGGGCTGGCCGGCCATGGAGGTGGAGTCCCATGTGGACTCCACCTTCCTTGGTGGTTTCTTCCGGACTTTTCTAGAACCTTCTAGAACCTTCCATAGAACCTTCCGCGACATTTTATTTCACATAAAATGACATCCTATATATGAATCTTATTCTCCGGACCATTCCGGAACTCCTCGTGATGTCCGGGATCTCATCCGGGACTCCGAACAAATATTCGAACTCCATTCCATATTCAAGTACTACCATTTCAACATCCAACTTTAAGTGTGTCACCCTACGGTTCGAGAACTATGCGGACATGGTTGAGTACTCACTCCGACCAATAACCAATAGCGGGATCCGGAGATCCATAATGGCTCCCACATATTCAACGATGACTTTAGTGATCGAATGAACCATTCACATATATTACCAATTCCCTTTGTCTCGCGATATTTTACTTGTCCGAGGTTTGATCTTCGGTATCACTCTATACCTTGTTCAACCTCGTCTCTCGACAAGTACTCTTTACTCGTACCGTGGTATGTGGTCTCTTATGAACTCATTCATATGCTTGCAAGACATTAGACGACATTCCACCGAGAGGGCCCAGAGTATATCTATCCGTCATCGGGATGGACAAATCCCACTGTTGATCCATATGCCTCAACTCATACTTTCCGGATACTTAATCCCACCTTTATAGCCACCCATTTACGCAGAGGTGTTTGGTGTAATCAAAGTACCTTTCCGGTATAAGTGATTTACATGATCTCATGGTCATAAGGACTAGGTAACTATGTATCGAAAGCTTATAGCAAATAACTTAATGACGAGATCTTATGCTACGCTTAATTGGGTGTGTCCATTACATCATTCACACAATGACATAACCTTGTTATTAATAACATCCAATGTTCATGATTATGAAACTAATCATCCATTAATCAACAAGCTAGTTTAAGAGGCATACTAGGGACTTCTTGTTTGTCTACATATCACACATGTACTAATGTTTCGGTTAATACAATTCTAGCATGATATATAAACATTTATCATAAACATAAAGATATAAATAATAACCACTTTATTATTGCCTCTAGGGCATATCTCCTTCAGAAACAGACACCCGCAAAGCCACTTATGCAATCCAAGTTGCATGTCAAGCGTGGAGCAAATCTCATGAACGTGGTCATGTAAAGTTAGCCTGAGCCGCTTCATCCCACCATCCCGCAAGATGCAAAGTACACGAACTAAAGACAACAAAAGCATCAACGCCCACAAAACCATTGTGTTCTACTCGTGCAACCAATCTATGCATAGACACGGCTCTGATACCACTGTTGGGATTCGTAGCATAGAAAACAAAAATTTTCCTATCGCAAGAACGAAGAACAAGCCAAGATCCAATCAAGAAGATGGTAGCAACGAGGTGAAGATCAACATACCCTTGAAGTTCACAAAGCGTTAACGAGATCAGATCTCGTGGTGGATGTAGACGATCACTTGCCGCTTGCAAAAGCGCGTAGAAGATCTTCGACGGTGCCACGAACGGGCAGCACCTCCGTACTCGGTCACACGTTCGGTGTTGATGACGATGTCCTCCTCCCCGTTCCAGCGGGTAGCGGAAGTAGTAGATCCTCCTCGGAATCCCGGCAGCACGACGGCGTGGTGGCGGTGGTGGTGGAGATCTCCGGCAGGGCTTCGCCTAAGCGCTGCGGGAGTTGTATGTGGAGGAGGGGTGCTAGGGTTTGGGGAGAGGGGGGGGCTTGGGCGCCACCACTTGGGGTTGCGGCCAACGCGAGGCTATGGGTGGCCGGCCCCCTCCCCTTGTCCCTCTTTTTATAGGTGGAAACCCCCCAAGAGTTGGACTACAAGTCTTCGAATAAGACCCCAACCCAAAACCTACCATAGGTGGGAAACCTACTCAAGGGGGGAGTCATAGTCAAGGTGGGACTCCCACCCTTCCTTGAGGGGGGCTGGCCGGCCAACCTAGGTGGAGTCCACCTGGGACTCCTCCCCCCTAGGGTTTGGTCGGCCATGCAGGTGGAGTCCTGATACGTCTCCAACATATCTATAATTTCTGATGTTCCATGCTTGTTTTATGACAATACCGACATGTTTTGTTCACATTTTATGTCATATTTATGCGTTTTCCAGAACTAACCTATTGACGAGATGCCGAAAGGCCAGTTGCTGTTTTCTGCTGTTTTTGGTTTCAGAAATCCTAGTAAGGAAATATTTTCGGAATCGGACGAAATCAACACCGAAAGTCTTAGAATTCCCGGAAGCTTCCGGAACACCGAAGGAGAGTCGGAGGCGGGCAGCAGGGGGCCCACACCATAAGGCGGCGCGGGTGGCCCCCTGGCCGCGCCAGCCTATGGTGTGGGGGCCCCAGCCGCTTCCTTGCGCCGCCTCTCCGCCTATATATTCGTCCCTGACCTAAAAACATCGGGGAGTTCGACGGAAACAGAGAAAACCATCCAGAGCCGCCGCCATCGCGAAAGTCCAATTCGAGGGACAGAAGTCGCTGTTCCGGCACCCTGCCGGGACGGGGAATTGCCCCCGGAGCCATCTCCACCGCCGTCTTCACCGCCATCTTCACCGCCATCGCTGCCTCCATGATGAGGAGGGAGTAATTCACCCCCGAGGCTGAGGGCTCCGCTGTAGCTATGTGGTTCATCTCTCTCCCATGTACCTCAATACAATAATCTCATGAGCTGCTTTACATGATTGAGATTCATATGAGTTTTGTATCACTATTCATCTATGTGCTACTCTAGTGATGTTATTAAAGTAGTTTTATTCCTCCTGCACGGTGTAATGGTGACAGTGTGTGCATCCGTGTTAGTACTTGGCGTAGGCTATGATTATGATCTCTTGTAGATTATGAAGTTAACTATTGCTATGATGGTATTGATGTGATCTATTCCTCCTACATAGTGTGAAGGTGACAGTGTGCATGCTATGTTAGTACTTGGTTTAGTCGTATTGATCTTTCATGCACTCTAAGGTTATTTAAATATGAACATTGAATTGTGGAGCTTGTTAACTCCGGCATTGAGGGTTCGTGTAATCCTACGCAATGTGTTCATCATCCAACAAGAGTGTAGAGTATGCATTTATCTATTCTGTTATGTGATCAACGTTGAGAGTGTCCACTAGTGAAAGTCTGATCCCTAGGCCTTGTTCCTAAATATCGCTATCGCTGCTTGTTTACTTGTTTTCACTGCGTTACTACTGCTGCGTTACTACTGCTTGTTTACTCGTCCCGGGCAAAGCACTTTTCCGGTGCCGTTGCCACTGCTCATACTTATTCATACCACCTCGTATTTCACTATCTCTTCGCCGAACTAGTACACCTATTAGGTGTGTTGGGGACACAAGAGACTTCTTGCTTTGTGGTTGCAGGGTTGCATGAGAGGGATATCTTTGACCTCTTCCTCCCTGAGTTCAATAAACCTTGGGTGATCCACTTAAGGGAAACTTGCTGCTGTCCTACAAACCTCTGCTCTTGGAGGCCCAACACTGTCTACAGGAAAAGGAGGGGGGCGTAGACATCAAGTCCCTCCAGGACTCCTCCTTCCATGGTGATTTCTTCCGGACTTTTCTAGAACCTTCTAGAACCTTCCATAAATGCACCGGATCATTTCCAAACATGGAATATGACTTCCTATATATGAATCTTATTCTCCGGACCATTCCGGAACTCCTCGTGATGTCCTGGATCCCATCCGAGACTCCGAACAAAACTTCGAACTCCATTCCATATTCCATATCTACTTAAACGACATCAAACCTTAAGTGTGTCACCCTACGGTTCGCGAACTATGCAGACATAGTCGAGACTCTTTTCTGACTAATAACCAATAGCGGGATCTGGAGATCCATAATGGCTCCCACATATTCAACGATAACTTAGTGATCGATTGAACCATTTACATACGATACCGATTCCCTTTGTCTCGCGATATTTTACTTATCCGAGGTTTGATCATCGGTATCTCCATACCTTGTTCAACCTCGTCTCCGACAAGTACTCTTTACTCGTACCGTGGCATGTCATCTCTTATGAACCATTCATATGCTTGCAAGCTAATCAGACGACATTCCACCGAGAGGGCCCAGAGTATATCTATCCGTCATCGGGATGGACAAATCCCACTCTTGATCCATATGCCTCAACTCATACTTTCCGGATACTTAATCCCACCTTTATAACCACCCATTTACGCAGTGGTGTTTGATGTAATCAAAGTACCCTTCCGGTATAAGTGATTTACATGATCTCATGGTCAAAGGACTAGGTTACTATGTATCGAAAGCTTATAGCAAGTTGAACTTAATGACTTGATCTTATGCTATGCTTACTATGGGTGTGTCCATCACATCATTCACCTAATGATATGATCTTGTTATTAATAACATCCGATGTTTTATGATCAGGAAACCATGATCATCTATTAATCAACAAGCTAGTTAAATGAGAGGCTTACTAGGGACTCTGGTTGTTTACACAACACACATGTATCAATGTTTCCGGTTAATACAATTATAGCACGGAGTGTAAACATTTATCATGAACATTAAGATATAACAATAACTGTTTTATTATTGCATCTCGGGCATATCTCCAACACTTAGCACCCCTTATTACAATTCATAAGGAATTACATTGGTATTAGTTTGCGAGTACTTTAAAGTACTCACAGCTGTGTCCCTGGCTATTCAAATGCCAGACTATGAAGAGGAGCAACAGTATCAGGAGGACGGACAACAGGACGTCTACGATAACTAGGAGCATCTTCTAACGTCAAGCGTTGCCTGTGGAATAGATAGTCCACAACTACTTCGCTTCCGCTACGTATTGTGTTGTTGAGCAATATATTTGTGTAAGATTGGATCAGGGGATCTATTGTTGTAAGACAAGTATGTGTTGTAATAATGATGACTCTATGCTACTTACCTATTACGTCTCGCAAAAACAATCTTCCTGGGATTGCGATGTATGGCATAATAGGCATCTGGACTTAAAAATCAGGGTGTTGACAAGTTGGTATCAGAGCCATTGTTTGACCTTAGGAGACCCTAGTTAGAATGGACGCCTGAAAAACTTAGTTTCAAATTCAATGAAAGGAATAGTTACGAAAACATATTCACACTCTTACCTTTGAGATCTTCTTCAAAACCTTAAATTCATGCTCTTCCTTATGAGTGAATTAAAAGTTTGAACACTTGCACTTCTCTAACTTACTCATCTAATTCCTCGACAGATGGAGACGTTCACCCAGACGGAGTTCTACCAGCTCGGGAATGGTGGGGACCTGATCTTCGAGAGGGATCTCTTTGCCCTGTCGGAGTTTCTTGGACGCCCACCCCCAGAGTTCTTCGGGGGTCAGGTCAACGACCAGCCCGGAGGACAGCTGCAGTGGGTCATCATGGCCGACCTCCGCGGGAAGCTCACGTTCCCCAGGACTGAGAGGATCCAGTTCTCCTTCAGGGAGAACAACTGGGCCGACGGACTCGCTCGTGGTCTGCAGGAGGCGCTCGCATGTCTGTGCGGGCAGAACGCGATGGCCATCCAGGAGGAACGCTTTGCTCACTACGCAAGGCACAACTCCCTTGGAGTACCCCTGAACCTGCCGTCTCACCCCCAGCTGAGGCACCATGTGGACCACCTCGACTTCATGCTGAGCGAGACTCACACGGAGCTGGACAACTCCCGCGCGTACGCCAACCACACCCACATCCAGCTGGCTCACCGGGCCGAGATCATCAAGGTCATCGCCAAGGAGCGCAGGACTCTTCGCCGCCTGAACGCGAAGAAGGACTACACCATATCTCGCCTCCGAGCCAAGATAGCCTCACTAAAAGAGACTGTCGAAGCCCAGGCTAAACAGCTCCAGGATCTGGAGGGAGAAGGCGAGGGAGAAGACATCCAGGGAGATGGATACTCCTATGTAAGCAATGACAACGACTATGAAGAAGAAGACGACGAAGACCTGGCCTTCCACCCCTATGGGGATGGACAGGAGCACCTGGAAGCCGGGATGTATAACACTTTCCCGATCAACGTTGACGGAGAGTAGTCTCACATGAGCACTCGAGTAGCATGATTTGTATCGGTCCCTTGTATCGTAGAATGGTGAAAGGGTTCTTCAAACCCTCCGGTGTGTTAGTTTGTAATCTGTGCTACTTGAATGAATAAGATGGTGTTTAATTTCAGCATGTCAAGAACTCTAGTTTTAAACTTTGTGAACTATACCCCAAAATAAGCCATAGAAATTTCCCTCTCATCTCATGATCTATATCCATGTTCAGATGGCACCCCCAACTCACAGCACCAATCAGGATGCGATGATGCGGATGTTGCAAATGATGATGGCCGATAGAGAGGCTGAAAGAGCTGAAAGGCAAGCCAATATCGCCGCACTGCAACAGATTGCTCAGGGCAACCAAGGCCATGGAAACCACGATCACCCGGGATCCAAACTGAAGAACTTCCAGAACACTAACCCACCTGTGTTTAGCAAGATGGAAGAGCCCCTTGATGCTGATGATTGGCTCCAAACCATGGAGAACAATCTTGAAGTTGCCGGAGTCGAAGAAAATGAGAAGGTGCTGTTCGCCACCCACTACTTGGCAGGACCTGCACGAGCTTGGTGGACGAGTGCCCGTGCATTAAATGCGGGGCAGATGATGACCTGGGCAGATTTCAAGCTCAAGTTCAGCAAGTACCATGTGCCCCCGGGTCTGATCAAGAAAATGAGGGACGAGTTCAGGGAACTCAAGCAGGGAAGACTGACCGTGGTGGAATACCGCGACAGATTCCTCACTCTGTCAAGGTACGCCCCGGATGAGACGGATACCACCGAGAAGCGGAAGGAGAGATGGAGGGAAAACTCTGTGCTGGTCAACATTCCTTTTGCTGACCTTGAAGCCCTGGTTGACTCAGCCATCCAGATGGAGGGAAAACTCAACCAAGCCAACGAGAACCGCAAGCGCCGCATGATGCACCAGAGTGGGCCCAGCAATACCCCCAGGTTTCTCCCCAGCTCAGGCGGAGGGTTTGCCCCAAGAAACAACAAGCCCCCGATGCAGATGTCACGTCCGGGTTTTCAGAACCGGAGTGGGGGACACCCAAGGACAGGAGGCCACAACAACTACAGCAACAATGCCAACCACAACAACAACAGCTTCAACCGCGCCCCGATGAGAGCCCCCAACAACAATAACTCCAACACTGCTCCGAGGACTGGGAGCAACGCTGTTCCTATCACCCCCAAGGACAAGTCCACCATCACTTGTTACGAGTGCGGAGTGGTGGGGCACTACTCCAACGAGTGCCCCAAAAGACTCGCCAAGACTGCCGCCAACACCTCTGGCCCTGCTCAGCAGCAACGCCGTGTCGCCAACGGCAAGAAGTTCAACCCCAACAACCCGAACAACCGCAGCGGCCGCCTCTTTCACATGAGTGCGGAAGAAGCCCAGGAAGCCCCAGATGTCGTACTGGGTATGTTCTCTGTTAACTCAATACCTGCAAGAGTGCTGTTTGATTCTGGAGCATCGCATTCGTTTGTTACGGAAGATTTTGCATGCACTAGTAAGATTCAACCCATCAGTTTGAAGCATGTCATGATAGTTCAAATACCTGGTTCAACAACTAAAGCTAGAAAAATTAGCAAAGATGTGCCTATCAGAATACAGGAAATAGATTTTTATGCAAATTTGATTGTTCTGGGAACAAAAGGTTTGGAAGTAGTACTGGGTATGGACTGGATGTCGAAACATCATGGACTGATTGATTGTGCCAAGAAGGCCATCACCATGACTAGTAGCACCGGAGTGTTAGTGGAGCACGTGTCTGAAAGACTGCCCAGAAAGTTTACCTGCAACCAGAGTTTAGCCAAACCCACCTTGGATCAGATCAGGGTAGTTTGTCGATACCCCGATGTGTTTCCGGATGATCTACCCGGTATGCCCCCAGATCGGGATATCGAGTTTATCATTGAGTTAATCCCTGGAACAGGACCTATAGCCCAGAGAGCCTATAGTATGAACCCGGCAGAGTTAGTGGAACCGAAGAAGCAACTGGATGATATGTTGTTCAAAGGTCCGATTCAACCAAGTGCGTCGCCTTGGAGATCCCCAGTTTTGTTTGTGGACAAGAAGGATGGTGCCACTCGTTTATGTACGGATTACCGTAAGCTTAACGATGTCACCATCAAGAACAAGTACCCTTTGCCAAAGATAGAGGATCTGTTTGATCAGCTGACCAGTGCCAAAGTGTTTTCTAAGATTGATCTTAGAACTGGTTACCACAAACTGAAGATTCGTGCCACCGACATCCCCAAAACTGCCTTTACCACCAGATATGGATTGTATGAGTACAATGTCATGTCATTTGGATTGACCAACGCCCCCGCTTACTTCATGAATCTCATGAATAAGATCTTTATGAACTTTCTGGATAAGTTTGTCGTTGTCTTCATCGACGACATCCTTATCTACTCCAAATCCGAAGAAGAACATGAGCAACATTTGGAAGTTGTCCTAGATACCCTTCGGGAGCACCAGTTGTACGCCAAGTTCAGCAAGTGTGAGTTCTGGTTGAAGGAAGTAGGATTCCTGGGACATATCTTGTCGGCAGGAGGAATTGCCGTTGACCCCTCAAAAATCAAGACCGTTGAAGAATGGAAAGCCCCAACCACTCAGACTGAAGTCCGTGCGTTTCTCGGATTGGCGGGATATTACCGCCGGTTTGTTGAAGGATTCTCGAGCATCGCCAGACCAATGACTTAGTTGCTGAAGAAGGACAAGAAGTTTGACTGGACAGATAAATGTGAAGAGAGTTTCCAACAACTCAAGAGCAGATTGACCTCAGCCCCAATATTGATCATGCCGGACATCACCAAGCCATTTGATGTGTATTGTGATGCCTCCAAGATTGGTCTTGGATGTGTGTTGATGCAAGAAGGCAAAGTGATATCATACCTGTCGAGACAACTGAAGCAACATGAACAGAATTACCCAACCCATGACTTAGAGCTAGCAGCCGTGGTTTTAGCCCTGAAAGTATGGCGTCATTACCTCATGGGTAATCGATGCGAGATCTATTCGGATCATAAGAGCTTGAAGTATATCTTCACTCAGAAGGAGCTGAATATGAGGCAGCGCGGATGGATAGAGTTAATCAAGGATTATGATATGGAAATTCACTACCACCCCGGCAAGGCCAATGTGGTAGCGGATGCCCTGAGTAGACTACCGTGTCAGTTGAACTCCATGATCGCAGAAGAGCAACCCAGTTTGCATCAAGAAATTGAGCAGTTTAGACTGGAGCTAGTTAGTGAAGGATTCCTAGCCAGCATAGAGCTCCAGCCCACCTTGTTTAGCCAGATCAAAGAAGCCCAGAAAGGAAACGCCAGCATTGGTGGAATCAGGAGTCAAATAGCTGCAGGAAAGGCACCGGGATTCACGGAAGATGAAGAAGGAGTGCTATGGTACAACAGACGCCTATGTGTGCCGTCAGATTCCGAGTTGAAGCAAGTTATCCTGAAAGAAGCCCATGACACCCTTTACTCCATTCATCCCGGAGGAACCAAGATGTATCAAGATTTGAAGGAACAATTTTGGTGGCATGGAATGAAGAGAGAAATTGGAAGCTACATCGCCAAGTGTGATATCTGTCAATGAGTCAAAGCAGAACATCAACGACCCGCAGGATTGCTGCAACCCCTGCAGATTCCCGAATGGAAATGGGATTCTGTAGGAATGGACTTCATCACCGGACTGCCCAAATCTAGTAAAGGAAATGATTCTATTTGGGTAGTGGTCGATAGACTGACCAAGGTAGCTCATTTCATCCCCGTCAAGACCACCTATCAAGGACCCAGACTCGCAGAGTTGTACATCTCAAGGATAGTCAGCTTGCACGGAACCCCTAAGTCAATAGTGTCCGATAGAGGATCGCAGTTCACCTCCAGATTTTGGCAGAAAGTACATGAAGGACTAGGAACCCGGCTGAATTTCAGCACAGCCTATCACCCGCAGACTGATGGACAGACTGAACGAGTCAATCAGATACTGGAAGATATGTTGAGAGCATGTGTGCTGGAATATGGATCCAAGTGGGAAGACTGCTTGCCGTACGCAGAATTCTCGTACAACAACAGCTATCAAGCCAGTTTGCAAATGGCCCCCTTTGAAGCCTTGTACGGAAGGAAGTGCCGTACCCCTCTGAACTGGTCGGAAGTCGGAGAGAGTCAAGTCTTTGGGCCAGATATTCTCCGAGAAGCTGAGGAGAAGGTTCACAAGATCCGCGAATACCTCAAGACAACCCAATCAAGACAGAAAAGCTACGCCGACAAGAGACGTCGAGAGATGACCTTCGAAATCGGGGATTTCGTGTATCTCAAAGTGTCCCCCCTTAAAGGAATGCAGAGATTCCAATTAAGAGGAAAGCTTGCACCTCGATATGTCGGACCCTTCAAAGTCCTGAGTCGCCGAGGAGAAGTGTCTTGTCAACTAGAGTTACCGGAAGAAATGTCAGCGGTACACAATGTGTTTCACATCTCTTTGCTCCGAAAGTGCTTGGAAGTACCGGAGAAGACCGAGGTTTTCAAGAACATCGATCACCGAGCTGTGGATATCAACTCCGATTTGACCTACCGCGAAGTACCTATTCGCATTTTGGAAGAAGCTTTCAGGACCACCCGCACCAGGAGTATCAAGTTTCTGAAGATCCAATGGAGTAACCATACCGAAGAAGAAGCCACTTGGGAGCGAGAAGACTTCATGAAGACTGAATACCCAGATCTCTTTAGTACCTAATTTTCTTAAAGATCTCGGGACGAGATCTTTTGTAAGGGGGAAGGGTTTGTAACATCCCAAGTTTTCCAATTCAATAAAGCCAAGAAATTCAATTTCCCAAATTTTGGAGTTAACAAAAACTTTTCTTCACATATAGTGCTATGCATAATGGATCATGCATTCTTGTATGCATATGATGAGTGTTTGTTTGTTGTTCTAATGTGCTTAAACCCTAAACCAAGATCATCAAACCCTAAATTGAGAGAAATAAAAGAAATGGAAAAGAACCCCATTTTCCCTCTCATACACATTAGGCCAATATTGCAAATCTTCCACCAAGACCTAAATTGCTTGGGCCATTGTTTGTGAAACAGTTATATAGCAATAACAAACACTTTTGCATCCAAGAAACACAAATCAAATCAAAAGAAAAATCAGAAATTCAACCACATGTGATAATGGTCACTTTGCCCAGTTATAAAATGTTGCCCTCTTTTCACCCCTGGTTTGGAATAATTCTAAACTAAAACCCTCTACTTCTTCCCACCTCATCCAAGACCAAGTCAAGTTGAACATTTTTGGTGTTGACCATGAGTGTTGACTCTGCCTAGTTTGACCATGGTAGATAGGACAAAATGCAATATGAGACTAAAGTGAAGATCACCCCATTTTTGAAAACTTGCAAACCAGAACCAAAATTGACACCCCCACCACCATTCTATCACATTAATTATTTAAATGAACTCCACCAAAAAGAAGTTCAAAATTTGAAGAAAAGTTTCATGCGGCCATTATGCCGAGCACCTTGCGGGCAGCATTTTGCAAAGTGCACACCCACTATTACACAAAGGATTTTGGCCTAAACCTTGCATGGTCAGGCCTGATCATCACTCCTCTACACCCCCTGCACCTCTAAACGTCCTTGCCCCTGCTGATTAAAGCGTGGAGAAGCCCTAAACTATCCATGACGTGCACCATGCCGGCCACTTTGCCCCCTCTTTCTCCGAGCCTCCCTTCTCTCTCTCACTTTGTCCTGGAGCATCTCAGAGCATCCCTGAGCATCACACAGCACGGCCCTGGCTCGCGCGAGCACGGCATTGGCCGAGACAGACGCGCCCAGACACGCCCAGCACCATGCCAGTCACGCGGTGAGCGCGCACCGGACGCGCCGCAGCGTGGCGACGCCCCATCGCGTCCGGTCCTCTCCTCGCATCCCTACTTCGCATGAAGCACCTCCTCGACATCCTCTAGCTCGTAGACGTTCTCAAATGCACGCGCCTGCACCGTCGCCGTCGTCCTCATCGACTTTCGGCCGCACGCCCCGTGACAGACACCGCAGGCGCCCGAGCCATCCCTTCACCCTTTTGCTACGCCAGCTACTCCTTGAGCATCGCCATGATGCCGCCTACACGACGCCGTCCTTACCTTGCCCCTTCGAGCACCGGAGACGCCGCGCCATGGACGAACCTTCTCAGCACCCGCGGCACCTCCATGACTCTATAAATAGAGCCGCCCCGAGCACCAACTCTTCACACCATCAGCTTCTCCTCCCTTCCCTGCTTCTCCTCGCACCAGTAGTTCATCCAATTATCGCCGGAGTCGCCGCAATTTGAAGATCGGAGCCGCCGAAGCTCGAAGATCCTCGCCGTCGATTGGAGCCTCCCCACGCCTCGCCGCTTGTACCAGGAGCATCATCGTCCTCGCCAACGTCGCCGCGCATCTCTCCATCGACCGCAGGAACGCCGGTAGGCTCTCCCACCCCCTAGGCTCGCCGCCAGAGCTTCGGCTTCTCGCCGGAGAAGACGGCGATCGTGAGCCGTCGATCTCCAATCTAATCCTACGTCCCACGCTAGCCCATACCGCTTCGGCGTTTAAACAGCGCTGACCGGTGGAGCCCACCATGTCAGGCGGCCCGCGCATGCGAGTCACGCTGCTGGGCCGGCCCAGTTAATTTTCGCCCGTTTAGCCCACCTAGCCTTCCCGCCAAGCCCACAAATTCAAATCGGTACTATCTATTTATTTCAAATTCCTTTACAGATGCTTTTTCAAATATAAATAAAACAAAATCCACTATACCAAAGTTAGCAAACTTTATATCTCTGGAAAGCCCATGAAATGATCTAAACAATGCCACTGGGTCTCACCTCCAATTTCATATTAGTTTTCAAATGATAAAAATGACAAGGCAGGGACTTTTACAAATTGAAACATTAATTAAAATTCAACCATAATTGATTTTGAGTTGATTCCAACTCTCATAAATCACAATTGATGTCCTCTATTTGTTTATGCAAAAAGATAACCAAGTTGTTTGTATGATCATGGACTAGATCAAAATAATGGCTATGGAGCCATTTCTAGTGCATTTAAAGCATGGCATTCAAATTGTTTAAATAGTATGAGAGCTACCCTCTCATTTAAATCTTGATCCTAAGTAATTCAATGAGAGGTAATAACCTTAGTCTAATGAACCTCATATTCTATTACCTAGTGAATTTTAAATCTTTACCATGCTATTCTTAAAATGCATGAGGTGTAGCACCTCATTTAAATTATACTCCCACCTAATAGATATGACATGTTGACCATGGTCAACATACATTCATACCTTATTATTATGTGAGGAGATTAAATCTTAATAGGATTTAATGAGAGGAAATTATTTTCTCCAGAGAATTAAAATAGCAAACCAAATCAATATTGTAATGAGCGGAAATTATTTTTCTCTTAAATAAGAAAACCAAGTCAATCACCATGCTATGAATATGAGGTGGTGTTAGAATAAGTTTGTGTGAACCTTTGGTGTGTTTAGCCTAGCATATAAGTTTGGTGTGGTGATTGTATACCCCTTATTCGTGTATAGACGCTAGTACCGAGGAAGGTCAAGAGGAGGAAGCCTACTCTCAGGAGGAGGAGGAAAACTTTGACCACTACCCTGCTCAAGGCAAGCTAACACTCTTGCCCAGTTCCCAAGTGCAAAGCTCTAATAGAGCAAGGCACCATTACCCTTATTTTTCTGTTCAAGGATCCAACCCCCGCTTTATTCTTACAAGCTTTTACTTTGGTTATTTAAAGCTTACTTTTATAGTTAACTTTGGTCTAAGTACGAGTGTTACAAGAGTATCAAACTTAGCCTAGATGGCTACAAATTAGTTAGCACCCCTCATGACTAGTTGCTAGTGCTAAACTAAAATTGTTACTCTAGCTGGGAACTTGTGAAAACCAAGGACTTTGAAAACCTTGGAATGATGAGTCATTCTATTGAAAGATTTTGAAGGTGAATGTGACCTGGATGACTTGGTGAATTTTAATAAAAACTGATGATTGGGTTTGAATGCGATACCTTTCCAAGTACACAAGTACCCCCACAATACCTGATTATGGGTAGGGCTTAACTAGAAATTTGTGTGTCTTAGTATGGGTTCCCTCTAAACAAGCATCACGGGGGTTATGCCGAGGCTGCCTCTGTTAAAAGTGGAATGGTGTGAATATGAGGTGAATGTACGACCCAAGCCCTGTGCAGTTCCCGGGTTGACGGTTTGTTTTCACCGGGAGGCCAAGCTCATGGGGAGAGGTGCCTATACTAGGGTGTATAAGTGAAAGGTTAAGGTTGATGATCCACGTACTGAGTTACGATGATTCGGGCATTATCCTCGACGGATGTAATCAAAAGTTGTGGCACAAGAGTACAACCTCAGCAGAGTCTTAAACCTATTCGAATAGCCATGTCCACGGTTACGGACGATTGGAAAGGCCATACTGTTCCGTTATCAGATCTTTTGTCTTAAAAAGGAGTGTTGATTTTAAGGGTGATTTAACTTGAATCACAATTGAGTTGTGGGAATGACACTAATGTTCCCACTGGGGTTAGTCTAGCAAATAAAGAATCTTCACTAATGGTTTGTTGAACTAAACTTAGCTTTATGCAAATAAACCTAGAGCTTAGCACCCCTTATTACAATTCAGAAGGAATTACATTGGTATTAGTTTGCGAGTACTTTAAAGTACTCACGGCTGTGTCCCTGGCTATTCAAATGCCAGACTATGAAGAGGAGCAACAGTATCAGGAGGACGGACAACAGGACGTCTACGATAACTAGGAGCATCTTCTAACGTCAAGCGTTGCTCGTGGAATAGATAGTCCACAACTACTTCGCTTCCGCTACGTATTGTGTTGTTGAGCAATATATTTGTGTAAGATTGGATCAGGGGTTCTATTGTTGTAAGACAAGTATGTGTTGTAATAATGATGACTCTATGCTACTTACCTATTACGTCTCGCAAAAACAATCTTCCTGGGATTGCGATGTATGGCATAATAGGCATCTGGACTTAAAAATCCGGGTGTTGACAGCGCGGGACTGGTAACCTCATCTGCTGTAGTACGGGAAACTGGTATGTAACATCAGCCAGTTATCAATTGAGTCTGTCCTTCTTCCCATTTTCGATTGAGAAAGCGTCTGGCCCAAAGAGGTCTACAGTAGTGCCGAAATCCCTGTTGCCAACTTCTTACTGCACAGAAGCAATGAAACAGTATCGTAAAGTGAAGTGAATCAAACAAACCACTCCTTTGGAATTGATGGACTTTACACATAGCCGACGACTCAGATGTGCCATTGTCATCGTCAAGATCGTCCATCATGACTTCTTTTCTTCTTTGACCACTAGTAAGGAAAGGAGCAGATCATCCCGGTATCCCAGCAGAAGGGCTCTGCGGGATAAGCGAGCAAGCGGCATAGGGTCAAGTTGAAGAGTCACCCTTGCTTTCGTCAGAAGTCATTCCTTCTTTCGACATTGGGTAAAGACAAGAAGACGGTTTCGGTAAAGAAAGTACCGACGGGAGTTTTCAATTCTGGATCAACAAGGCGAATTGACCCTCTTTCTCCATAGGAAGGTACAATGGCTCAAATTCTATTCATTTTCCCAAAGTAGTTCTTCCAAGGCCTGATTAATACTTCACGGCCGGGGGGTCTTCTTAATAGAAGGGACATTTGGCGATAAGCTTGTGCCTGTTTGGAGGGCGACCACTTGTAAAGTCCTATGAGCCAGGTTTATTGACTGGATTGTGTACCATAGAAAGTAAGTCTACCAAGAAGCTACCATTGAAATGGAATCTGGCACTCGACTCAACAGTGAGAAATAGTTCCAACCTAAGTCAGTTCGAACCTGACGAGTCGTTCGTGTGGAGAATCTCTCTCCTTTCTTGCTTCATTAAGTTACTTGCTCTCTCAGCCATATCATAGCTATGAAGGTTTACGCATCCTATTTTCGCCTGTCTCAATCAGCTTCCGAACACTACGCCCTATTGTAGGAGATTCGCTGAAGCATAAAAGAGAAGGAAGAAGAGATCTTATTAGTTTAGTTAACCCTTTGGCCCTGAGCCAAATCCGTGTTTTGAGAAAACAAGGAGGTTCTCGAACTAGAATACAAAGGAAAAGGATAGGTGCAGAGACTCGATGGAAGCTGTTCTAACGAATCGGGTAATTACGTTGTGTTGTTAGTGGAATTCCTTCTAAATTTGAGAAAGAAGGGCTTTATACATCTAATAAACACGTATAGATACTGGCATAGCAAACGATTAATCATGGAACCCATATTATAATATAGGTTCTTTATTCTTTTTAGAATGCAATTTTAAACAGAAATGCCTTTAGAAGGCCAATTGACAGTTACTTTTTATAGTTCCAGTTGCTTATGAAGATCCAAGTCCAGCTACTTACGAAGAAGGGCAGACAGACTACGCCATTCCCATCCCTGCAAACAGACTAACTAAGCGTGGTAGTCGAGTGAACGGGCTATCAAAAAGCTCTCGTTTTGTTGCGAGCTCCTTTCTCGAGGCAAGATAGTATACCTAAAAAAGAATGGATTCGAAAACAAACCATTCATGAAACCCATGCAGGAGCATGTGGTGGTCACATTAATGGACATGCGCTAGCTAAGAAAATTGTATTTTGTTTGGCTTAAATTGCCAAATGGCGAGACCAGACCCCATGAAGCTTCTAAGTCTGATGTTGATTTGGGTGGGTCAGGGAAATACAATTCTCTTCTGGAAGGATGTTTGGATGTGAGAAGTGGCAGTCGAGCACTGTCCTAGAACATTTTCTTTTGCACTCGATGAAGATGTTTCAGTCAACCAATTCCTATCGGCTCCTAGACTAGTTGACAATTTTAGTCTGCCTATTTCTCCTGAAGCTATGACTGAAATAAGAGTTCTACAAACTGCTTCACGACACATTGATCTTGCATCAGCCAACCCAGATCGATGGTGCTATATTTGGGGTTCACCCAAGTACACTTCTCAGAAATACTATCAATATTGTTTCAAGGACATCACCCCTCACACGGCCTTCAATTGGATTTGGAAATCTAAATGCACACCCAAGCTCAAGTTCTTTTGCTGGCTCCTCCTCTCAAACAGGCTCAACACCCAAAACATGCTTAAGAGAAGACAGATGCAACCGAACGCAGGCTTCAATTGTCCTCTGTGTCCCAACTCTATTGAAGAAATAGTTGAGCACCTTTTCTTCCATTGCCCTTTTAGCAAGAGCTGTTGGGAAATACTACAGATGAAATGGCAAAGTCAGGGCACCAGATTAGACAACATACAGCAAGGTAAGCAAGATTGGTCCAAGCCTCTTTTTATGGAGATCTTCATGATTGGAGCATGGCATATCTGGAGAGAAAGAAATAACCTAGTTTTCAATGGAGTCTCACCTAGCCTTGACAATTGGAAGAGAGGAATCACCAACGATCTGAATCTGCTAGTTCATAGAACTAAACAGCAGTTGCACCCCTTTATTTCATCAGTAGTTGGCTCTATATAGTCTTCTCCCTCCACTGGCTCATGCTTTCACCATGTAACTTTGTAAACTTGTGCTTGGTTAATATATTAAGGCAGTAGGGACCTCCCCTACTGCCGAAGGTTTCAAAAAAAAAGTTTGACCATGCTTTATTTCAACTCTAAGGTTTTTATTAATGCAAGGTTTCTAATCTTCTAAAATAGTATCCCAACTTGCACTAGCGTAACATCTTACAGTTCAAGTTTACTATCCTTCAGAGATCAGAAGCATATTCTCACTTCTTACTAGACACTTGAGAATGACCTTAACTTTTGTTCAGCGATTTACTCAGAAATCACTCTGGAACCTGTTGTTCTGGCTAAGAACTAGGATCACATTATGTCATTTACACAACATGGTTTAATGATAGAACTCTATGACCAAGGCATAGGGAATGTAGAACATCCCTTTTCTTTCACTCAACCATTGTTGTAACATCGAGATCATCCCAATGCTCCACCTAGTTATACAAGTTAAAACTTCTTCTTTACTTGGTCTATTCTGAACTCCTTTAGAGAATCCTATCCAGGATGGTAGTTTTGACTTAATGTTTATTAAACATGTTGATCTATCTTGATAGACCTTTTAATGTTTTAATTTTGAACTTCATTCATAGAATACTCACAATATGTCATCTACATATTAGTATGCTCGTTTAAGCTCCCCCTCAAATATGTCAACACATATAAGACGAAGATTCACATAGCTACCACTCAAATATGTCATCAACATATAAGACTTAGGAAAGCTATTTAGCTCCCACTCAGTTTCTTGCAAATGTAGGTCTTCTCAATATTTTGGGTAATTCCAGAATCCTTTGATCATCTATCAGATTGAGAATTCCAGCTACGATATGCTAGCATCCAAAAGATTTACAAAACCTACTTGGTGTGCCAATTACAAGCCTTCTTCATTACAGATGTTGAAGGAGATGCAGTTTTGACAATCTTTCATCAATTCTCATAATTGTAGTAATTGCTAGTTAAATCCTTATGACTCAAGCATCGCTACACAAATGTAGTCAACTCTTTGAATTTGTCCCAACATACTTTGTGACAAATCGAGCTTTATGTCTTTCTTGAATTTTCATTTCTTCCTAAAGGAAGACCAAGTAACATCTTTACTTAATAAGATCAAGTATCAAAATACTTTGCAATCTTAAATGTAACTCAATATAGGATTTCATGACTCTTAAGTCATTTCTCGTACGTAGGTTCACCATCGCTTCTTTGTAGTTCGTAGGTATGTCTTTATTTCAAGACAAGTGAATCATGAATATTATTCCGCATCGCGGTATAACGTATTCTTGAATCCTACTTTCTTTAGTAAAACTTTAACTTGAGATGTCATGATCATGATCATTAATCTCTCCTCTATTATATAGCTTTGGTTCTGGAACATATTCCGTTGTGCCACTCTGATATATAGAGGTAAGGTCATCTACCTTAGTTTAGTTTTTCTCTCTTCCATTATCGCCTTCGTCGAGGACATCCTTCTCAAAAAAGCACCATGTTTAGCAACATAAGCTTTGCCTCTTTGGTTTTGTGGAAGATGTATTCATAGCTACTAAGAATACATTAAAAGACTTTATTCATTTTAATTTCGAATTATCTCGTAATTCAAAATTCCAGGAATTTTAGATGGTTTCCTTATTTAAATGAGTGTTTGTTATTTTACTTCAAATGCTTACTCTAAATAATATCGGTAACGTGGTAAGAGATAATTTGGGCCATACAATATTCAATAGAGTATGATTACAACACTATTGGACATATCAACATATTGCTATGTTTCCACTATTGTAATTCGTGAAACATCTTTCACAAGTCATGAATGCAGAAATATAACTCAAATACTTTGTCACTTTGATCAAATCGCAGAGACTTGTTTTTCTTGTTAATTAATACCCTTCTTCATTCTGAAATTTCTTGAGCCCGTCAAGTTGTTTCAGATTCATGTTTAATTTAGTAAATACACATATTCACTTAAATCAACTATGATGGTTACAAAATAATGATATCCACTACTTGCTGAAATGCAATACATCATTATGCATGATACTCAACAATTTAAGCGCACATTCGATTTTACCAGAACGTGGAGTTTTATTCATGAGGCATAAATAACATGTTTCAAAAGATCAAGTATCTAAAGACTTTAGTGTTTCATCAAAATGAACATACACAATGCCAATATGAATTAAGCGATAGTGTCATTCAAAATGATGTCATTACTAAGTTGGATATCTTTCGGCATTTTACAATATCTTATAAATGTTTAAATTATCATCGAGATCACAATAAGAATAACTCATCGAAATGTGAACATAAAGACTTTATTCATAAAGGGAAGAACTGACTTGTCTCTTATACATATGAATAACTTGTCTTGGGAGATGCAAGACATACTAAAAGAGTTCACTTATAACAACTACAAATTTATTCAAATCCATAACTAAATGTCGATGATAAATGTAGAGGGAGAGTGTCGTTGGCCAACATCATTTTGCTTGCCATCAGTACGCGTGTCTCCTCCTCTCCCCACAGCAACTCCTCAAGCGGCAGGTCCTGTTTTCCAATAAAACAACACAATTATCAAATACTTAATAAACCGCAACAAGCGTTGGTAAGGAAAAAATATTTATAGTGCGTATATCAAATATACCTTCTCTGTCGATGACTTCTCCGGCTATTGGTTCTACCTTCAGAGTTCTTAACTCAGCCAGAATACCATGAAAGGTGAACATCTTCTCTTCCATGACATATTCTTTGACAAGATCTCCATAGCTGGGGGGAAGCGAATGCAGCACCCCATCCACGGCAAATTTGTTTGTCACATGGAAGCCCCAAACGTGCACCAGGTCGGCATGAATCCTATGCATGTTTGCCAGGTGCCTCTCCAAGCAGGCGTTCTCTTCCAACTTGGTTGAAAGGAACTCGTCTAGGCACTTGTACCTCATTTTCCTAACCTCTGACACGAACAATGACTTGAGTCCATCAATCAGGTCGGAAGCGTTGGTGTCGAAAAACTACAATTTTAGCTCAGGAGCCATAGTGCATACATAGCTCTTTTGACTACTATGTCCAAGTCTAGATGATTGCGATATTCCTTCTTATCGTCCTCATCCTCGGAGTCATTTGGTTCATCTCCCAGAGGTTCCTCTTTCACGAAGAGTGCATCACTTGCTCTAAGGCCTTTTCTCAGGCGTTGGTACCATTCTATGAAGTTGGACCCATCATTTTTATGTTCCTCTTCTCGCACAAAGGCACGAAGGTGGACAAGCACATGGGAATTCGACATTGTCTAAAAAGATATTTGCAAAGACATTAAGACTAAGTTCATAATTATTATGAGTTCAAGTTATAATCAAATTATTAAATGAGCTCCACTAAAAACATCATCCCTAAGAATGTTTAAGTTATTACACGACCCCTATTCGCTATACCACCCCCGATCATCACGGCCGGAAGCATAGTTCCAAAGGTGTACATCGAAATGTCAATCACATCATTCATGTGACTCATGCTTGATATTTCGATCTCTTGTGTTCCGAGGCCATGTCTGTACATGCTATTCTCGCCAAATTAACCTTAGTGTATTTGCAGTGCAACATGGCTTACACCCACCGTATGCGAACGTCGATATGTCCGACACCCGATCGTCACGGCCTGCCTCATAATGGGGAACTTTCTTGGTGGTGTACACTAAAAGGAAGAACACTTTTATTAGTATTAAGTTCAGGGATCATCTTATTTAGTGTTACTGTCGTGTATCTAACACTAGCAACTAACAAGATGCGTCAAAAGTATCTATATCAAATGTATTAGGTGACATGATATGGGTGATTTATTTAAGCAACTAGATCTCCATCGTGCGCTCTGGCATGGCGCCCACTTCGTGGCGCCTCCAGTTGATCGACCATCATTGTGATGGGCTATCACTACAACTTATCAACAACAAGCAGGAAACACTACTTTACACCATGACCATATCATGCTACAAGCCCCCTTGCAACATAAAGCTAGACACCTCTACTTTATCTCTTGCAAATTGTACGTGGCTGCTAGGGCTTTCACGAAAGAACCGTTCTTCCCTACGAACATACAACCACAATACCGATTAGATAATTATCTCTATTACACCCCTTGCGGGGCCCTCCGTTGCGGATGCTATATCAACTAAGGTAAGAGAGACAGACACCCAAAGCCGCATATATAGTACAAGCCATATGTCAAATGCGGAACCAGTCTCGCATAAGTGTACGCGTAAGGTTGGTCTGGGCCGCTTCATCAAACCATGCTGCGATATAAACAAACACATGTGAGAGGGTGACAATTATAGAATTGATGCCCACATTCTCCATGTGTTCTAACCGTACAAGCATAACTAAGCATAGATCGGCTCTGATACCACTGTAGGGATTCGCAACAGAAAACAAAAAAAAAATTGTACTAACACTCACCGAATGCCCAGATCTATCTAAGAGTAATGCCGTAACGGAGATGGTTCCGGTGACGTACCCTTGTAGACCTAAAGCGGTTAACGTTCCACTAGAACATAGATGATGTAGTCGTACTCATCGCCGACCTCAGGGTCATGTTCAATCCTGAAGGGTTCGTAGCATGGAAAACAAAAATTAACGAGATCCAATCTATGGAAAAGCCAAGATCTAATCTATGAGATCGGAGCAACGAGATAGATGAGATTCTAACCCTCGAAGATCCAAGGCCTTAACGAGATCTGATCTCGTGGTTGATGTAGAGGTTTCTTCCGGTGCTGCGATCCGGCGGAACTTCCATACTCGGTCACACGTACGGAGTCGATGAAGACCTCCTCCAAGCCCTAGGGTCGACCAAAAAAGGGGGGGGGGGGGCAACTTTCCCCCGAAGTTAAGTCTCTATTTTCAAGGGATTTGATCTTATCCACTTGATCCAGTCGCATGGGCCTTGGGGGGCTGGTGTGCCTAACCCATGTGGGCCTATGCGACCCCCTCCGGTCCATGTTGGTCGTCTGAAATAGGTGGGTTGTAACGACCCGGAAAAACCCATGTATTAGTTTTTCTCCGCTGTTTGTTTTTTCGTGTCGTTCCAAGTCATCATGGCATCATGCACCATATCCACCATGTTTTTAACAGAATAAAACTATTTTATAAACCTTCCTTGTCTTTTGTTTTAAATAAAACCCTAATCTATATCTCTCTCATAGTTCTTATTTTGTAATTAAGCCTTTCCAACAAAGGAATTTTGGATATAAAAATGCGTTTTGTTTTGGGTTACAAATAAAGTATATATTTTGAAATCTAGTTTTGAATCTCACTCTCAACCCTGGTTCAAACTCAAGCTGGAAAAGGGTTTTGAATTCAAAAGTTTTAAACAAAAGGAAAAGAGAAAAACAGGAAAAACCCTAAACCTATCCGCCTTGGTCCTTCTCTCTTCCCTGGCCCTCTCCTTCTCCTTCCCGGCGGCCCACCTCCGAACTCCCTCTGGCCAAGCCCATCTTCTCTCGACGCCGGCGGCCCAGCCCAGGAACACTGGCCCGCGTACCCATTCGCTCCCCCTCTCCTTGTCATCTTTCCGAGAGAGAGCACGCAGAGGGCGTGCCTGCTTTTCCCCGTCCCCGTCGACGTCACACCGCACCACCACCACATGCTCCCCTCCTCTTTATCTCTCTCTGCAAATCCTAGCGCACCAACCCCTCTCCTTCTCCTCCCTCGCGCCGCCGCCATCCCCCTTCTCTTCCTTTTTCTCTAAAACCACCGGAGTCACTCACAGAAGCCACCATGGCGCCGTCGTTCCTGACCTCCCCAAGCCCCGCCGAGACCACCACGAGATGCGCCTCATCAACCTCATCCTCCGGGCCGAAGGAATCGTCCTCGTTCTTCCCCAATCAACGGCAAAATCGCCGATTCTGTGCGCTGGACACCGCGCTCCGACGTCAATTCAGGCGACCCCTTTCATCCTCCGGCCAACCCGAGCCCGCCAGCTTGTTCCTGGTGATCTCACGCATCCCCTGCACCTCCTCTCCTCTCTCCTTGTTTCCTGGTTTGTTTCCTCGCCGTTGATGCCGACGCCATGCCGCAGATCCTCGCCGCCGGTGATGCTCCAATGACCTTCAGGTGACGGCGCCCCGCGGTGACCACCGCATCTGGAACGCGCCCGGCGTTGAACACCTTCCGTGCGCACACACAAGCTTAGCCACGTCAGCACCACGTCAACCTCCTCGGCCCCACCCATCAGCGCCTGCACCTAGATCTCCCCTGGGTGAGAAAAACCCCTCCGATCCAAACCTTGTACATCTTGCATCAAGGCCCCTGTTAGTTTCTGAAACCAAACCGCCATCCTTAGTGCATCCAGTTCTTCGCATAACCCCCTGCATCTCTGTGTATCTAACCCGGGGTCCTTCCCCCCTTTCCAGAAATTAAAACCGGACCCTTTTCCTTTTAAAAATAAATCTGTTTATCTATTTTAAATAATAAAAACTAATCTGTTAATAACTTTTAATCTGTAACTCAAAATAAAATGTGTTCTATATGAAAATTGATCAGAAAAATGTGCTGAACATGAATATGCCATCCATATGCCTGGTTGCATCTCGCATCATGTCGCATCATGGTAGTCGTGTATGTTCCACTCTAAATGCAACACCGGAGTATTTCGGAATTCCATCTAAGGTTTTCCCCGCTCCGATTAATATTGAAGTAGCGCACCCCTGCCACGATATGCCATGCTAATCAACACTTAACTTTGTCAGTAGAAATGCAACTCCAACCTTAATTGTTTGCCCAGGGTTCTGACTCCGCTTAAATTGGATAAGTTGCATCGCATCATCGTTGCCCTGTCATGCATATCATCTTGATCATGATGGATCTTCTTTAACCGTAGTAGTAAGGCTTGCACCCGTTGTGTGTTCTAGCATTTGCTTCTTACCGGATAGGACCACGAATTGTTGATGTGAGATACGACGAGTTCTCCGACAAGTTCCTCTGCAGCTTTTCACAGGCGAGCCCACCTCCTTCACCTATTTTACAGTTTCAGTCTCATTGTTCTAATGCCATCCATATGTTGCGATTCTGTTGTGTCACGTGTCCTATTCCACTGTTACCCATATGAGCCATGTCAAATATCCGCTACCTATCACCGTTGTTTGTTGGTTGAGCCTTTTGCGTGTCGTAGCGCATATTAGGGATTTGTTGTTATCTCTATATCTGTTGGGTTGTTGGGAGTTTATCACATGCTATATTAGTTGTTGGAGATAATCACACTTCACTTTATTGTTAACAACTAAAATTGTAAGTAGAGGCATCTGTGAGCCCCTTTGCGAAAGCATCGGAACTTTGACTCGCTAGTGTCCCCTAGGACCCGAGTTCTTGTTACCTGTTCCGAGATTGAGCGCTCTACCCATACATGGGGACGATTATCGGGACCCCCTGCTTGTGACGGTAAAGCACACGTCCGTTGGGAACCCCAAGAGGAAGGTGTGATGCGTACAGCAGCAAGTTTTCCCTCAGTAAGAAACCAAGGTTATCGAACCAGTAGGAGATGAAGGCCACATGAAGGTTGTTGGTGGAGGAGTGTAGTGCGGCGCAACACCAGGGATTCCGGCGCCAACGTGGAACCTGCTCAACACAATCAAAATACTTTGCCCCAACTTAACAGTGAGGTTGTCAATCTCACTGGCTTGCTGTAAACAAAGGATTAAACGTATGGTGTGGAGAATGATGTTTGTTTGCAAAGAACAGCAGAGAACAATGATTGCGGTAGGTTGTATTTCAGATGTAAAAGAATGGACCGGGGTCCACAGTTCACTAGTGGTGTCTCTCCAATAAGATAAATAACATGTTGGGTGAACAAATTACAGTTGGGCAATTGACAAATAGAGAGGGCATAACAATGCACATACATATCATGATGACTAATATGAGATTTACTTAGGGCATTACGACAAAGAACATAGACCGCTATCCGAGCATGCATCTATGCCTAAAAAGTCCACCTTCGGGTTAGCATCCGCACCCCTTCCAGTATTAAGTTGCAAACAACAGACAATTGCATTAAGTACTGTGCATAATGTAAACAATACAAATATCCTTAGACAAAGCATTGATGTTTTATCCCTAGTGGCAACAACACATCCATAACCTTAGAACTTTCTGTCACTCGTCCTGCATTCAATGGAGGCATGAACCCACTATCGAGCATAAATACTCCCTCTTGGAGTTACAAGTATCAACTTCGCCGGAGCCTCTACTAGCAACGGAGAGCATGCAAGATCATAAACAACACATATATGATAGATCGATAATCAACTTGACATAGTATTCCATATTCATCGGATCCCAACAAACACAACATGTAGCATTACAATAAGATGATCTTGATCATGATAGGCAGCTCACAAGATCTAAACATGATAGCACAAGAGGAGAAGACAACCATCTAGCTACTGCTATGGACCCATAGTCCAAGGATGAACTACTCACGCATCAGTCCGGAGGCGGGCATGGTGGTGTAGTGCCCTCCGGTGATGATTCCCCTCTCCGGCAGGGTGCCGGAGGCGATCTCCTGAATCCCCCGAGATGGGATTGACGGCGGCGGCGTCTCCGAAACTTTTCTCGTATCGTGGCTCTCGGTACTAGGGTTTTCGCGATGTTGAGAATATATAGGCAAAGGGGCAGAGTCGGGCGACGCTCGAGGGGCCCACCCCATAGGGCGGCGCGGCCAGGGGTGGGGCCGCGTTCCCCTAGGGTGTGGCCGCCTCGTCGCCCCTCTTCGTCTCCTCTTCGGACTTCTAGAAGGCTCCGTGGAAAATAGGACCGTGGGCTTTTGTTTCGTCCAATTCCGAGAATATTTCCTGTGTAGGATTTCTGAAACCAAAAACAGCAGAAAACAGGAACTGGCGCTTCGGCATCTTGTTAATAGGTTAGTGCCTGAAAATGCATCAAAATGATATAAAGTGTATATAAAACATGTGAGTATTGTCATAAAATTAGCATGGAACATAAGAAATTATAGATACGTTTGAGACGTATCCCCCCCCCCCCCCTCACCTATTACCTTTTCTCAAGTCAGTTGAAAAGGGGGCCACAACCTTGGTTTTATTTGGCGCATGCATGTTTATATACTGTTGCCTTCGGGTGTTTACTATTCTGTCGCCTTCGGGTGTTTATATTCTGTACTGTACCCTGCGGGACGTTTAGCGAAGCGTGTGGTTCGCACGCCTAGCCGCCATCGCAAACCCTGAGTCCGCTTCGGCGTACTGCCGAACTTCAATACGGGTAGCTTAGTCGGGTAGCCCCCCTAGACTTTCTTGTTGAACTGGGAACGGTCTTGTTGTGAGACTTCACTGTCGCTCGGTGTGGTCGAGCATGCGTATGGTTACATTTGGGCAACCCCTGCAGGGTGTACATTTTATCGATAAGCCGTGTCCGCGGTTATGGATGACTTGGAATTGTATAGCTCGATCATAGAACAACTTACACCTTTATGTTGCTGCTAATAATTTGCTAATAACTTGTGTAGTAAATTAGCATTACTACAACGGTTACCTAATAAAACTTGTCCACAGCGTGTGTGCCCTTGTTAGTACTTCTTCCTAGTGAAGGGGGAATGCATCGGTTGGGTTATGTTTGCAGAGTATAGAACTGTTAGCTTTTGCGCTCTCTCATCTTCTCTGATTAGACGAATGTTGTAGCTTGTCTCTATTGGTTAGTAGCTTTGCTGCCGCTAAACTCCACCATATAGCCGGGCGAAGTTTATACCGCCCACCTGCGAGCACAGCTGGTCTTGTCTCGCAAGCACGTGCCAATGGTACTTTCCCTCGCCTTTCTTCTTTTTGTCTCTTCCCCCCTTTTGTCGGCAACCGATGGCCCGACTTCGATAGGTACGAGATGACGACGTTAGCAAGGTTACCCATCCAGCTTGGCCTGGGAAGGGTTATGGACGCCACTGGTTATCTTCAGGACTCTTAGTCCAATTTGTACCTTGTCCGTACTCGGACATATTTGATCTTCTGTATGATTCGGATCTTGAGTTGTATATTTGTATCTTGACTCGTCAGAGTCGTTGTTGTAATATATGTTTCTTGTGGGCTCTACTGAAATCCTGTTGTAATGTTACCGCTCATGGTAATCCTCTGGCATCACGTGTGTGATTCGTCGCGCACGTCGTGTCGGAGGGCGTCTCTGAAATCGATATCGTGCGGATTTCAGCAGGATCGCTAGAATCCTCATGGTACCGGTTCCGGGGCGTCACAAGTTGGTATCAGAGCCCAGTTTGACGGTACCCCACTAGTCCAGCCTATAGGATAACCTTGCCAACGGACGTTGTTGTGTCTAGTGTCAAAACTATTTTCTAAAATTCGTTTGATAGATCTGATTAGCTCTGATTTTTCTCCTTATCTATATTCTTTATCCTCTTACCTTTGCGATTTTGAGACTTCTCTCTTATCTGAGTTTTTTGAGTCTTAGGTCTCTATGCGGGTTGGACGATCTTTGCCCCTCACCTATTAGGTCCGATCTTCGGAGGTCCCGACGAAAGCGCATCATCAACATCGGAACAACAACTTCTTGTTAGTGGTGTCGACCATTCTACATGGAGCAATAATTCTTGTTAGTGGTGTCGAGAAGATCAACACTTGCCAGAAGAAGGTTCCACCTCGAGGTCGGGTGATTGTCAACATGGTACAAGAAGACTCGATAGTTTAACCAACTCCCCCTTAGCTTGACGTGGAACCTCGGGGCGAGGTTCCTTGTTAGTGGTGTCATTTGTAACGACCCGGAAAAACCCATATATTAGTTTTTCTCCGGTGCTTGTTTTTCCATGTTGTTCCAAGTCATCATGGCATCATGCACCATATCCACCATGTTTTTAACAGAATAAAACCATTTTATAAACCTTCCTTGTCTTTTTTTTAAATAAAACCCTAATCTATATCTCTCTCATAGTTCTTATTTTGTAATTAAGCCTTTCCAACAAAGGAATTTTGGATATAAAAATGTGTTTTGTTTTGGGTTACAAATAAAGTATATATTTTGAAATCTAGTTTTGAATCTCACTCTCAACCCTGGTTCAAACTCAAACTGGAAAAGGGTTTTGAATTCAAAAGTTTTAAACAAAAGGAAAAGAGAAAAACAGGAAAAACCCTAAACCTATCCGCCTTGGTCCTTCTCTCTTCCCTGGCCCTCTCCTTCTCCTTCCCGGCTGCCCACCTCCGAACTCCCTCTGGCCGAGCCCATCTTCTCTCGACTCCGGCGACCCAGCCCAGCAACGCTGGCCCGCGTAACCATTCGCTCCCCCTCTCCTTGACATCTTTTCGAGAGAGAGCACGCAGAGGGCGTGCCTGCTTTTCCCCGTCCCCGTCGACGTCACACCGCACCACCACCGCACCTCCACCACATGCCCCCCTCCTCTTTATCTTTCTGTGCAAACCCTAGCGCACCAACCCTTCTCCTTTCCTCCCTCGTGCCGCCGCCATCCCCCTTCTCTTCCTTTTTCTCTAAAACCACCGGAGCCACTCACAGAAGCCACCATGGCTCCGTCGTTCCCGACCTCCCCAAGCCCCGCCGAGACCAGCACGAGATGCGCCTCGTCAACCTCATCCTCCGTGCCGAAGGAATCGTCCTCGTTCTTCCCCAATCAACGGCAAAATCGCCGATTCTGTGCGCCGGACACCGCGCTCCGACGTCAATTCAGGCGACCCCTTTCCTCCTCCGGCCAACCCGAGCCCGCCAACTTGTTCCTGGTGAGCTCACGCATCCCCTGCACCTCCTCTCCTCTCTCCTTGTTTCCTGGTTCGTTTTCTCGCCGTTGATGCCGACGCCATGCCGCAGATCCTCGCCGCCGGTGATGCTCCAACGACCTTCAGGTGACGGCGCTGCCACCCTTCTACTCCTCGTGATGAGACGCACCCCCTTCACCAAGTCCCGCTTCCTGGGATGCCTCCAATCGCCGGGCGCGACGCCGCCGCCCCGCGATGACCACCGCGTCTGGAACGCGCCCGGCGTCGAACACCTTCCGTGCGCACACACAAGCTTCACCACGTCAGCGCCACGTCAACCTCTTCGGCCCCACCCGTTAGCGCCTGCAGCTAGATCTCCCCTGGGTGAGAAAAACCCCTCCGATCGAAACCTTGTACATCTTGCATCAAGGCCCCTGTTAGTTTCTGAAACCAACCCGCCATCCTTAGTGCATCCAGTTCTTCGCATAACCCCCTGCATCTCTGTGTATCTAACCCGGGGTCCTTCCCCACTTTTCAGAAATTAAAACCGGACCCTTTCCCTTTTAAAAATAAATCTGTTTATCTATTTTAAATAATAAAAACTAATCTGGTAATAACTTTTAATCTGTAACTCGAAAAAAATGTGTTCTATATGAAAATTGATCAGAAAAATGTGCTGAACATGAATATGCCATCCATATGCCTGGTTGCATCTCGCATCATGTCGCGTCATGGTAGTCATGTATGTTCCACCCTAAATGCAACACCGGAGTATTTCAGAATTCCATCTAAGGTTTTCCCCGCTCTGACTAATATTGAAGTAGCGCACCCCTGCCACGATATGCCATGCTAATTAACACTTAACTTTGTTGGTAGAAATGCAACTCCAACCTTAATTGTTTGCCCGGGGTTCCAACTCCGCTTAAATTGGATAAGTTGCATCGAATCATCGTTGCCATGTCATGTATATCATCTTGATCATGCTGGATCTTCTTTAACCGTAGTAGTGAGGCTTGCACCCGTTGTGTGTTCCAGCATTTGCTTCTTCCCGGATAGGACCGCGAAGTGTTGATGTGAGATACGACGACTTCTCTGACAAGTTCTTCTGCAGATTTTCACAGGCGAGCCCACCTCCTTCACCTATTTTACAGTTTCAGTCTCATTGTTCTCTTGCTATCCATATGTTGCGATTCTGTTGTGTCACGTGTCCTATTCCACTGTTACCCATATGAGCCGTGTCAAATATCCGCTACCTATCGCCGTTGTTTGTTGGTTGAGCCTTTTGCGAGTCGTAGCGCATATTAGGGATTTGTTGTTATCTCTATATCTGTTGGGTTGTTGGGAGTTTTTCACATGCTATATTAGTTGTTGGAGATAATCACACTTTACTTTATTGTTAACAACTAAAATTGTAAGCAGAGGCATCTGTGAGCCCCTTTGCAAAAGCATCGGAACTTTGACTCACTAATGTCCCCTAGGACCCGAGTTCTTGTTATCTGTTCCGAGATTGAGCACTCTACCCGTACGTGGAGACGATTATCGGGACCCCCCCTCACCTATTACCTTTTCTCAAGTCAGTTGAAAAGGGGGCCACAACCTTGGTTTTATTTGGCGCATGCATGTTTATATACTGTTGCCTTCGGGTGTTTACTATTATGTTGCCTTCGGGTGTTTATATTATGTACTGTACCCCGCAGGACGTTTAGCGAACCGTGTGGTTCGCACGCCTAGCCGCCGTCGCAAACCCTGAGTCCGCTTCGGAGTACGGTCGGACTTCGATACGGGTAGCTTAGTCGGGTGGCCCCCCTAGACTTTCTTGTTGAACTGGGAACGGTCTTGTTGTGAGACTTCACTACCGCTCGGTGTGGTCGAGCATGCGTATGGTTACATTTGGGCAACCCCTACAGGGTGTACATCTTATCGATAAGCCGTGTCCGCGGTTATGGATGACTTGGGATTGTATAGCTCGATCATAGAACAACTTATACCTTTATGTTGCTACTAATAATTTGCTAATAACTTGCGTAGTAAATTAGCATTACTACAACGGTTACCTAATAAAACTTGTCCACAGCGTGTGTGCCCTTGTTAGTACTTCTTCCTAGTGAAGGGGGAATGCATCGGTTGGGTTATGTTTGCAGAGTATAGAACTGTTAGCTTTTGCGCTCTCTCATCTTCTCTGATTAGACGAATGTTTTAGCGTGTCTCTATTGGTTAGTAGCTTTGCTGCCGCTAAACTCCACCATATAGCCGGGCGAAGTATATACAGCCCACCAGCGAGCACAGCTGGTCTTGTCTCGCAAGTACGTGCCAATGGTACTTACCCTCGCCTTTCTTCTTTTTGTCTCTTCCTCCCTTTTGTCAGCAACCGATGGCCCGGCTTCGACATGTACGAGATGATCACGTTAGCAAGGTTACCCTTCCGGCTTGGCCTAGGCAGGGTTATGGACGCCACTGGTTATCTTCATGACTCTTAGTCCAATTTGTACCTTGTCCGTACTCGGACGTATTTGATCTTCTGTATGATTCAGATCTTGAGTTGTATATTTGTATCTTGACTTGTCGGAGTCGTTGTTGTAATATATGTTTCTTGTGGGCTCTATTGAAATCCTATTGTAATGTTACCGCTCGTGTTAATTCCTCTGGCATCACGTGTGTGATTCGTCGCGCACGTCGTGTCGGAGGACGTCTCTGAAATCGATATCGTGCGGATTTCAGTGGGATCGCTGGAATCCTCATGTTACCGGTTCCGGGGCGTCACATGGGCCCTACTATGGTACCCTCCGGAACCTTCTAGAAGCTCCAGTACAATACCGAAAAAATCCTGAACTTTTTCGGTAACCCTGAAAATGACTTCCCATTTATGAATCTTATTCTCCGGACTATTCCGAACCTCCTCGTGATGTCCTGGATCCCATCCGAGACTCTGAACAATATTCGGTCTCCATCTCATATTCCATATCTACTTAAACAACATCGAACCTTAAGTGTGTCACCCTATGGTTCACGAACTATGTAGACGTGATCGAGACACCTCTCCGATCAATAACATATAGCGGGTCCTAGAGATCCATAATGGCTCCCACATATTCAACGATGACTTCGTGATTGAAAGAACCATTAACATACGATATCAATTCCCTTTGTCGCGCGATACTTTACTTATCCGAGGTTCGATCATCGGTATCTCCATACCTAGTTCAACCTCTTTACCGATAAGTACTATTTACTCGTACCGTGATATGTCATCCCTTGTGACCTAGTCACATGCTTGCAAGCTAATTGGATGACATTCCACCGAGAGGGCCCAGATTATATCTATCCGTCATCAGGATGGACAAATCCCACTCTTGATCCTTGCGCTTCAACTCATACTTTCAGAATACTTAATGCCACCTTTATAACCACCCATTTACGAAGTGGCGTTTGATGTCATCAAAGCATCTATCCGGTGTAAGTGATTAACACGATCTAATGGTCGAAGGATTAGGTTACTATGTATTGAAAGCTTGTAGCAAAACAAACTTAATGACTTGATCATATGCTATGCTTACTATGGGTGTGTGCCATCACATCATTCTCCTAATGATATGATCATGTTATTAATAACATCCAATGTTGATGATCAGGAAACCATGATCATCTATTAATCAACAAGCTAGCTAAACAAGAGGCTTAATAGGGACTCTGGTTTGTTTACAAAACACACATGTATCAATGTTTCCACTTAATACAATTATAGCATGGGATGTAAACATTTATCATGAACACTAAGATATAACAATAACCACTTTATTATTTCCTCTCGGGCATATTTTCAACAGTCTCCCACTTGCACTAGAGTCAATAATCTAGTTTACATTTGTAAAGATCTAACACCTTTGCCTTCTGATGCTTATCATGTTTTGCTCATGGGAGGGGTTTCAGTCAACGAATCTGACATGCTCAGAAACGTATGTATTTTGCAATTCATTTGCGTCTCCACGCATCACTCATTTTACAAATGAGTTGGCATTAATCGTATATGTTTGGTTTTCTGGTGGAACCTTAATTCCGCGGTCTGAAATATGTTACCAATATTGTCACATACAATATAGCTCCATAGTTCTGACACTACCGGAACTACACCAAGTTCTAAAAGAACTACTGGACACAAACACCCTCGGTTATTGTCAAAACAATAATATACTCTGCCTTCGTTTGTAGAATCTGTCATAATATTTAGAACTCATCTAAATCTAGCATAGACTTCTTCTAGCCCATTGTGCTAGCTTTTAATGAACATTCAGCCTAATTGAGATTGAAATTCATTTTTATATGTGACCAAACTAATATCGGTGCAACAACTTACAGCGATTTGTTTGTTATTACACCATATAAAACTATATATTTATATCCTCGGCTCTGACAAAGCACTCAGGGATATTATTACTGTTGTCCAATGATCATCATATGAATCACTCTGATATATGCTCGTAACACCTTAGAGCACAGGACATCTGATTATGTACATATTATTCGTGATCTAAAATCACTCATGTGTTTTTAGTCATTGAGTGTCAAATACACTCAAGTCTTGTTAAACCTGCACATGGAAAAGAACACCTTCTTGACGTTTTCATATTGAACTACTTCAATATTTATTCTATGTACTTTGACTTCAACTTATTATGCGCTTCAATCTATCTTCATAGATCTTGACGCTAAATATGTTCTTAGTCCATATCCTTTCATTGAGTTAATTTTTAATGAAACCTTTTAATCACATAGTGTACATAATTACATCATCTCTAATCAATGATATGTCATCACATAAAGTAGTATAAATATGTCTCAGCACTCCCACTTAATTTCTTGCAAATGCAAGCATCTTCATCGTTTTCGATGAAATCAAAACTCTTTGATTATTTCATCCAGTGGAGATTCCAACTCCATGATACTCACTTCATCCAGTGATGTTTGTATACCTATCTAGTTGTCTATGTACTAGCAAAACTCTCGGTTGTATCTTGTATACACCTTTAATACACACTTCTGCTAAGGAATGTGTTTCTGCCATCCTACTAACATATCTCATAAAAGAAATATGTAGCGATTACTAGAATAATCCACATAGACTATAAGCATCGCTACGGAAGATCTAATCTTATCGCAGTCAACTCTTTGAACTTTGTCGTAAACAACCTTTCGACAAATCGAGATTCTTCAAGGATATTACATCCATGTCCATTAATTTTATAGATCTATTTAATTTCAAAAAGTATTTATTTCTTCAGAAGGTTTACCAAGCTCCAAGCTTGATTATAGATACTATCTTGGATTTCATGGCACTTAGTGTTGGGATTCGTAGCATAGAAAACAAAAAATTTCCTATCGCAAGAACGAACAACAAGCCAAGATCCAATCAAGAAGATGGTAGCAACGAGGTGAAGATCAACATACCCTTGAAGATCGCAAAGCGTTAACGAGATCAGATCTCGTGGTGGATGTAGACGATCACTTGCCGCTGATGACCCACAAGTATAGGGGATCGCGATAGTCTTCGAGGGAAGTAAAACCCAAATTTATTGATTTGACACAAGGGGAGGTAAAGAATACTTATAAGTCTTAACAACTGAGTTGTCAATTCATCTGCACCTGGAAAAGCACTAGTAACAGGGGTGATGTGAAAGTAGCAGTAATATGAGAGCAATAGTAACAGTAACACAGCAGCAGTAATAGCAATATGGGAGCAATGGCACCGGAAAATAGTTGATACTACTTCCAATGACATAGAGAACAAGTATATTATGATGAGAGATGGACCGGGGTTCCCAGCGATCTACACTAGTGGTAACTCTCCAATAAGTGACAAGTGTTGGGTGAACAAATTACGGTTGGGCAATTGATAGGAATCAAAGCATTAAGATAGAACATCGGGCTTATTAATTATGTAGGCATGTTTTCCGTATATAGTCGTACGTGCTCGCAATGAGAAACTTGCACAACATCTTTTGTCCTACCAGCCGGTGGCAGCCGGGCCTCAAGGGAAACTACTGGATATTAAGGTACTCCTTTTAATAGAGTACCGGAGCAAAGCGTTAACACACCGTGAAAACATGTGATCCTCACATCACTACCATCCCCTCCGGTTGTCCCGATTTCTGTCACTTCGGGGCCATTGGTTCCAGATAGTGACATGTGCATACAACTTGTAGATACAATCTAAGCAACAATATAGAGCTTAAATCTAAGATCATGCCACTCGGGCCCTAGTGACAAGCATTAAGCATAACAAGATTGCAGCAACAATAACTTCAAAAACTTTATAGATAGACTAATCATAATGTATCATCCATCGGATCCCAACAAACACAACACCGATTACATCAGATGAATCTCAATCATGTAAGGCAGCTCATGAGACCATTGTATTGAAGTACATGGGGGAGAGAATACCGACATAGCTACTGCTAGAACCCGTAGTCCATGGGGGAACTACTCACGAGCATGGCGGTGGCGGTGGCGTTGATGGAGATGGCTTCCGGGGGCACTTCCCCGTTCCGGCAGGGTGCCGGAACAGAGTTCTGTCCCCTGAATTGGAGTTTCGCGATGGCTGCGGTGCCCCTGGAGTCTTTCTGGAGTTTCGTCAATTGGTACAGTGTTTTTAGGTCGAAAGGGATTTTATAGGCGAAGAGGCGGCGCAAGGGGGCACCTGGGGGCGCCTCACCCTAGGCTGGCGCGGGCCCAGGCTTGGCCGCGCCACCTTAGGGTGTGGTGGCCCGCTGGCCCCTCTCCGACTCTTCTTCGGTGTTCTGGAGCCTTCCGGGAAAAATAGGAGATTTGGCGTTGATTTCGTCCAATTCCGAGAATATTGCCCGAACAGCCTTTCTGGAACCAAAAACGACGAGAAAACGAGGACCGGCATCGTGGCATCTCGTTAATAGGTTAGTTCCGGAAAATGCATGAAATCATCATAAAGTGCAAGCAAAACATGTAAGTATTGTCATAAAACAAGCATGGAACGACAGAAATTATGGATACGTCGGGGACGTATCGGCATCCCCAAGCTTAGTTCTCGCTCGTCCCGAGCAGGTAAACGATAAAAAGAATAATTTCTGTAGTGACATGCTACTTACATAACCTTGATCATACTATTACAAGGCATATGA
Source organism: Lolium rigidum (assembly GCF_022539505.1). NCBI lineage: Eukaryota > Viridiplantae > Streptophyta > Magnoliopsida > Poales > Poaceae > Lolium > Lolium rigidum. The sequence continues at coordinate 44,822,933 of NC_061511.1, forward strand.
AATGAATGAAGTGACTCAAGGCAATGATCTATAGTTGCTAACAAATAGATAACATATAGCAAAACTTTTCATGGAGAGTACTTTCAAGACAAGCATCAAAAGTCTTGCACAAGAGTTAACTCATAAAGCAATAAATTCAAAGTAAAGGCATCGAAGCAACACAAAGGAAGATTTAAGTTTCAGCAGTTTCTTTCAACTTGTAACATGTATATCTCATGGATAATTGTCAACATAAAGTAATATGATGAATGCAAATAAGCAAGTATGTAAGAATCAATGCACAGTTAACACAAGTGTTTGCTTCTAAGATGGAAGGAAGTAGGTATACTGACTCAACATAAAGTAAAAGAATGGCCCTTCGCAGAGGGAAACATTGATTGCTATATTTGTGCTAGAGCTTTGGTTTGGAAAACATATAGAGAGCATAAAAAGTAAAGTTTTGAGAGGTGTTTGTTGTTGTCAACGAATGGTAGTGGGCACTCTAACCCCCTCGCCAGACAAACCTTCAAAGAGCAGCTCCCATGAATTATTTTTATTTTTGGGTGGCACTCCTTCCAACCTTTCTTTCACAAACCATGGCTAACCGAATCCTCGGGTGCCTGCCAACAATCTCATACCATGAAGGAGTGCCTTTTTATTTTAGTTTTATTATGATGACACTCCTCCCAACCTTTGCTTACACAAGCCATGGCTAACCGAATCCTTCGGGTGCCGTCCAACAATCACATACCATGGAGGAGTGTCTATTTTTGTTAATTAATTTGGGACTGGGAATCCCATTGCCAGCTCTTTTTGCAAAATTAATGGATAAGCGGATGAAGCCACTAGTCCATTGGTGAAAGTTGCCCAACAAGATTGAAAGATAAACACCACATACTTCCTCATGAGCTATAAAACATTAACACAAATTGAGAAGCATTTTGAATTGTTTAAAGGTAGCACTCAAGCAATTTACTTTGGAATGGCAGGAAATACCACATAGTAGGTAGGTATGGTGGACACAAATGGCATAGTTTTTGGCTCAAGGTTTTGGATGCACGAGAAGCATTCCCTCTCAGTACAAGGTTTTGGGCTAGCAAGGTTATTTGAAGCAAACACAAGTATGAACCGGTACAGCAAAACTTACATAAAAACATATCACAAGCATTATAATACTCTACACTGTCTTCCTTGTTGCTCAAACACTTTTACCAGAAAATATCTAGACCTTAAGAGAGATCAATTATGCAAACCAATTTTAACAAGCTTTACGGTAGTTCTCCACTAATAGGTTTAAACCACATGAAAAAAACTTAATCTATTTGAGAGCTCAAAACAATTGCCAAGTGTCAAATTATCCAAGACATTATGAGGCATTTTCTGTTTCAAACCAAATAATAATAAGTGCTATAGCTTCCAACTTTTATCATTGAACATTAAAAGTAAAACGAAGAACAAGTGTTCATATGAAAAAGCGGAGCGTGTCTCTCTCCCAAACAAGGATTGCTAGGATCCGAATTTATTCAAACACAAACAAAAATAAAAGCACACAGACGCTCCAAGTAAAGCACATATGATGTGACCGAATAAAAATATAGTTTCAGGGGAGGAACCTGATAAGTTGATGAAGAAGGGGATGCCTTGGGCATCCCCAAGCTTAGACGCTTGAATCTTCTTAAAATATGCTGGGATGAACCACGGGGGCATCCCCAAGCTTAGACTTTTCACTCTTCTTGATCATATATCATCCTCCTCTCTTGACCCTTGAAAACTTCCTTCACAACAAACTTCTCATAAACTTCATTAGAGGGGTTAGTACTCAAAAAAATTTGAATCCACCTTGGTCCTGTAGTGGCACATTGCAAGAACTCAATAAAACATTAGCTACAGCTCTCTATGTCTAGAAAAGCTCGCTTAAAGTCCACAAGAGACAATGCAAAAAACAGAGACAGAATCTGCCAAAACAGAACAGCCATTAAAGACGAATTTTAATAAAATACTTCCGTTGCTCAAATCAGAAAACTCAAAACTAATGAAAGTTGCGTACATATCTGAGGAATACGCATGTAAATTGGAATATTTTTATGATTTACCTACAGAGAAAACAGCCCAGATTCGTGACAGATAGAAATCTGTTTCTGCGCAGAAATCCAAATCTAGTATCAACCTTCGATTAGAGGCTTCACTTGGCACAACAAAACACAAAACTAAGATAAGGAGATGTTGCTACAGTAGTAAACAACTTCCAAGACACAAATATAAAATAAAGTACTGTAGTAAAATAACACATGGGTTATCTCCCAAGAAGTTGCTTTCTTTATAGCCATTAAGATGGGCTCAGCAGTTTTAATGATGCACTCGCAAGAAATAGTATTTGAAGCAAAAGAGAGCATCAAGAGGCAAATCCAAAACACATTTAAGTCTAACATGCTTCCTATGCAAAGGAATCTTGTACACAAATAAATTCATGAAGAACAAAGTGACAAGCATAAGAAGATAGAACAAGTGTAACTTCAACAATTTCAGCATATAGAGAGGTGTATTAGTACCATGAAAATTTCTACTACCATATTTTCCTCTCTCATAATAATTTTCAGTAGCTTCATGAACAAACTCAACAATATAACTATCACATGCAGCATGCTTCTCATGATTTCCAAACACATAATTTTTATCAAGTTCAAGAATAGTGGAATAAAAACTTTCAAACTTACTTTTATTAATAATATAACAAGGTAGTTGATCAATCTCAAGAGATATGGGACTCATAGAATAAGTCAAGGACTCTCCAATCCCATTTTCATTAGTAGTACAATTAATAGTATCAAGTAACATAGGACCATCATCTAGAGCTTTATCATAAACATTTGCTAAGCAAAATTCTTTAGTACCATGCATTTCGACATCAGGCACAAACAAAGCATTATCATAAGATTTATCAAAGTAGCATGGATTATCATAAATAACAGTAGCATAATTATTCTCACAAGTTTTACTCATAGGGAATATTTCAAGAGAATCCACATGAACATAACATTCAACCTCTTTCGGTAAGCATGGAGGACAATCAAATAGTGTAAGAGATAAAGAGTTACTCTCATTAGAAGGTTGGCATGGGTAGCTAATCCATTCTTCCCCCTTTTGTTCGTCGCTCTCCTCTTCTTTTTCATCCAATGAGCTTTCAGGTTCATCGATTTCTTCTTCCACCGGTTCCTGCAAATTGTGAGTGCATTCTTGTGCATTAATGTGTCTCTCTTTATAATCAAGGATATAAGGATTCCTACTGTAGCATTCTATGCAAGAATTAAGGATAGTAGAGACATAATCTTTAAGGTCCTTACAAATAGCACAGTTTCATAATTCTCAACCATGAAGGATTCTATCTCGGAGGCTCCCATAAATAAGACAAATTGTTCTACCTCTTCGAACCCATAATGAATATAGCAATTCCGGTTATAGTTCTTAATAAAAAATTCCTCACTAAAGCCACATTGAAATTTAAGATGTTTAGTATCCTGTTGAGAGCAACAGTTTATATCATGGCGTCTAAGCAAGATTCTAGCAATTGTATTTAATTTCTCTATCATAGCACTCATTATTTTACCAGTTCTTGATTCTCTATAATTATTATAACATTCTATAAACTCCAAGTAGGTTGTAGGTTCTCCCATAACAGCAATTTTTAATTTTTTGATTTTTCAAATTTTTATGGATTTTTGGATATATGAGGAAAATAAAACAAAACAAAAACTAACTAAGCAAAAGTAAACTAAGCAAAATAAAACTAGACAGAAATAAACTAAGCACAAATAAAATAGGCAAAAGTAAACTAAGCAAAACAAAATAAAATAAAACAGAGAGAGAGGTAGAGTGTACTCCCCAGGTGAACTTATGAGTAGAGCTATGCCTCCCCGGCAACGGCGCCGTGAAAACAGTCTTGATGACCCACAAGTATAGGGGATCGCGATAGTCTTCGAGGGAAGTAAAACCCAAATTTATTGATTCGACACAAGGGGAGGTAAAGAATACTTATAAGCCTTAACAACTGAGTTGTCAATTTAGCTGCACCTAGAAAAGCACTAGTAACAGGGGTGATGTGATAGTAGCAGTAATATGAGAGCAATAGTAACAGTAACACAGCAGCAGTAATAGCAATATGGGAGCAATGGCACCGGAAAATAGTTGATACTACTTCCAATGACATAGAGAACAAGTATATTATGATGAGAGATGGACCGGGGTTCCCGACGATCTACACTAGTGGTAACTCTCCAATAAGTGACAAGTGTTGGGTGAACAAATTACAGTTGGGCAATTGATAGGAATCAAAGCATTAAGATAGAACATCAGGCTTATTAATTATGTAGGCATGTTTTCCATATATAGTCGTACGTGCTCGCAATGAGAAACTTGCACAACATCTTTTGTCCTACCAGCCGGTGGCAGCCGGGCCTCAAGGGAAACTACTGGATATTAAGGTACTCCTTTTAATAGAGTACCGGAGCAAAGCATTAACACATCGTGAAAACATGTGATCCTCACATCACTACCATCCCCTCCGGTTGTCCCGATTTCGTCACTTCGGGGCCATTGGTTCCGGACAGTGACATGTGCATACAACTTGTAGATACAATCTAAGCAACAATATAGAGCTTAAATCTAAGATCATGCCACTCGGGCCCTAGTGACAAGCATTAAGCATAACAAGATTGCAGCAACAATAACTTCACAAACTTTATAGATAGACTAATCATAATGTATCATCCATCGGATCCCAACAAACACAACACCGATTACATCAGATGAATCTCAATCATGTAAGGCAGCTCATGAGACCATTGTATTGAAGTACATGGGGGAGAGAATACCGACATAGCTACTCGCTAGAACCCGTAGTCCATGGGGGAACTACTCACGGACCATGGCGGAGGCGGTGGCGTTGATGGAGATGGCTTCCGGGAGCACTTCCCCGTTCCGGCGAGGTGCCGGAACGAGTTCGTCCCCCGAATTGGAGTTTCGCGATGGCGGCGGCGCCCCTGGAGTCTTTCTGGAGTTTCGTCAATTGGTACGGTGTTTTTAGGTCGAAAGGGATTTTATAGGCGAAGAGGCGGCGCAAGGGGGCACCGGGGCGCCTCACCCTAGGCTGGCGCGGGCCCAGGCTTGGCCGCGCCGCCTTAGGGTGTGGTGGCCCTCCGGCCCCTCTCGGACTCTTCTTCGGTGTTCTGGAGCCTTCCGGGAAAAATAGGAGATTTGGCGTTGATTTCGTCCAATTCGAGAATATTGCCCGAACAGCCTTTTCGGAACCAAAAACAGCAGAAAACGTGAACCGGCATCGTGGCATCTCGTTAATAGGTTAGTTCCGGAAAATGCATGAAATCATCATAAAGTGCAAGCAAAACATGTAAGTATTGTCATAAAACAAGCATGGAACGACAGAAATTATGGATACGTCGGGGACGTATCAGCCGCTTGCAAAAGCGCGTAGAAGATCTTGACGGTGCCACGAACGGGCAGCACCTCCGTACTCGGTCACACGTTCGGTGTTGATGACGACGTCCTCCTCCCCGTTTCAGCGGGCAGCGGAAGTAGTAGATCCTCCTCGGAATCCCGACAGCACGACGGCGTGGTGGCGGTGGTGGTGGAGATCTCCAGCAGGGCTTCGCCTAAGCGCTGCGGGAGTAGCCGGAGGAAGGGGGCGGCTAGGGTTTGGGAGAGGGGGAGGCTGGGGCGCCGGTCTCAAGGGGGGCAGGGGTGGTGCGGCCAAGGTGTGCTGCCCCCCTCCCTCTCTCCCTCATTATATAGGTGGATCCCCAAGGGTTAGGTCAAAAGTCTTCGAATAAGACCCCAACTCCAAAACCTTCCATATGGCCAAACCTAGGGGGAGTGGGACTCCCCCCTTTCCTTTGGTGGGGTGGCCGGCCACCTTGGGGAGGAGTCCACCTGGGACTCCTCCTCCCTTAGGCTGGCCAGCCAAGGTGGGTGGAGTCCCTCCGGGACTCCACCTTCCGTGGTGATTTCTTCCGGACTCTTCTAGAACCTTCTAGAACCTTCCAGAAAAATACCGGATCATTTTCAAACCTAGAAAATGACTTCCTATATATGAATCTTATTCTCCGGACCATTCCAGACCTCCTCGTGATGTCCTAGATCCCATCCGAGACTCCGAACAAACATTCGAACTCCATTCCATATTCCATATCTACTTAAACGACATCAAACCTTAAGTGTGTCATCCTACGGTTCGTGAACTATGCAGACATGGTTGAGACTCTTCTCCGACCAATAACCAATAGCGGGATCTGGAGATCCATAATGGCTCCCACACATTCAACACTAACTTAGTGATCGATTGAACCATTCACATACGATACCGATTCCCTTTGTCACGCGATATTTTACTTGTCCGAGGTTTGATCATTGGTATCTCCATACCTTGTTCAACCTCGTCTCCGACAAGTACTCTTTACTCGTACCGTGGTATGTCATCTCTTGTGACCAAGTCACATGCTTGCAAGCTAATCAGACGACATTCCACCGAGAGGGCCCAGAGTATATCTATCCGTCATCGGGATGGACAATATCCCACTCTAGATCCATATGCCTCTACTCATACTTTCCGAATACTTAATCCCACCTTTATAACCACCCATTTACGCAGTGGTGTTTGATGTAATCAAAGTACCCTTCCGGTATAAGTGATTGACATGATCTCATGGTCGAAGGACTAGGTAACTATGTATCGAAAGCTTATAGCAATTTGAACTTAATGACGTGATCTTATGCTACGCTTTAATTGGGTGTGTCCATTATATCATTCATCTAATGACATAACCTTGTTATTAATAACATCCAATGTTCATGATCATGAAACTATGATCATCTATTAATCAACAAGCTAGTTATACAAGAGGCTTACTAGGGACTCCTTGTTGTTCACATAACACACATGTATCAATGTTTCGGTTAATACAATTATAGCATGGTATGCAAACATTTATCAGAAACATAAAGATATATAATAACCACTTTATTATTGCCTCTTGGGCATATCTCCAACAGTCTCCCACTTGCACTAGAGTCAATAATCTAGATTACATGGTAAGGTACCTAACACCCATGGCATTCTGGTGTTGATCATGCTTTGCCCTAGGGAGAGCTTTAGTCAATGGATCTGCCACATTCAGATCTGTGTGTACTTTGCAAATCTTTACTTCACCATCTTCGATGTACTCGCGAATCGAATGAAAGCGCAGCTTGATATGCTTCAGCTTCTTGTGTGACCTTGGTTCTTGTGCATTGGCGATGGCACCCATGTTGTCACAATAGATGACTAATGGGTCCAATGCACTAGGAACCACACCAAGCTCAACAATGAACCTCTTCATCCATAACGCTTCCGATGAAGCCTCTGAAGCCAGTATGTATTCAGATTCAGTTGAAGACTTCGCCACCGTGCACTGCTTGGAACTCATCCAGCTTACTGCAGCACCATTCAATATAAACACGTACCCAGACTGAGACTTAGAGTCATCAGGATCAGTGTTCCAACTTGCATCGGTGTAACTGGTTACAACGAGCTCTTGGTCACCGCCATAACAAAGAAACATATCCTTAGTCCTTTTCAAGTACTTCAGGATATTCTTGACCGTTGTCCAGTGTTCCATTCCTGGATCACTTTGATATCTGCTGGTCAAACTAACAGCATGTGCGATATCCGGTCTAGTACATAGCATGGCATACATGATAGAGCGTACTGCCGAGGCATAGGGGATCTGATTCATCCTCTCTCTTTCTTCTGCCGTAGCCGGACCTTGAGTTTTACTCAAAACCTTACCTGGCAACATAGGCAAGAACCCTTTCTTGCTTTCATCCATTCTAAACTTCTTTAGAATCTTGTCCAGGTATGTACTCTGTGAAAGCCCTATTAGGCGTCTTGATCTATCTCTATAAATCTTGATGCCTAAAATGTACGCTGCTTCACCAAGGTCTTTCATTGAAAAACATTTATTCAAATAACCTTTCACACTGCTTAATAGTTCTATATCATTCCCAATCAATAATATGTCATCTACATATAATATCAGGAATGCTACAGAGCTCCCACTCACTTTCCTATAAATACAGGCCTCTCCATGACACTGTATAAACCCGAAGTCTTTGATCACCTTAAGCGTCGGTTCCAACTCCGGGATGCTTGCTTCAGTCCATAGATTGAACGCTGAAGTTTACATACCTTGTCAGCATTTTTAGAATCGACAAAACCTTTGGGTTGTACCATATACAACTCTTCCTCAATGTCACCATTAAGGAACACCGTTTTGACATCCATCTGCCAGATCTCGTAATCGAAAAATGCAGCTATTGCTAACAAAATCCTCACAGACTTTAGCTTCGCTACAGGTGAGAAAGTCTCATCGTAGTCAACTCCTTGAATTTGTCGGAAACCCTTTGCGACAAGTCGAGCTTTATAGACGAGTAATATTACCATCAGCATCTGTTTTTCTCTTGAAGATCCATTTATTCTCGACAGCCTTGCGGCTATCAGGTAAGTCTACCAAAGTCCACACTTGGTTATCATACATGGATCCCATTTCGGATTTCATGGCTTCATGCCATTTGTTGGAATCTGGGCTCATCATTGCTTCTTCATACGTCGCAGGGTCTTCATCATTGTTGTCCACAATCATGACATTTAGACAGGGATCATACCAATCGGGAGTGGTACGCTCCCTCGTCGATCTGCGAGGTTCAGTAGCTTTCTTGTTCGAAGTTTCATGATCATTATCATTTGCTTCCTCTCCTATCGGTGCAGGCTGCACAGGAACATCTTCCGGTACTGCGCTACTCTGATCTACGAGAGAAGGTTCAGTAACCTCGTCGAGTTCTACTTTTCTTCCGAGTCACTTCTTTAGTGAGAAACTCCTTCTCAAGAAAGGATCCGTTCTTAGCAACAAAGATTTTGCCTTCGGATCTGTGATAGAAAGTATACCCAATAGTTTCTTTAGGGTATCCTATGAAGACGCAATTCTCCGCTTTGGGTTCTAGCTTGTCAGGTTGTAACTTCTTTACATAAGCTTCGCAACCCCAAACTTTAAGGAACGACAGCTTAGGTTTCTTGCCAAACCATAATTCATACGGTGTCATTTCAACGAATTTAGATGGTGCCCTATTTAAAGTGAATGCGGCTGTCTCTAAAGCATAACCCCAAAACGATAACGGCAAATCAGTAAGAGACATCATAGATCGAACCATATCCAAGAGAGTTCGATTACGACGTTCGGACACACCATTGCACTGTGGTGTTCCTGGCGGTGTCAACTGTGAAAGTATTCCGCATTTCTTTAAATGCATGCCAAACTCATAACTCAGATATTCGCCTCCGCGATCGGAACGCGAAACTTAATCTTCTTGTTACGTTGATTTTCTACTTCACTTTGGAATTCCTTAAACTTCTCGAAAGTTTCGGACTTATGTTTCATGAAATAGATATACCCATATCTACTCAGATCATCCGTGAAGGTTAGAACATAACGATAACCACCGCGCGATGCTACACTCATTGGTCCGCACACATCGGTATGTATGATTTCCAATAAGTCTGTAGCTCGCTCCATTGAACAAGAGAATGGAGTCCTAGTCATTTTTCCCATTAGACATGCTTCGCATCTATCAAGTGACTCAAAGTCAAGTGACTCAAGAAGTCCATCAGAATGGAGTTTCTTCATACGCTTCACTCCAATATGACCAAGACGACAGTGCCACATATAAGTAGAATTATCATTTAATTTAATTCGCTTAGCATCAATGTTATGAACATGTGTATCACTACTATCGAGATTTAACAAGAATAAACCATTCATCTCAGGCGCAAGACCATAAAAGATATTATTCATATAAATAGAACAACCATTATTCTCTGACTTAAATGAATAACCGTCTTGCATTAAAAAAGATCCAGATATAATGTTCATGCTCAACGCAGGCACCAAATAACAATTATTTAGGTTTAAAACTAATCCCGAAGGTAGATGTAGAGGGAGCGTGCCGACGGCGATCACATCGACCTTGGATCCATTTCCAACGCGCATCGTCACCTCGTCCCTAGCTAGGCTTCGTTTATTCCGTAGTTCCTGTTTCGAGTTACAAATATGAGCAACCAAACCAGTATCAAATACCCAGGCACTACTACGAGAACCGATAAGATAGACATCTATAACATGTATATCAAATATACCTTTCTTTTTCTTGACAAGGCCGCTCTTCAGATCAGCCATGTACTTGGGGCAATTCCGCTCCAGTGCCCCTTCTCCTTGCAGTAATAGCACTCAGTATCAGGTTTAGGGCCAGCCTTAGGCTTCTCAGGAGGCGCAGCAACTTTCTTGCTACCCTTCTTGAAGTTGCCCTTCTTAGGCTTGCCCTGCTTCTTGAAACTCGGTGGTCTTGTTGACCATCAACACTTGGTGCTCTTTACGTATTTCCACCTCAGCAGATTTTAGCATGGAAAAGAGTTCGAGTAACTCTTTGTTCATGTTCTGCATGTTGTAGTTCATCACAAAGTTCTTGTAACTAGGTGGCAGTGATTGGAGTACACGATGAATACCCAGCTTGTTAGGAATCACTATCCCCAAGTCACTGAGCTTCTTCGCATGCCCGGACATAGCGAGCACGTGCTCACTAACGGAGCTACCCTCTTCCATCATACAGCCAAAGAAGTGTTTCGAGGCCTCATAGCTTTCCACGGCCGCATGAGTTTCAAAGATAGCTTTTAGCTCATGGACCAGCTCATAAGGGTTGTGGCGCTCAAAACGCTTTTGGAGTTCCGCCTCTAGGCTGCACAGGATGGCACACTGAACTTCAGAGTACCGAGTTACTCGAGTCTCGTAAACATTCTTTTCGTCCTCGGATACTGCAGGTGGTGGTGGGGGACCTAGCGGTGCTTCGAGCACAAATTACAAATTTCCACCAGTGAGGAAAATCCTCACATGACGGAACCAGTCGGTGAAGTTGCTACCATTGCTTTTAAGCTTTTCTTTCTCTAGGAACTGGTTAAAATTGATGGAGGGGGACGCCATGATCTACAACATATTTGCAAAGAGTTTAGACTAAGTTTATGATAAATTGAGTTCAAATTTTAATTCTTAAATTAACTAGGTGAACTCCCACTCAAAACAATATCCCTCGCATTGTCTTAGTGATCACACGAACCAAGTCCACTACACCAATTCTGATCATCACGAGAAAAGATGTAGCTTCAAAGGCGAACACTCAAAGTGTTCATCATATCATTCATATGACTCATGTTCTACCTTTCGGTATCCCGTGTTCCGAGACCATGTCTGTACATGCTAGGCTCGTGAAGGCAACCTTAGTATCCACGTGTGCAAAACTGGCTTGCAGCCATTGTATGCACATGTAGAATCTATCACACCCGATCATCACATGATGCTTCAAAACCACAAGTCTTAGCAACGGTGCATACTAAGGATGAACACTTTATTATCTTGATGTTTAGTGAGAGGGATCATCTTATAATGCTACCGTCGCGATCTAAGCAATATAAGATGCATAAAAGGATTAACATCACATGCAATTCATATGTGATATGATATGGCCCTTTTGTCTTTGCGCCTTTGATCTTCATCTCCAAAGCACGGACATGATCTCCATCATCAACGGGCATGATCTCCATCATCATCGGCGTAGCGTCAAGGTCAATGGCACCGTCTTCATGGTTGTGCTCCCATGTAGTAACTATTACAACTACTTTGAAATAATACTTCAACATGAAATTTAAAGACAACCATAAGGCTCCTGCCGGTTGCCACAATACAATAATTATCATCTCATACATATTCATCATCACATCATGGCCATATCACATCACCAAACCCTGCAAAAACAAGTTAGACGCCTCTAATTTGGTTTGCATATTTTATGTGGTTTAGGGTTTTCGAGTAAGATCCAATCTACCTACGAACATGAACCACAACGGTGATACTAATGTTGTCAATAGAAAGAGTAGATTGAATCTTCACTATGGTGGGAGAGATAGACACCCGCAAAGCCACTTATGCAATCCAAGTTGCATGTCAAGCGTGGAGCAAATCTCATGAATGTGGTCATGTAAAGTTAACCCGAGCCGCTTCATCCCACCATCCCGCAAGATACAAAGTACATGAACTAAAGACAACAAAAGCATCAACGCCCACAAAACCATTGTGTTCTACTCGTGCAACCAATCTATGCATAGACACGTCTCTGATACCACTGTTGGGATTCGTAGCATAGAAAACAAAAATTTTCCTATCGCAAGAACGAACAACAAGCCAAGATCCAATCAAGAATATGGTAGCAACGAGGTGAAGATCAACATACCCTTGAAGATCGCAAAGCGTTAACGAGATCAGATCTCGTGGTGGATGTAGACGATCACTTGCCGCTTGCAAAAGCGCGTAGAAGATCTTGACGGTGCCACGAACGGGCAGCACCTCCGTACTCGGTCACACCTTCGGTGTTGATGACGACGTCCTCCTCCCCGTTCCAGCGGGCAGCGGAAGTAGTAGATCCTCCTCAGAATCCCGATAGCACGACGGCGTGGTGGCGGGGGTGGTGGAGATCTCCGGCAGGGCTTCGCCTAAGCGCTGCGGGAGTAGCCGGAGGAAGGGGGGCGGCTAGGGTTTGGGAGAGGGAGAGGCTGGGGCGCCGGCCTCAAGGGGGGCAGGGGTGGTGCGGCCAAGGTGTGCTGCCCCCCTCCCTCTCTCCCTCATTATATAGGTGGATCCCCAAGGGTTAGGTCAAAAGTCTTCGAATAAGACCCCAACTCCAAAACCTTCCATATGGCCAAACCTAGGGGGAGTGGGACTCCCCCCATTCCTTTGGTGGGGTGGCCGGCCACCTTAGGGAGGAGTCCACCTGGGACTCCTCCTCCCTTAGGCTGGCCGGCCAAGGTGGGTGGAGTCCCTCCGGGACTCCACCTTCCGTGGTGATTTCTTCCGGACTCTTCTAGAACCTTCTAGAACCTTCCAGAAAAATACCGGATCATTTTCAAACCTAGAAAATGACTTCCTATATATGAATCTTATTCTCCGGACCATTCCAGACCTCCTCGTGATGTCCTGGATCCCATCCGAGACTCCGAACAAACATTCGAACTCCATTCTATATTCCATATCTACTTAAACGACATCAAACCTTAAGTGTGTAACCCTACGGTTCGTGAACTATGCAGACATGGTCGAGACTCTTCTCCGACCAATAACCAATAGCGGGATCTGGAGATCCATAATGGCTCCCACACATTCAACGATAACTTAGTGATCGATTGAACCATTCACATACGATACCGATTCACTTTGTCACGCGATATTTTACTTGTCCGAGGTTTGATCATCGGTATCTCCATACCTTGTTCAACCTCGTCTCCGACAAGTACTATTTACTCGTACCGTGGTATATCATCTCTTGTGACCAAGTCACATGCTTGCAAGCTAATCAGATGACATTCCACCGAGAGGGCCCAGAGTATATCTATCCGTCATCGGGATGGATACTATCCCACTCTTGATCCATATGCCTCAACTCATACTTTCCGAATACTTAATCCCACCTTTATAACCACCCATTTACGCAGTGGTGTTTGATGTAATCAAAGTACCCTTCCGGTATAAGTGATTTACATGATCTCATGGTCGAAGGACTAGGTAACTATGTATCGAAAGCTTATAGCAATTTGAACTTAATGATGTGATCTTATGCTACGCTTTAATTGGGTGTGTCCATTATATCATTCATCTAATGACATAACCTTGTTATTAATAACATCCAATGTTCATGATCATGAAACTATGATCATCTATTAATCAACAAGCTAGTTATACAAGAGGCTTACTAGGGACTCCTTGTTGTTCACATAACACACATGTATCAATGTTTCGGTTAATACAATTATAGCATGGTATGCAAACATTTATCATAAACATAAAGATATATAATAACCACTTTATTATTGCCTCTTGGGCATATCTCCAACACTTAGCCATTGTAGCGGAGTCAGGGCCCATCATGGCTTCTTTGTATGCAGTTGGTTTATCATTGTTCAAAATCAATCCTTTGTCCTCAAATCATTTATTTGATCACAAAGTAAACCATAACTACAAGGTTCAACAGGTACTTCGATCTCCATGGCTATAACTACAAGTGTCGCGGCCGCTTCCGGAACCATTTCCGACGTTGCGCTACTCTGCTCATCATGCTCAGGTTCATCAACATTATTGAGTTTCATTGTCCTCCCACTCAAATATTTCGCGATAAACAATTTCTTAGAAATAAGTAAAAAACATCGACAAACACTTTTGTCTTTGACTTCACAGTGGAAAGAATTCCCAATTTGTTCTCTGGGATAACCAACAAAGACATTCATCCGATTTTGGTTGTAAACTCATTTACTTATGCTATGCATACCAAAATTTAAGAAAAATGACTGTTAGGGTTTATACCCATGCTATAACTCATATGGTGTTATTTCAACAGATTATGATGGCGCTCTATTTAGTGTAAAAGCAGTAGTCTGTAAAGCATAATCCACACAAATATAATGGCATTATTTTATTTAATCTCATCATTGATCTAACAAGGTTTGGATACGTCTATCGAATACTCCATCATAACTATGGTGTTCCGAGAATCGTGAGTTGTGGAACAATTTCGCAACTCTCTTAGATGTTCGCTAGGACTCGTAATTCAAGTATTTCCACCATGATCCAATCATAGATATTTAACTTTTCCATTACGATGATTTCCACCTCGTGCTGAAATTTATTTGAATCTATTCAAATGTTTCAGACTTCTTCCTCATCGAAGAAATATATCCATATATATACACTCAATTCATTGTTGGAAGTTTTATGAAGTAGAATAATCTTCCGCACACAACTATTCCCAGTGAACCATACTAGATTTAAATGTGCGCCTTGGCGCACGATCCTGTGAAGTACGCGCCGGTTTATATTTATATAACACGATAAGAAATGAAGTGCTTAATACGTTTTTTAGGCTCTACAAAAGGAAGTGAAGGATTCTGAAAAGGAATAAAGCAGAAAAATGGGAAAATATATTAAAGTAACTAAGATTCTTGGTCTATCAAGAGCAACCGAAGGAGGGTCGTCACCGTAGGAAGGTCGTCGGAGGCCACACAACACACCTGGAACTAATAGGTACTCGCAACACCAAAAGTCAACACCACTGCAAATGAAAGGTAAATTAACTACCAAATAAATGTGAGCCAAATCAAATACACAGGAAGAAGCAGCCCTGGCCTTTGGTATTAATGAATGTTTTGTATGACATATATACAAAGCTAAGAAAAAACGAGAACACCATAAACATAATTATTACAAATATATCAATGTAACCTAATCACATTAGGGGTGATAACACATTGCGCGTCAAAAGCTATTCAAAAGGAACAAAATGGCTGAATTGAAAAGGCTATAAACAACCTTACATAATAACACAACATGAGTACAAATCAATTTTATAGATGCAACCTTGGTTCTAATTTTAGGAACAATAGCTCATCCTCATTGACGTTTCTCCAAACGGTCGCATGCAAGAGATTAAATTTGGTCAATTCAGCGAGAGATTTCCTCGGTCGCCTAATTGGTGACGCAGCGCATATTGATAGCCAACGATGAATCTACGACAGGCTCAATTTAGTAGACCACTACAAGAAGATAAAAAAAATCTGCCAATGTCACTCAATATTAGAGCATCGACAAGTTAGGACATAATGTTGTACCTAGCAGTAAAGGCAATTATATCTGTATGTTTATATTGATATACCATCTACATGCTTCCCTGCTGGCTAGACCCCTTTTTCCTTAACACGGAAATGATACCATGCCGGCATGTCTAATGAAATAAAGAATAATTACATGAATAATCTCGGACAGTGGTGCCAACAAAGATGGCAACTGACTCGATTTGTCCCAAGGAACCTCAACGTGTTTCCACTAAAGCACTACTATCACATATCAAAATTTAGCACCTGGCCGCTGCGGTCAGTGCAATAGTCAGACCATAAATAGAATGAACATGGAGTACGGACACAGAAAGGAAGCACACGAGAAACAAAGACAACACTATCTTCTTTTCTTTGGCTAACCTATGAACGTGACCTCTTCTGCCACCTTTTTATCCATTCTAAATCATATTTAACATAGTGCGATACAATCACGGGTGTTTTCACATAGGATGTAGCCAGAGCTGACCCGTTTGTTGTTTTAGTGCTCCGTCTTAATGACACAAGACGATGTAAATGGGTACTAATAAGCTAGTGTTTGAATAATGTTTGCACGAACGCTGAAACCTCACCTACATGTCCATTATTATATTTACTGATAGAATGCTGAAAGAATCTCCCTAGCAAAAATGATTCTCAAGGAATCTCACATACATGTGTGTTCATTTTATAGGTAGAAGCAATTTACTCCAAGAAAACCACACATTAGCTGTGACTCGGAAACATATATGCAAGAATGTACAGGAAGATACCAAGAATACAGATACTTGCAAGTATATATGCAAGAATTTACTTAAATAACCCATGTATCCTTATTTGCCTCGAATTACTTGTAGGACACGTGACATTTTCAGAATCTGAAAATGGTCAAACAATTTTATCTCCTAATCCCAGTGAGCATGGATATATTCTAGGACAAATAAAACAATCGATAGAAGATAATTGGCTGAGACAAGTCAATGATCTGTACATACAATGCATCGAACCATATAAGTAAATGGCTATGATTGGACTTGCTCTCTAGTATTATCTTTAATCCTAATAAAGCTTTTAAAACCCAGGGGTTCAGCAATTTAGTATGACAACATGTCATTAAGAAATCATCAATGGTGCTAACAAAAGCATCATTTGATGTTGTTGGATACATATTGAAATCTGAACTAATTTAATGAGCTAGCCTGGCCTGTTTTATGTTCCCCTATGCTCTCCACGTGCCCCGGGTCCATTTTCTATCTTTATCGCTGCAGCTCATGGCAGCATGGATTCAATATCACCCCGCTGCTGAATTCTAGATTGATGGTAGTAGGTCAGAGTAGACTGGCCAGCTAACAATCTTCACTTGAGCATGTTGAAAAATTAATTTCAAAGAACCGATGATCAATGGGCAAGATAGAAAGTTCAATGACCTGGTCGTAGTAATGTTATCCCTACTGCCACAACCACAGATCAATGACAACCCTCAACATAAATAACCGCTGGCTCAAAAAGAGCTTATCAATAAAAAAGTGGAGAGCTAAAAATTCAATGTTGCAGTGTAACTCATATATTGTTAAACGGAGAATGCATTACATCAGTAGTAGACATTTTACTTATCATATTAAGTATCACATGATCTTTCTATTTCTTTTTTGAAAAAAAACTCTTTTTATATCATATATTAACTGGGATGGATTAACTGGTTTTACAGATACAATGGCTCACCTCGGATCCACGCGTTGAAAAAGATGGTTGTGATCTGCTGGGAGCTCAATCAGAGGGCCATCATGCGCTGAGATCGGAGGAGCCTTATGGGGGGTCTCACCAATTATGTATACCACCATCCTCCAAAAAACAAAAAATCAACCAATAGAAGTGATGAACGAAGTGAACCTATAGAAGAAGTAATTAATGAACCATATTAGCCATATGAATGCACAATACATAGAGAAAAAGGGGCACAGTTGAGATAGCCATACCAAACAAAATACTTACATGTCAACACCCGGATTTTTAAGTCCAGATGCCTATTATGCCATACATCGCAATCCCAGGAAGATTGTTGTTGCGAGACATAAAAGTTGATATCATAAGTCATCATTCATTACAACCCATAGTCGTCTTACAAATATAGATCACATGATCCAGTATTACACAAATAGTTGATCTAAGGATCAACAAACACATTACATAGCAGAAGCATAGTAGTAGTGGACTATCTAATCCACAGGCCAAAGCTTGACGTCAGAAGATACTCGTAGTTGTCGTAGATGTCCTGCTGGCCGTCATCTTCATACTGCTGCTCCTCTTCATAGTCTGGCCATTTGAATAGCCAGGGACACAGCCGTGAGTACTTTTAAAGTACTCGCAAACTAATACTAGTGTAGGTGCTATCAATTTTATTAGGATAGTTCTAAGCTCTAGGTTTATTTGCAGAAAGCCAATTTTAGTTCATAAGCATTTAGTAAAAGACTCTCTATTTGCTAACTAACTCAAGCGGGAACATTAGTGTCATTCCCACAACTCAGTTGTGCTTCAAGTCAAGTCACCATTCAAATCATCAACCCTTTTCAAGAAAACATCTGACAATGGAACAGTATGGCCTTTCCAACCGTCCGTAACCATGGACACGGCTATTCGAATAGATTTACACTCTGCAGAGGTTGCACACTTGTGCCACAACATTTGATTACATCCATCAGGGATAACCCTGAATCATCGTAACTCAGTACGCGGATCATCAACCATAACCTTTCACTTACATACCCTAGTATAGGTACCTCTCCCCATGAGCTTGGCCTCCCAGTGAAGACAAACCGTCAGCCTGGGAACTGCACAGGGCTTGGGCCGGACATTCACCTCAGTTCACATCATTTCACTTTCAACGGAGGCAGCCTCGGCATAACCCCTATGACGCTTGTTTAGAGGGAACCCATACTAAGATGCATAAACTTCCAGTTAAGCCCTACCCATAATCAGGTATTGTGGGGGTACTAAATAATTGGAAAGGTATCGCATCCAAACCCAACCATCAGTTTTTAATCAAATTCATCCTGTCATTCAAGTCATATTCACCTTCAAAATCTTTCAAAGTCATTTCACATGTTCCCATCTAGAGTAGTCAATTTTATTTGTTAGCACTAGCACTAGTTATGAGGGGTGCTAACTATCTTGTAGCTCTCTAGGCTAAATTTGATACTCTTGTAGTACTCTACATTTAGACCAAAGTTAACTATAAAAGTAAGCTTTAATAATCAAGGTAAAAGCTTGTAAGGATAAAACTTGGGATTTGATCATGAAGCATAAAGTAATAGGTGAGTGTGCCTTGCTCTGGTAGAGCTTTGCACTTTGCAAGAATATTAGCTTGCCTTGGTTGGTGTACTGATCAAAGTGGTCTTCTTCTTCCTGGAAGTAGACCTCCTCCTCCTGGTACTCCTCGGTACTAGCGTCTAAAAACGGATACAAGATAACAATCACCAATCAAAGCTTAAGAGCTAGACTAAGCACACACAAGGTTCACACAATCTAATCTATCATCACAACATTGCTATCATGTTGGTTGACCTTGTTTTCTTCTTAAGAAAAATAATTTCCTCTCATTACAAATATTGATTAGGCCTTCTCTTTAGTTCTTGGAGAAATAATTTCCTCTCATTGAATCTTGTTAAGATTTAAGTTCCTCAAATAATAATGTATGAACCCAGGTTGACCAAGGTCAACACTTCATAATCATCATTTGGAAAAATGAATTAAATGAGGTCAAGTACCTCATGCAATTTCACACTACCTTAATCATAATTTAACATCATCAAATAATTCAACATGAGGTTATGTAGACCAGGGTCACTACCTCATGTGAAGTTACTTGAGACAAGATTTATATGAGGGAAAACCTCTCATAAGATTTAATAACTAGTTTTGGAAAATTTAAATGGACTAGAAATAGCCATAGAGCCATTTCCTATTCTAGCCCATGATCATACAAAGTAACCATGTGATTTTTTTACATAAACAGATAGACAGTAAGAATTGTGATTTTTGAGAGTTGGAATCAACTAAAAATCATTTTTGGTTGATTTTTAATAAATGTTTGAAGTTTGAAAAGGCCTTGCCGTATTATTTTTACCACATTAATTCTACAATCAATCTAGGGTTGAGACCAGTGTAGTTGTTTAGATAATTTTCTAAGCTTTCCAAATATATAAAAATTATTAAATTTTGTTCAGTAGATTTTGTTTTATTAAAATTTTAAGTGGGCACCAGTATTCAAATTTGGGTTAAATTGGAATAAACAAATTTGAATGAAATGGACGCGCGGCAAACGAATTGGGCCAGGGAGAAAAAGAAAACAGGCTGGCCCAGCAGTGCGTCTAGCGCAGCGGGCCGCCTGACAGGTGGGGTCCACGCGTCAGCGCGTTTAAACGCCGAAACGGTATGGCGAATGAGGGGCGTAGGATTAGAGATGGATCGGACGGTGTGGGTGCATCGTCGTCTCCGGCGAGAATCTGGTTTACTGGCGGCGAGGGTTTGGTCCCGGCGAGCTCACCGGCGGTCGGCGGGGCTGGGCTTTGACGCAGGGCGGCGTTGTTGACGACGGCAAGTCGAATGGTGGTCGAGGGAGGTGCTGAGGTGGTCGATTTCGACGGCGCCTTCTGCTACTGGCTCCGGCGGTCTCCGGCGAAATTGGCTTGATTCCAGCGACAATGTGGGCCAGCTAGTGTTCGAGGAGAGCAAGGGAGAAGAGGAGAGCAAGTTTGTGTGAGGAATTCGTCTCGGGGTGGTCTCCTTTTATAGATGGCGAGGAGTGCCGAGGGGGTGCGGCGAGGTCGAGGAAGGAGACGATGCTACAGGCGCGGAAGGGGCAGGGCGACGTCATAGGACTGTTGGCGACGTCGAGGCAGTCCTTGGGAGAGTCCTGGCGCAGCAAGGGGTAGTCTAAATCAGCGGCGACATAAGTGTGTACCGAGGTACAGTGGCGGGTCGTCATCTACAGCTTGTCCGCGGCCAATTGAGGGTGTCTGGGAGGTTGCTGAGGTCACTGCGAGTCGGTGGGAGAAAGGAGAGGTCGCGGGGCGGTCAGGGTCAGCGGGGCGCGTGCGTGCACTGTCACGTCCAGGGCGTGCCCGTGCGTGTCCTGGCATGACCTGGGCGCGGTGACCACGCCGTGTCCAGGGTAATGGCTTGCTCTCCTTGGCCAGAGACCATGTCTAGCATGATCAGCAGTGCAAGTGGAGTGTCCAGGACAAGGTGAGGTGGGCTGGAGAGGACCAGGGTAGGTTTGGGCATGGTGGTGAGCATGATCACCTCGGCATGGCCATGTCTTGGTCGTGGTGACCAAGGTACAGTGATGCAGGGGCATGGAGAGGCTAGTGGGGTGCAGAGGGAGGCAGTGGAGGTCAGGGTGGACTTGGTCCACCTTTCAAATCCAGCATGGGCTCATATCTATATTATGCCCACAAGGTGTTTGACAAAATGGCCGAAATAACTTTATTTTTGAATTTTTCAAATCTTTTTGGTAGAGTTGATTTAAATAAAGTTTAGAGCACAAAGGTGGTGGTGGTGTGCAAAATGGTGCAAGTTTGTGAAATTTCAAAATGGGCACCATCTTGAATCTGATTTGATGTCCCTACTTTGCTTGAGCATATTAAGGAATTGAGAAAGAATTTGCAGTGATGGTCTTGACCAAAGTTGTTCATCTTGATGAAGTCTTGGATGAGGTGCAAAGAGTTGGAAGGTTATAGTTTAGAAATTTCTTAATCCAGGGGCTCAAAGTGGGTGTCATGATATAAAAGTCAGAAATGACCATTATCACATGTGAGCTCATTTTGAATTCAAATTTGATTTGATTTGAGTTTCTTTGATTCAAAAGGTGTTATTAAGTGTTTAGAAACATTATTCAACCATTGGCCCAAGCCAAAGTGGCCTAGGTTAAATATTTTCAAAAATGGCCATAGGCCCATAGGTAGTGTTATTTTATTTTTCTTTTCTTTTTTTCTTTATTCTTCTTTGATCCAAAAGATCATGGTTTTGGGTTCATTTGATGTTGGTTGGGTTGAGGGAGGGTTTCAACAATGTTGGTAAGGTAAATAGGGCATAGGCCTATATTTGCACGTATAGCTATATGCCCACATATGCCTCTCTTTTTATTTTATTTTATTTTCTTCTTATTTGATCATATTTGATTTTGAAATAGGGTAGGGTCTAGGGTTTTGGAAACCTGTTCAGTGCAACAAACAAACAATCATGTCAAGGATCATCCCATACATGCATGAGCACTATGCATATTAATTGTTTTTCAATAAAGTTTTTGTTGGTTCCAAAATTTGAAAAAAAGAAATTCATTTTCTTCTTTGTTTTAAAATTTGGGATGTTACATTACATGCATATCGCGTAGAAATTATATATCAACCTTGAGCTTGCATCTGTACAAAAGCGCACACTTTGAACAACATCGCACATTCCATGAAAGAGCAGAAACTTTTCCTGCTCACACACGAAGCAAGTCCTGAGAAACATGAAAGGTATTAATCGACTGGATGCATAATGCACGGAAAAGAAATGCATAGCATTGTTAGCTATTAATAAAAGTACCTACATATATGTTGTTTGGAGATTATAAAGCAATTCCTGGTACATTTTGTTTCTTGTTTCTGTACTTGGTTCCCGTTTTCATGAAGTGAAAGCACTTTGTTGTCGTCCGAAACCCACCGGCGGGCAGCGACGGGCAACACCGTAGAGCCGGGAACAACCTAGAGCTGCGGCTGGCTGAGGTCCCTCCGAGCGACGGCCCGCAAAGCCTTCTGGTCACACGTCCGATGCTGATTGCAAGGGCGTGCCACCTGACCTATACCAGTCGGGAAGGTGATGGAGATGCCTCGCTTAGTTTCCTGCATGGCATACACGTAAACATTAAATACGAGCCTCGATCGGCTCTCGGGTTATCCCGTGAATCGGCTCAAGGAGCCGATCCACCCATGATTCGTACGGGGTGCACGAATATATGGTGGTCCTGCTTGATCAAGATAAAGCTAATGAGATCTACGACGATTTAGGGTTTTCACCGTATAATCGGATCATCCTACTCAGGATTGGGCCTCGCGGCCACGCACGGTGATCGTAAGCCGATCCTAGACAAGGCCTAAAAACCAACACGAGGTTGATCCCCGGAACATCCTGTCTAGGACTAGCGAACGACACCCTACGTGCCGCTGGATCCTCCAGCCCCTTGTAAGGCCTAACTATTGCAGATATTAAACTAATCCTTGATGAACAAGGAGCAACCGTAACGGATCAGATCTACTAAATAATGATCAAGCGGGGTGCCGCCCCCACACCTAAGATAGGTGTGAGGGCGGCTAGACATGCAAGGGTTGCACTACGATAGCATATTACGCGAAGAACTATGCTAACCCTAACACATCTATGATAACTACGTTGCTCGCCATCAAAAAGGTTTCGATACGAGCAACGCATGAACAACGTGGAGCTTGTGCTTGCCTAGATCGCAAGATGCGATCTAGGCAGCATGTTGCTTACCGGTAGAAACCCTCGAGATGAAGGAGTTGGCGATGCGCCGAGATTGATTTGGTTGGTTGAACGTTGGTTGTTGTTTATTCCATAAACCCTAGATACATATTTATAGTCCAAGGGACTTTCTAACGTGGGAACAATCCCCATCGTGCACGATACAAACTCTAACTTTTAATCTAAGATACAATCTACCATAACTAAAGATACACGGGTAATTCAGCCCAAACTCCTCATGCAAGGCCGCTTCAGAGATCTTCCACGTGTAATCCTCCAAGCCCATCTCTCTTACGGCCCACTTCCTGATTTGGCCAAAATCTGGTGATAACACATGCCCCCCTGGTTTTGGCAATGATAATTCCAAAACCACTCTGCTTTTCCTTCGCAGGGTCATGTCGTGGCAGAGCAGACCTGTCGCAGTATTCTTCATCATGATGCCCTGTCTTTCCAGCTTCTCTGCAAAATTCGATAGCTTTGGCATCACTTCCTCGGAAACTGCAATGGCATTAAATCTCCACCAGGCTTCTCATTATTTAACCGTGCCGATTGATTAGCCCTCTTCATCCCCTTCCTCTGTTCCAGCCATCGGCACCAAAAAACCCTCTTCTCCCTCAGCCATGTCGTCTTCTTCCTCGTCTTCCGTCTCTCTCCAATCCTCTTCCTCAGGCGAGTTGGTCCCAGAGCATGACAAGATGGAGGCGTACAACCGCCGGGCTCCCAAACATTGGGACAAGCAGGAGTGGGACTTCGACTTCGTGCCAGAGGGTGAGGACCTCGTCTGGTCAGATGGGGCCACGCCTTGGTTTCTCACGACAATCTGCGAGACAGGCCAATTCAGCCATCCTTCCAAGTTAGCCAACTCTGCCGATGACGATGGCTTTGGGTGCAGCCGACTGCAGCAGACCGACGATTTGATCTTGAGCGGGCATTTTTAAGAGAGATCCAGAACTGTTGCTGAATCAGCTTGGATGCTGAAACTGATAACTCTGTAACAAAAGCATCATTCTTCAGAACAGTTGCGACGTAGAGCCAGCTGATCCCAACAAAATCGGCTCCAAAGCCAAGAACCTCTCGGGCGAGTTGCCCCCCGAGCCTCATCCAAAGCGAGCCAAATGCGTCGCCATTGGTTTCCAAGTTATAATGCAGAACCAGCCGATTCCAACCAAAATCGGCTCCCCAGAGCAAAGATATTCCAGGGCGAGCTGCCCCCCGAGCCTCAATCAAGGCGAGAATACCGGCAAGGATGCACAGATCAAACAAAAAGGCTCTGACCTCAGGTAATCTGGTAATCCGAGATAGCCACCATGAAGAATCAGCCAAACTTGCCCCCAGATCAGCTTTCTTTCTATTGAACGCCGATGTTGTAGATGAAACACCACCAGCTTAATGAGAAAGAGGCTGCCTTGCATGCCTAACTGATATTACTGCTGAACTTGACGCAAAGGGTTGTCGGCTCATTGAAGCCAAGGCTGGAAACAGAAGCTCTTGAAGCCGAACTGAAAACCATCTTGGCAAAAATCTGGGCCTTGAGCACATAGCCGGTAGGTCTTGTGTAACTGTATTAGAGTCGATGGCTGCGCATCGGCTTCGCTTCTTGTGCAAATTTTTTTTTTATTTGGCCGATTTTTTCTAATCGGCTCCCAGTGTTTCTCTGCACACATGTGTACACATGTTTATCTGCCTATATGCCCCCCGAGCCGAATCTGCCAGATGACTGCAGATATCGGCTTTTGTGGTTTAGCCAGGGCACTGCACTTGCACATCGGCTCCGCGAGGATTCGTGCTGACTTTCATCCGCCGACGTGGCCACTGCCCAATAAATTGATGTTGAACACAAGCAGAATATGTGGTGAAGATAATTTTGGCCGATTGCTGGAATCGGCCTCCATATCCATTGAAGCGCTGACTGAAGGTTCTATAATGCTCCTTCATAATTTTTGGGGCCGATCACAAGGATCAGCCTTGCCCCGTTTACTCATCGGTTTGTTCTTGCTACTCGGTCAGGCTGGTGGATAAAACCAGCCCAACCTCTGACTTGACGCGCCTGCTGTCGACCACCTTGAGTGCATCGTAGAATCGTGGAGCACTAAGCTCCGTCGGAAGGACGAGCACCATGTTTGTACCAGCCGATGTTTCATCATCGGCTTTCCTTTGCTTGGGGCGCCACTCCATTTTCCGTGGATGACCCTCTTCGTCCAGGGTTCGCTGAACTTTCGCAGCCAGATCAGGTCGTGCCTTCCTTAGCGTATGTAAGTATAACCTTTCGGCTTCCTCCAGGCCGCGCAATCGCTGAACCCTGCGCTTTTGGGAACGGCTGAGTCCATCAGGGCACCACCTTGGACGGTGGTACCTGTCTTCTTCGTCTTGTCCCTCGTCTTCTGAATCCTCGAGATCTGCCCACCGAGGGGACTCAGCACGTTTGCTTTGTGGCGGGAGAGGCCCTAAGCGCCTGAACACAGACACGTTGGCTGCCTCCTTCTTCTTCTGGTTGCATTCTGGGCAATTGCCGATTGTGGGCAATCGGCTCATTCCTGAATCCCAGCGAGTGTTCGAAGAAGGGGCAGTCCCGATCCTGTCGTTGTCGTCTTGCTCCCTTGATTTTTCTTTGGCACGGCGCTCGTGCTCCTCCTCATCGCGATCATGCTGACGGTATCTTCCGGCTTCTCTAGCCAGACGATCTCTTTCATCATCATAGCTGGACCGTCGGCGTTGGTCATACTGACTTACATACTTGTTGAGGAGGTGATCAGAGAGGGGTCGCTGATTCTTCACTTCTCCCTCTGTTACGTAGCGCTTGCCATCATGATGGAGCTGATCGCGTGGAGCGGCCTCCTCTGTGTCCTTGCTACGAGAGCAGCTGCCCTCGTCTACATCTTTGCCAGAGTGGTGCCCAGGTCCTACCATGTTGATGCTGAACAAGGATCCTGGCTGGCAACCTTCAGGGTAAGTGCATTCTACCATGTTAACGGCGGGAAAGGGCTGGGTGTCGACCTTCATGGCGTACTGGTTGAAAATTAGACGCCCTTTTTCTATCGCCGCTTGGATGTGCTGATGCCATACCCTGCAGTCGTTGGTGGCATGGGAGAGCGAGTTGTGCCATTTGCAGTATGGCTTTCCGTTCAGCTCTTGCACCGTGGGGAATTTGAGACCTTCAGGAATCGTCAACTGCTTCTCCTTGAGCAGGAGGTCGAAGATTTGCTCAGTCTTGGTCACGTCAAAATCAAACCCCGGGGCGGGCCTCGGTGGCTTTACCCATTTGCGGGACACGGGTGTTCCTCCCCGAGTCCATTCAGCCACTTGCTACCTCTTGATCTCCCACGAAACTTCGTCTTCCTCTCGCATCGACCAGGACTACTGCACGCTTGAATTTGTCCTGGTACAGGTCCGGGTGGCGCTGTTCATATGCCGACAGTTTCTGAACCATGTGCGCCAGTGAGAGATAGTCTGCTTGGGAGGCCGTGTCCTTGAGCGGTGTTGCAAGGCCCGCTACTGCCAACTTGACTGCTTCCTTTTCAGTTATACGAACCGAATAACATCGGTTCCTAAGATTCCTGAAGCGCTGGATGTATTCTGTCACCGTTTCTCCACGCTTCTGACGTAATTGTGCTAGATCGGCAATGCCGGACTCGGAAGCTTCTGAATGGTACTGCATATGGAACTGCTCTTCCAACTGCTTCCAAGTCCGGATGGAGTCCGGTGGCAACGAGGTGTACCACCCGAAAGCCGATCCCGTGAGGGACTGTGAAAAGAGCCTCACGCGTAGTTGATCCGACACTGAAGCTGGTCCTAGTTGTGCCAAATATCGGCCTACGTGCTCGATGGAGCTGGAACCATCTGATCCACTGAATTTGGAGAAATCTGGGAGCCGATATTTAGGTGGTAGCGGGATCATCTCGTAGTCGTCGGGGTACGGCTTGGAATAGCCGATTGCCCTCCTTTTCGGCACCATGCCGAACTGGTCTCTCAGTATGGTACTGATCTGATCCGCTGTGCTGGCCGCAGGAGTTGAACTCTGAAGATTCGCCGGGGTGGCGTACTTAGCCAGCCATGTTTGCTTTTCCAGCTCCGAGCCAACTGCGGGAGCTGAGCTGCGGAGGTTCGTCGGGGTGGCGTACTTAGTTAGCCACGTCCGCTTCTCAAGCTCGTCGCCGACGTCCCTCCCTGTTTTCCCAGAAGTCCCTGATGTTGTGGCCTGGTTTGTGAGTGCCCAGTTACCACAATCTGGCACATACGTGCACGTGTACCCGTGAGGGATCTCCTTAGGCGCCTCAGGCAAGAACTGGTAGTCACTAGGGTCACCACCGATCTTGTAGACGACGAATGCCGGTGAAGCCGGCACTTCTGGTGCTGCCAACGCAAATGGCAGCGGTGGACGGGACTCGGAGTGGCAACTCTCCTTGATGCGTCCCAAGAGCTGGTCCCGACGGCGAGTACTGGTGCCTCATGATCTCCCGGATCACGCGAAGAGCGACACGCTCCAACGTGTTGACCAGGTTCTCAGAGTGGCGGTGTAGCGAGTGAGCCACCAAGTAGTTGATCTCCTGCCGCAGGGACCTGGTGCGTTCTTCCGACGGGGCAGAGAGGTCTATCCCATCTAGTGCACCATTAGGTGAGAACCCCTTCCACCTGATGCCATGTGAACGGGTTCTGTGGAAAGAGCCGATGAGGTCGGCTTCGAGGATGACTTTGATCTCGTCATACTTCTTCTTGAGCTCGTCGGTCAGATCCTCGTATGTGACTGGCGTGCCGTCCGCCATCTCAGATGTAGATGGCGATGTGGTTGATGTAGAAGCTTGTCCCACCGGGCGTGCCAGAATGTGTTGTCGTCCGAAACCCACCGGCGGGCAGCGACGGGCAACACCGTAGAGCCGGGAACAACCTAGAGCTGCGGCTGGCTGAGGTCCCTCCGAGCGACGGCCCGTAAAGCCTTCTGGTCACACGTCCGATGCTGATTGCAAGGGCGTGCCACCTGACCTATACCTGATCAGGAAGGTGATGGAGATGCCTCGCTTAGTTTCCTGCATGGCATACACGTAAACATTAAATACGAGCCTCGATCGGCTCTCAGGTTATCCTGTGAATCTGCTCAAGGAGCCGATCCACCCATGATTCGTACGGGGTGCACGAATATATGGTGGTCCTGCTTGATCAAGATAAAGCTAATGAGATCTACGACGATTTAGGGTTTTCACCGCATAATCGGATCATCCTACTCAGGATTGGGCCTCGCGGCCACGCACGGTGATCGTAAGCCGATCCTAGACAAGGCCTAAAAACCAACACGAGGTTGATCCCCGGAACATCCTGTCTAGGACTAGCGAACGACACCCTACGTGCCGCTGGATCCTCCAGCCCCTTGTAAGGCCTAACTATTGCAGATATTAAACTAATCCTTGATGAACAAGGAGCAACCGTAACGGATCAGATCTACTAAATAATGATCAAGCGGGGTGCCGCCCCCACACCTAAGATAGGTGTGAGGGCGGCTAGACATGCAAGGGTTGCACTACGATAGCATATTACGCGAAGAACTATGCTAACCCTAACACATCTATGATAACTACGTTGCTCGCCATCAAAAAGGCTTCAGTACGAGCAACGCATGAACAACGTGGAGCTTGTGCTGCCTAGATCGCAAGATGCGATCTAGGCAGCATGTTGCTTACCGGTAGAAACCCTCGAGACGAAGGAGTTGGCGATGCGCCGAGATTGATTTGGTTGGTTGAACGTTGGTTGTTGTTTATTCCATAAACCCTAGATACATATTTATAGTCCAGGGGACTTTCTAATGTGGGAATAATCCCCACCGTGCACGATACAAACTCTAACTTTTAATCTAAGATACAATCTACCATAATTAAAGATACACGGGCAATCCAGCCCAAACTCCTCGTGCAAGGCCGCTTCAGAGATCTTCCACGTGTAATCTTCCAAGCCCATCTCTCTTACGGCCCACCTCCTGATTTGGCCAAAATCTGGTGATAACACACTTTTAATAGCCTCCTGGATGTCACCCCTTGACACAGCTCTGAGGGGTAAACCGTAGAAAAATAGTGTAATGCACATGCGAATTAATAAAAGATAGTATTTGGTGATGCAAAAAAAAAGGCAAAAAGAGAAAAGGCTACCTATATCTTGCTATCTAGGCCTGTAGGTCATCATATACTCTTATTTTCTCTGCGAAGATTTAGAGTCTAGACCTGCATCTGCCATAGCTGTACAACCAATTGTACTGCCTGTAGTCTTCTAAGATCCCATCGATCCCATATTTGTTCGACAGCAGTACAACAATCCTTATGACGATGCAAATAGATGAGAAATGAAATGCTTACTGCATCGTAAGCACTACACACTGATAAGGTCCGACAAAAATCGTGCTATATAAACTGTGAAAAGAACACAGATGTTGCTATGATGCTAAGAGAAGAGAGCAGATACCTCTCCGCTACTGAACAAAGCTGACCGTGTACAACTTTTGTTTCAATCTTGTTATCGTTCAAGCAACCAGGCCATGTTGAAATGACATGAGAACCATATATAGATTCAGTTTAGACCGTCATCACTGATTTGGAGCATACTATAAACATGTAGTGCTCACCAGACATCAGCTAATTTGCGTGATAATCTCAAATCCCTGTGTCACTCGGCCAAAATAAACTGAAAATGGAAAATAGCAAGCGACCTACATAATTGGGGAGAGATATCCATATCAAACACAGAACGAAATACTCACCTCCACGCAGAAATTTTTAAGAAACTATCTACAGAAGCTAGCTTTTAGCAAAAATTCATTATATGTAAGAACAAATGTTGGCAAAAAAAGACAAATCTGAATCTTCAAAGCATCCTCCGCCAGCGGGCTTTCTGTCTTGGGACATGGAAGGCCCAACTTCTTTAGCATGGCTTCTGGAAGCACATCTGTTGGAATCTCTACTGTCTCCATGGAAGTGCTGTCATGGAAACACAAGTATTATTTGATCACGAAGTAGAACAGCGAAATAAAGTAGAGCAACATGAAGTTACAAGTGTGTATATGAATGAATAATCTAGAAACTAAATAACACATGTTAAGAAGTTTGCGACTGAAATGGTTGGAAGTAAAAGTTAAAAGAAGATGAGTTAAGTACTGTCTAGCAGCAAGCTGACTTGTATACCATATGGTTTTATCAGCTATATACTTTTGTAGGACGCAAACTTCGGATACATTAAATCGGTAGAAATCATTGTTGTGATGTTACTACGGCGAAATTGAACATTTACATGTAGCTTCTGTTTTGAGTTTCTGGAAATGCTCAGATATGTGTTCATGATTGTGGGCTGGAATTGATTTTTGCGATGCTGGATTATATTTTTGTGGGTGTCAATAATCAGTGGTTTGCATGTAAAGATGCTGGGCTTGTTACTTGGTTGGCCTGGGAGTTTTTAATGGACCTCAAGTAACTCCCTGAAGCATGTTAACTCTTTATCTAAGTAGAGCAAAATAAATATAGGACTGCATGTACCGATGAATAAACAATAATCTAAGTACTAACACGTGGTAGCAGATTGGTGTTCGAATGGACGGAAGTTAAAAATAAAAGAAGACGAGTTAGCTAGAATAAGAATTATGTTGTCTAGTAGCATGCTAATCTGTACATTGCATGGTTTTATCAGGCACATACTTTTGTAGGAAGCAAACCTCCGATATATTAAATCGGTAGAAACCAATAGAGTAAAAGCAGAGCCTTGGCACACGCCCCGTATTTTGCACTAATAAACATTTTGTAGAACAATATATTAATCAGCTATAAATATCCATTATAAGCAAGCAGCAGTGAAGAGTACGCATAGACCAGTCCTTTTTTGAAAGAGTGGGGCCAATAATACATGGTGTGTCAAAAATGACAAAACACGATAACTATGCGTTAAAAGAATTCAGACGTAATCATGAAGAGTTCAAATTTCGCTAACCATTACGGAAATAGTGCCGGACGGTATAGTAGATAAATGCACTACACATAAATGTCGAAAGTAGGAAAATATGTTTAATATGTATAAAAATATACCATATTTAGTTTAATATGTTTTTCTTTTTTTCCAAGCAGGATGATCAAGTTACAGGCCAGACTTTTGTATGCATGTTTATATTCTTGAAAGAAACACGATTGGATTCCATTACAAGGACATGTTGAGTGTAACTAAATCGCAGTTAGAGTGTGTGTGTTGCACTGCTGCATCGTTACTAACCAAGCAGTTTGCAAGTTTCCTATACACACCAGAATCGGACATGACCCAGCTCACAAAAGATGAAAAAAATTGGACAAGCCACGCTCTGTAGCTCTCTCTCCAGTCCCCTCCCCACCGCTTGCAGAGGAGAGGGGTGGAGGCGATTTGGTATGACATTACAATTACTACGAATTTTCCATTGCAATTCACACAATTAAGTATGAGATCCAAGAAGAATCGGTGCAGGAGGTGCATTATTAACAAAATGATAATTCGTTTGAATTGAGGAGACTCAAACCTATCCTAATCTTATTTTTAAAGCTCAGTGAAACAATCCATTTCTACACATGCAAGATGCATGAGGTGGTTGAATGTTTTGACACATTAACCAACACAACAATTGGTTCTTGTATTTAGTTCTTTTGTTAAGCAACACATGATACATAAAGGAAGAAATAAATGCAGGAGTCCAACAAATGGACATACCAGATAAAGATATAGCGGGCGATAAGCTCGAACAAACCCATGCTTCTTCCACCCAGAGTTCTGCACAAACAAAAACGAGAAGGTCCTGAGGTTAAATTTGGAAAACACATCTGGTATCCTCAACGCCCTGCTAGCCCTGCTCTTGGTCAACACAACAATCCTGCCCTTCATCAGCAAGACCGACACTGGAATTATCTAGTACTTCTCACGAGAAACATAGGAGAAGGGAATCCTGTTGAGGCAAGTACAATCCAGTGTGTGCAAACTTACATGTTTTGTTGGCGTTTCTATTTGCTCCTTTCCCACGGCTTGATCAGCTATAGCTTCATGCTCATTTCCACCTCTGCAGAAAAAATGCTAGTGATAAAACTTGACTATACTCTAGTCATTAGAAAATAGTATGCAATATGCCATGTCAAAATGATACCTTTGCTTCTATGTCATGAGCTCCTGGTCAGCTTTGGATTCTGCAACCATAACTGACATAAAAAAATGAAACTGTATTGGATGTTCCCGTGGTTCTGTCAGCATGTCGCTTCCCACAGATGATCCTCCTCGTCACCACCTGCGGCGGCTCTGGCCACTCGTGCAGCGCAGTGGCAGCATGTTCATTATGACTAAGAAGGGATAGAAGTATGTACACATGAATTCTTACATAGCAAATATATAAATCATCATTTGAATGTAGCAAATATATAAATCATCATTTGAATGCGGTGATGCTCATGTTTATTCAAATCACAAATTAGCTGCGAACCTTTTTGACATGCAATGTAAATAGTGATAATGCAATTTAGAACAAAAACTAATGTGGGCTTTGACGCCACAACATAAACCAAACTGAAATCTAGGCATTTATAGTTTTTGACATAGCTCCAAGATTGGACGGCAACAAAAAAAGGCTTGGTATAGATAGCAGTTTTTACAACACAATGGTTTGCGTAAACCATAACCTCACAATTCAGAAATCACTTGTTTTTCTACTTCTTTTACCTTCACTTCAAGCACAATCAATCTCAGCTGCTATCTAGCCAGGCCATCATGTAAGACCCATCAATGATGCATATCCAGCAAGGGCATCAGTTTCGGTGAACCACAGAATCCACTTAAGTACACCAATTGGTTAGAAGATCCTTCTCCTTCTCAAAACGCTGGAATTAAATAGACCAAGGTGAGTCAATAATACAATGAATACAACTTAAAAGGATATAGATATAGTTTAACTTCAGTCACAAATAAAGCAAAGAAGCATGGCATCTATATGATTATTTTTTACTGTGCAAGGTGTAGCTGCAGTATGAAACCTAAGTTTAAAATCAGAGATGACACAATAAAATCATGAAAGCAAAATTTAGCTGTATGTGTACCTAATTTCACCTTGAAGTTTTTTATTTCAAATCAATCACCACCATCAATTCTCGTCCAATGAAATACCCATATGTA
The DNA here is from genome assembly GCF_022539505.1 of Lolium rigidum. Lineage (NCBI taxonomy): Eukaryota > Viridiplantae > Streptophyta > Magnoliopsida > Poales > Poaceae > Lolium > Lolium rigidum. The sequence continues at coordinate 44,856,348 of NC_061511.1, forward strand.
TATAGAACAGATCAAAGATTTTCTTTTCACCGGGGAAAAACAAACTTGCAAACAAAAAACAACACTTTGAGTTAGAGCAATGGAGGCTGGAGGTGATGTGGCAAGAAACACAAATTAATTGTTGAATCCAACCAGATTTAGCCAACTTACCTACGGATGTACCGGTGGCCATTAACAGATTACAAAATCAGAAATTCATCAGTAATCATTCATACCTAACCTAGTAGGCAGAGCACACCAACAAGCAAGCCAAGTAGGTACACACAGTAACAAGCACGCACGGTCGCACACAATAGTAATCCATGAGGAGAGGAAGGAATTGGATTCAGGAAAGTACCTTTCTGGGCACTGTCTATGAGCAGCAAGGCGACTCCGGACGGCGGCGGCTCATCAGAGGGCCCCAACATTTGCAGCTCGCGCTGATTCTGTTGGGATTCGTAGCATAGAAAACAAAAATTTTCCTATCGCAAGAACGAAGAACAAGCCAAGATCCAATCAAGAAGATGATAGCAACGAGGTGAAGATCAACATACCCTTGAAGATCACAAAGCGTTAACGAGATCAGATCTTGTGGTGGATGTAGACGATCACTTGCCGCTTGCAAAAGCGCGTAGAAGATCCTGACGGTGCCACAATCGGGCAGCACCTCCGTACTCCGTCACACGTTCGGTGTTGATGACGACGTCCTTCTCCCCGTTCCAGCGGGCAGCGGAAGTAGTAGATCCTCCTCGGAATCCCGGCAGCACGACGGCGTGGTGGCGGTGGTGGTGGAGATCTCCAACAGAGCTTCGCCTAAGCTATGTGGGAGAGAGAGGGAGGAGGAACCGCTAGGGTTTCTGGGAGAGGGGGACTTGGGGGCTGCGGCCAAGGAGGGCTTGGTGTGGCCGGCCAGCCCCTCCCCTCCCCTCATTATATAGGTGGAAACCCCCAAGAGTTGTAGTCTAAGTCTTCGAATAAGACACCAACAACAAAACCTCCCATAGGTGGGAAACCTACTCAAGGGGGGAGTCCTACTCAAGGTGGGACTCCCACCTTTCCTTGAGGGGGGGCTGGCCGGCCACCTCAGGTGGAGTCCACCTGGGACTCCTCCCCTTAGGGTTGGCCGGCCATGCAAGGTGGAGTCCCTCCAGGACTCCACTTTCCATGGTGATTTCTTCCGGACTTTTCTAGAACCTTCTAGAACCTTCCATAAATGCACCAGATCATTTCCAAACTTGGAAACTTCCTATATATGAATCTTATTCTCCGGACCATTCCGGAACTCCTCGTGATGTCCTGGATCCCATCCGAGACTCCGAACAAAACTTCGAACTCCATTCCATATTCCATATCTACTTAAACGACATCAAACCTTAAGTGTGTCACCCTACGGTTCGCGAACTATGCAGACATAGTCGAGACTCTTCTCCGACCAATAACCAATAGCGGGATCTGGAGATCCATAATGGCTCCCACATATTCAACGATAACTTAGTGATCGATTGAACCATTTGCATACGATACCGATTCCCTTTGTCTCGCGATATTTTACTTGTCCGAGGTTTGATCATCGGTATCTCCATACCCTGTTCAACCTCGTCTCCGACAAGTACTCTTTACTCGTACCGTGGCATGTCATCTCTTGTGACCAAGTCACATGCTTGCAAGCTAATCAGACGACATTCCACCGAGAGGGCCCAGAGTATATCTATCCGTCATCGGGATGGACAAATCCCACTCTTGATCCATATGCCTCAACTCATACTTTCCGAATACTTAATCCCACCTTTATAACCACCCATTTACGCAAGTGGTGTTTGATGTAATCAAAGTACCCTTCCAGTATAAGTGATTTACATGATCTCACGGTCGAAGGACTAGGTAACTATGTATCGAAAGCTTATAGCAAGTTGAACTTAATGACTTGATCTTATGCTATGCTTACTATGGGTGTGTCCATCACATCATTCACCTAATGATATGATCTTGTTATTAATAACATCCGATGTTCATGATCGGGAAACCATGATCATCTATTAATCAACAAGCTAGTTAAATGAGAGGCTTACTAGGGACTCTGGTTGTTTACACAACACACATGTATCAATGTTTCCGGTTAATACAATTATAGCATGGAGTGTAAACATTTATCATGAACATTAAGATATAACAATAACTGTTTTATTATTGCCTCTCGGGCATATCTCCAACAGTCTCCCACTTGCACTAGAGTCAATAATCTAGTTTACATATGTAAAGATATAACACCTTGGCCTTCTGGTGCTTATCATGTTTTGCTTACGGGAGAGGTTTCAGTCAACGGATCTGACGTGCTCAGAAACGTATGTATTTTGCAATTCATTTGCATCTCAACGCATCACTCATTTTCCAAATGAGTCGACATATATGTTTAGTCTTCTGGTGGAACCTTAATTCCGCGGTCTGAAATATGTCACTAATATTGTCACACACAATATAGCTTCAAAGTTCTGACACTATCGGAACTACACCAAGTTCTCAAAGAACTTCTTGACTTTAACATCCTCAGTCATTGTCAAAACAATGACATACTCTGCCTCTGTTTGTAGAATCCGTCACAAAATATAGAACTCATCTAAATCCAGCATGGACTTCTTCCAGCTCATTGTGCTACCTTTAAAACAACACTTAGCCTAATTGAGATTGAAATTTTATTTTTATATGTGACCAAACTAATATCGGTGCAACACCTTACAGCGATTTGTTTGTCATTACCCATACAAAACTATATATATATATCCTTGGTTGTTTTAAAGCACTCAGGGATATTCTTACTGTTGTCCAATGATCATCACATGAATCATTCTGGTATATGCTCCTAACTCTTTAGAGCACAGGACATCTGATTGTGTATATTTTATTCGTGATCTAAAATCACTCATGTGTTTTTACTCATTGAGTGTCAGATACACTCAAGTCTTGTTAAACCTTCACATGAAAAGAACACCTTCTTAATTTATTATATTGAACTACTTCAATATTCATTTTATGTACTTTTAACTTTAAACTTATTATGTGTTTCAATCTATCTTCATAGATCTTGACACTAAATATGTTTCAGTTCATATCCTTTCATTGAAGTTAATTCTCAATGAAACCTTTTTAATCAATTACATAATTACATTATTTATAATCAATGATATGTCATCTACATAAAGTATTACAAATATGTCTCAGCGCTCCCACTTAATTTCTTGCAAATCCAAGTCTCTTCATCGTCTCTGATGAAATCGTAACTCTTTGATCATTTCATCCGGTGAAGATTCCAACTCCGTGATACTCACTTCATCCAATTGAAGTTTGTATACCTATCTAGTATTCCACGGACCAGCAAAACTCTTGGTTGTATCTTGTATACACCTTTAATACACACTTCTGTTAAGTAATGTATTTTGCCATCCTACTATCATATCTCATAAAAAAAATATGTAGCGATTACTAGAACAATCCGTATAGACTATAAGCATCGCTACGGAAGATCTAATCTTATCGTAGTCAACTCTTTGAACTTCATCGTAAACAACTTTTTGACAAGTCGAGCTTCTTTCAAGGATATTTCTATCCAAGTCCATCAAATTTATAGATCTATTTACTTTCAAAAAGTATTCATCTATCTTGGATTTTATGGCTCTTAGCCATTTAACAGAGTCAGGGCCCATCATTGCTTCTTTGTATGTAGTTGGTTTACTATTGTTCAAAATCAATCCTTTGTCCACAAATCATTTATTTGATCACAAAGTAAACCATACCTACAAGGTTCAATAGGTACTTCGATCTCCATGACTATAACTCTTTGTAGACATGGGAGCTATGATCTTCGTGGCCGCTTCCGGAACCATTTCCGATGCTGCGCTACTCTGATCAACATGCTCAGGTTCATAAACCTTATCAAGTTCCATTGTCCTCCCACTCAAAAACTTCGCTAGAAACAATTTCTTGGAACTAAGATACATCGACAAACACTTTTGTCTTTGTCTTCATAGTGGAAAGAATTCCCAATTTATTCTCTGGGATAACCAACAAAGACATTCATCCGATTTTGGTTGTAAACTTATTTACTTATGCTATGCATACCAAAATTTAAGAAAGGACTATTAGGGTTTATACCCATACCATAACTCGTATGGTGTCATTTCAACGGATTTATGATGACGCTCTATTTAGTGTAAAAGCGGAAGTCTCTAAAGCATAATCCACAAAAATATAATGGCGTCATATTATTTTATATCATCATTAATCCAACAAGGTTTGGATACATCTCTCGGATACTCCATCATCACTATGATACTCCAAGAAACGTGAGTTGTAGAACAATTTCATAACTCTCTTAGATGTTCGCTAAAACTCGTAATTCAAATATTTCCACCATGATCCAATCATAGATATTTGACTTTTCTATTACGATGATTTCCACTTCATGCTGAAATTTATTTGAATCCATTCAAATGTTTCAAACTTCTTCCTTATCGAATATGTCCACATATACTCAATTCATTGTTGGAAGTTTTCATGAAGTAGAAGAATCTCCCGCACACAACTATGCCCAGTGAACCATATACATCATCATGTATGTTTCCACTAAGTTAGTTGCCCGTTCAACTCTTGGCCTATGAACGGTATTACAGTCATTCTCTTTATAAGAGATTTGCAAGCGCCAAACGATTCAAAAAATCAAATGACTCCAAAAATCCATTTGCATGGACTTCCTTCATGCGATCCTTTCTAACATGACCTAAATGGCGGTTCCACAAATAAGTGGAATTCAAATCATTTGCCTTACGGCATTTTAGCGTCAGTGTTATGAATGTGTGTTTCACCATTAAGATTTATAATAACTCATCCATCGTACATGGAGTAAGGTCATAATTTGAACAACTCATTGTTTTTATTTGACCAGAGCTAAATAACAATTATGAAGTTCTTTATTATAAATCTCAAGAGCTAGGTAGAATGCCAACAACGAACACAATAACACTTTATTTTGTTCCAGACGTGCATTTCTACCATATTCCTTATCAGTCACTTAGGCCATTGTATTCTTGTATTGCGTTGTGTTGTATGACATCTCATACCAACCAATCTGGTACAAATACCCAAGAACTTCATTGTGTGACCAATCAAGGAATACATTCATAACATGTATATCATCTATATACACCTGAGCTAGACTTTCTAGTCTTTTCTTTCTTTCTCGCCAAAATCTTTTGTAGTTTCTCTTTTAGTTTTCCTCATTCTCAGAAAACACTTCACCTTCAATAACTTCTAGGTCGATTGGTCAAATACCAATGACCTTGAGGTTCTTACTTTGAAGTTGATCATTATATGAAAAGTGTTTCAGATTTTACTATTAGTAACTTTGTAATGTGATGAACAATTTCACTCATAATTTTATCCATCAAATCAGGACGACTTTCCGAGACCATGTCTGTACATGCTAGGCTCGTAAAGTTTAACCTCAGTATTCGCATGTGCAAACCTGGCTTGCACCCGTTGTATGCACACATAGAATCTATAACACCCGATCATCACGTGATGCTTCGAAACGATGAGTCTTAGCAACGGTGCATACTAAGGACGACCACTTCATGGATATGTGAATATCGTTTAGTGCCCAACTAGTTGGAGGATTGGGACGCCTGGCGTCTTCAACCTTCGTACATTCCCATAAAACTTATGAGTTTATGTAGTCTCACCAGATTATATTCTATCATCTTGCAATAAGGTCTTAGACATCACATATATCTCATACCTTGCTTATTTCTGAAAACAAAATTTCCAGCTCCTTAATTTTCAAATGGATTTGAACTTCAAGTTTCACGGAGACAAGATGACTTTAGGTACTAATTGAAACCATTGCTCTTTGAATCAACAATGTGACGTTTACTAAAAGTTTGCAATAGGACTTAATCATTTCTTGATTCTTTCAACAATACGGTACCAGTCCATAAAGTTGTCTTTCAGACTTAACAGTGTTTCTATCTCAATTACCAGACTAGCGCTTGGTAGATAACGGATGCCAATTCTACAAATTAATTCAAAATACTATTCAGACTATGTTCATGATAATTAGTTCATGTTTTAATCTAATTACTAATGAACTCCCACTTAATACAACATCCCTCATAGTTGTTTAGTGGTACACGATCCATATCCACTACACCAAAACCGATCATCACGTGAGATGATGTAGCTTCAATGGTGAACATCAACATGTTGATCATATTATCCATATGACTCGTGTTCAACCTTTCGGTTTCCGTGTTCCGAGGCCATGTCCGTACATGCTAGGCTCGTCAAGCAAACCCAAGTATTCCGCGTGTGCAACATGGCTTACACCCGTTGTATGTGAACGTAGAATCTATCACATCCGATAATCACGAGATGCTTCAAAAACGACGAACCGTAGCAACGGTGCATACGAGGGGAGAACACTTTATTATCTTGATATTAATGTGAGGGATCATCTTATAATGCTACCGTCGCGATCTAAGCAAGATAAGATGCAAAAAGGATTAACATCACATGCAATTCATATGTGATATGATATGGCCCTTTAGTCTTTGCGCCTTTGATCTTCATCTCCAAAGCACGGACATGATCTCCATCATCAATGGGCATGATCTCCATCATCGTCGGCGTAGCGTCAAGGTTCATGGCGCTGTCTTCATGGTTGTGCTCCCATGTAGTAACTATTACAACTACTTTGAAATAATACTTCAACATGAAATTTAAAGACAACCATAAGGCTCCTGCCGGTTGCCACAATACAATAATGATAATCTCATACATATTCATCATCACATCATGGCCATATCACATCACCAAACCCTGCAAAAACAAGTTAGACGCCTCTAATTTGGTTTGCATATTTTACGTGGTTTAGGGTTTTCGAGTAAGATCCAATCTACCTACGAACATGAACCACAACGGTGATACTAATGTTGTCAATAGAAAGAGTAGATTGAATCTTCACTATGGTGGGAGAGACAGACACCCGCAAAGCCACTTATGCAATCCAAGTTGCATGTCAAGCGTGGAGCAAATCTCATGAACGCGGTCATGTAAAGTTAGCCCGAGCCGCTTCATCCCACCATCCCGCAAGATGCAAAATACACGAACTAAAGACAACAAAAGCATCAACGCCCACAAAACCATTGTGTTCTACTCGTGCAACCAATCTATGCATAGACACGGCTCTGATACCACTGTTGGGATTCGTAGCATAGAAAACAAAAAATTTCGTATCGCAAGAACGAAGAACAAGCCAAGATCCAATCAAGAAGATGATAGTAACGAGGTGAAGATCAACATACCCTTGAAGATCACAAAGCGTTAACGAGATCAGATCTCGTGGTGGATGTAGACGATCACTTGCCGCTTGTAAAAGCGCGTAGAAGATCCAGACGGTGCCACAATCGGGCAGCACCTCCGTACTCGGTCACACGTTCGGTGTTGATGACGACGTCCTTCTCCCCGTTCCAGCGGGCAGCGGAAGTAGTAGATCCTCCTCGGAATCCCGGCAGCACGACGGCGTGGTGGCGGTGGTGGTGGAGATCTCCAACAGAGCTTCGCCTAAGCTATGTGGGAGAGAGAGGGAGGAGGGAACCGCTAGGGTTTCTGGGAGAGGGGGCACTTGGGGGGCTGCGGCCAAGGAGGGCTTGGTGTGGCCGGCCAGCCCCTCCCCTCCCCTCATTATATAGGTGGAAACCCCCAAGAGTTGTAGTCTAAGTCTTCGAATAAGACCCCAACAACAAAACCTCCCATAGGTGGGAAACCTACTCAAGGGGGGAGTCCTACTCAAGGTGGGACTCCCACCTTTCCTTGAGGGGCTGGCCGGCCACCTCGGGTGGAGTCCACCCGGGACTCCTCCCCTTAGGGTTGGCCGGCCATGCAAGGTGGAGTCCCTCCGGACTCCACTTTCCATGGTGATTTCTTCCGGACTTTTCTAGAACCTTCTAGAACCTTCCATAAATGCACCGATCATTTCCAAACTTGGAATATGACTTCCTATATATGAATCTTATTCTCCGACCATTTCGGAACTCCTCGTGATGTCCTCGGATCCCATCCGAGACTCCGAACAAAACTTCGAACTCCATTCCATATTCCATATCTACTTAAACGACATCAAACCTTAAGTGTGTCACCCTACGGTTCGCGAACTATGCAGACATAGTCGAGACTCTTCTCCGACCAATAACCAATAGCGGGATCTGGAGATCCATAATGGCTCCCACATATTCAACGATAACTTAGTGATCGATTGAACCATTTACATACGATACCGATTCCCTTTGTCTCGCGATATTTTACTTGTCCGAGGTTTGATCATCGGTATCTCCATACCTTGTTCAACCTCGTCTCCGACAAGTACTCTTTACTCGTACCGTGGCATGTCATCTCTTGTGACCAAGTCACATGCTTGCAAGCTAATCAGACGACATTCCACCGAGAGGGCCCAGAGTATATCTATCCGTCATCGGGATGGACAAATCCCACTCTTGATCCATATGCCTCAACTCATACTTTCCGAATACTTAATCCCACCTTTATAACCACCCATTTACGCAGTGGTGTTTGATGTAATCAAAGTACCCTTCCGGTATAAGTGATTTACATGATCTCACGGTCGAAGGACTAGGTAACTATGTATCGAAAGCTTATAGCAAGTTGAACTTAATGACTTGATCTTATGCTATGCTTACTATGGGTGTGTCCATCACATCATTCACCTAATGATATGATCTTGTTATTAATAACATCCGATGTTCATGATCAGGAAACCATGATCATCTATTAATCAACAAGCTAGTTAAATGAGAGGCTTACTAGGGACTCAGGTTGTTTACACAACACACATGTATCAATGTTTCCGGTTAATACAATTATAGCATGGAGTGTAAACATTTATCATGAACATTAAGATATAACAATAACTGTTTTATTATTGCCTCTCGGGCATATCTCCAACAGATTCCACGGTCCTCCTGCCTGGTAAAGAGATGGAGAAAAGGCGATTAGGGAGAGGAGGTCGCCGCTTCGCCCGCTCCTCATGCTCCTCTTGCTGAACACCGAGGAGGAGGTAGCAGAAGCTCGAGCTGGGCTAGCGCAAGCAGGGAGGTCGTCAGAGAGAGGATGAGAGATGGGTGAGACAAATTAGAGACACGGGAGAGAGAAAGAGGAGGAGAGGGAAAGGGGAAATCACCTGGAATTGAGGCGCAACGGTGGAGGAGCTCCGACGGTCGACCCCAAACCCTAGCTGCTGTCACCATCTTCCCCACCTGCTGGAGGAGGCGAGGATGAGGGAAGGGGAGGAGAAGGGACATGGACGGCTGCGAGGATAGGGTTGGACTGGTTGCTAGAATTTTTCCTCCTCCAATCCCTTTTCTTTTTCTCCCTCGAGCCAATTCTCATCTGATGCGTGGCCCAGTCCTGGAGATGACGAAGCGAGCGCGCGGCCAACCCTTCCGCGCCTGGTGGCTTGCGTGGATAGCATCTCCATGCCCCATGGGGGTGCACCAATTATACCTTTAGATACATCATCATGTATGTTTCCACTAAGCTAGTTGCCCGTTTCAACTTTTGGCCTATGAACGGTATTTTAGTCATTCTCTTTAGAAAAGATATGCAAGTGCCAAATGATTTAAAATCGAATGACTTCAAAAATCCATTTGCATGGAGTTTCTTCATGCGTTTCTTTCTAACATGACCTAAATGGTGGTTCCACAAATAAGTGGAATTCTGATCATTTGCCTTATGGCATTTTAGCGTCAGTTTTATGCATGTGTGTTTCACCATTAAGATTTATAATAATTTATCCATCGTACATGGAGTATGGTCATAATTTGAACAACTCATTGCTTTCATTTGACCAGAGCAAAATAACAATTATTAAGTTCTTTTTAATAAATCTAAAGGGCTAGGTAGAATACAAATGACAAACACAATAACACTTTATTTTGTTCCAGACGTGCATTATTACCACATTCCTTGTCAGTCACTTAAGCCATTGTATTCTTGTATTGCGTTGTATTGTAAGACACCTCATACCAACCAGTATGGTACAAATAACCAATAATTCCATTGTGTGACCAATCAAAGAATACATTCAAAACACGTATATCATCTATATACACTTGAGCTAGACTTTCTAGTCTTTTCTTTCTTTCTGCCAAAATCTTTTGTAGTTTCTCTTTCGGGTTTCCTTCTATTTCAAAAAACACTCAACATCAGTAACTTCTAGGTTTATTGGTCAAATACCAACACCCTTGAGTTTCGTGCTTTGAAGTTGATCATCACATGACAAGTGTTCCGGACTTCACTATTAGTAATCTTTTAATGTGATGAACAATTTCACTCATATTTCTATCCATCAAATCAAGACAACTTCATGATAAAGCCATTATGGCTCATATGTGGATACGTGAATAATGTTAGTGCCCAACTAGTTGGAGGATCGGGACGCCTAGCATCTTCAACCTTCGTACATTCCCATAAAACTTATGAGTTTATGTAGTCTCACTAAATCATATTCTATCATCTTGTAGTAAGGTCTTAGATATCACATATATCTCACACCTTGCTTATTTCTGAAAAACAAACTTTTCAGCTCCTTACTTTTCAAACGGATTTGAACATCCAGTTTCACGGAGATAAGATAATTTTAGATACTAATTGAAACCATTGCTCTTCGAATTAGCAATTTGAGGATTACCAAAAGTTTGTAATAGGATTTAATCATTTCTTGATTCTTTAACAATACGTTACCAGTCCGTAAAGTTACTTGTCAGATTTAATAGTGTTTCTATCTCAATTACAAGATCAGCGCATGGTAGATAACGGATGCCAATTCTACAAAATTAATTCAAAATACAATTCAGACTATATTCAGGATAATTAATTCAAGTTTTAATTAAATTACTAATGAACTCCCACTGAATTCAACATCCCTCATAGTTGTTTATTGGCACACGATCCAAATTCACTACACCAAGTCCGATCATCACGTGAGATGATGTAGCTTCAATGCTGAACATCAACATGTTGATCATATCATCCATATGACTCGTGTTCACCCTTTCGGTTTCCTGTGTTCTGAGGCCATGTCTATACATGCTAGGCTTATCAAGCAAACCCAAGTATTTCCGCCTGTGCAACATGGCTTACACCCGTTGTATATGAACGTAGAGTCTATCACATCCGATCGTCACGAGATGCTTCAAAACGATGAACTTTAGCAACGGTGAATACGATGGGAGAACACTTTATTATCTTGATATTAATGTGAGGGATCATCTTATAATGCTACCGTCGCGATCTAAGCAAAATAAGATGCATAAAAGGATAAACATCACGTGCATGGATAATGTGACATGATATGGCCTTTTCTTCTTGTGCCTTTGATCTCCATCTCCAAAACACATGAGCATGATCTCCATCATCACCAGCATTGCGCCAAGGTCCATGGCGCCGCTTCATGGTTGTCCACCATCCATAGCAACTATGACAACTACTAACTCATAGTAATGAAATAAAGCTATTACATGGTGATTGATATGCAAGTCATGAAACAATAAAGACAACCATTAGGATCCTGCCCGTTGCCATATTACAATAAGGATCATCTCATACATCAAATATAAACAAAATCACGTAATGGCCATATCACATCACATGCCCCTGCAAAAACAAGTTAGACGCCTCTAATTTTCTTTGCATGTTTTACGTGGCTTGGGGCTTTCGAATAAGATCCGATCTTACCTACGAACAAGAACCACAATGCTGATACAATTGTTGTCAAGTGCAGATTGTAAATTAGATCTTAACTATGGTGGGAGAGACAGACACCCGCAGAGCCACTTATGCAATACAAGTTGCATGTCAAGCGTGGAGCAGGTTTCATGTGCGCGGACATGTAAGGTTAGCCCGGGCCGCTTCATCCCACCATCCTGTAAGATGCAAAGTACACGAAAAGCAAACGACAACAAAAGCATCAACGCCCACAAAACCATTGTGTTCTACTCGTGCAGCAGATCTACGCATAGACACGGCTCTGATACCCCTGAAGGGTTCGTAGCATAGAAAATAAAAAATTCTACCGCAAGAACGAATAAAACCAATATCCAATCTATGGAAAAGCCAAGATCTAATCTATTAGATTTTGGAAATAAGGAAGAAACATTGACAAACATTTTTGTCTTTGAATTCATAGTGGAAAGAATTCCCAATTTGTTCTCTGGGATAACCAATAAAGACATTTATCCGATTTTGGTTGTAAACTCATTTACTTATGCTATGCATACCAAAATTTAAGAAAAATGACTGTTAGGGTTTATACCCATGCTATAACTCATATGGTGTCATTTCAACAGATTATGATGGCGCTCTATTTAGTGTAAAAGCAGTAGTCTCTAAAGCATAATCCACACAAATATAATGGCATTATTTTATTTAATCTCATCACTGATCCAACAAGGTTTGGATACGTCTCTCGAATACTCCATCATAACTATGGTGTTCCGAGAACTGTGAGTTGTGGAACAATTTCGCAACTCTCTTAGATGTTCGCTAAAACTCGTAATTCAAGTATTTTCACCATGATCCAATCATAGATATTTAACTTTTCCATTACGATGATTTCCACCTCGTGCTGAAATTTATTTGAATCTATTCAAATGTTTCAGACTTCTTCCTCATCGAAGAAATATATCCATATATATGCACTCAATTTATTGTTGGAAGTTTTATGAAGTAGAATAATCTTCCGCACACAACTATGCCCAATGAACCATACTAGATTTAAATGTGCACGATCCTGTGAAGTACGCGCCGGTTTATTTTCATATAACACGATAAGAAATGAACTGCTTAATACGTGTTTTAGGCTCTACAAAAGGAAGTGAAGGATTTTGAAAAGGAATAAAGCAGAAGAAATCACTATCAGAATAGCAAACACTTATATACAAACAGAAAAATGAGAAAATATATTAAAGTAACTAAGATTCTTGGTCTATCAAGAGCAACCGAAGGAGGGTCGTCACCGTAGGAAGGTCGTCAGAGGCCACAACACACCTGAAACTAATAGGTACTCGCAAAACCAAAAGTCAACACCACTGCAAATGAAAGGTAAATTAACTACCAACTAAATGTGAGCCAAATCAAATACACAGGAAGAAGCAGCCCTGGCCTTTGGCATTAATGAATGTTCTGTATGACATATATACGAAGCTAAGAAAAAATGAGGACACCATAAACATAATTATTACAAATATATCAATATAACCTAATCACATTAGGGGTGATAACACATTGCGTGTCAAAAGCTATTCAAAAGGAACAAAATGGCTGAATTGAAAAGGCTATAAACAACCTTACATAATAACACAACATGAGTACAAATCAATTTTATAGATGCAACCTTGGTTCTAATTTTAGGAACAATAGCTCATCCTCATTTTCTCTAGACGTTTCTCCAAACAGTCGCATGCAAGAGATTAAATTTGATCAATTCAGCGAGAGATTTCCTCGGTCGCCTAATTGGTGACCCAGCGCATATTGATAGCCAACGATGAATCTACGACAGGCTCAATTTAGTAGACCAGTAAAGAAGATAAAAAAAATCTACCAATGTCACTCAATATTAGAGCATCGACAAGTTAGGACATAATGTTGTACCTAGCAGTAAAGGCAATTATATCTGTATGTTTATATTGATATACCATCTACATGCTTCCCCGCTGGCTAGACCCCTTTTTCCTTAACACGGAAATGATACCATGCCGGCATGTCTAATGAAATAAAGAACATGTACATGAATAATCTCGGACAGTGGTGCCAACAAAGATGTCAACTGACTCGATTTGTCCCAAGGAACCTCAACGTGTTTCCACTAAAGCACTACTATCACATATCAAATTTTAGCACCTGGCCGCTACGGTCAGTGCAATAGTCAGACCATAAATAGAATGAACATGGAGTACGGACACAGAAAGGAAGCATATGAGGAACAAAGACACCACTATCTTCTTTTCTTTGGCTAAACTATGAACGTGACCTCTTCTGCCACCTTTTTATCCATTCTAAATCATATTTAACATAGTGCGATACAATCACGGGTGTTTTCACATAGGATGCAGCCAGAGCTGACCCGTTTGTTGTTTTAGTGCTCCGTCTTAATGACACAAGACGATGTAAATGGGTACTAATAAGCTAGTGTTTGAATATCACCCCGCTGCAACTCATGGCAGCATGGATTCAATATCACCCCGCTGCTGAATTCTAGATTGATGGCAGTAGGTCAGAGTAGACTGGCCAGCTAACAATCTTCACTTGAGCATGTTGAAAAATTAATTTCAAAGAACCGATGATCAATGGGCAAGATAGAAAGTTCAATGATCTGGTCGTAGTAATGGTATCCCTACTGCCACAACCACCAATCAATGACAACCCTCAACATAAACAACCGCTGGCTCAAAAAGAGCTTATCAATAAAAAAGGGGAGAGCTAAAAATTCAATGTAGCAGTGTAAGTAGTAGACATTTTACTTATCATATTAAGTATCACATGATCTTTCTGGTACTTTTTTGAAAAAAAACTCTTTTTTATATCATATATTAACTGGGATGGATCAACTAGTTTTACAGATACAATGGCTCACCTCGGATCCACGCGGTGAAAAAGATGGTTGTGATCTGCTGGGAGCTCAATCAGAGGGCCATCATGCGCTGAGATCGGAGGAGCTTTATGGGGGTTCTCACCAATTACGTATACCACCATCCTCCAAAAAACAAAAAATCAACCAATAGAAATGATGAACGAAGTGAACCTATAGAAGAAGTAATTAATGAACCATATTAGCCATATGAATGCACAATACATAGAGAAAAAGGGGCACAATTGAGATAGCCATACCAAAAAAAATACTTACATGCATATCGCGTAGAGATTATATATCAACCTTGACCTTGCATCTATACAAAAGCGCACACTTTGAACAACAACGCACATTCCATGAAAGAGCAGAAACTTTTCCTGCCCACATGCTGACGTGCGACAGTAGCTTCCTTGTGACGGTAAAGCACTCGTCCGTTGGGAACCCCAAGAGGAATGTGTGATGCGTACAGCAGCAAGTTTTCCCTCAGTAAGAAACCAAGGTTTATCGAACCAGTAGGAGAAGAAGGCCACGTGAAGGTTGTTGGTGAAGGAGTGTAGTGCGGCGCAACACCAGGGATTCCGGCGCCAACGTGGAACCCGCACAACACAATCAAAATACTTTGCCCCAACTTAACAGAGTGAGGTTATCAATCTCACCGGCTTGCTGTAAACAAAGGATTAAACGTATGGTGTGGAGAATGATGTTTGTTTGCAAAGAACAGTAGAGAACAATGATTGCAGTAGATTGTATTTCAGATGTAAAAGAATGGACCGGGGTCCACAGTTCACTAGTGGTGTCTCTCCAATAAGATAAATAGCATGTTGGGTGAACAAATTACAGTTGGGCAATTGACAAATAGAGAGGGCATAACAATGCACATACATATCATGATGACTAATATGAGATTTACTTAGGGCATTACGACAAAGAACATAGACCGCTATCCAGCATGCATCTATGCCTAAAAAGTCCACCTTCGGGTTAGCATCCGCACCCCTTCCAAGTATTAAGTTGCAAACAACAGACAATTGCATTAAGTACTGTGCGTAATGTAAACAATACAAATATCCTTAGACAAAGCATTGATGTTTTATCCCTAGTAGCAACAGCACATCCATAACCTTAGAACTTTCTGTCACTGTCCCAGATTCAATGGAGGCATGAACCCACTATCGAGCATAAATACTCCCTCTTGGAGTTACAAGTATCAACTTGGCCAGAGCCTCTACTAGCAACGGAGAGCATGCAAGATCATAAACAACACATATATGATAGATCAATAATCAACTTGACATAGTATTCCATATTCATTGGATCCCACCAAACACAACATGTAGCATTACAAATAGATGATCTTGATCATGATAGGCAGCTCACAAGATCTAAACATGATAGCACAAGAGGAGAAGACAACCATCTAGCTACTGCTATGGACCCATAGTCCAAGGATGAACTACTCACGCATCAGTCCGGAGGCGGGCATGGTGATGTAGAGCCCTCCGGTGATGATTCCCCTCTCCGGTAGGGTGCCGGAGGTGATCTCCTGAATCCCCCGAGATGGGATTGACGGCGGTGGCATCTCCGTAACTTTTCTCGTATCGTGGCTCTCGGTACTAGGGTTTTCGCAACGGAGTGTTTAAGTAGGCGAAGGGGCAGAGTCGGAAGGCGCCCGAGGGGCTCACCCCATAGGGTGGCGCGCCCAGGGGCCTCACCGCGCCGCCCTAGGGTGTGGCCGCCTCGTGGCCCCTCTTCGTCCCCTCTTCGGACTTCTGGAAGGCTCCGTGGAAAATAAGACCGTGGGCTTTTGTTTCGTCCAATTCCGAGAATATTTCCCGTGTAGGATTTCTGAAACCAAAAACAACAGAAAACAAACTGGCGCTTCGGCATCTTGTTAATAGGTTAGTGCCAGAAAATGCATAAAAATGATATAAAGTGTATATAAAACATGTGAGTATTGTCATAAAACTAGCATGGAACATAAGAAATTATAGATACGTTTGAGACGTATCACCACACACGAAGCAAGTCCTGAGAAATGTGAAAGGTATTAGTCGACTAGATGCATAACGCACGGAAAAGAAATGCATAGCATTGTTAGCTATTAATAAAAGTACCTACATATATGTTGTTTGGAGATTATAAAGCAATTCCTGGTACATTTTGTTCCTTGTTTCTGTACTTGGTTCCCGTTTTCATCAAGTGAAAGCACTTTTAATAGCCTCCTGGAGGTCACCCCTTGACACAGCTCTGAGGGGTAAACCGTAGGAAAATAGTGTAATGCACATGCGAATTAATAAAAGATAGTATTTGGTGATGCAAAAAAAAATAGGCAAAAAGAGAAAAGGCTACCTATATCTTGCTATCCAGGCCTGTAGGTCATCATATACTCTTATTTTCTCTGCGAAGATTCAGAGTCTAGACCTGCATCTGACATAGCTATACAACCAATTGTACTGCCTGTAGTCTTCTAAGATCCCATCGATCCCATATTTGCTCGACAGCAGTACAACAATCCTTATGACGATGCAAATAGATGAGAAACGAAATGCTTACTGCATCGTAAGCACTACACACTGATAAGGTCCGACAAAAATCGTGCTATATAAACTGTGAAAAGAACACATATGTTGCTATGATGCTAAGAGAAGAGAGCAGATACCTCTCCGCCACTGAACAAAGCTGATCGTGTACCACTTTTGTTTCAATCTTGTTATCGTTCAAGCAACCAGGCCATGTTGAAATGACATGAGAACCATATATAGATTCAGTTTAGACCGTCGTCACTGATTTGGAACATACTATAAACAAGTAGTGCTCACCAGACATCAGCTGATTTGCGTGATAATCTCAAATCCCTGTGTCACTCGGCCAAAATAAACTGAAAATGGAAAATAGCAAGCGACCTACATAATTGGGGAGAGATATCCATATCAAACACAGAACGAAATACTCACCTCCACGCAGAACTTTTTAAGAAACTATCTACAGAAGCTAGCCTTTAGCCAAAATTCATAATATGTAAGAACAAATGTTGGCAACAAAGACAAATCTGAATCTTCGAAGCATCCTCTGCCAGCGTGCTTTTTGTCTTGGGACATGGAAGGCCCAACTTATTTAGCATGGCTTCTGGAAGCACTGCTATTGGAATCTCTACTGTCTCCATGGAAGTGCTGTCATGGAAACACAAGTATTATTTGATCACGAAGTAGAATAGCGAAATAAAGTAGAGCAACATGAAGTTACAAGTGTGTATATGAATGAATAATCTAGAAACTAAATAACACATGTTAAGAAGTTTGCGACTGAAATGGTTGGAAGTAAAAGTTAAAAGAAGATGAGTTAAGTACTGTCTAGCAGCAAGCTGACTTGTATACCATGCATATGGTTTTATCAGCTATATACTTTTGTAGGACGCAAACTTCGGATACATTAAATCGGTAGAAATCATTGTTGTGATGTTACTACGGCGAAATTGAACATTTACATGTAGCTTTTGTTTTGAGTTTCTGGAAATGCTCAGATATGTGTTCATGATTGTGGGCTGGAATTGATTTTTGCGATGCTGGATTATATTTTTGTGGGTGTCAATAATCAGTGGTTTGCATGTAAAGATGCTGGGCTTGTTACTTGGTTGGCCTGGGAGTTTTTAATGGACCTCAAGTAACTCCCTGAAGCATGTTAACCCTTTATCTAAGTAGAGCAAAATAAATATAGGACTGCATGTACCGATGAATAAACAATAATCTAAGTACTAACACGTGGTAGCAGATTGGTGTTCGAATGGATGGAAGTTAAAAATAAAAGAAGACGAGTTAGCTAGAATAAGAATTATGTTGTCTAGTAGCATGCTCACTACGGGAAAATCAGGCGCTGCCGTGCAGCCAAGCTTTGCCGTGAGCTGCTGCACGGCAAAGATTTCTTTGCCGTGCGTAGCAAGAAGAGCGCACGGCAACGCAAAAATGCACGGCAAAGTATGAGAGCAGCGCACGGCAAAGAAACATAGCACGGCAAAGAAAGTTATGGCGCACGGCAAAGAAGTTTCTCACGGCAAAAAATGGGAGCAGCGCACGGCAAAGATTTCACGACGGCAAAGTCCCTGCAAGCCGCACGGCAAAGAAACAGCGCACGGCAAAGGCCTGGGCACTGCCGTGTCCCGCCCCTTTGCCGTGCAGACAGACAAAAATAAAAGAAGACGAGTTAGCTAGAATAAGAATTATGTTGTCTAGTAGCATGCTAATCTGTACATTGCATGGTTTTATCAGGCGCATACTTTTGTAGGAAGCAAACCTCCGATATATTAAATCGGTAGAAACCAACAGAGTAAAAGCAGAGCCTTGGCACACGCCCCCGTATTTTGCACTAATAAACATTTTGTAGAACAATATATTAATCATCTATAAATATCCATTATAAGCAAGCAGCAGTGAAGAGTACGCATAGACCAGTCCTTTTTTGAAAGAGTGGGGCCAATAATACATGGTGTCAAAAATGATAAAACACTATAACTATGCGTTAAAAGAATGCCAGCCTGATCATATACTCTACTGGGCATTGGGCTGGGCGATGGGCGACGTCCTGGGCGACCTGGGCGACAACGCCTCGGAGGGCCGTGCTTCACCACCGTTCGGCGGTCGATTCTGGGGCCTTCTAGGAGAGGAAGAAGAGGAATCCAGGGAGGGGCAGGATCCCCTGCCACCGGCGGTTTACCTATGGTCATCTCCGGAGATCTCTTCGTCTCCAACGGCCAGGTATGTCAAGAGGATCCAGTTTCGAGATCAACAGCGTCGTGCTGCTTTGCTTCTGTCCGTCTCACCCAGCAGATCGTGTTCGTCCTCGCGGGAGGGCCACCAGAAAATGATGTCTAGATCTTCTCCGGCCAATTTTTTTTTGAAGTTCCCTGTCCTAGAGCCGACAGTATTTTTTCTTCAAGATTTTGATGCATCTGAATGGGTTACAGTGCATAGGAAGGATAAATGCCGTCGTTTTCGACGTGCTCCTCGTTGTTTTTCCGGCCAAGAGCGCCGTCGTCCTTCTCACCGTGATCGCCGGAGTCTTCTGATTGCCGTTAATCCAGGATCTAGTGCTTTTGAATTTGATGGGCCTCCTAGATTTCGGAAGGCCAATGGGCCAGTGCAGGAGGTTGGGTCCCACGGGTCCCATGGGCAAAGGTCCAGGAGGATGCCCAGAGGTTTTAGGAGGGTGTCGATTGCTCGAGGATTGCCAGAGCCAATCTCTCGTCAATCTCTATCTTTGCCCTCTTCTCGGTGCCTCCCGGTGGCTAGGGTTTTGTCTCCAATGGCTGGGAACAGGCCGGCCGTTCCTCGCGCCGCTAACCCTCCGCCTCGTCCACTTCGTCAGCCAGTGCTACCCGGTTCTACCCCCGGCCGCGATGTTGCCGGTGGGACAGAGGCGGCGAGTGGTGTGGCTTCCTCGATTGCTGCTGCGGGGAATGGAGGTGTCACACTGGTTGGGAGTGAGCTAGGGCCGCAGCCCTCTCGCTTCGAGCATGGCGGTGGCTCTGGTTCGGCTTCTGGTTTTGGCAGTAGGAGATATGATGGTTTCGAAGTTCAAGGATATGGCGGCTTTCAGGAAGGGTACTACGAAGGTAATAATGGTTATGGCAATAGCTACGGTTCTCAGAATAGGGGTAACTTCAGACCTCGTCCTTACAATAATAACAGGCAGCATTGGAATAGGAATTTCAATAACAACTTCCAGGGGACGGGTCATTTTAACAATAACAATAACCGATATCAGCGTCGGTTTGATGTCAATGAGAATTCCCAGGGAACAAATATTGGTCAGGGTACAGAGGCGTCTGGTTTGGCGGCCTCGGCTTCGGGTGGAGCTGCTGTTGTGGTAAGTCCACAACCTGCTGACAATGTTTTGGTGGACAGTTTTGGCATACCAGTATCCGCCCGTGCTCAGAAAAAGATTGATAAGATGCAGTGTGTAAAATGTAGTGAGTTTGGGCATTTTGCTGATGCTTGTACTGCTGTCCTTTGCATCTACTGTGAGAAGATCTCGCATGAGGCCAAGGACTGCCCTCTGTTGTCTATGCCTAAACCAGTGGCAATCACTTATGGGGTTTCACGTAATGAGTTGATGTTCCATGAGGTTCCCGCCTCTTCTGAGGTCACCTTTAAACATGATAGTGGCAAAGTTGGTAGCATTTCTGTATCTGGAGGAAGTTTATCTGCATCTGAGATCATTCATGAGCTGCAGTGGATTATTCCGGGGAATCACCAGTGGGACCTTACTCCCACAGATGATGGTGCATTTAAAGTAATTTTTCCTTCAAAGGCTGACATTGCTAGAATGGTTAAGATTATCAAAGTGCCGGTCCCGGGTACCAGTATGTTTCTTAATTTTGATGAATGGTCCGCGGCTGATCTGGACAAGTTCTATGTTACACCGGTGTGGGTAAGAGTTCATGGTGTTTGTTACAAGGAGAGGTGTGACTATTTGTCTTTGTTTGGTGTTGGCTCTCTCATTGGCAAAACTAAGGAAGTGGACATGGTGTTCACTAGGGCTCACACCACGGTTAGGATGCTTGTGGAAGTCACTAGGGCTGAGTTTATTCCTACTACTACGGTAGATCATATGTATGATGGGCAGGGGTATGGGTTGATTTTTAAACTTGAGACGGATATTACCACGGAGAAGGCGGATGTTGTCATGAATGAAGCAAACACCGGAGGTGACGCTGGGCAGGACGAGGGGAAGGGAAAGGAAGTGCAGAAGGACATGGATAGGTCTTCTGGAGGCGAAACCAATGCCACACCCACGGTTAACCAGGATCTGCCAAAACAAAATACTCCTCAAAACAAACAGGTCAAGGGCAACTCTTTGCCTGTGCTGAGGGTCGGTCTCATTGATTGTCCAAGTGTTGACAATATCCATGAGAAATTCTGGTCGGAAAGTAAGCTTACTGGTTTGATTCCTCGCAAGCTTTGGGCAGATTGTGATGTGGACATTGATGATGGGCTGCCGTCGCCCTTGCCTCCTCTGGATATGTGTCAACACCCGGATTTTTAAGTCCAGATGCCTGTTATGCCATACATCGCAATCCCAGGAATATTGTTGTTGCGAGACATAACAGTTGAATATCATAAGTCATCATTCATTACATATCATAGTCGTCTTACAAATAGATCACATGATCTAATATTACAATAATAGTTGAACTATTGTTTCAACACACATCACAAATACATAGCGGAAGCGTAGATCGAAAGGGACTCTATAGTCCACAGGCCAACGCTTGACGTCAGGAGTGATCCTAGTTGTCGTAGACGTCCTGCTGTCCTTCTTCCGGGGTCTGGTACTCCTCTTCATAGTCTGGCCATTTGAATAGCCAGGGACAAAGCCATGAGTACTTTAAAGTACTCGCAAACTAATACTAAGGTAAGTATTATCAACTATAGTAAGGGGTGCTAAGCTCTAGTTTCATTTGCATAAAGCCAGTTTTATTTCATAAGACACTTTTAATAATCAAAAACTCTTCATTTGCTTAACTAACTCAAGTGGGAACATTAGTGTCATTCCCACAACTCAGTTGTGATTCAAGGTCAAAATCACCTTTCGATTCAAGTCACAAGTCACCATTCATATTTTTAGAAAAGTTCTGATGACGGAACAGTATGGCCTTTCCAACTGTCCATAACCGCGGACGCGGCTATTCGAATAGGTTTACACTCCGCAGAGGTTGTACACTTGTGCCACAACAATTGCAATAGTTCGTCGTGGGTAATCGGCCCTGATTTATCGTACGCAAGTACGCGAACTACCAATCCTAACCTTTCATTTACATACTCTAGTATAGGCACCTCTCCCCATGAGCTTGGCCTCCCCGTGAAGACAGACAGTCAGCCTGGGAACTGCACAGGGCTTGGGCCGTACATTCACCTCATTTCACATCATTTCATATCACTTCACCAGTACGGAGGCAGCCTCGGCATAACCCCTATGACGCTTGTTCAGAGGGAACCCATACTAAAATACATAAGTTTCCAGCTAAGCCTTACCCAGATTCAGGTATTGTGGGGGTACTTGTAAATTGGAATGGTATCGCATCCGAACCCAACCATCAGTTTTGGTAGAATTCACCAAGTCATTCACCAGTCATATTCACCTTCAAAATCTTTCAATAGAATGACTCATCATTCCAAGGTTTTCAAAATCATTTCATTTCACAAGTTCCCAACTAGAGTAGTCATTTTCAATTTAGCACTAGCATCTAAGGATGAGGGGTGCTAAGTAATTTGCTTTGCTTCTAGGCTAACTTTGATACTCTTGTACTAATCTAATACTAACCAAGTGAATCATAAATCAAAAGTACTTTGATAAAACAAAAGTAAATAAAGCTTGTAAAGTAAAACTGGGAAATAGGATCATAAGCATAAAGTAAATGGGGTAATGCCTTGCTCATGGTGAGCTTTGCACTTTGCAAGGGTATTATCTTGCAAGAATATTAGCTTGCCTTGGTGGTTGAGGTGATCGAGTGGTCTTCTTCTCCTTGAAAGTAGACTTCCTCCTCCTCTTGATACTCCTCGGTACTAGCGTCTAAAATACGAATACGAGGATACAATCACCAAACAATTTATTGGCTATTCCCAACATCACATATATTCACACAAACTATTCTATTCACACAATTAATACAATTTGGTGCATTGGTGGTCTTGCTTTGAGGAAGAATAATTTCCTCTCATTTTATATGTAAATGATAGTTTCCATATAGTTCTTGAGGAATAATTTCCTCTCATTGAATCTTCTTTAAGATTAAATTTCTCAAACCATCACACATGAATTTATGTTGACCTAAGTCAACCATTCATCATCATCATTTGAGAAAATGATTTAAATGAGGTAGGGATACCTCATACCATTTAATAGTGCCTATTATGATTTAAATCTCCAAGTATTTCATGTGAGGGTATTTGACCAGGGGTTCAAACTTCATATGAAAGTACTTGGGACAAGATTTAAATGAAGTGAAACACCTCATATAATTTACACAAGTAAAAAAATAGCATCACTCAATACTACTAAGTGGGTAAATGTGTTGTTTTCTTATTTAGGAAAATAATTTCCTCTCATACTAAATAAGGTGTTACTTTTAATTACTTAGAGAAATAATTTCCTCTCATTATCTTATTAAGATTTAATTTCTCTTATGAATAATATATGACCTAGGTTGACCAAAGTCAACCTCTTCACACTTATCATTGGAGAAAAATGATTTAAATGAGGTGAACACCTCATACCTTTTAATCCTAACATGGTAAAGATTTAATATCATCAACAATTCATATGAGACCTAAATGACCAGAGTCTCTACCTCCTTTTGAATTGTTCATGACAATATTTAAATGAGAGAAACACTCCCATAAGTTTTAATAATTTGTTGGAAAAATTTAAATGCTACTATGGCAAACATTTAATATTCTTAAGTGAGCAATTATGAGACCAAGCAACCAGGGTCATCACATTACTTCATACAACTTGAAAAGATGATTTAAATGAGGTGCTATAACTCATAGATTTGAAATCTTAAATTTGGACAATATTTAAATGGGCTTGTAATGGCTACATAGCCATTAGTTGATTCTAACCCATGATCATATACAGTACCCATATCTTATTTTTACATAATCAATTTGAGTATTTGAAATGTGAATTTTGAGAGGTGGAATCACTTCAAAATTCAAAAGGGTTGATTTTTAAGAATTATTCTTAGGCGAGAAAAGTACCTGCCTTGTTATTTTTACTATTCAAATTCTACAACATATTTGGATTTGAATCCAGTGTGGTTGGATGGGGCCTTTCATGAGCTTTCCAAATATATAAAATTTGTAAAATTTGGCCAAGTGGATTTGTCCCTATTAAATTTTGAAACTAGCATCAGATTGCAATTTAAAAGAAAAAGAATTAACCCAGTTTGAATTCAAACGGGGGCGGGAAACCTAAACGGGCCGACCCAGCTTCGCTGGTGATGCGGGCGGGCCGCCTGACAGTGGGGTCCACTGTCAGGGCGTTTTAAAACGCCGAAGCGGTACGCGAATGGAGGCCGTGGGATTAAAAGGCAATCGGACGGTTCTGGTTTGTCCTCGTCGGCGACGAGCTCCGGCGAGGTCCAAACCCTACCGGCGGCCAGAGGGGTCGCTAGGGGATACCTGGGGCTCCGGCGAGGCTCGGCGAGGCGGGCGTTCGGCGTGGAAGACGACGGCAAGGCGAACGAGGGTCGGGAGAGGTGCTGAGGGGGTCGGAGTCGTCGCCTCCGTCTGGCTGTTGTCGCGGCGGACACCGGTGAAATTCCGGTGGCCTAGGGCTTAATTGGAGAGGGGAAGGAGTCGGGGAGGTTCAGGGATGAGAGGAGAAGCAGGTGGAGTGAAGAAATCGTCCGAGGGGTGCCTTCTTTTATAGCGGGCGAGGGAGGGCAGCGCGGCATGGTTCGGTCGATCATGGCGACGACGGTAAGGGGTCGCAGGGGTACTGGCGATGATGCTCTCGTGCAGGCGACGTCATGGCGGAGCTGTAGAGCGTGATTTCGGGGAAAACGAGGCACTGGCACATTCGTGAGCTTGATGGGAGCGGGCAGTGCCGTGGCGGGTCTCGTCGACGGTGACGGTGGCCACAGCGTTCCCTCGGTCCATCGGTCATGTCCTGGCGTTTCCTGGAGGCATGGCGCGTCTACTGGCGAGCGGTGGTGGGAAGTGGAGGCGTGGTGCGTCGGGGCTTCGTCATGCTCTGGCGTGCCCGTGGCATCACCATGCGCGTCCCGTCGCGCATGGGCATTTTATGGGCGCGTCTGGGCACGGCTCGGACCGGTCAATGCCGACGTCGTCTTGGTCAAGGGCAAGCATGGTCAGCTTCAGGAGGGTCAGGGGAGGGCAGCTGACATGGTGCGGGGAGATGGATGTGAGAGGAGAGTGGGAGAGCATGGGGAGTGACATGAGGCCGGCATGGTTGGGTTCTGGTCAAAAATGGTCCAATGCCAGGGCAGGCAAGTGGTGGCACTAGTGTTGAAAGGTGAGAGGAGGTGCCAGAGCATCTGAGGAGGGCCAGGGTTGGACCAAGTCCATGCCAAAAATCAGTATGGGCTTCAACATTCACTCTGCCCACAAGGTGTTTGTAAAAATGGCCGAAAGAGAAAAGTTTTCAAAATTTTGAAATTCCTTTGGTGGATCTCATTCATATATTCATAGGGATGGAATGGTGGTGGTGGGGTTCAATTTGGAAAAGAATTGCAAAATGGCAAAAGTGAGATGATCTTCTCTTTATTTCAATGTCATCACTTGTCTCCTCTATTCTGGTCAACCTAGTCAACATGAGATATGGTGGTCAACATGGAAGTTGTTGACCTTGACATGGTCTTGGGTGACATGGTCATAGTTGACCAAGTTTGGTTGAAGAAAGGTCAAAACCAGGGGTGCAAAGTGGGGAAGAAAATATAAAAGTGACATATGACCATTATCATATGTGAATTGAATTTGAGATTTCCTTTGATTGGATTCTTGTTTCTTTGATGCAATTGTGTTTGTTTATCATATATAAGAGTTTTACAAACAACAGATCAAGCAAAGGTGGCCTTGGTTGAAGATTTGCAAAAATGGCCATAACACATAAGAGGTGATGTGTCACTTTTTATTATTTTTGAAAAGGGTTCACCTTGCTTTACTTGGACATGGGTTAGGGTCAATTTAGTGTTATATTAGGTTGAGAGATGGTTTCCCATCATTTGGTCAAGGTTTAAAGCCATAGGTCAAAGTTTGGTGAAATGGCTATGTGCCACATATGCTTCTATGCATATGTTGCATTTGATTTTTGATTTGAGTGTTCTTGGCCCATTTGATTGTTGTTGGGTGTTGAAATGGTATATAGGGGTGATCCAACCATTCACCTCAAGTCCTAGGGTCAAGATCCTCAAATTCACAAATTTGCATTTTACTCTCATATGCCTCTATGGCATTTTTAGTTTCTTTTTATTTTCTTTGGAAACCACTTGGATTTGGTTTGATAGGTACTAGGTAAGGTGTATGAAGGTTTTCCAAACTTCTAAGCAAAGTAGAAAGTCTTAGGGTAAAGTTTTATAAATATAGCCATAGGCACATATGCCTCTCTCTTATTTATTTTCCTTTTATTATAATTTCACTAGGGTGGTGAAGAGAGGGGTGAGGTTTAGGGTTTAGTGGGGTTCACAATGGTTCACCACCATTTAGCATAAAATAACAAAGGTAGGGTTCAATATTTACCTATTAGGGCTATATGCCCCCATATATCTTTTATTTTATTTTGGGTTTCTCAAAATAGATCCAAATGATTTTTGGAGAAGATTAGGGTTTAAGGTTTTTCTTATTTGATTTCTTTCTCTTTTATTTTATTGGGTTGGTGATCTTCACTTGATCACTTTAGGGTTTTAGGGTTTAGCACATAAGCATAATAACACTCATCATGGCGAAACACAAGATTTAAACAAGATCTATATGTATCCATCTTATTTTAATAAAAGTTTTTGTTGGTTCCAAAATTTGGAACTAGGGAAATTCATTTTGTTTGTTTTGAAATTTTTGGGTTGTTACAAACCCTTCCCCCTTAAACAAATCTCGTCCTGAGATTTTAAGAAAAGTTAGGTTCCTAAGAGAGATTGAGCATTTTAATAACAGGAGGACATACTTGGCATGGTGCTGGGGTGCTTCCCGAGCTTCGGTGGCGGTCATGTGGTAGAGACGGCCGTTGTTGTTGTTCGATTCTTTCTTCCGGCAAAGCGGCGCTGTTGCTGAGCAGGTGCTGCGGTATTGGCGGCAATCCTGGCAAGCTTCTTGGGGCACTCATTGGAGAAGTGACCCACAACTCCACATTCGTAGCAGTTGACGGTGGACTTGTCTTTGGGGTTGACGGGAACAGCGTTGCTTCCAGTCCTTGGGGCAGTATTGGGGTTGTTGTGGTTGCCATTGGGGTGGTTGTTGTTGTTGTTGGGGTTGTTGTGTTTGTTGTTGTTGTTGTTTCCTCCGGGCTTCGGGGGTCCCCCGTTGTTGTTGGTGTAGTTGGGGCGATAATTCTGAGTGGTTGGCTTGTTGTATCTTGGGGTGAATCCTCCAGAAGAGTTATTGCGATACTTCTGGGTATGGTGGGGTCCATTCTGGTTCATCATTCTGCGCTTGCGGTTCTCGTTGGCTTGGTGCAGCTTTCCTTCCATCTGTATGGCTGAGTCCACGAGGGCTTCCAAGTCAGCGAACGGAATGTTCACTAACACAGTCTGCATCTCGTCGTGCAATCCGTTCAGAAATCTTTCCTTTCTCTTCTCATTGGTGTCTGTCTCATCCGGGGCGTACCTTGACAGAGTGAGAAACCTGTCGCGGTATTCCACCACGGACATTCTTCCTTGCTTGAGTTCACGGAACTCGTCTCTCATCTTCTTGATCAGTCCTTGGGGCACATGGTATTTGCTAAACTTCAGCTTGAAGTCTTCCCAAGTCATCATTTGTCCTGCATTCATGGCACAGGTACTGGTCCACCAAGCTCTGGCTGGTCCTGCTAAGTAGTGCGTGGCAAACAGTACTTTCTCTGCGGCTTCTACTCCCGCAACTTCGAGGTTGTTCTCCATTGTCTGGAGCCAGTCATCAGCATCGAGGGGCTCTTCAGTCTTGTTGAACATCGGAGGGTTGGTGTGCTGAAAGTTCTTCAGCTTCGATCCAGGGTGATCGTGGTTTCCGTGGCCTTGATTGTTCTGAGCTATCTGTTGCAGTGCGGTAATGTTGGCTTGGCGTTCATCTCTCTCGACTTCTCGGTCTGCCATCATCGTCTGCAGCAGTTGCATCATGGCATCCTGGGTGGCGTTGCGGGTTGGTGGGGCCATCTGAACATTGAGGTAGATGATAAGGTAAGAGGGAAATTTCTATGGTTTGTTTTGGTTAAATTTTTAAAAGTTCACAAATTGAAAATTTGAGTAGTGTTGCGGGGGTAAAAACCAACAACACTTTTTCATTCATACCAAGCATCATACATTACAAAGCTAACACACCGTTGGTTTGAAGAACCATTCATCGTTCTACGATACAAGGGGGATCCTGATACAACTCACACCTACTTAAGTGCTTAAATGATACTACTCTTCAAGGGGGGGGGGGATTTCTTCGTCTTCACAGGTGAGGTGCTTGGCGAGAGGCGAGGGCATTGTCCAAATCCCTGCGGGTTTTGTACTGCCTGAAGTCCTGAGGTGCTTCAGAGGGGTTCATCCTTGGTTGTGGTGGGGGCATGGTCATCGGTCTTCCCATGGAGTCATGTCTTGGGTAGTAGATGAAACGAGTGTTCTTGATCTTGTCCTCATTTTGTCCACACAGACGGGAAATTGCTTCTTGCATAGCTTTGTCTAGTCCTTCCTTCCAAGTGTTTCCCGTTACGTGAAAACCATATGGTTTCCCATACTGGGGCATCAAGCTTCCTTCGTAGATCAGTAGAAACGTCCCACTGAGGTGGTTCTCCTAACTGAGCTTTGAGGGGTATTCCGAAGAACTCGGGATACGGGTGTCCTAGATAGTCCACTAGTTGCTTCAATTCCTTTTCAAACCCTTGGTCGCTTCCGGGACCAAGCTGATAGGACTCCCATTGGTAAGTCATCTGTGAACAAAGAGGAGGAGTAAATTAGAGAAGTAGTCAGGTGTGCAAAATTTTATGTAGGCTTGCAAAGAAAGTTGAGTATGAATTTCTCATTTTGAAAAAAGATTTCAAGGATAAGAGTGAGAATAAGTTTTTTCACAAATATTCACTTCTTTGGTTTTGAAACTAAGTTTTACAGACGTCCATTCTAACTAGGGTCTCCTAAGGTCAAACAATGGCTCTGATACCAACTTGTCAACACCCAGATTTTTAAGTCCGGATGCTCGTTATGCCATACATCGCAATCCCGGGAATATTGTTGTTGCGAGACATAACGAGTTGAATATCATAAGTCATCATTCATTACATATCATAGTCGTCTTACAAATAGATCACATGATCTAATATTACAATAATAGTTGAACTATTGTTTCAACACACATCACAAATACATAGCGGAAGCGTAGATCGAAAGGGACTCTATAGTCCACAGGCCAACGCTTGACGTTAGGAGTGATCCTAGTTGTCGTAGACGTCCTGCTGTCCTTCTTCCGGGGTCTGGTACTCCTCTTCATAGTCTGGCCATTTGAATAGCCAGGGACAAAGCCATGAGTACT
Organism: Lolium rigidum; assembly: GCF_022539505.1. Taxonomy (NCBI): domain Eukaryota; kingdom Viridiplantae; phylum Streptophyta; class Magnoliopsida; order Poales; family Poaceae; genus Lolium; species Lolium rigidum. The sequence continues at coordinate 44,886,237 of NC_061511.1, forward strand.
TTAAAGTACTCGCAAACTAATACTAAGGTAAGTATTATCAACTATAGTAAGGGGTGCTAAGCTCTAGTTTCATTTGCATAAAGCCGCTTTTATTTCATAAGACACTTTTAATAATCAAAAACTCTTCATTTGCTTAACTAACTCAAGTGGGAACATTAGTGTCATTCCCACAACTCAGTTGTGATTCAAGGTCAAAATCACCTTTCGATTCAAGTCACAAGTCACCATTCATATTTTTAGAAAAGTTCTGATGACGGAACAGTATGGCCTTTCCAACTGTCCATAACCGCGGACGCGGCTATTCGAATAGGTTTACACTCTGCAGAGGTTGTACACTTGTGCCACAACAATTGCAATAGTTCGTCAGGGGTAACTGGCCCTGATTTATCGTACGCAGTACGCGAACTACCAATCCTAACCTTTCATTTACATACTCTAGTATAGGCACCTCTCCCCATGAGCTTGGCCTCCCAGTGAAGACAGACAGTCAGCCTGGGAACTGCACAGGGCTTGGGCCGTACATTCACCTCATTTCACGTCATTTCATATCACTTCACCAGTACGGAGGCAGCCTCGGCATAACCCCTATGACGCTTGTTCAGAGGGAACCCATACTAAAATACATAAGTTTCCAGCTAAGCCTTACCCAGATTCAGGTATTGTGGGGGTACTTGTAAATTGGAATGGTATCGCATCCGAACCCAACCATCGGTTTTGGTAGAATTCACCAAGTCATTCACCAGTCATATTCACCTTCAAAATCTTTCAATAGAATGACTCATCATTCCAAGGTTTTCAAAATCATTTCATTTCACAAGTTCCCAACTAGAGTAGTCATTTTCAATTTAGCACTAGCATCTAAGGATGAGGGGTGCTAAGTAATTTGCTTTGCTTCTAGGCTAACTTTGATACTCTTGTACTAATCTAATACTAACCAAGTGAATCATAAATCAAAAGTACTTTGATAAAACAAAAGTAAATAAAGCTTGTAAAGTAAAACTGGGAAATAGGATCATAAGCATAAAGTAAATGGGGTAATGCCTTGCTCATGGTGAGCTTTGCACTTTGCAAGGGTATTATCTTGCAAGAATATTAGCTTGCCTTGGTGGTTGAGGTGATCAGAGTGGTCTTCTTCTCCTTGAAAGTAGACTTCCTCCTCCTCTTGATACTCCTCGGTACTAGCGTCTAAAATACGAATACGAGGATACAATCACCAAACAATTTATTGGCTATTCCCAACATCACATATATTCACACAAACTATTCTATTCACACAATTAATACAATTTGGTGCATTGGTGGTCTTGCTTTGAGGAAGAATAATTTCCTCTCATTTTATATGTAAATGATAGTTTCCATATAGTTCTTGAGGAATAATTTCCTCTCATTGAATCTTCTTTAAGATTAAATTTCTCAAACCATCACACATGAATTTATGTTGACCTAAGTCAACCATTCATCATCATCATTTGAGAAAATGATTTAAATGAGGTAGGGATACCTCATACCATTTAATAGTGCCTATTATGATTTAAATCTCCAAGTATTTCATGTGAGGGTATTTGACCAGGGGTTCAAACTTCATATGAAAGTACTTGGGACAAGATTTAAATGAAGTGAAACACCTCATATAATTTACACAAGTAAAAAAATAGCATCACTCAATACTATTAAGTGGGTAAATGTGTTGTTTTCTTATTTAGGAAAATAATTTCCTCTCATACTAAATAAGGTGTTACTTTTAATTACTTAGAGAAATAATTTCCTCTCATTATCTTATTAAGATTTAATTTCTCTTATGAATAATATATGACCTAGGTTGACCAAAGTCAACCTCTTCACACTTATCATTGGAGAAAAATGATTTAAATGAGGTGAACACCTCATACCTTTTAATCCTAACATGGTAAAGATTTAATATCATCAACAATTCATATGAGACCTAAATGACCAGAGTCTCTACCTCCTTTTGAATTGTTCATGACAATATTTAAATGAGAGAAACACTCCCATAAGTTTTAATAATTTGTTGGAAAAATTTAAATGCTACTATGGCAAACATTTAATATTCTTAAGTGAGCAATTATGAGACCAAGCAACCAGGGTCATCACATTACTTCATACAACTTGAAAAGATGATTTAAATGAGGTGCTATACCTCATAGATTTGAAATCTTAAATTTGGACAATATTTAAATGGGCTAGTAATGGCTACATAGCCATTAGTTGATTCTAACCCATGATCATATACAGTACCCATATCTTATTTTTACATAATCAATTTGAGTATTTGAAATGTGAATTTTGAGAGGTGGAATCACTTCAAAATTCAAAAGGGTTGATTTTTAAGAATTATTCTTAGGCAGAAAAGTACCTGCCTTGTTATTTTTACTATTCAAATTCTACAACATATTTGGATTTGAATCCAGTGTGGTTGGATGGGGCCTTTCATGAGCTTTCCAAATATATAAAATTTGTAAAATTTGGCCAAGTGGATTTGTCCCTATTAAATTTTGAAACTAGCATCAGATTGCAATTTAAAAGAAAAAGAATTAACCCAGTTTGAATTCAAACGGGGGCGGGAAACCTAAACGGGCCGGCCCAGCTTCGCTGGCGATGCGGGCGGGCCGCCTGATAGTGGGGTCCACTGTCAGGGCGTTTTAAAACGCCGAAGCGGTACGCGAATGGAGGCCGTGGGATTAAAAGGCAATCGGACGGTTCTGGTTTGTCCTCGTCGGCGACGAGCTCCGGCGAGGTCCAAACCCTACCGGCGGCCAGAGGGGTCGCTAGGGGATACCTGGGGCTCCGGCGAGGCTCGGCGAGGCGGGCGTTCGGCGTGGAAGACGACGGCGAGGCGAACGAGGGTCGGGAGAGGTGCTGAGGGGGTCGGAGTCGTCGCCTCCGTCTGGCTGTTGTCGCGGCGGACTCCGGTGAAATTCCGGTGGCCTAGGGCTTAATTGGAGAGGGGAAGGAGTCAGGGAGGTTCAGGGATGAGAGGAGAAGCAGGTGGAGTGAAGAAATCATCCGAGGGGTGCCTTCTTTTATAGCGGGCGAGGGAGGGCAACGCGGCATGGTTCGGTCGATCATGGCGACGACGGTAAGGGGTCGCAGGGGTACTGGCGATGATGCTCTCGTGCAGGCGACGTCATGGCGGAGCTGTAGAGCGTGATTTCGGGGAAAATGAGGCACTGGCACGTTCGTGAGCTTGATGGGAGCGGGCAGTGCCGTGGCGGGTCTCGTCGACGGTGACGGTGGCCACAGCGTTCCCTCGGTCCATCGGTCATGTCCTGGCGTTTCCTGGAGGCATGGCGCGTCTACTGGCGAGCGGTGGTGGGAAGTGGAGGCGTGGTGCGTCGGGGCTTCGTCATGCTCTGGCGTGCCCGTGGCATCACCATGCGCGTCCCGTCGCGCATGGGCGTTTTATGGGCGCGTCTGGGCACGGCTCGGACCGGTCAATGCCGACGTCGTCTTGGTCAAGGGCAAGCATGGTCAGCTTCAGGAGGGTCAGGGGAGGGCAGCTGACATGGTGAGGGGAGATGGATGTGAGAGGAGAGTGGAAGAGCATGGGGAGTGACATGAGGCCGGCATGGTTGGGTTCTGGTCAAAAATGGTCCAATGCCAGGGCAGGCAAGTGGTGGCACTAGTGTTGAAAGGTGAGAGGAGGTGCCAGAGCATCTGAGGAGGGCCAGGGTTGGACCAAGTCCATGCCAAAAATCAGTATGGGCTTCAACATTCACTCGCCCACAAGGTGTTTGTAAAAATGGCCGAAAGAGAAAAGTTTTCAAAATTTTGAAATTCCTTTGGTGGATCTCATTCATATATTCATAGGGATGGAATGGTGGTGGTGGGGTTCAATTTGGAAAAGAATTGCAAAATGGCAAAAGTGAGATGATCTTCTCTTTATTTCAATGTCATCACTTGTCTCCTCTATTCTGGTCAACCTAGTCAACATGAGATATGGTGGTCAACATGGAAGTTGTTGACCTTGACATGGTCTTGGGTGACATGGTCATAGTTGACCAAGTTTGGTTGAAGAAAGGTCAAAACCAGGGGTGCAAAGTGGGGAAGAAAATATAAAAGTGACATATGACCATTATCATATGTGAATTGAATTTGAGATTTCCTTTGATTGGATTCTTGTTTCTTTGATGCAATTGTGTTTGTTTATCATATATAAGAGTTTTACAAACAACAGATCAAGCAAAGGTGGCCTTGGTTGAAGATTTGCAAAAATGGCCATAACACATAAGAGGTGATGTGTCACTTTTTATTATTTTTGAAAAGGGTTCACCTTGCTTTACTTTGACATGGGTTAGGGTCAATTTAGTGTTATATTAGGTTGAGAGATGGTTTCCCATCATTTGGTCAAGGTTTAAAGCCATAGGTCAAAGTTTGGTGAAATGGCTATGTGCCACATATGCTTCTATGCATATGTTGCATTTGATTTTTGATTTGAGTGTTCTTGGCCCATTTGATTGTTGTTGGGTGTTGAAATGGTATATAGGGGTGATCCAACCATTCACCTCAAGTCCTAGGGTCAAGATCCTCAAATTCACAAATTTGCATTTTACTCTCATATGCCTCTATGGCATTTTTAGTTTCTTTTTATTTTCTTTGGAAACCACTTGGATTTGGTTTGATAGGTACTAGGTAAGGTGTATGAAGGTTTTCCAAACTTCTAAGCAAAGTAGAAAGTCTTAGGGTAAAGTTTTATAAATATAGCCATAGGCACATATGCCTCTCTCTTATTTATTTTCCTTTTATTATAATTTCACTAGGGTGGTGAAGAGAGGGGTGAGGTTTAGGGTTTAGTGGGGTTCACAATGGTTCACCACCATTTAGCATAAAATAACAAAGGTAGGGTTCAAGATTTACCTATTAGGGCTATATGCCCCCATATATCTTTTATTTTATTTTGGGTTTCTCAAAATAGATCCAAATGATTTTTGGAGAAGATTAGGGTTTAAGGTTTTTCTTATTTGATTTCTTTCTCTTTTATTTTATTGGGTTGGTGATCTTCACTTGATCACTTTAGGGTTTTAGGGTTTAGCACATAAGCATAACAACACTCATCATGGCGAAACACAAGATTTAAACAAGATCTATATGTATCCATCTTATTTTAATAAAAGTTTTTGTTGGTTCCAAAATTTGGAACTAGGGAAATTCATTTTGTTTGTTTTGAAATTTTTGGGTTGTTACAATATGGACCTGTTTATTCCTCCAAAGTGTACTACAGTGCCAGTTTCTACTGCTATGACAGATGAATTGGAAGGGGATTTTGGGGTTGGCTGTGCCGTGGCTGATGGCGCGGCTGACACTTTGAAGGGTTTCAATGCTGCAGCAGAAGACTCGGCAAACATTTCGAATGATATCTCTGCCGCGGCAGCCCTTCCGGCAGAGAAAAGCTGTGCAACAGAGAAAATGGTGTTTTCTTCTGCCGCACCTGTTTTCATGGTCTTGGATATGCAACATGTGCCCATTGGGTTGCCTAGTGCTGGTAGTTTGGAGGGCGCTATAGATGATTTTGTTCACAAAGGTATCAATTCTGATGTTGGTAAGGAGCAAGTGTCTCCTTCGTTTTTATGTATACCTAGTTCATCTAAGTCTGGTTCTAACATTGCTAGGGAAGGGGTCTCTATAGATCCATTAATCTCTGAAACTCATGGCCCTTCGTTTTTCTTTTCCACTCCAGAGAGAGATGGTACTGGAGTTTTCCTTGGAGGGCGTTTATCTGTCGATGAGGTCGTAGCCTATGGTGGTGTCTCTCCTCCTATGGTGGGCTCTCGCTCCAGCAAGCGGATCCTGCATCAGAGCAATGCAGATGCGACGCAGATGGAACGAGCACAACAATTGGCGAAGGCTAAGGAGGGATCTTTATACTCAAGTACTGCCTCTAATAATAAATACTCCTTGAGTTCCATCCCAGATGATGTGATTATTCAAAGGGCACATAAGCTTGGAGTGTCAATGGGGGCCTCTTCTTCTCAGATTTCTGAATCCATTAAGAGTATTAAAGAAGTTGATAATAATAGAACTCTTATTATGATAAAAAAATCTAGAAGAGGTTAGTAAAAAAGATGACTCATTGCATTCGGGGGTTCTGGACCATGCTTCCTCCATTTCTAGGGATATTGATGAAGATCTTCAGTTAATTACGGAAGGAATAGATCCTATCCGGGAGGTTACAAAATTAAAAGTTTACAGAAGAAGAGATAAAGTCGTTCCTGAAATAGTACGTCGTAGTACACGCCTAAGTAAAAAACCAAAACAATCAGATTAGTCTTAATGAAGGGCAGTTTTTGGAATAGTGACGGTTTTAAAGATCCGGCTAAGCATCGTTTTGTGCGTGAGACAATTTCTGAACATAAACTTGACTTCTTTGCTATTTTAGAGACGGGTAGGGATAACTTCTCCGCACCCTTTCTGAGCAATATTTCGGGGGGGCAAGATTTTCAGTGGTATTGTCTTCCCCCTATTGGCAGGTCCGGGGGTATTCTAGTTGGGATTAATGCAACATCTTTTTCTGTTCAGCAAGTAGTAGCAGGTGATAGATGTGTAAAGTTTCATGTTAAAACTAAAGCTGACCAATTTTGTTGGGCTCTTGTGGCTGTATATGGGGCGGCTCAAGATGAGCACAAACCAGAATTCCTTGCCGAGCTTGTCAGAGTATGTGAGAATGAGCCTCTACCAATCCTAGTGGGAGGATACTTTAATATTATTCGGTGAAGAGAGGAGAAAAATAATGATAATTTTAATATGCGTTGGCCTTTCATGTTTAACGCTATTATTGAAAGTCTGGATCTGAGAGAGATAGTTCTCTCTGGTAGACAATTCACGTGGGCAAATCGTCGGGCCACTCCTACGTATGAGAAACTAGATAGAATTCTGGCTAGTGTATCTTGGGAGCAGAAGTTTCCGATGGTTTCGGTACGAGCACTTACTAGATCAGGGTCGGACCACACTCCCTTGCTTTTGGACTCAGGAGACCAAGCCTTTAAGGGAAACAAATTTCGCTTTTCCTTTGAGTTAGCGTGGTTGAAACATGAGGGTTTCGCTGAGATGATTGCTCGTGAGTGGGCATCCATTTCGTCTACGTCTAATGCGATGGAGACGTGGCAGAATAAAATTAGACACCTAAGACAGTTTTTGAGGGGTTGGGCGAAAAACCTTTGTGGGTCTTATAAAGTCGAGAAAGAACACCTTCTTAGTATCATTGACACTCTTGACTATAAGGCTGAGTCTTGTCCTCTTGATGAGGATGAACGAATGTCATTGCGTAACGCTCAGGATGCTATTGCAAAGCTTCGGCGTGATGAGGAGTCTAAATGGGCTCAACGGGCTAAGGTTAAACATGTTCAGGAAGGGGGAGAGAATACAAATTATTTTCATCTTATCGCTAATGGGAAACACAGGAGGAAAAAAAATTACCAACTTGAGCAAGATGAAGGGACGATTATTGGGCAGGAGAATATTAAAAATTACATTTCTAAATATTATAAATCGTTATTTGGGCCTCCCGCGGAAAACTCTTGGGTCATGGAAGAGTCTATGATACATGATATACCGCAGATTTCAGCAGAAGAAAACAGTATTCTGACTGCGGTTTTCTCTGAAAATGAGGAGCATGAGGCTATCTTTCAAATGGAAAAGAATAAAGCCCCCGGCCCAGATGGATTTCCAGCTGAATTCTATCAAAGTTTCTGGGAGGTGATTAAAAAAGACCTTATGGCGATGTTCATTGCCTTTCAAAATGGTGAGCTACCTTTATTCCACCTAAATTTTAGAACGATTATACTTTTGCCTAAAAAAGAAAATGCGACTCAAATTCAGCAATACCGTCCAATTTGCCTCCTTAATGTTAGCTTTAAGGTGTTTACGAAAGTTGGAACAAATAGAGTCACGGGTATAGCCGAGAGTGTTGTTTAGCCAACACAAAGTGCTTTTATGCCTGGGAGGCATATTTTAGAAGGTGTGGTTATTCTTCATGAGACCATCCATGAGCTTCATAGGAAGAAAATGGATGGGGTGTTGTTTAAGATTGATTTTGAAAAGGCTTATGACAAGGTTAATTGGAACTTCTTACAACAAACTATGCGTATGAAAGGGTTTGATCCCACCGTGGTGCAATTGGGTGCAGCGTTATATTGAAAAGGGGAGTGTAGGTATTCGGGTTAATGATGATATAGGTCATTATTTCCAGACTAAGAAGGGGTTACGCCAAGGAGATCCTTTATCTCCTATCCTTTTTAATATTGTCGCTGACATGCTAGCGATTATGATCGAGAGAGCAAAGTTGGACGACCAGGTTAGTGGGTTGATCCCTCGCTTGGTTGATGGTGGAATTTCTATTTTGCAATATGCCGACGACACAATTTTGTTTATGGAGCATGATTTAGACAAGGCTCTAAATATGAAACTGGTTTTATGTATTTTTGAGCAGCTATCAGGTCTCAAAATTAATTTCCATAAGAGTGAGCTCTTTTGTTTTGGGAGGGCAAAAGATGTGGAGTCGGAATATAGGACTTTGTTTGGGTGCGACATTGGTTCTTTGCCTTTTAGATATTTGGGAATTCCAATTCATTTTCGAAAGCTAACAAATGGTGAATGGAAACCCGTGGAGGATCGTTTTGAGAAAAAAACTGAGTTGTTGGGCGGGTAAGATGCTCTCCTATGGTGACCGGTTAACTCTCATCAATTCCGTTCTTACTAGTTTGCCAATGTTTATGTTATCTTTTCTTGAGGTTCCAATAGGGGTTAGGAAGAGGCTAGACTTTTTCAGATCTCGTTTTTTTTGGCAAAGTGATGGTCATAAAAGAAAGTATAGGTTAACAAGGTGGGATATTATATGCAGGCCAAAGGACCAGGGGGGTCTGGGTGTCGAGGTACTTGAACTAAAAAACAAGAGTCTACTTAGTAAATGGCTTTTCAAGCTATGTAATGAACAAGGAGTTTGGCAAGAACTATTGCAAAATAAATATTTAAAGGACAAAACATTGTCTCAAGTTGATGCGAAACCAACAGACTCTCCATTTTGGAAAGGATTAATGAATGTAAAGGATGAATTCTTCATGAGAGGGTCAATGGAGGTGGGGAATGGGCAAAATACGAGATTTTGGGAGGATGTGTGGCTAGGGGATAGACCCCTGTGTGAGCAATACCCCTCTCTTTATCGAATTGTTAATCGACCTAATGTCTCGGTTGCTCATGTTATGGGTGTGACCCCTCTAAACATAGGTTTTAGACGGGCTCTTTCGGATGATAGGTGGGATAGGTGGGTTCACCTTGTTACTCGAATCATGGCAATTCAATTATCTGACGAAAATGATGTGTTTCGTTGGCATCTCACAGCGTCGGGACAGTTCTCGGTTAAATCTATGTATCTTGATTTGCTTGATAGTCCTGTTGGGGATTTTAAGAAATATATTTGGAAGATCAAAGTTCCACTTAAAATCAGAATTTTTATGTGGTTCATTCACAAGCGGGTCATTCTCACAAAAGATAATCTCAAAAAACGTAGTTGGCAAGGATGTTCTAAATGCTGCTTTTGTGATCAAGATGAGTCAATTCAACATTTATTTTTTGCTTGCCCCTTTGCAAAAATATTGTGGCGTATTATCCACATGACTTTCAATATTCCTGCACCTACAAATGTGACTAATGTGTTTGGTAACTGGTTAAATGGTGTCTCTAAGAAAGATAAAGGCCACATCAGAGTGGGTGTGTGCGCTTTACTTTGGGCAATCTGGAATGTCCGTAACGATTTCATCTTTAACAAAAAAAGTTTCCCATCTTTTCTGCAGGTTGTTCCGTTGGTTACCCATTGGAACCATATGTGGTCCTATATCCAGCCGGAGGATGTGCGCCAAGACATGGATATTGGGTGCAACCGCTTGGCGATGGTAGCACGGGATTTCTACAGCCGGTGCGGCTGGCGTTCTGATAGGCGGCTCACATGAAGATATTGTGGCTGCTTATTTTCCTTTCTATGTTTAGATGGCTGGTGCGTGCTGAAACTTTGTGTGATCCTTGAATTGTAATGGCTTTGTAACACTGGATGCTCAATAAATTTAATAAAAGCTGTATGCATCAATTGATGCGGAGGCTGGGGTTCTCCCCTTATCGAAAAAAAAGCTAGAATAAGAATTATGTTGTCTAGTAGCATGCTAATCTGTACATTGCATGGTTTTATCAGGCACATACTTTTGTAGGAAGCAAACCTCCGATATATTAAATCGGTAGAAACCAATAGAGTAAAAGCAGAGCCTTGGCACACGCCCCCGTATTTTGCACTAATAAACATTTTGTAGAACAATATATTAATCATCTATAAATATCCATTATAAGCAAGCAGCAGTGAAGAGTACGCATAGACCAGTCCTTTTTTGAAAGAGTGGGGCCAATAATACATGGTGTGTCAAAAATGACAAAACACGATAACTATCTTTGCGTTAAAAGAATTCAGACGTAATCATGAAGAGTTCAAATTTCGCTAACCATTACGGAAATAGTGCCGGACGGATAGTAGATAAATGCACTACACATAAATGTCGAAAGTAGGAAAATATGTTTAATATGTATAAAAATATACCATATTTAGTTTAATATGTTTTTCTTTTTTTCCAAGCAGGATGATCAAGTTACAGGCCAGACTTTTGTATGCATGTTTATATTCTTGAAAGAAACACGATTGGATTCCATTACAAGGACATGCTGAGTGCAACTAAATTGCAGTTAGAGTGTGTGTGTTGCACTGCTGCATCGTTACTAACCAAGCAGTTTGCAAGTTTCCTATACACACCAGAATCGGACATGACCTAGCTCACAAAAGACGAAAAAAATTGGACAAGCCACGCTCTGTAGCTCTCTCTCCAGTCTCCTCCCCACCGCTTGCAGAGGAGAGGGGTGGAGGCGATTTGGTATGACATTACAAGTACTACGAATTTTCCATTGCAACAATTAAGTATGAGATCCAAGAAGAATCGGTGCAGGAGGTGCATTATTAACAAAATGATAATTCGTTTGAATTGAGGAGACTCAAACCTATCCTAATCTTATTTTTAATGCTCAGTGAAACAATCCATTTCTACACATGCAAGATGCATGAGGTGGTTGAATGTTTTGACACATTAACCAACACAACAATTGGTTCTTGTATTTAGTTCTTTTGTTAAGCAACACATGATACATAAAGGAAGAAATAAATGCAGGAGTCCAACAAATGGACATACCAGATAAAGATATGAGGCTTTTTACGGTAGGGATGGATAAGCGTCAACCGTTCAGGCCGGCGGATCCGATGGTCCAGGTTGACAAATACTTGTTGACAGAAGGACTAGTATTTTTCAACCAAGGGTCAAATTTGGTAGATGCACACGTCAGGTCGCTCAGCCAGGAACCTTCCATATAATAGCTAGTTTCCTTACCTTAACCTTCCTTTAATTTTGCTTTTTTAAACCTTTTTTTACCGGTTTCGTATAAAAGAAATTACGTGCATGTGGCTACCAAATTCGGATCAACAACTTAGAAATTGTAGAGAAATGAAAACAATTATCTATATGGCTGTGATTAGTAACTTTCTGATCTCTAACAAACAAGAGCAAAGAAAGTTTATAAGAGGTCAAAATTTTCCGCATGATGAACATGTAGCTCTATATGTCTAGCAGTAACAAGCTGTTGGGGATGTTTTAGCATCAAGGCCCGGAAACCACAAGTTTACCTGAACTACATGTAGCTTATTTTAAAAAAATGGAATTTAAAAGTTTTAAAATCATAAAATAAATCTGGATGTTAAAAATATTGTGCTCTACCAACATACAAAATTTCAACTTAAAATACCTTATAATCGAGATTGTGCAAAATGACAAAAATTGACATCTGCAATAATGAACAATGCAAACTTTCAAAACCTCAAGATCTGTCAGATTTACTCATGTTTGCACAACCTCGAATATATGGTATTTGGAGTTCCAGTTTTGCACTATGATAGGACTCAAAATTCTGTACATCTATATTTATTTTCAGTTTTTCAAAAATTTAAAATGTCATTTTTCATTTTTTTTTAAAACGAGCTACATGTAGCTTGTCCTAGAAAATTTCACACTTAGCTTCAATGCCTGACTATAGCCATTGTTTCCTTATCTCATATTAATGTACTTTTAATTTCAAAACCTATAAATTTCAAATTATAAAAGTTTCTAGTTAATGGGAAGAGAAAATATGGCCAGACCTGCTTTATATATAGGCAATGCGTTGGCATGAAACCCGTGAAGGAACGATGCGCGATGGCTATCAGGAAGTTGTGCGGCACAGGGAGAAGTGCCAAAAAGCCTTGCACCATGCGGTGTGAGCGTCATTAGCCGGTAAATCGCGGGTACGCCTGCCAGGGCGACGAGCCGGCTTCTCAGGTGAGGGTACCGTATGTGCAAGCGCTTCTTCAGCTCAAGCGGGCCCGCATCACAATTTGTAGGGAGGACACGCTTACGACAACAACCTGCCTAGGATTCGTAGGACATTGGCGGGGGGAGTACGCAGCGGAACCAGAGGCCCCCCTCTCTCATAATAGCCCCCACCGAACGATTCCCTACCAAGCGTCCATGACGAGAGGCCCTAGGAGGCGTGGAGGCCCATCGTCCAGCGACGCGGTGCAGCAGACACACGCGTGTGAGAGGGCGAAGCGCGTGGGAATCTCGTGGCACGACACCCGATGGGACCAAGACCGGGAGATGGGGACTTCATCGCGATGGCACGACATGTCCTCCCGGGCTCGCCATCAGATGGCATGCGGCTTTCGACGAGACGAGGATAACCAAAACTGTCGAGACACTCGACAACTCTTATTTATACCGACATATGAGTTAGTACATTATAATAACATCTTATAAAGGTTCAAAAATATAATAACATCTTATATTATAGCACACTGGAGTACGATAAAATCATTACCGCTCTATCCAATAATACGCACTCAATTTTAACTCAAACGAATTTCATGAATTAGAGTAAATAGAAGTGTGGACCTTTAAAATATGAGATCGTGACATGCATACACACCCTTCCCAAGATACAAATCAAATCCAATTAAATCTCATGCAATTATAGTAGAAGGAAACTGCTATAGAAACTACCAAAACTCGTTGCATAAAATATCCCTGTGATTAAGGGTGGATATGAATCAATACTACTGGACCACGTGACTAGTAAATTGCACCATAAAATGCCTCAAAGATATAGCCGGCGATAAGCTCGGACAAACCCATGCTTCTTCCACCCAGAGTTCTGCACAAACAAAAACGAGAAGGTCCTGAGGTTAAATTTGGAAAACACATCTGGTATCCTCAATGCCCTGCTAGCCCTGCTCTTGATCAACACAACAATCCTGCCCTTGATCAGCAAGACCGACACTGGAATTATCTAGTACTTCTCACGAGAAACATAAGAGAAGGGAATCCTGTTGAGGCAAGTAAAATCTAGTGTGTGCAAACTTACATGTTTTGTTGGCGTTTCTATTTGCTCCTTTCCCACGACTTGATCAGCTATAGCTTCATGCTCATTTCCACCTCTGCAGAAAAAATGCTAGTGATAAAACTTGACTATACTCTAGTCATTAGAAAATAGTATGCAATATGCCATGTCAAAATGATACCTTTGCTTCTATGTCATGAGCTCCTGGTCAGCTTTGGATTCTGCTGTTGAAGTGTATAAGTAGATTATCTAGCCCTTTCCATCAGTTCGGACTTTTGGTTCAAGTGGCTAGTGCATGAAGCTTAACATGGTATCAGAGCCCCAGGTCTCGAGTTCAAATCCTGGCTTTCACAATTTATTTTAAATTCCCCGCAGCCTCCTGCCACACCCGGCCTCCCGCTGCCTCTTTGCCTCTCTACACGTGTTGACTAGTCTTCTCGTTCTTCCCGTCACACGTGAGAGGGGGTGTTGAAGTGTATAAGTAGATTGCCTAGCCCTTTCCATCACTTCGAACTTTTGGTTCAAGTGGCTAGTGCATAAAGCTTAACATGGTATCAGAGCCCCAGGTCTCGAGTTCAAATCCTGGCTTTCACAATTTATTCTAAAAAATTATCTCTTCTCCCCCCTCTTCTCGCAACCTCCTGCCGCGCCCGGCCTCCCGCTGCCTCAGCTCTTTGCCTCTCTACACGTGTTGACTTGTCTTCTCGTCTTCCCGTCACACGTGAGAGGGGGTGTTGAAGTGTATAAGTAGATTACCTAGCCCTTTCCATCAGTTCGGACTTTTGGTTCAAGTGGCTAGTGCATGAAGCTTAACATGGTATCAGAGCCCTAGGTCTCGAGTTCAAATCCTGGCTTTCACAATTTATTCTAAATTCCCCGCAGCCTCCTGCCGCGCCCAGCCTCCCGCTGCCTCTTTGCCTCTCTACACGTGTTGACTTGTCTTCTCGTCTTCCCGTCACACGTGAGAGGGGGTGTTGAACCGTATAAAGTAGATTGCCTAGCCCTTTCCATCAGTTCGGACTTTTGGTTCAAGTGGCTAGTGCATGAAGCTTAACATCTGCAACCATAACTGACATAAAAAAATGAAACTGTATTGGATGTTCCCGTGGTTCCGTCGGCATGTCGCTTCCCATAGATGATCCTCCTCGTCACCACCTGCGGCGGCTCTGGCCGCTCGTGCAGCGCAGTGGCAGCATGTTCATTATGACTAAGAAGGGATAGAAGTATGTACACATGAATTCTTACATAGCAAATATATAAATCATCATTTGAATGTAGCAAGTTGAGTATATGCTCATGTTTATTCAAATCACAAATTAGCTGCGAACCTTTTTGACATGCAGTGTAAATAGTGATAATGCAATTTAGAACAAAAACTAATGTGGGCTTTGACGCCACAACATAAACCAAGCTGAAATCTAGGCATTTATAGTTTTTGACACAGCTCTAAGATTGGACGGCAACAAAAAAAGGCTTGGTATAGATAGCAGTTTTTACAACACAATGGTTTGCGTAAACCATAACCTCACAATTCAGAAATCACTTGTTTTTCTACTTCTTTTACCTTCACTTCAAGCACAATCAATCTCAGCTATCTAGCCAGGCCATCATGTAAGAACCATCAATGATGCATATCCAGCAAGGGCATCAGTTTCGGTGAACCACAGAATCCACTTAAGTACACCAATTGGTTAGAAGATCCTTCTCCTTCTCAAAATGCTGGAATTAAATACACCAAGGTGAGTCAATAATACAATGAATACAACTTAAAAGGATATAGATATAGTTTAGCTTCAGTCACAAATAAAGCAAAGAAGCATGGCATCTACATGATTATTTTTTACTGTGCAAGGTGTAGCTGCAGTATGAAACCTAAGTTTAAAATCAGAGATGACACAATAAAATCATGAAAGAAAATTTTAGCTGCATGTGTACCTAATTTCACCTTGAAGTTTTTTATTTCAAATCAATCACCACCATCAATTCTCGTCCAAAGAAATACCCATATGTATATAGAACAGATCAAAGATTTTCTTTTCACCGGGGAAAAACAAACTTGCAAACAAAAAACAACACTTTGAGTTAGAGCAATGGAGGCTGGAGGTGATGTGGCAAGAAACACAAATGAATTGTTGAATCCAACCAGATTTAGCCAACTTACCTACGGACACTGGTGGAAAAACAGGCTTCGGGTGAGCCCCATAAGTCGCGATGCTGCAGGATCCGCGACAAATGGTACCTTTAGTCGCGGTTCGGGAGGAGAACCGCGACCAAAGGCTCCGGGCCCAGGGCGCTCGGTGGCCAGCCGGTGCACGTGGGGGTCTTTAGTCGCGGTTGGCCAGGCCAACCGCGACTAAGAGTGTCCGAAGGCCTTTAGTCGCGGTTGGCCGGGCCAACCGGGACTAAAGCCCCTCCCCTATATATACCCATCCAGACAGCCAACACTTAGCCATTTGGTGCCATTCTCTTCACAAGCTCACAAGTGGGTGTTAGGTTTGCTTTTGGTTCCTCTTATGCACATAAGGTGTTTGATGAAATGCCCCAAGAGCATGAAACAAACATGATATGAAGTGTTGGAGCCACACTTGAGCTTTCTCATTTATTTTTTCCTCCTCGATCGCGGTTAGCAACTTGAACCTTTGATGTGTCGTTGATAAAATGTGCATGTGTGTGTAGTTCATTGTTTAATTTATATTGTTTGTAGCTAGTTAGTTTAACAAATGCATGATGGTTAATTATATATTTTATATTATAATAATGCGAGATGAATCGACAATGGATGTACGGTAACCGACTCTCCGGCGAGTTCGGTGCGGGTTTGAAAGATTTCCTCGTAGTGGCTAATGCGAACAAGCGAGGAGGGTTTTGTTATCTGTCCATGTGTTAAATGTAAGAATCGGAAGGGTTACTCTTCCTCAAGAGATGTTCACATGCACTGCTTCGGCACGGTTTCATGCCAAGCTATAATTGTTGGACCAAGCATGGAGAAAGAGGGGTTATAATGGAAGAAGATGAAGAAGGGGATGATTTCATCGATGAAAGCTATCTTGCTCATTTCGGTGATACTTTCATGGAGGATGCTTGAAGGTGAAGGGGAAGGTGAAGGGGAAGGTGAAGAAGAGGCACGTGATGATCCCGTTGATGATCTTGGTCGGACCATTGCTGATGCACGGAGACGCTGCGAAACTGAAAAAGAGAGGGAGAATTTGGATCGCATGTTAGAGGATCACAGGAAGGCGCCGTACCCCGGATGCGATGATGGTCTGAAAAAGCTGGGCTGCACACTCGGATTTGCTGAGATGGAAGGCACGAGCAGGTGTAGCTGACTCGGCATTTGAAAACTTGCTGAAAATGTTGAAGAATATGTTTCCAAAGAATAACGAGTTGCCCGCCACTACGTACGAAGCAAAGAAGGTTGTCTCGCCCTCTAGGTTTAGAGGTTCTGAAGATACATGCATGCATCAACGATCGCATCCTCTACCGCGGTGAATACGAGAATTTGAATGAATGCCCGGTATGCACCGCATTGCGTTATAAGATCGAGGCGATGACCCCGGTGACGATGTTGAGGGCCGGAAACCCGGAAGAGGGTTCCCGCCAAGGTGATGTGGTATGCTCCTATAATACCACGGTTGAAACGTCTGTTCGGGAACAAAGAGCATGCCAAGTTGTTGCGATGGCACAAAGAGGACCGTAAGTCGGACGGGGAGTTGAGACACCCCGCGGATGGAACGCAATGGAGAAAGATCGACAGAGAGTTCAAAGATTTTGCAGCTGACGCAAGGAACATAAGATTTGGTCTAAGTACGGATGGCATGAATCCTTTTGGCGAGCGAGCTCCAGCCATAGTACCCGGCCCGTGACTCTATGCATCTACAACCTTCCTCCTTGGTTGTGCATGAAGCGGAAGTTCATTATGATGCCGGTGCTCATCCAAGGTCCGAAGCAACCCGGCAACGACATCGATGTGTACCTAAGGCCATTAGTTGATGAACTTTTACAGCTGTGGGGCAGACCCGGTGTCCGTGTGTGGGATGAGCACAAAGAAGAGGAATTTGACCTACGAGCGTTGCTTTTCGTAACCATCAACGATTGGCCTCGCTCTTAGTAACCTTTCGGGACTTGTCAAATAAGGGATACAATGCATGCACGCACTGCTTACATGAGACCGAAAGTGTACATTTGCCAAATTGTAAGAAGAACGTGTACCTTGGGCATCGTCGATTTCTTCCGAAAGGTCATCCGAGTAAGAAAGAAAGGCAAGCATTACAACGGCAAGGCAGATCACCGGCCGAAGCCTGCGGAACACTGCTCGGTGCTGAGGTATTTGATATGGTCAAGGGTTTGAAAGTCATCTTTGGAAAGGGTCTGGCGGACAATCGGTTCCGAAGGGAGCCGACGGGCACGTAGCCATGTGGAAGAAGAAATCTATATTACGGGAGCTAGAATATTGGAAAGTCCTAGAAGTCCGCTCTGCAATCGACGTGATGCACGTTACGAAGAATATTTGCGTGAACATCCTAAGCTTCTTGGGCGTGTATGGGAAGTCAAATGATACAAAGGAAGCACGGCGAGACCAGAGCAAAGTTTGAAAGACCACGATGACCGGCATCCGGAACGGTTTCAAGGTCGTGCCGACTACGCTCGACCAAAGAAGAGAAGGTCATCTTTTTTGAATGCCCGAGCGAGTATGAAGGTCCCGTCGGGATTCTCGTCCAATATAAAGGGAATAATAAACATGGCGGAGAAAAAGTTCCAAAACCTGAAGTCTCACGACTGCCACGTGATTATGACGCAATTGCTTCCGATTGCTTTGAGGGGCTCTGTCGGAAAATGTTCGATCGCCCATTGTGAAGCTATGTGCATTCCTCAATGCAATCTCTCGAAGGTAATCAATCCGAAGTTCTACCACGGTTGCAGAACGATGTGATCCAATGTCTTGTCGAGTTTCGAGTTGGTGTTCCCGCCATCCTTCTTCAATATTATGACGCACCTCCTGGTTCACCTAGTCGATGAGATTTCCATTCTCGGTCCTGTATTTCTACACAATATGTTCCCCTTCGAGAGGTTCATGGGAGTATTAAAGAAATATGTTCGTAACCGTGCTAGGCCGGAAGGAAGCATCGCCAAGGGCTATGGAAATGAGGAGGTAATTGAGTTTTGTGTTGACTTTGTTCCCGACCTTAAGCCGATTGGTCTTCCTCAATCGCGGCACGAGGGGAGACTAAGTGGAAAAGGCACGATCGGAAGGAAATCAATGATATGTATGGACGGCCATTCTCCGACTGAAGCACACCACACGGTTCGACCAATTCCAGCTTGGTTGCTCCGTACTTTGAGAAACACAAGAATATTTTACGCTCGGACAACCACCGGGAAGCTCGAATCCTGGATTAGGAAGGCCCACATGGAGACTTTCGGCGGTTGGTTGAGAAAACATTTAATGAGTGACAATAAGGTTGTAGATCAGTCTGTACATGTTGGCCAAGACACCATCTTCGACTATAACGACTTTCCAAGGGTACGAGATAAATGGGAATACATTTTACACGATCGCCCAAGATAAAAAGAGCACCAACCAAAACAGTGGTGTCCGCTTTGATGCGAGCAACCGAGAATGGGCAAAAGGTCACATATTATGGTTACATAGAGGAGATATGGGAACTTGACTATGGACCCTCCTTTAGGGTCCCTTTGTTCCGGTGCAAATGGTTCAAGCTAACAGGAGGTGGGGTAAAGGTGGACCAGCAATACGGAATGACAATGGTGGATTTCAACAATCTTGGTTATCTTGACGAACCATTCGTCCTAGCGAAAGATGTCGCTCAGAGTTTTCTATGTGAAGGACATGAGTAGCAAATCGAGGAAACGGAAAGATAAGAAAACGATCGGTACATCATGCGATGATCCAAAGCGCCACATTGTTCTTTCGGGGAAAAGAAACATCGTGGGAGTGGAGGACAAGACGGACATGTCGGAAGATTATAATATGTTTGCTGAAATTCCGCCCTTCAAAGTGAACACCGACCCAAGCATTAAGTTAAATGATGAGGATGCTCCATGGATACGGCACAATCGTAAGCAAGCGGGGACACAAGGGAAGAAATGATGTGTAATAATTTATTGTACCAAACTTTGTTGAATGAATCATGTGAATTATATTACCCGTGATGTGTTTGGTGTCCATTTTCGAATGATTCAATTGACTCGAGATAGCACCGATGATACATGAAATTTGGAGTGACTAAGTCATACTCCCGCATGCATACATGAAATTTGGAGTGACTAAGTCATACTCCTTCATACGAGGAAATTTGGAGTGACTAAGTCATACTCCTGCATACATGAAATTTGGAGTGATTTAGTCATACTCCTGCCTAGGCGTATAATATGCATACTCGTAGTCTTCATAGCCGCCGCCGTTGTACTTGGTAGTCGTCGCCTTCTAAGTTGCCGGCATCGTCGTCGGCTGCTCGTCGTCGGCTGTCGTCGGGCGGCGCTCGTGGCTCGAACTGAGGGTAGCGCAGGCGGGGGATATCGCCGGCCATGATGTAGTCCATGACGCTCTGCAGAGTCCGGCCGTACCACCATAGCCGACGGCCGGCCTCGTGGAAGTTTCCAGGAGGCAGACCGTCCTCCTCATACCTGGCGAGCGCCCTCTCACGCCGATTGATGAAGAAGGCGTCCCAAGTATGCTTGGTTATCGGGATGCCGGCGGGATTCATCCGCTGCTCCGGCGTGAGGTCGAGGTAGTAGTGGTTCGTGATGGCCGCCGGCGCGCGGTACTACGAGGGACGGGGAGGGACCGGCACGCGCCGCCGGCGCTTAGGCTCCGGCCCGGCGGGGACGCGGTAGCCACGAGGGCAAGGGTAGTTCGAGGCGCAAAGCTCCTCCACCTGCCGGTAGGTTAGAGTGGGTGCGGTGGAAGCCATGAGAGAGTGATGAGAGATTGTAGAGATGTGATAATGCTGGCCAAGCCGGGCTACCTATATGTAGTGACAAATGGCGGGAAAAATGGGAGCGGGAAGACGAGGAGGCGGGGAAGAAAGAGGCGGGGAGAAAGTGGCGGGAAGAAATTGGCGGGGAAAAAATTGGCGGGAAGAAAGAGGCCGAAAGAAATTGGCGGGAAACAATTGGCGGGAAGAAAGAGGCGGGAAGACGAGGGAAGAAATGGCGGGAAGACGAGGAGGGAAGAGGGGTCGGCGGAAAGAGGCGGGAAGAGGGGGCCAACGAACTTTTGAATTGAATTAGTTTTATTTTTATGAATTTTTGATAATTTGTATTTTTAAAATTTTGAATTGAATTAGTTTTCTTTTTATGAATTTTTTGATATATTATATGTATTTTAAACATTTTGAAATGAATTAGTTTTATTTTTCTGATTTTTTTGATACATTATTTGTATTTTTGAGATTTTGAAATGAATTAGTTTTATTTTTCTGAATTTTTTGATATATTATTTGTATTTTTAAGATTTAGAAATGAATTAGTTTTATTTTTTCTGAATTTTTTGATATATTATTTGTATTTTTCAGATTTAGAAATTAATTAGTTTTATTTTTCTGAATTTTTTGATATATTGTTTGTATTTTAAAGGTTTTTAAATGAATTAGTTTTATTTTTCTGAATTTTTTGATATATTATTTGTATTTTTAAGATTTTGAAATGAATTAATTTTATTTTTCTGAATTTTTTGATATATTATTTGTATTTTTAAGATTTTGAAATGAATTAGTTTTATTTTTCTGAATTTTTTTATATATTATTTGTATTTTTTAGATTTTGAAATGAATTAGTTTTATTTTTCTGAATTTTTTGATATATTATTTGTATTTTTAAGATTTTGAAATGAAAAGAATTTTGAAAAAGGCCTTTAGTCGCGGTTGGGGTCACCAACCGCGACTAAAGATCATTTTCCGCGGGAACCACAAAAGGGCGAAAAAAGGCTTTAGTCGCGGTTGGGGTCACCAACCGCGACTAAAGGCCACCTGCTAGTCGCGGTTGGTGACCCCAACCGCGACTAAAGCCCTCTCGCTATAAATATCGCGCGGCCCGAACGGCCGCGCCGGTTCTTCTTCCTCCGCCGGTTCCGTGACGCTCTGCCGCGCCTCGACGACGCCGAGCGCCTCCCTCGACGCCGACGCCCACGCGCGCGCCGCCTCCCGCGAAGACCACGCCGCCCGCCCCGTATGTCGTCGACGTCTCTCCGCGCCGGCCGCGCGCGCGACCTCCGTCTCCCGCCGCCGCGGCTGCCCCTAGCTCACCTGCGCCGCCGCACGCCGGACGCCGCCACACACCACACGCGCGCGCCACCGCACACCTCCGCCGCCGCGCGCCCACCCTTCCGCCGGCGCCGCCCACGTGCCCTAACCGCGCCGCCCACACCTGCGCGCGCGCGCGCGCCGCGGAGCGAGAGAGAGCGGGCGCGCCACGGGCGCCCCTGCCTCTCTTGTTTTTTTTTGTTTTTTTTGTTTTTGTTAATAAAAATTGTAAACTATAATTGACTTAAAAAGATTGTGTAAAAAAATTAAAATGTGACTTAAAAAAGATTGTGTAAAAAAAACTAAAATGTGACTTAAAAAAGATTGTGTTAAAAAAAAACTAAAATTTGACTTTAAAAAACTAAAATATGACTTAAAAATTATGTCTCAAAAAAAAGTAAAACTTGATGTGAGCTAACACCACCGCCACCGCCACCGCCCCCCTATCTTGACGGAATCGAAAAAAAAATCGGAAACCCCGGAAACGAATATGGAAACGAAAATTTTGACAACACCACCGCCACCGCCCCCCTTTCGCCACCGCCCTTGCGCCACCGGCCCCGCGTGTATACGGAGGGGGCGGCGAGGCCCTCGTCGCCCCCTCCGTATACGCGCGGGGTTTTTTTGTCACCGCCACCGCCCTTTCGCCACCGCCACCGCCACCGCTAATACGCGTCCCCCCTCTCGCCTCCCTCGTCGCCCTCTCTCTTTATATGTAGAAGAGATGTGATAATGCTGGCATATACACAATTAATTTGTTTTGACTACATGTTTTCAGGACTGACATATGGCGGACGATAGAGCTGACCCGATTCTGGACAACTATGATCCGGACGCTGAAGACCATATGTTCGGCATCATAAAAGGCGATATTCCATTTGTGCCGACCGGAGAAGAAGAAGATGATATCTCTTCTTATCTGAACCTTGAGGGTGAAGATGAAGGGCATGGTCAGCAAGAT
Organism: Lolium rigidum; assembly: GCF_022539505.1. NCBI lineage: Eukaryota > Viridiplantae > Streptophyta > Magnoliopsida > Poales > Poaceae > Lolium > Lolium rigidum. The sequence continues at coordinate 44,908,923 of NC_061511.1, forward strand.
GGTGCCGAAGGAACGTCGATAAACGACGATCTTCAATTGGAAGTAGCAACCACCTCCGGCGCCGAGGTATATATATATACATATTGAGCGTACGGTGATACAACTAACTGATTTGAATAAATGTGTGTGTACTAACGCGCGCGACTCTCTTTCTTATTTTAGCCCTCGGCCGGATCGTCGAAAAAATCGAGTACGTCGTCAAAGCGTGGCGCAACCAAGACGATGAAAGCGAGGAGAAACATGCACCATCGATGTTGTCGACGAAGAAACCGGCAGAGCCGGCTGGAGCCCAGCAAGAACGCCACCAAGTTTGTCGGCCAATGCGGAGCCGTTGTTAGAGACAACGTCTCGATCACCCGCCGAGGAGTGGAATGAGCCAAAGAAGGCACGTGTTGGTTTCACTTTTGTCGATAAGAGAGAAAAAAAGATTGCTTCAACAAGCTTATGGAACATTTCGTTCTACCTCCGGAATACCGCAAATACGATGAGGAGGGTAACAAGATTGCGGAAAACAAGGAGAGGCGCAAGCTAGTCAAACAGTTCGCTCTTTCTAGGATGGCCAACGCATTCCGGAAATACAAGCAAAATCTAGCCCATGACTTTGTCAACCAGGGCAAGACTCCGGATTTCATAGGACAATATGAGAAACTGCAACATGATTGGCCAGAATTTGTGAAGCAAAAGAAATCGGAGCGAGTTCATTGAACTATCGAAAAAAATAAGGAAAATGCGGCCAAGAAGGAGTACAATCATAAAATGGGGCCGGGAGGGTATCGCTTTTGGCAGCCTAAGTGGGAGAAGATGGAGAACGAGGCGAGGGCGCGAGGAATCCGTCCGGGTACGGAGGGATGGGACCCAAGGGCCAAAAGGCTGGTGGTACGGGCATGGGGGATCGGCGAACCCGGAGACAGGGGAGTGTGTTTATCAGGGCAAAATAATTACACCCACCCAAAAGCTTATTGAGGCAATGAGGGAGGCTCAAGAGGGAGGATCGAGGTTCAACGGAGAGAACGGCGCCCTGACAAAAGCCCTCGGGAATCCTGAACACGGAGGACGTATACGAGGCATGGGGCCCATTCCGTGGAAAATAGGGTTCCCCGGAACGATGACCCGTACGGTTACAGAAGCCGTAAGAGAAAGATGGATCGGGATGCAGATGTTGTGGCGAAGTTGGTAACGGAAATGGATGTGATGAAGAAAACCGTGAGTGTACTAGTCGCCGAAAGAGATGCAGCTCGGGCGCAGCATGCTGAAGATCATCCAATGGATCTCGGAAGCCAGCAGAGAAGAAGCAGCGTGGCTTCCACGGAGGCCTCACCGGCTGGTGCACCGACGATAGAAATTACTGCACCGGAGCCTCTGGTGGTCGAAATTACTGCACCGGAGCCTCCTCGCTACCCCGTGGACGATATAAAGGAGATGAAAGCATGTCATCTGTAGTATCCTATCGGGAACATGTCCATGAAGGTAGCCATCGGCAGTGCTTTACCACACGGAGCACTCCACCACAACAACCCCATTCAAGATGGCTATGCTCGTGTGACGGTGGAGGAGATAGTCCAAGGGTTTGAGAACCCGGACATTGACATTGCTACACCGAAGGGGTGAAAAGACTTGGAGATGTCAAGCGCCGAGTTCATTCTATGGCGGAAGAAATTTATCAAGTTTCCGGGCGAGGCGCCAACAAGTCCACCCCGTACGGTGGTGGTGGTGGCGGTGGCGGTGACGGTGGCGGTGGCGGTGGCGGTGACGGTGGCGGTGGCGGTGACGGTGGCGGTGGTGCTTCACCTAATACACCTCATTCACGTCGGCCACGCCGCCGCCCCCGATCCTCGTCCGGTGGGTGATCAGACACCGGTACCGCCCCCAATCCACCTCCGGCGAAGAAGCAGAAGCAGTCCTGGGTTATTAACCCGGACCCTTACGTACCTAAGAAAACAAAGGTACCGGAGGTATCACTGAAGCCTCTCCCCACGAGGCCTTGGGAAAGTAGTGCCGAGGAAGTCGAGGCGGGCGCGGCTGCTGATTTAGAGAAATGGAAGGCGGCGTCAAGAGGAAAATAGAGGGCGAGCCCAAGCCGGTATATTCGACAAGGAAAAGCGGTGGGCTAAGTCATTTTTGAACACACCGTCCCAAGCCGCGAAGAATCTGCACGACGACTATTTACGTGAACTTCGTAGGCAAGCACTCGCGTTCAAGAACGAGGAAAGAGTTGGCGGAGAAGAAAGCCAGTGAAGGACGAGGCCGAGTCAAAATTAGAAAGGGGAAAGAAGTTGCCCAGCTCGGGGAACAAAGTAAACAATCGATCGCCCCGCTCATAGTGCAAGCCGCCGATCCGGATGCCCCGATATCATAGCAGGCTGCGGCAGCACTATGGATTGATCGTAACGAGTGCCGGAGAACAAGCGGCCGAGTTAGGTATCACTCTTCGTGCATTGCTAGGCCTTGATGAGGCGCCAATGAAGGACGTAGTATTTACATATGTGAAGAATGGCCCTCTCGTCGAGCTGCGCGAGAAGGGGATCTACCTCGACAAATGCTAGGTCCGCTAAATTGGTACAAGGGTTACATAAAACATAAAAACGCCAAAGACTATATCTATGCGGAAGTTAGATATGAGCATCACTTCAAACATTACTGGGTACAAATTCCTCCGAGTGAATTGTTCCAACTGTTCAATCTGCGCGACCTCGACAAATCTATCATCGGTTGCTACGTTACGTAAGTGATTTATTAATTTCTACCCCATCTCGTTCATTGCACCTGCTTGTCCTAACTATCTTGTTGTGTACGCTATTATGCGAGAATGAAGAAGCGGGAAATGCGAATAAGGAACATCCATGATGTTGGGTTCATTGACCCACACATCGTTAATTCACATGTGTTAGAACACCACCCCGCCGACGTGGAGGATGACCTGTGGCGGTTTATTAGAAAACAGCAACGGAAAAGTGATATTCTATTTCCTTACCATTTTGGGTGAGTGTTTACTGTCTTGAGCACATTCTCTTTTGTTTACTCCATGCATGGTATGTGGCTAATCGATGAGTTATGCATGGTCGTGCATGTATCGTGTCCGCGAGTTCCACTCGGATTCTTATGGTAATTAAAGTTCAGACCTCCTCGGTTCTCGTCCACGACTCTCTGAATATGGATCCGGCGCTTTGGGGCGACATGAGAAAAAATGTTGCAAAAGTAATTATTTTCATTCATTTGCGCTCTATATCGATCGGCCTATTTCGTTCATCATTTCCTAATATCAAGTAACTAATTAATAACTCTCTTGCTTATTTAATTTTCTTTGCCTCGTAGGGTTTGGAGACGGTTCGTAGATACCAAGGTCGGTGAATTCAAAAAGAGCTATCTTTTAAAATGGCAGTGCGGACGGCTGGGATACTCAGCCACCGGGGACCAATCTATGTGGATACTATGTTTGTGAGAGGATCCGGAGATACCGCAATGAGCGGGACCGGACGTGTGAGAACAACATCACGAGGAATAACCTCCGGAAGACGCTTAGTCCGAAGCTCGCTTCCGACCACTTCAAGAGGAACTAGCTGGATGGTTGGCGAGGAAGTCATCGATCCTAGAGGAGAACACTATTACGATGACGTAGAACTTTATATGCACCAGAATTTGTAACTAACTTGTTCAAAATTGTATATGGTCATCCGATATTGAATATATATTGTATATGGTGATCCGATATTGAATATATATTGTATATTCCTCTTGAATTCTTTTTGGTTCTAATTTCAAATTTGTTTGAAATTGTACATTCATATGCATGTATGTATACGAGTACCGTAGAATATGTGAAACTCCTTCAAAATTAAAACCCAAAAGAAATAAAACAATACAAATTAAAAAGAAACCAGATTTAGGGGGAGGGGGCTAAAACCTAACCCCTGCGGAGGCCTTTAGTCGCGGTTGGCCGGAAGAACCGCGACTAAAGGTCCTCCGCCTCAGCGCTCGCCTGCGGCCCACGTGGACGGGCCTTTAGTCGCGGTTCGTAAGGAACCGCGACTAAAGGGGGGGGCCTTTAGTCGCGCTGCTTTGGTCGCGGTTGGGCCACCGCGACTAATGGCAGTTGCCAACCGCGACCAAAGCCCTTTTTTCCACCAGTGGGATGTACCAGTGGCCATTAACAGATTGCAAAATCAGAAATTCATCAGTAATCATTCATATCTAACCTAGTAGGCAGAGCACACCAACAAGCAAGCCAAGTAGGCACGCACAGTAATAAGCACGCACGGTCGCACACGATGGTAATCCATGAGGAGAGGAAGGAATTGGATTCAGGAAAGTAACTTTCTGGGCACTGGCTATGAGCAGCAAGGCGACTCCGGGCGGTGGCGGCACATCAGAGGGCCCCAACATTTGCAGCTCGCGCTGATTCCACGGTCCTCCTGCCTTGTAAAGAGATGGAGAAAAGGCGATTAGGGAGAGGAGGTCGCCGCTTCGCCCGCTCCTCATGCTTCTCTTGCTGAACACCGAGGAGGAGGTAGCAGAAGCTCGAGCTAGGCTAGGGCAATCAGGGAGGTCGTCAGAGAGAGGATAAGAGATGGGAGAGACAAATTAGAGATACGGGAGAGAGAAAGAGGAGGAGAGGGGAAGGGGAAATCACCTTGAATTGAGGCATGGCGGTGGAGGAGCTCCGACGGTCGACCCCAAGCCCTAGCTGCTGTCACCATCTTCCCCACCTGCTGGAGGAGGTGATGACGGGGGAAGGGGGGAGAAGGGATAGGGACGGCTGCGATGATAGGGTTGGACTGGTGGCTAGATTTTTCCCTCCTCCAATCCCTTTTCTTTTTCTCCCTCAAGCCAATTCTCATCTGACGCTTGGCCCAGTCCTGGAGACGACGAAGCGAGCGCGCGGCCAACCCTTCCGCGCCTGGTGGCTTGCGTGGATAGCATCTCCATGCCCCATGGGGGTGCACCAATTATACCTTTAGATACATCATCATGTATGTTTCCACTAAGCTAGTTGCCCGTTTCAACTTTTGTCCTATGAATGGTATTTTAGTCATTCTCTTTAGAAAAGATTTGCAAGTGCCAAATGATTTAAAATCGAATGACTCCAAAAATCCATTTGCATGAAGTTTCTTCATGCGTTCCTTTCTAACATGACCTAAATGGCGGTTCCACAAATAAGTGGAATTCTGATCATTTGCCTTATGGCATTTTAGCGTCAGTGTTATGCATGTGTGTTTCACCATTAAGATTTATAATAACTTATCCATCGTACATGGAGTATGGTCATAATTTGAACAACTCATTGCTTTCATTTGACCAGAGCAAAATAACAATTATTAAGTTCTTTTTAATAAATCTGAAGGGCTAGGTAGAATACAAACGACGAACACAATAACACTTTATTTTGTTCCAGACGTGCATTATTACCATATTCCTTGTCAGTCACTTAGGCCATTGTATTCTTGTATTGTGTTGTATTGTATGACACCTCATACAAACCAATATGGTACAAATAACCAATAATTTCATTGTGTGACCAATCAAAGAATACATTCATAACATATATATCATCTATATACACTTGAGCTAGACTTTCTAGTCTTTTCTTTCTTTCTGCCAAAATCTTTTGTAGTTTCTCTTTCGGTTTTCCTCCTATTTTAGAAAACACTCAACATCAATAACTTCTAGGTTTATTGATCAAATACCAACACCCTTGAGTTTCGTGCTTTGAAGTTGATCATCACATGACAAGTGTTCCGAACCTCACTATTAGTAATCTTTTAATGTGATGAACAATTTCACTCATATTTCTATCCATCAAATCAAGACAACTTCATGATAAAGCCACTATGGCTCATATGTGGATACGTGAATAACATTAGTACCCAACTAGTTGGAGGATCGGGACGCCTAGCATCTTCAACCTTCGTACATTCCCATAAAACTTATGAGTTTATGTAGTCTCACTAAATTATATTCTATCATCTTGTAGTAAGGTCTTAGATATCACATATATCTCACACCTTGCTTATTTCTGAAAACAAACTTTTCAGCTCCTTACTTTTCAAACAGATTTGAACATCCAGTTTCACGGAGACAAGATAATTTTAGATACTAATTGAAACCATTGCTCTTTGAATTAGCAATTTGAGGATTACCAAAAGTTTGCAATAGGACTTAATCATTTCTTAATTCTTTAACAATACGGTACCAGTCCGTAAAGTTACTTGTCAGATTTAACAGTGTTTCTATCTCAATTACAAGACTAGCGCATGGTAGATAACGGATGCCAATTCTACAAAATTAATTCAAAATACAATTTAGACTATGTTCAGGATAATTAGTTCAAGTTTTAATCAAATTACTAATGAACTCCCACTGAATTCAACATCCATCATAGTTGTTTAGTGGCACACGATCCAAATTCACTACACCAAGTCCGATCATCAAGTGAGATGATGTAGCTTCAATGGTGAACATCAATATGTTGATCATATCATCCATATGACTCGTGTTCAACCTTTCAGTTTCCTGTGTTCCGAGGCCATGTCTGTACATGCTAGGCTTGTCAAGCAAACACAAGTATTTCCGCGTGTGCAACATGGCTTACACCCATTGTATGTGAACGTAGAGTCCATCACATCCGATCATCACGAGATGCTTCAAAACGATGAACTTTAGCAACGGTGAATACGAGGGGAGAACACTTTATTATCTTGATATTAATGTGAGGGATCATCTTATAATGCTACCGTCGCGATCTAAGCAAAATAAGATGCATAAAAGGATAAACATCACGTGCATGGATAATGTGACATGATATGGTCTTTTCTTCTTGTGCCTTTGATCTCCATCTCCAAAGCACATGAGCATGATCTCCATCATCACCAGCATTGCGCCAAGGTCCATGGCGCTGCTTCATGGTTGTCCACCATCCATAGCAACTATGACAACTACTAACTCATAGTAATGAAATAAAGCTATTACATGGTGATTGACACGCAGGTCATGAAACAATAAAGACAACCATTAGGCTCCTGTCGGTTGCCATATTACAATAAGGATCATCTCATACATCAAATATAAACATAATCATGTAATGGCCATATCACATCACATGCCCCTGCAAAAACAAGTTAGACGCCTCTAATTTTCTTTGCATGTTTTACGTGGCTTGGGGCTTTCGAATAAGATAAGATCTTACCTACGAGCAAGAACCACAATGCTGATTCAAGTGTTGTCAAGTGCAGATTGTAAATTAGATATTAACTATGGTTGGAGAGACAGACACCCGCAGAGCCACTTATGCAATACAAGTTGCATGTCAAGCGTGGAGCAGGTTTCATGTGCGCGGACATGTAAGGTTAGCCCGGGCCGCTTCATCCCACCATCCCGCAAGATGCAAAGTACACGAAAAGCAAACGTCAACAAAAGCATCAACGCTCACAAAACCATTGTGTTCTACTCGTGCAGCAGATCTACGCATAGACACGGTTCTGATACCACTGAAGGGTTCGTAGCATAGAAAAGAAAAAATTTCTACCGTAAGAACGAATAAAACCAATATCCAATCTATGGAAATGCCAAGATCTAATCTATGAGATCGGAGAAATGAGATAGATGAGAGACTATCCCTTGAAGATCCAAAGCCTTAACGACATCTGATCTCGTGGTTGATGTAGAGGTTTCTTCCGGTGCTGCGATCCGGCAGCACTTCCGTACTCGGTCACACGTACGGAGTCGATGAAGACCTTCCTCTCCCCGTTCCACCGGGCAGCGGAGGTAGTAGATCCCCTCGGAATCCCAGCAGCATGACGGCGTGGTGGTGGTGGTGGAGGAGAAATTCCTGCAGCCTACGCAGGAAGAAGGAGGGAGAGAGGGGCGGCTAGCGTTTGGGAAAATGTTATCCTGCGCCCCAGCCCTCCCCTCCCTCTTATATAGGCGTGGGGGGGCTCCCTTGGCCCCTCCTCCAAGCCCTAGGGTCGACCAAAAAGGGGGGGCAACTTTCCCCCCAAGTTAAGTCCCTATTTTCAAGGGATTTGATCTTATCCACTTGATCCAGCCGCATGGGCCTTAGGGGGGGCTGGTGTTCCTAGCCCATGTGGGCCTATGCGACCCCCTCCGGTCCATGTTGGTCGTCCAGGTTAGGTGGGACCCACTATGGTACCCTTCGGAACCTTCTAGAACCTCCGGTACAATACCGAAAAATCCTGAACTTTTCCGGTAACCCTGAAAATGACTTCTCATATATGAATCTTATTCTCCAGACTATTCCGAACCTCCTCGTGATGTCTTGGATCCCATCGGAGACTTCGAACAATATTAGTTCTCCATCTCATATTCCATATCTACTTATACAACATCGAACCTTAAGTGTGTCACCCTACCGTTCACGAACTATGTAGACATGATCGAGACACCTCTCCGATCAATAACCAATAGCGGGACCTGGAGACCCATAATGGCTCCCACATATTCAACAATGACTTCGTGATCGAAAGAACCATTAACATACGATACCGATTCCCTTTGTCGCGCGATACTTTACTTATCCGAGGTTTGATTATCGGTATCTCCATACCTAGTTCAACCTCGTTACCGATAAGGACTCTTTACTCGTACCATGATATGTCATCCCTTGTGACCTAGTCACATGCTTGCAAGCTAATTGGATGACATTCCACCGAGAGGGCCCGGTGTATATCTATCCGTCATCAGGATGGACAAATCCTACTCTTGATCCATGAGCTTCAACTCATACTTTTAGAATACTTAATGCCACCTTTATAACCACCCATTTACGAAGTGGCGTTTGATATTATCAAAGCATCTATCGGGTGTAAGTGATTAACACGATCTCATGGTCGAAGGATTAGGTTACTATGTATTGAAAGCTTGTAGCAAAACAAAATTAATGACTTGATCATACACTCTGCTTACTATGGGTGCGTGTCCATCACATCATTATCCTAATGATATGATCATGTTATTAATAACATCCAATGTTCGTGATCAGAAAACCATGATCATCTATTAATCAACAAGCTAGATAAATGAGAGGCTTAATAGGGACTATGGTTTGTTTACAAAACACACATGTATCAATGTTTCCACTTAATACAATTATAGCATGGGATGTAAACATTTATCATGAACACTAATATGTAACAATAACCACTTTATTATTGCCTCTCGGGCATATCTCCAACAAATCCACCTCGTACGACGTCGAGTGCCGCAAGTGCAGCACCTCGTAGGTTTCGCACACTTACGGTGTTCAACGACGACTCCCGATCTCTGATCTAGGAGAGGTGCAGAGGTAGATCTTCTAGATCCGAATCCCAGTAGCGCTCCCGCGTACTGGGTGGAGATGATTCCCTCCGTGCGCAGCTCTTCGAGGAACCGCACTCGGGCGAGAAAAACTAGAGAGAGAGAGAGAGAGAAGACACCCAAGGGAAGGGGCCTTGGGAATTGTGTTGTGTCTTCTCCTCCCTCCAAGTGTCCACTATATATAGGGGAAAGGAGGGGGAGGAGGCTGTGGCTAGGCAAGGTGGGACAAAAGGGAGGGGGTGGTGCGGCCGGCCACCTTGGCCCGCACGCCCCCTTTCCTTGGCCCGACCGGCCCCCCTCTTGGCCCATGGGGTGGGCGGCCACCCCCCTTAATGGGCTCCCCTTCCAAGGAGGGGCCCATTTAGGGTGGGAAGCCTTTTATCATTAATTAAATCAATATATTTAATATTGATTCACTTAATTAATATATAATACATATTATTTAATCCCGTTGATCCGAGACACCTCTCGAACCATTCCAAACACCTTTCGGATACTCCCGGAACCCTTCCGGTTCTCTCTTATCTATTCTCCAATGAATCCAAAACCATCTCTAGTGTCGTTGAACCCTTAAGCGTGTTAACCTACGGTTCGAGAAGAACACAGACATGATCGTGACGCCTCTCTGATCAATGATCACCAGGGGGGCCTGGATGGCCATAATGATCCTAGTATGTTGTACGAAGATATGACCGTCGTTTGAACCATTACGCTGAGTCCTATTCCCTTTGTTACTTCGATACCGGCGCTTGTCCGAGATATGATCATCATTATCATCATACCAAGTTTGATCTCGTTACCGACAAGGCTATTCAACTCGTTCCTGTGTGATTCCATCTTCATGACCTAGTCATACGCTGCGCAGCTTCATGGATGTAATCTCACCGAGTGGGCCCAGAGTATCTATCCGTCATGTGGATGAACAAATCCCGCTCTTGACACATACGCCTCAGCCTACCCCTTCAGAATACCTGGGAACTCCTTTATGATCACCCAGTTACGGAGTGACGGTTGATGCACCTAAAGCAGCCTCCAGTGATAGCGATTAAATATGATCTCACGGTCTAAGGATTAGGTCACTACGCTTTCATAAATATCGCAACATTTAATTTTGTGACTCGATCGCTTTGCAATACTTTTATATTGGGTATGTCCATCATATCATTCACCCAATGATATGATCCCATTGTCAATTGACATAAATGTCCATGATCGGGAAACCTTGATCATCGAATGACCACAATGAGCTAGTTTGCATATATGCTCCCTAGGGACTCTGGTTTATTTACAATACCACACGTGTATCAATATTTTCGATTAATACAGTTATAGCATGGCACGAAACTATTATTAAATTTTGAGATATAATAATAAATACTCCTTATTATTTTCCTCTAGGGTACTATCTCCAACACAACTCACTTCGTAAGTGCTATTAAGTCGATCATTAATTTCTATGGTGTCGAGTATCTCTAAGACTAAACTCTTAAGAAAATTACTACAACACCCAAGCCATCATAAAGAAACTTTCTCATCTTCTATTTAAATTGCATAATTATTTTCCATTGCGAGACTCGGTTCTCTAAAGAAATATAGAGTCAAAGCTACTTAACTAAGCATACATACTAACAAAAGCTTTACTCTAATTATCAAGAGATACTCCCACTTAATATAACATTTTAACTACTACTACCAACTAGCATAGGCATTTCAAATTTCATAAGTGGGAGTCATAAGACATACCTCTTGATTATAAGCTCACTCTTTTCTTCCGAATGACGTGGTCCTTCAAAACTTGCGAGGATCACTATCCCACAAAATAGTTGTGCAATAAGAGCAAACAGGAACACCGATAAAACAGAAAAGGAAAAAAGGAAAAAATCTTTTTAGGTTTTTGAGGATGGGATAAAAGAAAGGAAAATTGGTGACAGAGACAAGGCTAACAAACTTGAACAAAAACAAATGAAAGAAAAAGCAAACGAAAAAGAAGACGGAGTGTTGGGATGAATCCAACACGAGTGTGTCAAATATCTCATGAGCTACCGTGCAACCTCAATTATTACAAATAAAAATGACGCCACCTCTTCATGTAGAAGTGTCAACAACCTCCCCAAGCTTGAGCTTTTGCAAGCGGCTTGGTAGATCATTGTGGTGGTGGCAGATAGTTCTCGGGGTCCCAAACCTGGCTCCAAAGTTCGAAGTGCTGCGACAAGTTTTGCGTGGTGTCCCGAAGAGAGTTGGCAACATTGCTCATATTGTCGATGGAGCCTCCGAGCGAGTAGATGTCATTGTACGTGGTGTAGGGATTTGGTGGTGGCACCTCTTGTTCAGATTCTCCTCCTTCTACAACAGTTTCTTCTTCTTCTTCAGGTTCTTAAAGTTCAGGGTAGATTTCCTCTTGTTCTCCCTACGCAATATAATGCAGACGTCCATCCTTTATAGATAATAGATTGTTAGGCAAAGGAGTGGGGAATAACCACGCAGCTCCAGGGATATGAACAAAGAATCTACCTTGTTTTTTTGAAACCATACCAACAGCTCTAAGGGTGTGAAAACAAACACATCTCTCACCGTCCAAAGGTTGAAGGTTACTTATGTTGAGACCAAGGGGGGGTGGCGATAACGGTTGCGACTCCTTCGCAGGTGATGTCCCCGCAGGTTTGGTGAGCTCGGCGATCCAAGTGGAATAGAAGCATGGCACCCAAGTTTGGTGTCATATTGCAGTTTGGAATAGCAGCTTTGGCGAGGATGATCTTGTCCTCCTCATTGACTCTTGTAAATTTACCAAGTGCCTGCAGACTGTTAGCAATAACATAATACAAATATCGAATTGCAGGATTTTCTATGTGTTTCCTTTGCATGATAAATACTCATACGATTGAAATAAAATTGAGGGGTAGGATTGAGTCCATGGTTATTCACACGGATGTGAGAGTCCTTCTTGAAGAAACCGAAGTGGTCACACCATTCATTGAGCGTCATGTCAAACTTCTGGTTCATGAGTTGGAAATGAACTATCGTCAAAAAAAAAAAGAGAGTTGGAAATGAACTCTATCGATTCCCTTTCCTTCTCTAAGAAATGAAGTCACAGTGTGCTTCAGTGCGCTCAGTAGTTCTAGTGTCAAACGATGATAGGTTGGGGGAGTCCTGTTATACAAAGTGTTACAGCCGAACATTGTTAATAAGCAAACTGAAATCATCACCTATTCCGAGAGGGTTGATAACAGCGGGGCACACCCACTTGGTGGATTTGATGTCCCGGTTCTTGAGGTACTTGAACCGACCAAAATCTTGCTTCGCCCGTAGCTCAATGCCTAGGAATTCATCGGGAGCTTTTCCCTTCTTGGGTTGTGCTCGAAGGCCGGTGCGAGCTTGTGCCCTTATGTTCATATCTATCAAATTATAAACCTTAAATAATTAAAGGCTTGGTTCCACTAGATTAAAGCAATGATGAATCCTCTACAAAATATTGAAAAAGAACTCCTCAACATAATACTGCAAAACGTGCTCAACAAGATAAATGGTTCATACTCACCTATGAGCTTAGATTGATAATAGACAATGATTGAGTAAAGATTTGCAAAAGGTAATTGGAGGATCAGAGGAGAAACATACCGTAGATCACTGGTGTGCGAGGACTTGAACCAAGATTGAGTAGGGATGGAGATCCGCAAAGGTTTGTGGAGAGTTTGGAGGAAGAAGAAACAAGAGAATTGAAAATATGAGTTAGGGTTACCTCTCCCGAGTTGATTATGTGAGCTGCGGTGGCGGTATGTTCATTCGTACGGTCACGGATGACCGTACCATAGGTAGTTATCTTTGGCCTTGGCCAGCTGCTGTTTGCGCTGATGTGGTCCGAGCACTCAGTATGGTCACGTCTTACCGTACCGATGCTCGTTAATCTTGATGATGGGTTTGACATTTTCTTCACCCTTTCGGTACATGCATCTGGTATGGCTAGGCCGTACGGTCACGGATGACCGTACAGTAGGTTGTTAACATCCCTGTTAATCTCGCTTTTAATCGCATTTAGTGCAGCGGTAATGGTACGGCCACACGGTATGGTCATGTATGACCGTACTAGTGGTTGTTACCTTTACTGTTAACACTAAATGACTTGTTTTCTTCAGAATTTTTCAAAGGACCTGAAATATTTGCATAGTACATCGAATGGGCAATATTTTTGTAGCATGATATCAGTATAGAAATTTCAAGTAATATATATCAATATGAATAGGGAGTGGGTTACCTGTTCTTCTCGTCTCCTGTGTTCGAACTTTGAACACTTACTAAGGAACTTCTTTGCCTCGAACACAGTGATGATCAACTCTTCTTTGCTATCGGGACTCCCATGCCGAAGTAGTTTGCCTTCAAAGTGATGATCCCGTTGTCATGGGCCTTGTTCTTATTCTTCTTCTTCTTCGGGAAATGAACAACAAAAGGATCTCGTGAGGGTAATTCAAATCTCATTTTCCCTTCATGTAGATTAATCATAGCTTTCACATTTCTTAAGAATGGCCTACCAAGTATAATAGGTGTTGTGGGATCTTCAGGCATATCAACAATAACAAGATCAATAAGTGCATGACATCCTTTAATTTGCACCACTATATTTTCTTTAATGCATACAGCTTGCTTGAAAGTAGAATCAACTAGATGCAGTTTGAGTTCAGTGACAATGAATAAACCAATATTAACTCTATCAAATAAAATTATAGGAATTGTAGAAATACTTGCACAAAGATCACAAAGCACAGAATCTCATTCATTCCAACATTAATTTGAACAGTTGGTTCAAACATATCATCTAGCTTAGCAGGAAGTTTTTTAGATAATTTCTTATAATCCATTTTGAGCTCACGTATCTTGATAGGAACTTGATTAATAAAGTGTTGGTACGCGGCTTCGTTACCTCCTTCAATACCGAGATTCTTCAAAGTGATCATCTTCACTAAATCTTCCACGGTGTAGTCAGGTGCAGAAGCATTACTATAGTCCAGTTCTTCAGGCATATCATCATCCACACTACTTATCATCTTAAGATCTGCAACCAGATTAGGTGTTAGGGTTATGCCGAATAGGGTATACCATGGCAGGGGCTCATCCTAGCAAGCCCGGGTGGCCCATTTGGGTGGCACAACTATTGGAGAAGCCGGGTGGCCTAGTTGCTAGAAGATGGAGGCCCAAGCCGACTATGGAAGGTCCAAGCCAAATTCTAGAAGGTTCAGGAAGAAGGATTACTTGTAGTATAAGGCACAGTATGCTTACCGTGCTAGACTAGGACTCCGTAGTCAGTTAGGTCTTTACCTCCATCCAACCCTAGGCCATGGCGTCTTTATAAGCTGGCCAGGGAATACCCTTTAGGGCACGAGACAAGAGAACTCAATAGCTCATAGTGCAGAGCACATCATTGTAATCTATACTCTATCTATTATACTGAATTTCTAGCAGGATGTAGCTATCCTCCATCGAGGGGACGTGAACGAGGGTAAATCGCCTACTCACACCGATCCGAATATCATGTCATCTAGTTCCACTACTAACCCTAGCCTTGAGGACACCCTCATGGCACTATCGTTGACAAGGCAACGACAGTTGGCGCCCACCGTGGGGCTGCCGACATCCGGAGTTGAGTTTCGGGTGGAAGCTCATGGAGGCATCGGCGACACCATAGCAGTCGGCCAAATCGTCTGCTTCGGCAGCAATCCGTTCATCGTGGTGGAAACCTACATGCCCGCTGCTGGCCACATTGTTGCCTACATGATCCTCCCGATCGGCGGCATCAACATCTTCGCCGGCTTCACTTCAGTGCAGGCGGCACTTGAAGCTATACGTCCCACCCAACCTGCCCTAGGTATGGAAACCGTGTTGGAGATTAGATCTGGATCTACCCTCTCAGCTGATGCAGCCGACTTCCAGACCGGATCAAACCCTAACCAGACCCTCTCCACCCTTGAGGAGGAGATCGTGGTCGAAAGCAGATCCACGTCCGTCCTCCCAGTCGAGGGTCCCGACTATGATCAGTACCACTTTGTGGGTCACGTCGATAGCGTCCCGGCTTCGTCCAAAGACGGCAACGACGATGAATCTATGCTCCACGCCATAAATGAGGAGTGCGTGGATAGTTACTCGGACGTAAGTACCGGTACTACCCCTGTCCGTAGAGAAAAGATTGACTAGGAAGGTGAATCTAAGCAGTCTGATTAAGACTGACGATCCAGATCACTTCGTGTGCAAGATCCGGCAAGCTGTTTTGGGCAAGTCGGAGATTCATTTGGAGACAGTAGCGGTCGTCGTCACGCAAATTGCCACGGGAATGGAGGAAAACCCGCCCATGGTTACCAAAACCCTTGCTGCGACACTCCAAGCACCGTCTATTCCTGGCACAAAAAATGGCGTTATCCTGCGTGAGGCACCTGGAGCCTCAAAGAAAAAACCGGTCGACATCTCTGACATCGATCCGCTTGAGTTTCCCAACCAGCCGATTATGGAATCTGATCCAGGAAAGCTGGAGGAGATATGGAAGTTCTTGGCACATCGAGCAGACGAACTTGCCAGAAGACAGTCAAAGCTGACAAAAATCTTGATGAAATCGACAAGGTAAGATCGGCTTTTAAACGGCTTCACCCCGAGCTGGACCAGGAGATCCGAAGAAGGCGTGCAACACAAGATCCTAATTTTTCGCGCTGCCTATTCCACATGGTGGAGGAAGGAGCAGGTCCATATAGGATTGCTGAAATCCGTCAAGACAGTGCCGGCCATTACGTGGCTAACACGTTGGTCGACAATGTCACCCTGGCAAGAGAAATCTTGGCTAGGGATACAACGCCGGCAGCCCTGGCTCAGGTGAATATATTAATGGCTAAAGCCCTGCAGTAGAACAAGCGAGCTACATCCTCTGTGACCGGACGGCTTGCTTCTAAGTCGGACGACTGCCGTACTTCTGTGCAGAAGCTGCCTTCCAATGGAAAATCGCCTAGGCGGTCACCACCAAAAGAATCTGCACCTAGGCGCCAGTGAAGGGACGATGAGTCCATCACTAGCCCAAGTGCGGAAAGGCAGCGATGCAATCCTGCTCAGCAGCTACCGCCCCTGCCCCCCCCCCCCCCCCCCTCCCCGCTGCAATAATAACAACCAAGACATGCCGCCTCCTAGCGAGCGGTGCAATTCCCGCTGGGATGAAAATCCCCCACGCAAAGGCGGCCATAGAAGCTGCCGAGAAGATTTACCTCCACCCCTCCACCACCACCATCAGGCGGTGGTAGTGGCGGTTGGAACAGCGGTGGAAACCGCCATCCAGGCGGCCAAGGCCTGCCTCCCCTCCCCCACCACCATCAGGCGGCAGCGGAGGTGGCGGAGGCAACGGCAGCCTCAATTTAGGTCGCTCTCATGCCACCTGATGTTCTCGGTCTACGTGACACTACAATAATCAAGCCAGCAGTGGGCAAGGTCATGCCAACCCGGTACCACAACCAGCGGAGGTGCCCGACTTGAGGCACAGACTGAACCAAATCCAATAGGAAAAGGAAGGGGAATACATGGGACCTCAATGCCATGGCCCGGCCGTTCGCAGAACCTCATACCCACCTAAGTTTTCTCTGCCTAAGCATATACAGACTTATGACGGTGTAGCTAAACCAAATACCTGGCTCCAAGACTACACAAATGCTATTGAAATTTCCAATGGCAAAATCTTAGTCACAGTCAGATACCTCTTGATTATGCTAACGGGAACTGCTAGGGCTTGGATTGACCCTTTACCTGAAAAATCCATTAATAGTTGGAATGATATGAAGGAAGCCTTTACCAAAAACTTTGCCAGCACATATAAGAGCCCGCACACGGTCGTAGATCTTCAACGCTACATCCACCTAAAGGATGAGTCTTCCCGGACTTTCCTAGCTCGTTGAATTACCATGAAGAACGGATGTGAAAGCGTGTCTCATGAGACAGCCATAAACTCATTTGTTCAGGGACTCGTCTGAGGAAGTACCTTGCGGCACAAGCTTTAAATGGAAAAGCCCGTTGAACTCGTCGTGATGATTGCCATCGCTAACCAGTGGGAAGATGCTGATGATGATGCAAGAGGAATTGAAGACCCGGCTATCGCACCAGCAAGGGAAGGCGGCAAGCAAAACAAAATCAAAAAAACGATGATAAGTCTATTCCCAAGCTAGTTGCTGCTACTCAAGGTTCCCAAGGTGGAAAGGCTGGAAGAGGCCAAAATTCCGGAAAAAGAGGACGCGGCCGAGGGCTGAGACGCGATTCTTCAACCAAAGGCCCGAGTTATGAGGAGTGGCGCGACAGGCCCTGCGCTTATCATACTGTCGTCAATGGAATGTCAGCCACCCGCTCTAACCTCCACTGTCATTGGGTTGATAAGCTCAAAGAAGACCCAGAAGCTGGCTTCAAGGGAAAAGCCAAAAAGGCGAAAGGTAAGTCAGAAGCCAAAGATGCAAGCGACTCTGAAGACGGCGAAAAAGCTCCGCCTAAACAACAGCCACAAGGGAAGAAAGCATACCCACAACACAAGGAATCCTTCCATGTCTTCCTTGGCATTGAATCTGTGAAGGCCCGCAAGGCAGCCCTCCGCGAGCTTAACGCTACGGTACCCGCTGTTCCATAATACCTTGATTGGTCGGACACAGCTATAACTTGGGACCGCTTAGATCAGCCGAAAAACCTGGTCTGCCCTGGTAGGTACGCCCTCATAGTTGACCGTGTGATAGACGGCTATGGTCTCTCCAATGTCCATATGGACGGCGGCAGCAACAGAAACATACTCTACGTCAAAACGCTGCAACGTATGAAGCTGTTTGAGACACAGCTCAAGCACAGTAATGTGGTTTTCCATGGTGTTGTACCAGGAAGACAAGGTCAATCACTTGGCAGCATCACCTTGGACGTTGTGTTCGGCACGCCGGATAATTACCGCCCTGATCCCCTCACCTTTGAGGTCGTGCCTTTCAAGAGCGCGTGCCATGCCATCTTCGGCCATCCGGCGTTTGCCGCCTTTATGTCAAGGTCTTGCTACATCTACAACAAACTGAACACTACTAGAAAAATGGTCATTAGTGGCGCACCTATTTTCCTTAGTAGTGGCGCACCATGGTGTGCCACTACTAGCGCGCCACTTCTAAGTGGTAGTGGCGCGCCACTACTAGCCTTCAGGTGCGCCACTGCTATTTCCTCCTGGTGCGCCAATGTTAAAAAAAAGGTGCGCCACTGGTAAAATTTCGAAATGCAGATTTGGATCTGGCACCATTTTTTGCGTTTTTTCTTCAAATTTGTTTCTATTCCGCATTTTTTTATGTTCTATGTTCTGGGGAGCTCGACATGCGGTCGGAGAGGAGGGAAGGCCGGCGAGAGGATGTAGGAGAGGAGGAAGGAGGGAGGCCGGAGGGAGCAGGCCAGATGGATGAGGGATGGAGGCCGGAGGGAGGAGGAAGGGAGGCCAGAGAGGAGGTCGCCGGAGAGGAGGTTGCCAGAGAGGAGGTCGCCGGAGAGGAGAAAGGAGAAGAGGATGGGGGAGAGGAGGAAGGAGGAAGGAGGAGAGGAGGAGAAGAAGATGGAGGAGGAGGAGAGGAAGACGAGAGGATGGTGTAGAGGAGGAGGAGAGGATGGACGAGGAGGAGAGGAAGAGGAGAGGATGGTGGAGAGGAGGAGGAGAGGATGGAGGAGGACAAGAGAAATGTGTGGAGGATGGAGGAGGGTGGTGGGTGGTGGATAAGTGTAAGGTGGTAGGTGGCCGGCCGATTTGAAATTCGAAGGAGGGAAAATAGCAGTCACGCACCAAGGCATGGTGCGCCACTGCTATTTCTTTTTTGGAATATTTCATCGAAAGCTAAAACCTGGAAAAACATGAAAACTTAGCAGTGGCGCACCCCAAGGCATGGTGCGCCACTTCTAACTTTTTTCTTTTTTGGAAATTTTTTTATATCAAAATCTAAAACCTCCGAAAACTCCCATTTCCTTTTCGAATTTGACGATTCTAAAAAATTGATAAATGGCCATAGGCCATTGAAATCAAATGTAACTTTTTTAGATACATTTTCATGCAAAAAACTTTTTTCATCGGCGGCGTATGCAACCGGAAAAGCCGTTTTACCGAACGGCAGCGACATTTTGGAAAAAAAGTCGAAATTCATGTTTGTTAATGTTTCTTAGAACTAGATGACATAACACATGGTCATCTCGAAGGATTTTATTTTTTGAAATTTCTATCATTTTTTTATTTTTTTTCAAAACTGAAAAAGGCGATCCACGGGGGGGGGTGGTGGTTGTGGTGGTGTGGTGGGGGCACTTAGCAGTGGCGCACGAGCATGGTGCGCCACTCCTAAGTGGTCCCCAACATTCCTAGACCCCCTAGACATACCAATGGCACACCATGCATAGGTGCGCCACTGCTATTTGGGGATGGGTCAAACCTTGGTCAAACATAGTAGTGGCACACTATTCACCAGGTGCGCCACTGGTAATCGTGATAGCTATGGTGCACCACCAGTATGGTGCGCCACTGCTAGCAATATTGTGGCTAGGCCTTTTTCTAGTAGAGGAAGATACCCAGGCCAAACGGCATCATCACCATTGAGTGCGATGTCAAGAAAACCTGATAGTGTGAAGTAGGATCAGCCGCCTTCGCTGAAGCTGTCCTCAATACGGATGAATTGAAGCAACTGGTGAAGGAGCTAGACCCCAAAGAAATGCTGGCTACCAAGAAGCAAATTGATGAGCCCGCATTGGCCTTTAAGACATGTAAAGAAACCAAGAAGGTGGATCTGGTCTAGGGAGATGCCTCCCAACAAGCCGCTCGTCCGGTTCATCCATGCAAATAGGGATATTTTCTCTTGGCAAACTTCTGATATGCCTGGTATCCCTAGGGAACTCACCGAGCACTCTCTCCACATCTACCATGATGCTAACCGATTAAACAAACTACCAGGTGCTTTGGTTCTGAAAGGCGGCGCGCTATGGGTAAGGAGATAGCACGGCTCCAAACTGCCGGCTTCATCAAAGAAGTCATACATACTGAGTGGCTAGCAAACCCTGTTTGTCCCCAAAAAGGATACTACTGAATTAAGAATGTGCATTGATTACACGGCTTTGAATAAGGCTTGTCCCAAAGATCCGTTACCCCTCCCACGTATTGATCAAGTTATTGATGCAATAGCTAGGTCAGAACTCCTGTGTTTTCTCGACGCAAACTCTGGCTACCACAAAATCTAGATGAAGGAGTCTGATCAGCTGAAAACTTCCTTCATAACTCTATACGGCAACTTCTGCTATGTTACTATGCCCATTGGACTAAAGAATGCAGGTGCACATACCAGCGTTGTATGCAACGTTGTCTACATGACCAGATATGTTGCAACATCCATGCTTACGTCGACGATATGGTAGTGATGTCCAAAAAGAAAGATGACCTTATTGCCGACTTACAGGAAACATTCGATAATCTAAGAAAATTCCGGATGATGCTAAACCCCAAGAAGTGCATTTTCAGGGTGCCAGCCAGCAAGCTGCTTGGCTTCATTGTTTGTCATAGAGGAATTGGAGTTAACTGGGAAAAGGTCAGAGCGATTCTTGACATTTCCAGGCCTATATGCCTGAAGGACGTCTAATGATTAACCAGCCGCGTGGACGCCGTTAGTCGGTTCATCAGCCGCCTTGGTGAGAAGGCTTTGCCTCTCTATCGGCTCTTGAAAAAGATTGACACGTTCGTCTGGACAGACGAGGCAGACGCCGCTTTAGCAGAGCTAAAGCGTGTGCTTTCCACTGCCCCTATACTCGCAGCTCCAGGCATATCTGAACCTATGCTGCTGTTGACTGCCAAAACCCACCGGCGGGCAGCGGCCTGTCAACACAGTGTAGAGCCGGGAAGAGCCTAGAGCTGCGGCTGGCTGAGACCCTCCGAGCGACGGCCCGCAATGCTCTTCTGGTCACACGCGGCGATGCGAAGTGCAAGGGCGTGCCACCTGACCTATACCTGGTCAGGAAGGTGATGGGGATGCCTCGCTTAGTTCCTGCATGGCATACACGTAAACATTAAATACGAGCCTCGATCGGCTCTCAGGTTATCCTGTGAATCGGCTCAAAGAGCCGATCCACCCATGATTCGTACGGGGTGCACGAATACTTGGTGATCCTGCTTGATCAAGATATAGCTAATGAGATCTACGACGATTTAGGGTTTTCACCGCATAATCGGATCATCCTACTCCAGGTTGGGCCTCGCGGCCACGCACGGTGCTCATGAGCCGATCCTAAACAAGGCCTAAAAACCAACATGACGTTGATCCTCGGAACATCCCGTTTAGGACTTGCGAACGCCACCCTACGTGCCGCTGGATCCTCCCCCCCTTTGTAAGGCCTAACTATTGCAGATATTAAACTAATCCTTGCAGAACAAGGAGCAATCGTAACGGATCAGATCTACTAGATGATGAACAAGCAGGGTGCCGCCCCCACACCTGAGATAGGCATGAGGGCGGCTAGACATGCAAGGGCTGCACTACGTAAGCATGTTATACGAAGAGCTATGCTAACCCTAACACATCTATGATAACTACGTTGCTCGCCATCAAAGACGCTTCAGTACGAGCAACGCATGAACAACGTGGAGCTTGTGCTGCCTAGATCGCAAGATGCGATCTAGGCAGCATGTCGCTTACCTGATTGAAACCCTCGAGATGAAGGAGTTGGCGATGCGCCGAGATTGGTTTGTTTTGGGTTGAACGTGAGTTGTTGTTTATTTCATAAACCCTAGATACATATTTATAGTCCGTAGACTTTCTAACGTGGGAATAATCCCAATCGTGCACGAGTCAAACTCTAACTAACCGACACATATCCTACCATATTTACAGATACAAGGGCAAACTAGCCCAAACTTCGTGTACAAAGCCGGTTCACATATTCTTCCATATATATACTCTTCAAGCCCATATTGATCGCGGCCCACCTCTTGACTCGGTCAAATTCTGGTGATAACACATGCCCCCCTGGTTTTGGAATTGATAATTCCAAAATCACTCTGCTTTTCTTCGTCGGGTCATGTCGTGGCAGAACCGTCGCAGTATCCTTCATCATGATGCCTTGCCTCTTCCACTTCTCTGCACGATTTGACACTGTAGTTCCTTTTTCATGGTAGGCGGCTTCATTGTGCGCACTGCCTCCTGACTTTTTAGGCCGATCTCAATTCCGCGTTCGTGAACCAAGAAGCCCAAGAATTGACCGGCCGTCACTCCAAACGCACTCTTCTTTGGATTCATCCTTAGTCCGAATTTCCTAGTTCGGTCCAGGGTGCGTCGTAAATCCTCCAAGTGTCCCTCTACGGAGACAGACTTGACCACCACGTCGTCAATGTAGATCTCAACCAGTTTGCCGATCAGATCATGAAATATGTCATTCATGGCTCTTTGGTACGTTGCACCGGCGTTCTTTAGCCCAAATGTCATGACTACATATTCAAACTAACCCACTGAACCTGGCACTCTGAATGCATTCTTGTGTATATCTTCTGGATATTGTCAACATAAAGTAATATAACAAGTGCAATATGCAAGTATGTAGGAATCAATGCACAGTTAACACAAGTGTTTGCTTTTTTAGATAGAAGGAAATGGGTAAACTAACTCAACAACAAAAGCAGAAGAAAGGCCCTTCGCAGAGGGAAGCATTGATTGCTATATTTGTGCTAGAGCTTTTATTTTGAAAATAAGAAACAATTTTGTCAACGGTAGTAATAAAGCATACGAGTTATGTAAATTATATCCTACAAGTTGCAAGTCTCATGCATAGTATACCAATAGTGCCCGCACCTTGTCCTAATTAGCTTGGATTTACATGGATTATCATAGCATAGCATACGTTTTAACCAAGTGTCACAAAGGGGTACCTCTATGCCGCCTGTACAAAGGTCTAAGGAGAAAGCTCGCATTGGATTTCTCGCTTTTGATTATTCTCAACTTAGACATCCATACCGGGACAACATAGACAACAGATAGTGGACTCCTCTTTAATGCATAAGCATTCAACAACAGATAAAATTCTCATAAGAGATTGAGGTTTGTTGTCCAAACTGAAACTTCCACCATGGATCATGGCTTTAGTTAGCGGCCCAATGTTCTTCTCTAACAATATGCATACTCAAACCATTTGATCATGATACATCACCCTTACTTTAGACAAGACGAACATGCATAGCAACTCACATGATATTCAACAAAGAAATAGTTGATGGCGTCCCCAGGAACATGGTTATCGCCCAACAAGCAAATTAATAAGAAATAATATGCATAAGTACATATTCAATACCACAATAGGTTATAAGCTATTTGTCCCATGAGCTATATATTGCAAAGATAAAGAATAGAAATTTTAAAGGTAGCACTCAAGCAATTTACTTTGGAATGGCGGAGAAATACTATGTAGTAGGTAGGTATGGTGGACACAAGTGGCATAGTGTTTGGCTCAAGGATTTTGGATGCATGAGAAGTATTCCCTCTCGATACAAGGTTTAGGCTAGCAAGGTTGTTTAAAGCAAACACAAGTATGAACCGGTACAGCAAAACTCACATAAAAGACATATTGAAAGCATTATAAGACTCTATACCGTCTTCATTATTGTACCTTTTATCATCATATCGAAACCGATCGCTTGAACCGGCCTCCTCTTTGTCCTTGCCACCAGAATGACTGCTCTCTTCTTTGTCTTTGCCAGGGCGGTAAATAGACCCTGCCATGTTGACATCTGACCATAATACTTTGCAATCCTATAGCCGATGGCTGTTCATCGGCTGTTTTGAGAATCCAGTCTCCTTCATCTTCTTGCAGCAACAGGACGGTCCAGACCTTATAGATGACGACTGCTTCCCTTTCAGGCTTGTTTCCGCAGCTCTAGTAGTCTTCTTCTATAACAACTCGCCGCTCTCGAAGAAGGTTATGATGCAGGGTCAGCCGATGACACTCCAATCGGCTTCCAAAAACAGAGTGTCTACCAAATTAGCTGCCCCCCGAGCCTCAGTTAAGGTGAGAACAGTGGCGAGGACACACAGTTCAGTCCAAGGGCCTTGAACTCAGGCAATTGAGACAGCCACCATGCAGAGGTCCTAGCCATTCCTACGAGCGTAGCTGAGAAGGTGGCCAACTTAGCCAGGCCGACGGTAGATACACCGGAGCCGATCACCTTTTCTTCCTTTGAAAGCCGATATTGCAGACGAAACACCAACGGCCTAATGAGTAAAAGGTTGGAGGTTGGCCTTGAGGCTGAACTGAAAACCGACTTGGTCGAAATCCGTATATTGAACACACAGCTGGTAGATCTTGTGTAATTGTACTAGAGTCGATGGCTGTGCATCGACTGTATACCATGAGAATTTTTTTTTACTGGCCGATTTTTCTATCGGCCCCCAATATTTCACTGCACATGTTCATCTGATTAGGTGCCCCCCGAGCCGAATCTGTCAGGTAACTGCGGATATCGGCTCTGTAGTTAGCCAAGGCACTGTGTTTGAACGTCGGCTCCATTAGGACTAATGTTGACTCTCATCAGCCGACGTAAAACCGCTGCTCATTAGATCGACGTTGAACACAGGCAGAACGTGTGGTGAAGATAATTTTGGCCGATTGCTGGAATCGGCCTCCACGTTGATTGAATCGCTCAATGAAGGTTTTGCAATGTTCCCCCGTAGATCTTTGGGGCTGATCCCAAGGATCGGCCTCGCCACGTTTGCCCATATGTCCCACCGGGCGTGCCAGAATGTGTTGACTGCCAAAACCCACCGGCGGGCAGCGGCCTGTCAACACAGTGTAGAGCCGGGAAGAGCCTAGAGCTGCGGCTGGCTGAGACCCCTCCGAGCGACGGCCCGCAATGCTCTTCCGGTCACACGCGGCGATGCGAAGTGCAAGGGCGTGCCACCTGACCTATACCTGGTCGGGAAGGTGATGGGGATGCCTCGCTTAGTTCCTGCATGGCATACACGTAAACATTAAATACGAGCCTCGATCGGCTCTCGGGTTATCTCGTGAATCGGCTCAAAGAGCCGATCCACCCATGATTCGTACGGGGTGCACGAATACTTGGTGATCCTGCTTGATCAAGATATAGCTAATGAGATCTACGACGATTTAGGGTTTTCACCGCATAATCGGATCATCCTACTCCAGGTTGGGCCTCGCGGCCACGCACGGTGCTCATGAGCCGATCCTAAACAAGGCCTAAAAACCAACATGACGTTGATCCTCCGAACATCCCGTTTAGGACTTGCGAACGCCACCCTACGTGCCGCTGGATCCTCCCCCCCTTTGTAAGGCCTAACTATTGCAGATATTAAACTAATCCTTGCAGAACAAGGAGCAATCGTAACGGATCAGATCTACTAGATGATGAACAAGCAGGGTGCCGCCCCCACACACGAGATAGGCATGAGGGCGGCTAGACATGCAAGGGCTGCACTACGTAAGCATGTTATACGAAGAGCTATGCTAACCCTAACACATCTATGATAACTACGTTGCTCGCCATCAAAGACGCTTCGATACGAGCAACGCATGAACAACGTGGAGCTTGTGCTTGCCTAGATCGCAAGATGCGATCTAGGCAGACATGTCGCTTACCTGATTGAAACCCTCGAGATGAAGGAGTTGGCGATGCGCCGAGATTGGTTTGTTTTGGGTTGAACGTGAGTTGTTGTTTATTTCATAAACCCTAGATACATATTTATAGTCCGTAGACTTTCTAACGTGGGAATAATCCCAATCGTGCACGAGTCAAACTCTAACTAACCGACACATATCCTACCATATTTACAGATACAAGGGCAAACTAGCCCAAACTTCGTGTACAAAGCCGGTTCACATATTCTTCCATATATATACTCTTCAAGCCCATATTGATCGCGGCCCACCTCTTGACTCGGTCAAATTCTGGTGATAACAGCTGCTCTACATTGCTGCATCCAACTGGGTGGTCAGCGTTGTCCTGGTGGTTGAGCGTGACGAAGAAGGCCAAGCATATGCGATGCAGCGACTGACTTACTACCTCAACGAGGTGCCGACAGAGTCTAAGCAACGCTACCCTCACTACCAGAAACTGGCCTACGGAGTATTCTTCACCGCCAGGAAACTGAGACACTACTTCTCGGAGAACACAATTACAGTGGTGAGCGATGCTCCCCTATCTTCAATCTATGGGAACTTCGATGCAACGGGCCGAGTAGCCGAATGGTCAACTGAGCTCGCTGCCTTCGAGATCCACTCTGAACCCCACAAAGCTATCAAGTCATAGGCTCTAGCCGACTTTCTTGTCGACTAGACAGAGACGGCACAAAATACACATGTGCTGGATACGCAATACTGGACTTTGTATTTCAATTGGTCCAAGCAAGTCGGGGGCTCGAGGGATGGCGGTGTGCTTAAATCCCCCAAAGGTGACAAGTTGAAATATGTACTACAGATACACTTTAATGCTACCAATAATATGGCCGAGTATGAAGCTTTGACTCATGGCCTACAAATCGCAAAGTACCTAGGATTCAAGCAAATTCGGTGCTTTGGAGATTTAGATCTGGTTGCCCAGCAAGTCTCAGGAACGTGGGATGCCAAAGACCCATAGATGGCCACCTATAAAGCGGCAGTAGACGAGTTCGCCAAATGTTTCCAGGGATATGAGGTCATGCACATAACAAGGGCCGACAACGATGAGGCAGATTCCCTCACCCACCTAGGATATGGTAGAAAACCGATCCCAGCCGAAGTTTTCTTGGAAAACCTTTTGGTCCCTTCCATACAAGGTGCTGATCCAAACAACCCTGACAAATACGGCTCACCTCTACATACTGTAGTGGCCGTAATACCAAATTGGACACTGACAAAGGGTTAACCTTGTCAATGCCCATGATGATGGACTTGGGTTTCTAGGAAGGAGGACACTGGCGAATCAACAAACCGGTCAGCCAAACTAGGCAGCCGACGAATATTATTATCAAGGGCTGATGAGTGCATTTTTACATGTTTTTGCATTACTATTTTATCAAGTTATCATCAAGTAGTGGTAGGATTTTTGTATTTCACCGCGCTACCACGACCTTTTATGCTTGTCTACACATGATCCTAAAATAATAAGTCAATAATGAAATATTAATGAAAACTGTCATTTTCTGGCATTTTGACGTGATAGAAATCATTTTTGCACTTAATAATGCACCTGGGTGAAAGTACAATGCGAGGACAGCTTCCAGGGACTTTAACGGGCATCGGTATGGGCAGGGCCCGCCTGTACTGTCCGCCCGAGGCACCGCCTCATCAAATACTTTCACTTCCCGCAGACGGATCTGAGATCGGAGTTCATACGCGACCAGAAACACCAGAACACCGCCCCAGAAGAGATCTGAAGGGAGATCAAGAATGGACCTCATGCACGCTAGTACCCGGATCATTGGAGGACAAGGCATCATCACCTCCATCATCATCCACAATGAATCACCATATCCATTCTCTCCATCCCATTAGATTGTAATCTACATTACCATTGTGGGTTCATACTTGGATTCATACCGTTCTCCCTTTTCCATACGCAAGTTTATGATGATGTTCTTGATTGTCTCCATGTGTGAGTAGTTCATCTAGCTCTTGGGGGAGATGGAGAAACCCTAGTGGTACTATTATATGAATTAAGATGATTTATACCTTTGCAATATGATTGTATGTTAGTTTTCTCTTGTGATGTTGCATGATGTCGACCGTGTAATATTTGCCTAAGGGTCACATGAGGGAACTACCGTCAGAAGTTTGGTAGTGTATACGGTGGGAAGTGACATCTCGTGTTCAGTGCACTATTGGGGGATAAGAAGGGACTCGCAAGCTTAACAAGTAACCATGGGGCAATTCCTTAATTGTAATGGATCAATAGGTGGCTTGCCGAAGGTCGTCGCAGTGGTTACTCAGGGATGTGTTATGAGATACGCATTCCAATTCAAGCCTTTCCCACATACATCGAGAGCTAAGATATGAGATATCTAGTTTGTGTCTTTAGTTAATACTAGCGGCGGAACCAACAACCCCCTGAGAACATTTTAGTCTTATTGCAGTTCAAACACGATCTTTAGTTGCATTTACATTCTTCAATTTCAGTTATTTACTCTAAAAAAAACACCTACAAAACCTATTCTACTTTAATCCTTCGCTTGAAATTTGAGACAACTTTCAGTAACTTTAGATAAATAGTAACAAGGGGTATTAAGGTCATTACTAGTAGCTCCTCATGATTCGACACTCTTATTTCGAAACTAGCTACAACTGTTCTGTGTTCTTGCAGTCATCAAGCTATTTTCTGGTGCCGTTGCCGGGGAGTTCAACGCTTTTGGTCTTTACTTTTAGTTGCTAATTTATTTATTGTTCTACTTTAGTTATTTTCGAGTTACATGTGAAAAACCATGGACGATTACCAGCGCGAGATACAGCTCCAAGCTGTAAATAGCTCTGGCCCTCCCATGGACGCTTTTATTAAGTCAGACATACTCATCAATCCCAGAGGGTATGACATTCATCCCACACTATTAGACTTACTGCAATCCAAGATGTTTGCAGGAGATGACAGTGAAGATCCGTATGGGCACATTGAATATTTTGAAGATGTTTGTGCAACCTTCAATTTAAATATCTTTTCAGAAGTTGAGGTTAAATTTAAACTCTTTGGACAAACTCTTACTGATAAAGCTCGAACTTGGTATAACGATTATCCTATTTCACATTTTTCTGAATCGAGAACATTGTCTACTAAATTCCTTCAGATATTCTTTCCAGAAACCAGGTCTCTAGGAGCAAGGCGGATGATTTCAAACTTTAAAAGTCTACCGCAAGAAGGGTTGTATGAAAGCTACTCAAGATTCAGGGAAATTCTTAGAAATTATCCTCATCATGATTTCCCACCTTGGTTAATCATACGTACATACTTTCTATGTAGGAGTCAGTTTGGAGAATAGAGATTTATTAGATTTGCTTTCTGATGGATCTTTTACTGAGTATGGAGTTGATAAGGCTTGCAACTTATTAGAAACCATACACAAAGATAAGATTCTAAAAGAAAGTGATGAACCTAATTCAAATTCTCTAGTAGAGTTAGATTATATTAATAATTTTATGCAGTCTAAAAAGGTTGCTAAATTACTTGTTGGTAACAAACTTCAGCCCAAGGATATTGTTCAAATTATTAAGAATTATGCTAAACATCTACAACTCCCAAATGATTGGAAACAATATGAACCTGCTTCCATTGACGAATCTCTTAAGAAAATTCCTACAGGCAAACATGTGGAGGAGAAGATGTACCATCCAGAAGAATTACCTTGTCCACCACAGGCAAAGTTGAAAGAGGAAGTGTGAAACAGAAAGCCTCAGAAGATGACTTGAAATCTAGGGGCGATCAAGACAAATATAGACATAGTGAAGGAACTCTTGGAACCTGAAGGCATTGAAGGTGAGGAAGTAAGGATTAACAGGAAATCCTCTCAATTTATAGGATGGAAACCACAAGGTAAGAATGAAAGGTATAAAAGTATTAAATTCAAGCTAGGAGAAATGGATTTTGAGGGTATGAGAGACCAAAGCTCAAATATAAACATTCTCCCTTATCATGCTTATACTTTATGCCGTTATTACCTGGATGACCATGAATTAGAACCCTCCGATACTACTTTACTACTCTCAGATAGAAATACCCAAAGATGCCATGGTATTCTTCGCAATGTTTACATTACAGTTGAAGATTTTATTTATATAAAAGACTTCTACATTATTGATATATTGCAACACCCTTTTTGTCCAATCATATTAGGAGCACCCTTTTGTGTTCTAACTAAGCTAAATATCGATAGCAAAAAGGTGGTTATGTCTTTGCAGCTTGCAGAAGAGGTGGTAAACATCAGATTCAAGGAACTAAAGAAGTTCCCTTATGAAAAGAAGGCTGGAGTTAAAGAGGAAAAGACCATTGAGGAATTGGCTACCATTTACTTTAGTATTCCTCAAAATAACCTAGAAAGAATCCTTAATAATGACGAGTCAATACCAAGCAATGAAGGTAAGAAAGAATTAGATGACATTTTGAATGAACCAGCAGAGGAAGAAAACATTCGAGACTTTGAATATGAAAAGTTAGTGAGGAATGGAGATGAAGATCCACCACCTTTACAACTAAAACCCTTCCTGAAGACTTAAGGTATGAATTTCTTGATGAAGAAAAGAAATGTACAATTATAATAAGAAGTAGCCTTTCTTCCACTGAGGTTAAGTCTTTGCTAGATGTTCTTGTTAAGTATGATAAGGTTTTCGGGTATTATCTCAAAGATATTAAAGGCATAGATCCTTCAATAATAACTCATAAGATAATAATGGAAGATGATTCTAAACCGTTCGTTGACACACAAAAAAGAATGAACCCCAAAATGAAGGAAGTTATAAGGAAGGAAGTCATTCGTTTACTTGATGCTGGTATAATTTACCAAATTTCGCATAGTAAATGGGTAAGTCCTGCCCATTGTATCCCAAAAGATGGAGCAATAACTATCATTAGAAATGGTGAAAATAGCCTTATCCCTACAAGAACCATAATCGGCTATAGTATGTGCATAGATTTCAGGAAGTTGCATAGAGTTAATAAGAAAGTGCATAAGCCACCACCCTTGATGGAGCAGGTCTTATAAATACTTTCAAATAACTCTTATTATTGCTTTCTTGATGGTTATTCAGGGTATACCGAAATTCCTATCCAACCTGAAGACCAAGAGAAAACAACTTTTACTTGCCCATATGGTACTTATGCTTATAAGTTACTTCCATTTGGCCTTTGTAATGCTGCTGCCACCTTTCAAGAATGTGTTTTAAAAATCTTTGAGAAATTTGTTGAAAACGCTGTCGAAGTACTTATGGATGATTTTGTTGTTTACAATAATACTTTCGATAAGTGTCTCTACAATCTTAATCAAGTTTTGCAGGAATGTAAAATGGCAAAGCTAGTCCTTAATTGGGAACGATGCTGTTTCATGGTGAAATTAAGGTAAGGTCTTTGGACATAAAATTTCTGAGAAAGGAATTGAAATAGATGAGTCAGGAATTGAATCGCTAAGGGAATTGTTGGGTTCGTTGCATGGAAAACAAAAAAAATTCTACCGCAAAGACGAATAAATCCAAGATCCAATCTATGGAAAAAGCCAAGATCTAATCTATGAGATCAGAGCAACAAGATGGATGAGAAACTAACCCTCGAATATCCAAAGCCTTAACGAGATCAGATCTCGTGGTTGATGAAGAGGTTCCTTCCGGTGCTGCAATCCGGCAGCAATTCCGTACTCGGTCACACGTACGGTGTCGCTGAAGACCTTCCTCTCCCCGTTCCAGCGGGCAGCGGAGGTAGTAGATTCCCTCAGAATCCCCGCAGCATGACGGGTGGTGGTGGTGGTGGAGGAGAAATTCCGGGGGGAATGGGTTTCCTGCCGGATCCGAGCTTGGACAACATATCTGCCGCTGTGTTATCTTCTCTCCTGACGTATTTGACTTCATATCCGAGGAAGCACTTGGCAATCTCATCAACTTCGTCTCTATAAGCCGCCATGATGGAGTTTCTGGCGTTCCAGGTTCCGGCTACTTGCTGTGCCACCAAGTCGGAATCTCCACAACATATGATGTGTTTGATCCCAATTTCCTTAGCGATGCGTAGACCGTGTAGTAGAGCCTCGTATTCCGCCATGTTGTCTGTAGCTTTGAAGTGGATCTGCAGAACGTACTGCAGTTCTTCTCCGGTAGGGGACTTCAGGGTAACTCCAGCCCCCGAGCCTTGATGTTGCTTGGATCCGTCGAAGTGCATGACCCAAGTTTCAGGTTCCGGCTCAGGTTCGCCATCCGGAACTTCTGTCCAATCAGCGATGAAATCCGCCAAAATCTGGGACTTGATTGCGGTTCTTGCTTTGTAGTTGATGTCGAAGGCGGATAGTTCTATGCCCCACTTTGCTATGCGTCCTGTTGCATCAACGTTGTTAAGAATCGTTGACAGTGGAGCCTTGCTCACCACCATCATGGGATGCTCTTGGAAGTAGTGTCTCAGCTTCCGGCTACCTAGGAACACACCGTAGGCTAGCTTCTGAAAGTGAGGGTATCGTTGTTTAGATTCCGTCAGCACCTCGCTAATGTAATAGACTGGCCTCTGGACTCCGTATTCATGACCTTCTTCCTTTCGCTCCACCACGATAACGATACTGATGACCTTGTTGGAGGCTGCCAGGTAGAGGAGCATAGGCTCTGACTCTTTCGGAGCTGCTAAAATAGGTGGGGAGGTGAGTATTTCCTTCAACCCCTAAAATGATGTATCTACTGTGTCGTCCCAGACAAATTTGTCTGTTTTCTTCAGTAGCTTGAATAGAGGTAGTGCCTTCTCGCCAAGACGTCTAACAAACCTACTAATTGCACCAACGCAACCAGTTAGTCGTTGCACATCTTTGAGACAAGTTGGCCTTTTTTTGCACAGGATTGCCTTGATATTTTCCGGGTTTACTTCGATGCCTCTATGAGACACGATGAAGCCAAGGAGTTTTCCAGCTGGTACGCCAAAGACGCACTTCAGCGGATTTAACATCATCTTGTACCGTCGGAGATTCTCGAAGGTTTCCGTGAGGTCGCTGATCAGATCGGATCCTTTCCGGCCAATTTGGTCCTTCGGGCATCGCTGCATCGTACGTTGGTAGGTGGCACCTGCATTTTTAAACCAAAATGCATGGTGACGTAGCAGTAAGTGCCAAAGGGTGTGATGAACGAGGTCGCCGTTCGGTCGGACTTCTTCATCCGGATCTGATGATACCCGGAATATGCGTCAAGAAAACACAGAAGTTCCGCCCCAGCCGTCGAATCAATGACTTGGTCAATGCGCGGCAAGGCGAACGGATCCTTCGGACAATGCTTATTCAAGCCGGAGTAATCGATGCACATTCTTAGTATTTCAGAATTCTTTT
This sequence comes from Lolium rigidum, assembly GCF_022539505.1. Classification (NCBI taxonomy): domain Eukaryota; kingdom Viridiplantae; phylum Streptophyta; class Magnoliopsida; order Poales; family Poaceae; genus Lolium; species Lolium rigidum. The sequence continues at coordinate 44,942,225 of NC_061511.1, forward strand.
TGGGTACAATGACGGGATTTGTGACCCAATCAGTATGGATAACTTCTAGTACAAATCCTGCCTCTAGTAACTTTGCTAATTCCATCCCTATGGCACGGCGCTTCTTGTCTCAAAAGCGTCGCATAGCTTGCTTCACCGGTTTGGCACCCGGATTTATGTTGAGATAGTGCTCGGCGAGTTCCCTTGGTACTCCGGACATGTCAGAAGGTTGCCATGCGAAGATATCCATGTTAGCTCGGAGGAACTCGACGAGCGCGCTTTCCTATTTGGGGTCCATGTTGGCTCCGACCGACACCTGTTTGGAGCTGTCTCCTGCCTTGAGGTCGACCTTCTTGGTGTCTATCACGGCCTTGAATGAGTTTTTCTGCTTGGAGATCTGTTTCTTGGTGGTCTGCATCTCTGTCGGATCCACCGCGGCTCTGTAGCCTTGCAGCTCCTCTCCGGATATTACAGATTCTGCGAAGGCGGCTTCGCCTATCTCGCACTCTCGAGCTTTCTTGTAATCTCCGGATACGGTAATCATACTGTTAGGACCCGGAATCTTGAGCTTATTGTAGATGTAGCACGCCCTTGCGTGAAACATGTGGTAGGTGGGTCTGCCGAAGATAACATGGTAGGAACTATTGAAAGGCACGACTTCGAACGTGATCATCTCTTCGCGGAAATGATTAACATCGCCGAAGGCCACGGGGAGTCTGATGCTGCCAAGAGAATTTGCTTTTTTACCCGGAACCACACCATGAAACTCAGTGGTGCTGTGCTTGAGCTTTTCCTTGGTAAGCTGCATCTTCTCTAGAGTCTCCAGGTACATGATATTCAAGCTGGCTCCGCCATCCATAAGGCACTTGGAGAAGTCGAACCCATTGATGCGGGGACTCACAACCAAGGCGTAGCACTACTTTGGAATAATGGTCGGATGATCCGCCCTATCAAACGTGCAAGGATTTTCCGACCACCTGACATACTGCGGCACAGCCGGAACTGTGGCGTTCAGGATCCGGAGAGCTGATTTGTTGGCACGGACTGTGGGTGTTCCGAGGAAGGTGTGGTATGCACCAGCGCTCTTTTTGACGAAGGGGTTGGATTTGTTTGCCGCGGAAGCCTCTTTGGGATCCAGCGAAGCGTCATCCTCGTCCATCCCCTCGGAACTATCATCGTCCTTTTCCTTGTTCTTGCCCTTGCCTCCTTTGCCGCGTGGGCGGTGATTCCGGGCTCGCTTGTATCCTGCTTCCGGGTCGCCCTTTAGGTCATTGACCTACTTGCAGTTGCGGTTAGTATGCGAGGATTTGCTAGTAGCCAGATCCATGTGGGCCAGGCATGGCATATCCCTATACTCCTCGTACGTTTGGAGAGCGCGGAATCCAGCAGTTGTGACCTCGTCGGTGCGCTGCTGACCCCTGCCAGCTCCGCCTCCACGTCCGTGGCCTCTTCCGCCTCCTTGACCTCCACGTTGGAATGCCATGCAACCATGTCGGATCCGCCGCTCTTCTGGTCGTCGGGGGGATTCTTCCGCTTGTTGTTGTTGCTGCTGCCGCCGTTATCATGGTTTTCCTTCTGTTGTTGCAGGGGTATGGCTGTAGCAGCAAGTTCTCCTCCTGCGTCATCATCGGCGGCAGAGTGAGTACTTGCAATGCCGATCATGTCATCCAACGTCAAGTTGGTTTCATTGATCAAGCAAGTAAGCTTGTGCCGGAGTAGTCCTCCCCTCTGCAGTCCACCGATGAAGGCATGCATAGCTGTGCGATTATCCGCGTTCTCACACTCGTTCCTGGTTGCCAACCATCGTGTCAGGAAATTCCGCGATGTTTCGCCTTTCTTTTGGATACATGCTTGCAGGTCGCTTGTTGTGGCAGGTCTTTTGTAGGTGCCCCTGAAGTGTTTTTCAAAGGCAATCTTCATGTCAAACCAACAAAAGATGGTGTTCTCCGGGAGGTCGCGAAGCCAGGTACAAGCTGGACCAATAAGGTACAACTGAAGCATGCGGCAGGCGATTCTCTGGTTCCCTCCGGCGAAGCTTACTGCATTGAAGTAGTCTTCGATCCAGGTATCGGGCCTTTCGCTGCCATCATAGTGCTTCAGATTTCCGGGTAGCTTAAGGTTCAAGCCTTTTGGATAGGGCTCCTCTCGGATCATCCTGCCAAAGCATTTTGGGCCAATGTATTCAGATATGTACTCATTGAGACGTTCCCTTGTATCGCGTGGGCCGGTGCGGGGGGACTTCGAGTGGGAGCGAGATCTCCGGCCTCCGCCTCCACCTCCACCTCCTCCACTCGGTGGTGGGGAGGGAGATTTGCGAGGGGGCATGTGGGACCTTTTGCTTCCGCCTTCGGATTCGTCGCGTCCTTCACGCTGCTGACTCCGGCTGCGGTGGCTACCTTCCCCATGATGGCGGTCGCCCCCATCGTTCCGGCTTCTGCGGGGCTCTGGCTCACGTTCTTCATTTCGGCTTCGACGAGGTTCCGGCGTACGCTCCGTATTCCGATTCCTCTGAGGGACCACGTTGTCGTGGATGTTGATTCCGCCAGGCCCATGGGGTCTGGTGTTTCCGACTGGACTACGACGGCGAGGAGGCGGGGGAGGTGGCTGGTTCCGCGGCGGAGGTGATGGGTTCCGGTACTTGTCTCTTCCAGTGTACATCGGATCCTTTCCCTTTCTTGGGTCCGTCGGAGGTGTTTTCGAGGGTACCGGGATCGGATTTGGATGTTCTCTGGTCCTCCTTCTGCGCTCCGTGGATCCTGTGCGCGATTCGTCGTCACGGTGCTGTCTTTCGGAGGCGTCCTTCTACGCGGTGGATACACATAGATCCGGGTTGGATTCCAACCTGCGCGAAGTATCTGCCTTACTCTGTTGATTCATTGCTGAAGCTACCAGCGTGCGGAGGTGTGCGATGTCGATTTCCTCATCTTGCTTGGTCAAGATCTCCGCAACTTTCTTCATATTATCCTTTGGAGTGGCGAGTGGCTGCTGATTTGTGGGGGTTGCAAAGTTGATCTTTCGGGGGCCAATGGCCTCCCGGTGGATTCTATCTGCTTCCTTACCAGCATCCTCCATCATGGTTTCCCATTGTGCTCGGAGTTTCTTAGCCTCTGCCAAGCATTTTGCGGCTTCGCGCTCTCTCTTGAGGAAACTTTCCATCACTGCTCCTGTCTCCTGCCTTTCCTCCAGCATTGCTGCTGCAGTGTTGGCAAATACTTTGGCGGTGGCCAGCATCTCCTTTCTTTTTGCTTCTAGAACCTCAGGATCTGCGGCTTCATCCGGAGTTATTGGCTTGTTGAGAATTTCCGAGTGCGCGATAGCACCCCGGCCAGCCTGTTCGATGATCTCATCCGCGGACATGTATTCCGTGTGCCCGGAGATGTGTCCTTCTCCAGATTCCGGAGCGACGCGGTAGCGAGGCCGCGAAGGCGGAGTATCCGAAGTGGACGGGTCTAGGAGTCCGACGTCAGTCGGAGTTTCTTCGTCAGTTTCCTGCTCTAGCCCAGTTATGGTCGCAAGGACCTGTTTAGGTGGAGCAGATTCTGCCTCGGCTTCCTGGTCGCCTTCTAGCTCCTTCGTGAGGCGATTGTACTCCTCTGTGTCCAAAGTGGTAGCATCGTCCGAGGTTGGGCTTAGATTGCCCAGGATCGATTCCTCCTTGTCTCCGGCATCCTCTTGCTGATACGGGGCGTCGCTGTCTCCAGTAGCATCCTGCTGATCCGGGGCATCGCTATCTCCGATAGCTTCGACCTGCATGGGTCCAGCTCCTTCCTGGGGAGGGGCGGTTCCTGCGGTATGTGCGAGGAAGTGCACGAAGTGGCACCTTTGCTTCTCTAACACCTGGGAGACCCAGGCGGATCTGCATTGGTCTTCCACCGTAATTTCCTGCTCAGGGGCGGATTGGGTGGGCGTTGAAATTTCTAGATCTAAGGCGGAACCTTCCTTAGGGAGCTCCTGCATCTCGGATCGGATCTTCGCGATAGCGTCCTGCTCAGCGGCGGTCGCGTCAGCGTGACTTACCAGAGCGTTTCTGTCAGAATCGACGGTCTCGCCGATGAAGATGTGTATCCCGCGGATCGTGATGATGGAGAGTTTGACGGGGTCTGTCCTAGCTGGAATCCAGCACTCATCCTGAGGGACGATCGGAAAGTTGCCGGCGTACAAGACGCGCCCCACGGCGATGGTGTCACCGATGCCTCCGAAGGTAGAACCCTCCCGGTTCCGGCCTCCAGACGCCGCTGGCCCCACGGTGGGCGCCAACTGTCATTGCCTATTCGACGGAACCTCGGAGGAGGGATCCTCACGAGGGGGAGAAGAAGTAGGGGCCATTGGGCGGAGTGTCCTCGGGACGGTGGTACGTGATTTACCCAGCTTCAGAACACCTGCACGATGACAGGGCCGACTGCTGCTTGTCTGGAATTATCTGGGCGCTTTCGCGTTGTTACAATGAGTTGTGGTTGTGCCTCTATGGCTCCCGGGATCCGGCTTATAAAGACGCTCGGATCTAGAGTTTACACGGAGAGTCCTAGCCGGAATACAAGATGCCTAACTACGGAATATTACATTGCCGTGCACGTCAATGATCCACCTTGCCTTATGCGCCGTATTGGATCCGGATACTTCATGGGCCTTCATGGATCCGACTAACTTCGTAGGGCGGTTAAGATCCGGCTCCTGTTACCTGGGCTGGACTTCATCCATCTTGATCTACAACAACTGGGCCGCCCGATGGGCCACATGCCACCATCACCGTCTATGGGCCACCCGGGCTTGCCGGATCTAGGCCACGCTGTTGATACACCCATAAAGTATACCCACAACATTAGGCTTCCTCTCAGATAAGGCCCTCCCCCCCCCCAGATAAGGCCCTCCCAGATAAGCCTCCCCCAGATAAGCGCCCTCCCATCTTTTGTCCCGGTTTGAGCCCCCACCCGGGATGAAAGTTTCCCGCGCCACTGCGTTCCCGCCTATTTTCTTCCCGCGCTTTCAACCGCTTCCTGCCTCCGTCTTCCCGCCATTTTTTCACTATATATATGTAGTCTTGGCCTCCATTTACATATCACATCTAGACTCATATCTACAAACCTCATCACTCTCTCCCATGGCTTCCATCGTATCTCTAACTCCCCGGGAGGTGGAGGAGCTTTGCGCCTTGAACTACCCCTGCCCGCCATGCTACCGCGTCCCCACCGGCTGGTTGCTGAGCGTTGGAGGCGTACCGGTCCCTCCTGTCCCTCTAGGTGTGGCGCGCCAGATGGCCATCACGAACCACTACTACTTCGAGCTCACGCCAGAGCAGCGGAGGAATCCCAGTGGCATCCCGACTGCAGCCCGACTTGGGACGGCTTCTTCATCAATCGGCGTGAGAGTGCGCTTGCCAGGCACGAGGAAGATGGCCCGCCTCGTTCGAACATCAACGAGGCCGGCCGTCGGCTGTGGTGGCGCGGCCGGACTCTCCAGAGTGTCATGGCCAACCGTGGCCCCCGCCTGCGCTACCCTCAGTCCCAGCCCACGCATGCTCACCCGCCGAGGTTCGACCACCGCGACCCCGATGCCAGCGACGACGACGTCGGTGACTACGATGACTACAGTGGTGATGTTTATAGGGCTAGGCACGACTATGACTGAATCACTCCAACATTCAAATCTGGCCATGTATCTTAATTTTCAGTTGAGCTATGTACTTTAATTCCAGTTCAATCGTAATAAAATTTTATTCCCGCCCATTATTTTCCGCCCTTTTCCTCCCACGCGGCATCGTGGCGGGAAACTTTCCCGCGCAGCGTCGTGGCGGGAAACTTTCCCGCGCAGACAGCGTCGTTAACACAAAGGTTAAACAGCAAAAGAAAATTAAAAAACCCTTTGGTACCGGTTGGTGGAGAGAACCGGTACCAAAGGTTAAACAGCAAAAGAAAAATCAAAAGAAAAACAGAAAAATACCTTTGGTACCGGTTGGTGGCGCGAACCGGTACCAATGGTCACCTTTCGTACCGGTTGGTGGATCCAACCGGTACCAAAGGTGTTTTCGGCCTTTCTTCTCCCGCGGCCAGGAAACCGACGAGCACTTCACCAAAATTCAACCGCGCGCGTGTCGCCGCAGCCGTGTCGCCGTCGCCGTAGCCGCGCCGCAGCCGTGTCGCCATCGCCGTCGCCGTCGCCGCAGCCGTGTCGCCGTCTCCCGCAGTGCCACCTCCACTCCGTTGCCGTCGCCCGCCACTCCCCTCCGCCGGCAACAAGGTACTCCTCTCCCCTTGTCGGCCCTCCTCCGGCAGCCGCCTACGCAGCGCTCGCCTCGCCTCGCCTCCCTGGCCGCCGCCTTAACGGAGGAGCCCGCGCGCGCGCGTCTGCCGGCATGCAGTGGCGCTCGCCGGCGCCCTCCTCAACCGCGCGCGTCCGCCACCCGTTCGACGAAATGCGGCAGCGGGCGTTGGCGCGCGCCGGCGCCCTCTTCGCCGCACTAGGCCGTGCCCCGGCCTCGCCCTCCGCGCGCGGCCTCCTCCCGGTGAACCGCCGCCGACGCCGGCCCGCCTAGCTCGTACACAACGCGCGCTGCTCTCGCCGCTCCTGCCGCGGGTGTTGGCACAAACGCCTCGCCGGCGCCCACCAAGAAGAACTGCTGCGGCACCAGCCAGAACGCGCTGATGGCGTCCCCATTCGAGGAGGCATCGCGGCGCATCTTCTCGACCAGCGCGGCGACGGCCATGGCGACGATCGCGAAGACGAGGCCCGTGCCCACGCGCTGGAGCGAGGTGAGCCCCTGCGGGCGCCGGGTAAGGCGGCTGGCGAGCGGCACCAAGAGGCGCACATTGAGGGAGGTGAACAGGACGATGGAGAGGAAGAGGAAGACGGAGAGGGAGCCGGGCGGGACGATGAAGCCGGCGCTTAGGCGACGGTCGGGAAGGAGACGTTGATGCGGTCCCCGATGATGATGTAGTCGAGGGTGGGCCACCCGGGGTTGTACGGTTGGAGCAGGCGGTAGTTGTCCCCGAGCCCGAAGAGCTGCCCGATGTAGGTGGCGTTCTGGTCTGGGCCCACGAGGTAGGAGCCCAGCGCTAGGAGAGGAGGAGGAGGCTCCATGGCTGCCCCCACGATGATCAGCCAGTAGCCGCCGTCGCCATTGCCGAGTACGACATCGAGGAGGTAGCAGCGAGAGGAGGAGCGGTGGCATTTGGAAAGAAAGAAATAAAAAGGAAGCGAGAGAGCACGAGGAGGCGGTCACGGAGGCAGGGCGCGCATCGCCACCGAAGAGGAGAAGAGAGAGGTGGTTGGGTGTGTTTGGTTACTCCTAAGTATATATGTGAAAGGCCTCGCACACTCTCTTAATCTTGTGTTTTGTTATTGCTTTCTTCACTTGAATTGTTATCCATCTAGCAATCTGTTATGATCATGACATGATGAATCAAATAATTAAACTTAATTTTGTAGTGACATTGAGATATGGAGGACGGCACCTTCATCCGAGATGAGGAGCAAGAATAAATGGTGCGGAAAATGATATATGAGAGTGCCCGTGGATCGGAACCCGATGGAGATGACGATGATGTCAGCTCACAATTTTTGAACGATGTCGGTGAGGGACTTGAGTCTGAAGAAAGAAGAGACAACGAAGTGTCCTTAACAAACTTCGGCGAGGTGTATATTTGATGCAGCCCGACCTACGCTCTTCGCTTCATCATGTGCTTCAACGACAAGAACCACACTCATGGCCGAGGTCACGGAGGCATGGAAGAGAAGAAGGAAGAAGAGCGCCCGAGGTCGCCAAGAAGAGACGACGCAAGAAGCACGACTGCTAGGCCGGATCTTCCGCCCCCACTAAGGCCGGACAATCCGCCCTCTAACCTGCGCATCCAACACTTGGGCTCAGCCCATACAACCCCCATTATGCTATTTGTATGCCTAAACTACCCCTCCTTAGTGGCTCCCTATATATAGGCTCCCACCTCCCCCTTCATTAGGTTAGGTTGAACTTGAGTGAGAACTTGGCTTATGCCTCCACCATCCCTTTGGGATTAGGGAAACCCCCTCCTCTCTTAGACATAAATCTATGAGTTGTATCAAGGCCCTCTTTATGTGATCGATCTCTCGCTTGTGTGATTCTAATTCGGTCTCTCGCATTAGTGATTCTATCGATTGCATACTGGTCTTTCTCTCGGGGATTCTACCTCGTGTCTTTCCCTTGAGTGATTCTATCGGGATAGTGGTTCGGGCTATCGAGAGTAAACCGGAATTGTATCGGGTTGGTGTGTGTTTGCGTGTGTTCATCGTGTTCATCGCTGTGTTCTTCGTGTTCTTCCTCTCCCCCGCCTTTCCCTCGGTCAATTCGTGAGATCGGGCAACCCACGTGGCCTTAGGCCCCATCAATATTTATATATCAAGGCTATGTTCATCACTAGATGCATTGATTTATTTGTATTGCACTTATTAACGAATCATTTTTCTTTTAGCCTTCTGGATCATCGAGCAAATCTGTTAAAAAGCAACGAGGCCCAACGCAACGTCTAAAGGTCGAGGGTAGGTTAGCCTTCACCGCATTTAAGGATAGTGGTGAACCGGTGGATCCCAAAGAGCACTTCCGTAAATTTATAAATCAAGCTGGAGTTCTTGTTAGGGACCATGTACCGATCAGCATTGTAGAGTGGCATAAGCCGAGGAACGCGGGGGCTAAAGCTAGTTATGTCAACGATACTCTAAAACTCTTTCTTTGGGACAGTGTACTGACACACTTCAGCCTACCGGAAGACATGACGGAAGGCCAGAAGAAGAAAGTCAAGGAATGGACTCTTAAGAAGATGGCCACACAATTCCAGACCTGGAAGACAAATTTATGGGCCAGATATGAAGATGAAGATCCAGTATTCACTGGAAGTCTAGTGAAGATAAAAGATCACTGGCCCGCATTTAAGAGGTATAAGAAATCATCTACTGCTGTGTCCCGATCAGTCACAAATACGAAAAATGCTTCAAAGAAGCAACATTTCCATCATTTGGGGTCAGGTGGCTACAAGACTGCCATTCCGAAGTGGAGAGCATTTGAAGCTAAACTGATGGATGCAGGGATCATTCCACAGACATGGGATTGGCCCGACCGGTCCAAATTCTGGTTGTTCACGCATGGGGCAGGGTTGGACCCAAAGACAGGGCAGATCGTTGCAAAGGGAAAATGGAAGGAAAAAATTGCAGAAGTCACGACGCAGCTTATGGACGCAATTGGAAAAGTTAGAAAGGGAGAGTACATTCCTGATAGAGAGAATGACGAGCTGACACTAGCTCTGGGGAATCCTGAACACGTTGGATGAATACGAGCCCTCCCAGGTGTCACCATGAAGGAAGCGTGGCCGGAGTGCGCTGACAGTTATAGAAGCCATTCGAGAAAGAAGAAGCAGGAGTCTGACAGGTTAGCTGAATTCATAAATAGGGTGGAGGTGCTTGAGAAAAATCAGAGAGCACCTGATCAGCCGCTGTTTCTACAAGATCCCCAAGCCGATGCCGCCCCATTTCAGCGAAGAAGCAGCGTGGGTTCCTCGCATCTTGAAGGATGTGGAGGAAGCTACCCCGTGGATTATGTCACGGAGAAGACAGATTGCGAGCTACATGTGTGTCAGCACCCGGATTTTTAAGTCCAGATGCCTATTATGCCATACATCGCAATTCCGTGGGTGCCTCAGATCAGCGGAGATACCCCACTGAAGTTCCCCTCCGGGCCGGTCGTTGACTTCAATTCCGTGGAACTCCGGGTGCGGGCGATCGAGAAGGTCAGACAGGGTGTCCAAGTCCCTCTCGAAAACCAAATTCCCACCATTGCCCAGCTGGTAAAACTTGGTCCGGTGGAGTGGCTCCATCTCGTAAGTGAATTGGAGGAGTAAGTTAGAGAAGTGCAAGTGTATCAAAATTTTAGGTAGAATTTCAAAGTGAAGCATAACTTTCATCTTTTGAAAAAGGTCTCAAGGGTAAGAGGGTGAATAAGTTTTTCGCAAATATTCACTTCATTTGTTTTTGAAACTAAGTTTTCAGACGTCCATTCTAACTAGGGTCTCCTAAGGTCAAACAATGGTTCTGATACCAACTTGTCAACACCCGGATTTTTAAGTCCAGATGCCTATTATGCCATACATCGCAATCCCAGGAAGATTGTTGTTGCGAGACATAACAGTTGATATCATAAGTCATCATTCATTACAAACCATAGTCGTCTTACAAATATAGATCACATGATCCAATATTACACAAATAGTTGATCTAAGGATCAACAAACACATTACATAGCGGAAGCGTAGTAGTAGTGGACTATCTAATCCACAGGCCAACGCTTGACGTCAGAAGATACTCCTAGTTGTCGTAGACGTCCTGCTGGCCGTCATCTTCATACTTGCTGCTCCTCTTCATAGTCCGGCCATTTGAATAGCCAGGGGACACAGCCGTGAGTACTTTTAAAGTACTCGCAAACTAATACTAGTGTAGGTGCTATCAATTTTATTAAGATAGTTCTAAGCTCTAGGTTTATTTGCAGAAAGCCACTTTTAGTTCGTAAGCATTTATTGAAAGACTCTTCATTTACTAACTAACTCAAGTGGGAACATTAGGGTCATTCCCACAACTCAGTTGTGATTCAAGTCAAGTCACCATTCAATCATCAACCTTTTTCAAGAAAACATCTGACAATGGAACAGTATGGCCTTTCCAATCGTCCGTAACCGTGGACACGGCTATTCGAATAGATTTACACTCTGCAGAGGTTGCACACTTATGCCACAACATTTGATTACATCCGTCAGGGATAACCCTGAATAATCGTAACTCAGTACGCGGATCATCAACCATAACCTTTCACTTACATACCCTAGTATAGGTACCTCTCCCCATGAGCTTGGCCTCCCAGTGAAGACAAACCGTCAGCCTGGGAACTGCACAGGGCTTGGGCCGGACATTCACCTCATTTCACATCATTTCACTTTCAACGGAGGCAGCCTCGGCATAACCCCTATGACGTTTGTTTAGAGGGAACCCATACTAAGATGCATAAACTTCCAGTTAAGCCCTACCCATAATCAGGTATTGTGGGGGTACTAAATAATTGGAAAGGTATCGCATCTGAACCCAACCATCAGTTTTTATCAAAATCCTCGTGTCATTCCAGTCATATTCACCTTCAAAATCTTTCAAAGCCATTTCATTTCACAAGTTCCCATCTAGAGTAGTCAATTTTATTTGTTAGCACTAGCACTAGTCATGAGGGGTGCTAACTATCTTGTAGCTTTCTAGGCTAAATTTGATACTCTTGTAGTACTCTATATTTAGACTAAAGTTAACTATAAAAGGAAGCTTTAATAATCAAGGTAAAAGCTTGTAAGGATAAAACTTGGGATTTGATTATGAAGCATAAAGTAATAGGTGAGTGTGCCTTGCTCTGGTAGAGCTTTCCATTTTGCAAGAATGTTAGCTTGCCTTGGTTGGTGTACTGATCAAAGTGGTCTTCTTCTTCCTGGAAGTAGACCTCCTCCTCCTGGTACTCCTCGGTACTAGCGTCTAAAAACGGATACGAGATACAATCACCAGTCAAAGCATAAGAGCTAGACTAAGCACACACAAGGTTCACACACGCTAATCTATCATCACAACATTGCTTATCACGTTGGTTGACTTTGTTTTCTTCTTAAGAAAAATAATTTCCTCTCATTACAAATATTGATTAGGGCTTCTCTTTAGTTCTTGGAGAAATAATTTCCTCTCATTGAATCTTGTTAAGATTTAAGTTCCTCAAATAATAATGTATGAACCCATGTTGAACAAGGTCAACACTTCATAATCATCATTTGGGAAAATTATTTAAATGAGGTATCACCCTCATACAATTTAACACTAACATAAATATAATTTAATATCACCAAATAATTCAAGATGAGATTATATAGACCAAGGTCAATACCTCATGTTGACTTACTTGAGACAAAGATTTAAATGAGATAGTACCTCTCATATTAATTAATAAAGAATTTTGGATAAATTAAAATGGACTAGAATAGCCATATAGCCATTATTTATTCTAGTCCATGATCATATGAAACACCCATGTAATTTTTTTGCATAAACAATTAGACAATATGAATTGTGATTTTTGAGGGTTGGAATCAACTAAAAATCATTTTTGCTTGATTTTTAATAAATGTTTGAAGTTTGAAAAGGCCCTGCCTTGTTATTTTTGTCACATTAATTCTACAAAGAAAAATGAGATGAGACCAGTGGGGTTGGATAGAGTTTTTCACCCGCTTTCCAAATATATAAAAATTATTAAATTTGGTTCAGAAGATTTGGTTCAGATGAGACCAGTGGGGATCGGACGGCCGAAGCTCGTCTCCTTCCACGATAGAAGGGCGGCGAGAGGAAACCCTGCCGGCGGCGTGCGTAGGAGGTCGGAGGGTCACCTGAGCTCCGGCGAGGCTTGGCGTTGGCGGAAATCGACGTGGAAGACGTAGGCGAGGCTCCTGGCACCGGCGGCTCCTCCGGGGATGGCTCCAATCAACGGCGAGCTTGCAGGGTGCTGGCGGGGCTTCGGTGAAAAATTGGAGCGACTCCGGCGAGAATGTGGAGGGGGGAGTAGCTAGGAATGATCAGTGGTGAGAGGAGAGGGTGGTGCTGTGCCGAAGATGAAGGGAGGAGGGCGGCTTATATAGCCTCCTCGAGCATCTGCGGGAGGTCATGGGTGACGACGGCGAGGTCTTGCTACTAGCGATCAATGGCATGGGCGAGGGCATGGCATCGTTCAGGAAGGCTCAGCGAGCGTCACGGTGCTCTCGGAACAGCAAGAGGTGGTCAAGCACAGGGGTGCTGGTCACGCGTCTGTGGGTACTGTGGCGGTCGTCGTCGTTGCCCACGAGCGCTGATGGCGAGGGGCGGTCGGAGCTGACGGGTCGACGCGGCGCTCTGGCACGCCCTGGCGTCGCAACCATGCCGACCCTGGCGTCACTGGCTGACATGGGCGTGTCTGTTGCTGGCTCGTGCTGGCCTCGTCTCGGTCAAGGGGGTGGACGAGCAGAGTCAGGAGAGCAAGGGGAACCTCCTAGACATGGTGCTGCAAGTCGGTGACGCGTGGAGAGAGAGATGGCCGGGGGTGAGCATGAGCTCATGGCATGGCCAAATGTGGTCGTTTTCTCCACTTTGACCAAGGGTGCAAGTGGGTGGTCAGGTCCAGGGATGACAGAGGGAGTGAGGGGAGGCTTGATCATGCATGGTTTAGGCAAGAACCCAATGGGTAAAAGGGTGTGTGGCATTTTCAGTTTTGTGCACACCAAGTGCTCGACATAATGGCCGCATGAAGTAAATTTTTGAATTTTGCAAAAAATTTGGTGGAGTTGATTTGAATAATGTTTGGAGTAGAATGGTGGTGGTGGGGTGCAAAGTTGAGTTGGTTTGCAAAAATCCAAAAGTGACACAATCTTGAATCTGCTTTGATGTTCCAACTTTGCTTGAGCATATTAAGGAATTGAGGAAGAATTTGCGAGAGGTGGCCTTGACCAAAGTTGTTCATCTTGATGAGGTCTTGGATGAGGGGCAAAGAGTTGGAATTGTTTGGTTTACAAATCTCTTAATACAGAGGCTCAAAGTGGGCATCATGATAAAAATGGCAGATTTGACCATCATTTCATGTGAGCTCAATTTGATTTCAAATTTGATTTGATTTGATTTTCTTTGATTCACAAAGTGTTATTAAGTGTTTAGAAACATTCTACAAACAATGGCACAAGCCAAATTGGCCTAGATCAAAGTTTTGCAAAATGGCCATAAGCATATGCATGTGTTGAAATTTGGATTTTTCTCTATTTCTTTTTCTTTACCTATTATTGATCATTGGTTCATATGTTAGGGTTAAGCATCATTGCTAGGCACACACACACTCATCATGGCAATAGCACAAGAACTACACATGGGTACTATGCATTGCACCTGTATTAATAAAAAAAATTGTTGGTTCTGAATTTTGAATTCTTGGAAACTCCTTTTCTTTATTTATTGAAATTTGGGATGTTACAAACCCTTCCCCCTTACAAAAGATCTCGTCCCGAGATCTTAAAGAAAACTAGGTACTAAAGAGATCTGGGAATTCCTTCTTCATATCTTCTTCTCGCTCCCAAGTGGCTTCGTCTTCAGTGTGGTTGCTCCATTGAATTTTTAGGAACTTGATACTCCTGGTGCGGGTGGTTCTGAAAGCTTCTTCCATGATGCGAATAGGTACTTCGCGATAGGTCAAGTCCTTGTTGATATCCACAGCTCTGTGATCGATGTTCTTGAACACCTCCGTCTTCTCCGGAACTTCTAAGCACTTCCGAAGTAGGGATATGTGAAACACATTATGCACCGCTGGCATTTCTTCTGGTAGTTCAAGCTGATATGATACTTCTCCTCGGCGACTCAGAACTTTGAAAGGTCCAACATATCTGGGTGCAAGCTTTCCTTTAAGCTGGAATCTCTGCATTCCTTTAAGGGGTGATACCTTAAGATATACAAAATCTCCGATACCAAAGGTCATCTCTCGGCGTCTCTGGTCGGCATAACTCTTCTGTCTTGACTGGGCAGCCTTGAGGTATTCCCGGATCTTGTGAACCTTCTCTTCGGCTTCTCGGAGAATATCGGGACCGAAGACCTGACTATCTCAGACTTCGGACCAATTCAGAGGGGTACGGCACTTCCTTCCGTACAGGGCTTCAAAGGGGGCCATTTGTAAACTGGTTTGATAACTGTTGTTGTATGAGAATTCTGCGTAAGGCAGGCAGTCTTCCCACTTAGATCCATATTCCAGTACACAAGCTCTCAACATGTCTTCGAGTATCTGGTTGACTCTTTCAGTCTGTCCATCAGTCTGCGGGAGATATGCGGTGCTGAAATTCAGCCGGGTTCCTAGTCCTTCATGTACTTTCTGCCAGAATCTTGAGGTGAATTGGGATCCTCTATCTGACACGATTGACTTCGGGGTTCCATGCAGGGCAACTATTCGGGAGATGTATAACTCAGCTAGCTTTGGGCCTTGGTAGGTGGTCTTGACGGGGATGAAATGGGCTACCTTGGTTAATCTATCGACCACTACCCAAATAGAATCATTTCCTTTACTTGATTTGGGCAAACCAGTGATAAAGTCCATTCCTACGGAATCCCACTTCCATTCGGGAATCTGTAATGGCTGCAGCAATCCTGCGGGTCGCTGATGTTCTGCCTTGACTCTCTGACAGATATCACACTTGGCGATGTAGCTTCCAATTTCTCTCTTCATTCCATGCCACTAAAATTGTTCCTTCAAATCTTGGTACATCTTGGTTCCTCCGGGGTGAATGGAGTATAGGGTGTCGTGAGCTTCCTTCAGGATAACTTGCTTCAACTCTGAATCCGATGGCACACATAGGCGTCTGTTGTACCAAAGAACTCCTGCTTCATCTTCGGTGAATCCTGGTGCCTTTCCTGCAGCTATTTGGCTCTTGATTCCGTCAATGCTGGCATTTCCTTTCTGTGCTTCTTTGATTTGACTAATCAAAGTAGGCTGAAGCTCTATGCTGGCTAGGAATCCTTCACTAACTAGCTCCAGTCTGAACTGCTCAAATTCTTGATACAGGCTAGGTTGCTCTTCTGCGATCATGGAGTTCAGTTGACACGGCAGTCTACTCAAGGCATCCGCTACCACATTGGCCTTGCCTGGGTGGTAGTGAATTTCCATATCGTAATCCTTGATTAATTCTATCCATCTTCTCTGTCTCATATTCAGCTCCTTCTGGGTGAAAATGTACTTCAGGCTCTTATGATCCGAATAGATCTCGCATCGATTACCCATGAGGTAATGACGCCAAACTTTCAAGGCTAAAACTACTGCTGCTAGCTCTAAGTCATGGGTTGGATAGTTCTGCTCATGTGGCTTCAGTTGCCTTGACAGGTATGATATCACCTTGCCTTCTTGCATCAGCACGCATCCAAGACCAATCTTGGAGGCGTCACAGTAGACGTCAAATGGCTTGGTGATGTCCGGCATGATTAGTATTGGGGCTGAGGTCAATCTGCTCTTGAGCTGCTGGAAACTCTCTTCACATTTATCAGTCCATTCAAACTTCTTGTCCTTCTTCAACAGTTGAGTCATTGGTCTTGCTATGCTTGAAAATCCTTCAACAAATCTGCGATAATACCCCGCTAATCCAAGAAATGCGCGGACCTCGGTCTGAGTGGTTGGGGCTTTCCATTCTGTAACGGCCTTGATCTTGGCGGGATCTACGGCAATTCCTCCTATAGACAAAATGTGTCCCAGGAATCCTACTTCTTCTAACCAAAACTCACATTTGCTGAACTTGGCGTACAACTGATGCTTCCTAAGGGTTTCCAGGATAACTTCCAAATGTTGCTCATGCTCTTCTTCTGATTTGGAGTACATTAGGATTTCATCGATGAAAACAACGACAAACTTATCCAAAAAGTTCATAAAGATCTTATTCATGAGATTCATGAAATAAGCGGGGGCATTGGTTAATCCAAACGACATGACATTGTATTCATACAATCCATATCTGGTTGTGAAAGCAGTCTTGGGCATATCCGTTGCACGAATCTTCAGTTGGTGGTAACCAGTCCTAAGATCAATCTTAGAGAATACTTTGGCACCGGCCAGCTGGTCAAACAGGTCTTCTATCTTCGGCAGCGGGTATTTGTTCTTGATGGTGACATCGTTAAGCTTACGATAATCCGTACATAAACGAGTGGCACCGTCCTTCTTATCCACAAACAAAACTGGGGATCTCCAGGGCGATGCACTTGGTTGGATCAAACCTTTGGCTAACATATCATCCAGTTGCTTCTTCAGTTCCACCAGTTCTGCCGGGTTCATACTATAGGCTCTCTAGGCTATAGGTCCGGTTCCAGGGATTAACTCAATGATAAACTCGATATCCCGATCTGGGGGCATACCGGGTAGATCATCAGGAAACACATCAGGGTATCGACAGACGACCCTGATCTGATCCAAAGTTGGCTGGGCTACACTCTGGTTGCAGGTAAACTTTCTGGGCAGCCTTTCAGATACATGTTCTACTAACACACCGGTGTTACTAGTCATGGTGATGGCCTTCTTGGCACAGTCAATCAATCCATGGTGTTTTGACATCCAATCCATACCCAGTACTACTTCCAAACCTTTTGTTCCCAGAACAATCAAATTTGCATAAAAATCTACTTCATGTATTCGGATAGGCACATCTTTGCAAATTTTTCTAGCTTTTGTTGTTGAACCAGGTATTTGAACTATCATGACATGCTTCAAACTGATTGGTTGAATTTTACTAGTGCATGCAAAATCTTCAGTGACAAACGAATGCGATGCCCCAGAATCAAACAACACTCTTGCAGGTACTGAGTTAACAGAAAACATACCCAGTACAACATCTGGGGCCTCCTGGGCTTCTTCGGCGTTCATGTGAAAGAGGCGACCGTTGCGGTTGTTGGGGTTGTTGGGGGTGAACTTCTTGCCGCTGGAGACACGGCGTTGCTGCTGAGCAGGGGCAGTGGTGTTGGGGGCAGTCTTTGCTAACCTCTTGGGGCACTCATTGGAATAGTGACCCACAATTCCACACTCATAACAAGTTATTCTTGACTTGTCCTTGGGGGCGACGGGGACAGCGTTGCTCCCAGTCCTTGGAGCGGTGTTGCTGTTGTTGTGGTTGCCGGGGGCTCTCATCGGGGCACGGTTGAAGTTGTTGTTGTGGTTGGCAGGGTGGTTGTTGTTGTTGTTGTTGTTGTTGTGGCCTCCTGGCCTTGGGTGTCCTCCACTCCGATTCTGGAAACTCCGACGTGACAGCGGCACATGGGGCTTGTTGTTTGTGGGGGTGAATCCTCCACTTGAGCTGGGGCAATACCTTGAGTTATTGCTGGGCCCACTCTGATTCATCATGCGGCGTTTGCGGTTCTCATTGGCCTGATGCAGTTTGCCCTCCATCTGGATGGCGGAGTCCACCAGGGCTTCTAAGTCAGCAAAGGGAATGTTGACCAGCACCGTCTGCATCTCATCATGCAGTCCGTTCAGGAATCTTTCCTTCCTCTTTTCAGTGGTGTCGGTCTCATCCGGGGCGTACCTTGATAGTGTGAGAAACCTGTCGCGGTATTCCACAACGGACATCCTACCCTGTTTGAGTTCCCGGAACTCATCCCTCATCTTCTTTATCAGACCCGGGGGTACGTGATACTTGCTGAACTTGAGCTTGAAATCTGCCCAAGTCATTATCTGTCCGGCATTCATGGCACGGGTGCTTGTCCACCAAGCTCTGGCTGGTCCTGCTAGGTAATGGGTGGCGAACAGGACTTTCTCGGCAGCTTCAACTCCTGCCACCTCCAAGTTGTTCTCCATTGTTTGGAGCCAGTCATCGGCATCTAACGGCTCTTCAGTCTTGTTGAACATTGGAGGGTTAGTGTTCTGGAAATTCTTCAGCTTGGATCCAGGATGATCATGGTTTCCATGGCCTTGATTGTTCTAAGCTAGTTGTTGCAGTGCAGCTATGTTGGCTTGTCTTTCAGCTCTTTCATTCTCTCGATCTGCCATCAAGGTCTGCAGCAGTTGCATCATGGCATCCTGGCTGCTGTTGCGAGTTGGAGGGGCCATCTGAACATGGAGATGGATCACGAGATAAGAGGGAATTTTCTATGGCTTATCTTAGGTAAGTTTGAAAATTTTAAAACTTGAATTCTTTTGATGTTAAGCACAAACACACATTCATTCATTCAAGCATCACATATTACAAGCTAATACATCCATGGTTTTAAGAACCATTTCTCCATGCTACGATACAAGGGATCCTGATACAAACTCACACCTACGCAAGTGAATAAGTGAAACTACTCATCATCTACATCTATCAGGATGTAGTCATCTTCTCCGGCCTCCATGAACTCATAGTCTTCCACATCAGTGTTCTCATCTTCCTCAAAGTCATCATCATCACTCAGGTAGGCTGCTCCTCCCTGAATGTTTTCATCTTCTTCCTACAGTTCCCTCAGCTGAGTCTCCTGAGCCTGAACAGTTGCCTCCAGGGATACTATCTTTGCGCGGAGGCGCGCAATGGTAGCGTCCTTCTTGGCACGCTGCTGGCGGAGTGACTTGCAGTCCTTCGCAAGCATCTTGATAGCATCGGCATGTTGAGCTAGGTGGAGGTGAGTCTGGTTGGCGTAGACACGAGCGTTGTCCAGCTCCTTCTGGGTCTCGTGCAGCATAAAGTCCAGGTGCTCCACATGGTATTTCAGCACTGGGTGTGATGACAGTGCCATGGGTCCTCCAATGGTATCATGCCTTGCAAAGTGAGCAAAGCGAGTCCCCTGGAGCTCAGTCACGTGCTGTCCGCACAGACGGGCAAGTGCTTCCTGTAGAGCACGAGCGAGTCCGTCCAGCCAGTTGCTTTTCCTGATGGAAAAGAGGATTCTCTCAGAGGTAGGAGGCTCCATCTTGCCCCTCAGATCAGCGGAGATACCCCACTGAAGTTCCCCTCCGGGCTGGTCGTTGACTTCAATTCCGTGGAACTCCGGGTGCGGGCGATCGAGAAGGTCAGACAGGGTGTCCAAGTCCCTCTCGAAAACCAAATTCCCACCATTGCCCAGCTGGTAAAACTTGGTCTGGTGGAGTGGCTCCATCTGTAAGTGAATTGGAGGAGTAAGTTAGAGAAGTGCAAGTGTATCAAAATTTTAGGTAGAATTTCAAAGTGAAGCATAACTTTCATCTTTTGAAAAAGGTCTCAAGGGTAAGAGGGTGAATAATTTTTTCGCAAATATTCACTTCATTTGTTTTTGAAACTAAGTTTTCAGACGTCCATTCTAACTAGGGTCTCCTAAGGTCATACAATGGCTCTGATACCAACTTTTCAACACCCGGATTTTTAAGTCCAGACGCCTATTATGCCATACATCGCAATCCCAGGAAGATTGTTGTTGCGAGACATAACAGTTGATATCATAAGTCATCATTCATTACAAACCATAGTTGTCTTACAAATATAGATCACATGATCCAATATTACACAAATAGTTGATCTAAGGATCAACAAACACATTACTTAGCGGAAGCGTAGTAGTAGTGGACTATCTAATCCACAGGCCAACGCTTGACGTCAGAAAATACTCCTAGTTGTCGTAGACGTCCTGCTGGCCGTCATCTTCCTACTGCTGCTCCTCTTCATAGTCTGGCCATTTGAATAGCCAGGGACACAGCCGTGAGTACTTTTAAAGTACTCGCAAACTAATACTAGTGTAGGTGCTATCAATTTTATTAAGATAGTTCTAAGCTCTAGGTTTATTTGCAGAAAGCCACTTTTAGTTCGTAAGCATTTAGTGAAAGACTCTTCATTTACTAACTAACTCAAGTGGGAACATTAGGGTCATTCCCACAACTCAGTTGTGATTCAAGTCAAGTCACCATTCAATCATCAACCTTTTTCAAGAAAACATTTGACAATGGAACAGTATGGCCTTTCCAATCGTCCGTAACCGTGGACACGGCTATTCGAATAGATTTACATTCTGCAGAGGTTGCACACTTATGCCACAACATTTGATTACATCCGTCAGGGATAACCCTGAATAATCGTAACTCAGTACGCGGATCATCAACCATAACCTTTCACTTACATACCCTAGTATAGGTACCTCTCCCCATGAGCTTGGCCTCCCAAGTGAAGACAAACCGTCACCTGGAACCGCACGAGGCTTGGGCCGGACATTCACCTCATTTCACATCATTTCACTTTCAACGGAGGCAGCCTCGGCATAACCCCTATGACGTTTGTTTAGAGGGAACCCATACTAAGATGCATAAACTTCCAGTTAAGCCCTACCCATAATCAGGTATTGTGGGGGTACTAAATAATTGGAAAGGTATCGCATCCAAACCCAACCATCAGTTTTTATCAAAATCCTCGTGTCATTCCAGTCATATTCACCTTCAAAATCTTTCAAAGCCATTTCATTTCACAAGTTCCCATCTAGAGTAGTCAATTTTATTTGTTAGCAGTAGCACTAGTCATGAGGGGTGCTAACTATCTTGTAGCTTTCTAGGCTAAATTTGATACTCTTGTAGTACTCTATATTTAGACCAAAGTAAACTATAAAAGGAAGCTTTAACAATCAAGGTAAAAGCTTGTAAGGATAAAACTTGGGATTTGATTATGAAGCATAAAGTAATAGGTGAGTGTGCCTTGCTCTGGTAGAGCTTTGCATTTTGCAAGAATGTTAGCTTGCCTTGGTTGGTGTACTGATCAAAGTGGTCTTCTTCTTCCTGGAAGTAGACCTCCTCCTCCTGGTACTCCTCGGTACTAGCGTCTAAAAATGGATACGAGATACAATCACCAATCAAAGCTTAAGAGCTAGACTAAGCACACACAAGGTTCACACACGCTAATCTATCATCACAACATTGCTTATCATGTTGGTTGACTTTGTTTTCTTCTTAAGAAAAATAATTTCCTCTCATTACAAATATTGATTAGGGCTTCTCTTTAGTTCTTGGAGAAATAATTTCCTCTCATTGAATCTTGTTAAGATTTAAGTTCCTCAAATAATAATGTATGAACCCATGTTGACTAAGGTCAACACTTCATAATCATCATTTGGGAAAATGATTTAAATGAGGTATCACCCTCATACAATTTAACACTAACATAAATATAATTTAATATCACCAAATAATTCAAGATGAGATTATATAGACCAAGGTCAATACCTCATGTTGACTTACATGAGACAAAGATTTAAATGAGATAGTACCTCTCATACTAATTAATAAAGAATTTTGGATAAATTAAAATGGACTAGAATAGCCATATAGCCATTATTTATTCTAGTCCATGATCATATGAAACACCCATGTAATTTTTTTGCATAAACAATTAGACAATATGAATTGTGATTTTTGACGGTTGGAATCAACTAAAAATCATTTTTGGTTGATTTTTAATAAATGTTTGAAGTTTGAAAAGGCCCTGCCTTGTTATTTTTGTCACATTAATTCTACAAAGAAAAATGAGATGAGACCAGTGGGGTTGGATAGAGTTTTTCACCCGCTTTCCAAATATATAAAAATTATTAAATTTGGTTCAGACGATTTTGTTTTATTAAAATTTTAAGTGGGCACCAGTATTCAAATTTGGGTTGAATTTGAATAAACAAATTTGAATGAAATGGGCGCGCGGGAAACGACTTGGGCCGGCCCAGCTGTGCGTCTAGCGCAGCGGGCCGCCTGACAGGTGGGGTCCACGCGTCAGCACGTTTTAAACGCCGAAACGGTACGCAGCGCGTGAGCCGTAGGATTAAAAGGGGATCGGACGGCCAAAGCTCGTCTCCTTCCACGACAGAAGGGCGGCGAGAGGAAACCCTACCGGCGGCGTGCGTAGGGGGTCGGAGGGTCACCTGAGCTCCGGCGAGGCTTGGTGTCGGCGGCGATCGACGTGGAAGACGTAGGCGAGGCTCCTGGCACCGGCGGCTCCTTCGGGGATGGCTCCAATCAACGGCGAGCTTGCAGGGTGCTGGCGGGGCTTCGGTGAAAAATTGGAGCGACTCCGGCGAGAATGTGGAGGGGGGAGTAGCTAGGAATGATCAGTGGTGAGAGGAGAGGGTGGTGCTGTGCCGAAGATGAAGGGAGGAGGGCGGCTTATATAGCCCCCTCGAGCATCTGCGGGAGGTCACGGGTGACGACGGAGAGGTCTTGCTACTGGCGATCAATGGCATGGGCGAGGGCATGGCATCGTTCAGGAAGGCTCAGGGAGCGTCACGGTGCTCTCGGAACAGCAAGAGGTGGTCAAGCACAGGGGTGCTGGTCACGCGTCCGTGGGTACTGTGGCGGTCGTCGTCGTTGCCCACGGCGGAGACAGGGCGCGGGCGAGCTAGTGGGAGTGTCTGGCAGTGTCCTGGTGCTGAGGCGGAGCTACGCACGGGCGCTGATGGCGAGGGGCGGTCGGAGCTGACGGGTCGACGCGGCGCTCTGGCACGCCCTGGCGTCGCAACCATGCCGACCCTGGCGTCACTGGCTGACATGGGCGTGTCTGTTGCTGGCTCGTGCTGGCCTCGTCTCGGTCAAGGGGGTGGACGAGCAGAGTCAGGAGAGCAAGGGGGACCTCCTAGACATGGTGCTGCAAGTCGGTGACGCGTGGAGAGAGAGATAGCCGGGGGTGAGCATGAGCTCATGGCATGGCCAAATGTGATCGTTTTATCCACTTTGACCAAGGGTGCAAGTGGGTGGTCAGGTCCAGGGATGACAGAGGGAGTGAGGGGAGGCTTGATCATGCATGGTTTAGGCAAGAACCCAATGGGTAAAAGGGTGTGTGGCATTTTCAGTTTTGTGCACACCAAGTGCTCGACATAATGGCCGCATGAAGTAAATTTTTGAATTTTGCAAAAAAATTTGGTGGAGTTGATTTGAATAATGTTTGGAGTAGAATGGTGGTGGTGGGGTGCAAAGTTGAGTTGGTTTGCAAAAATCCAAAAGTGACACAATCTTGAATCTGCTTTGATGTTCCAACTTTGCTTGAGCATATTAAGGAATTGAGGAAGAATTTGCAGAGGTGGCCTTGACCAAAGTTGTTCATCTTGATGAGGTCTTGGATGAGGGGCAAAGAGTTGGAATTGTTTGGTTTACAAATCTCTTAATACAGAGGCTCAAAGTGGGCATCATGATAAAAATGGCAGATTTGACCATCATTTCATGTGAGCTCAATTTGATTTGATTTGATTTTCTTTGATTCACAAAGTGTTATTAAGTGTTTAGAAACATTCTACAAACAATGGCACAAGCCAAATTGGCCTAGATCAAAGTTTTGCAAAATGGCCATAAGCATATGCATGTGTTGAAATTTGGATTTTTCTCTATTTCTTTTTCTTTCCCTATTATTGATCATTGGTTCATATGTTAGGGTTTAGCATCATTGCTAGGCACACACACACTCATCATGGCAATAGCACAGGAACTACACATGGGTACTATGCATTGCACCTGTATTAATAAAAAAAAAATTGTTGGTTCTGAATTTTGAATTCTTGGAAACTCCTTTTCTTTATTTATTGAAATTTGGGATGTTACAATGTGCCAATGAGGAACGTGTCCGTTAAGGTGGCGGTCGGCTATGTTTACCCAAGTGAAGATGGAGCAACGCACCATCATATGCCCATTCCAGCTGGTTGTGCTCGTGTCGGGGTGGATGACGTTGTGACGGGTTATGAAACAATGGAGCTTGATTTTCCTGGAGGTGACGATAAGAAGACAATGGCCGATGTCAATTGTGGTTTCGCACTATGGTCCAAGAAATACATCGTCCTTTTGCCAAGGCCACCGACTCCTCCTCGTAGCAGTCCACATGAGCAGCAAATTCCACATGAGCAGCAATGTCCATCGACTCCTCCTGGTAGCAGTCCACATGAGAAACAAATTCCACATGAGCAGCAATGGCCATCGACTCCTCCTGGTAGCAGTCCACATGAGCAGCAAAGTCCACACCTACCTGAGAGGGACCCAGCGCGAGTCCACCATCTCGAGATCCTCCGAGTAAGACAGCGCCCGTTAAGCGGAACGGTACGCCGCCTAGGAAGAGACCTAGAAAGGAGAAACCACTGCCGCGTATTGAGAAGTTACCTTGGAAAAAAACTATCGAGGAATGCACCGAAGTCTATAAGTCCCAGGTGGAAACCCATTTTGCTAAGAAAGTGCCAGAGATACCTTTTGAGAAGACTCTAGATCCGGTGAAAGTTGTGCATACCGTTCAGAATCTTTATGACCTCGTACCATCGCAGCCATCTAACTATAGGCGTTCTATTGAAAGGTCGTATGACGATATGGTGCAGGTGAAAACATCCGATCAATCGGTGGTCTCGGCGAAAAAAGGGAAACAAGTGCACCAGCTCGGAGAACAACCCGTTCAATCGGTCCCCCCTCTCAAGGTGTTTGACAAGAAGGCCGTTGAAAGTTCTCGACAATACACAACCGATTACCCCATCGCTGAAGTAGCATATAAATTTGTCCAAGGGAAAGATTTGGTCGAGAATGTCAGGTCGCTACCAACAAGTATGCGTAATTTGCATATGTGGTACACTAATGCCACAAAGAGAGGGATCGAGGCTATCATGGTGCGAGTTAAGGATGAGCACTACTTCCAAGAATGCTTTGTGAGCATTGACTTATGCGAACTTTTTCAGTTATACAATCTCCGGGCCCTCGAAAAATCTATCATCAGTTGCTATTGTCTGTAAGTGATTTATTAATGTAATTTGAGAAGTCTTTAGCTCAGCTCGTTCATTGTCTGCAAATTATTCTCAATTTAATCTTTTGTGCGTTATATTATGCAGATCGAAGAAGCTCGAATGCAAAAGGGATGGAATCACGGACATTGGGTTCATTGACCCAGATACAATGCATGAAAGAACCATAGAAGTTCTCATCTATAACAAGGATACTCTAGAGACTTTGCTAAGGTTTTTGAAGCGACAACGTGACAAAAAGATAATACTTTGGCCTTACAACTTCAAGTGAGTGTTACTGTCTTATAACACATTCTATTTTGCTCACGAGATGTTAAAATTTTAACTGATGACTTATATCTATGACACTGCATATTTAAACGTGCGCAGGTTCCACTTTATTCTTATCGTCAATAAAATGTACGATGGAGAAGTTGAAGTCTTTGACTCACGAACCAAAGAGCCTATACTATACAAGACGGCTTTTGATATGCTCAAAAAGTAATTTTAATTCTTATCAGTTTTTTCGTTAATTTCCTGATATCAGCAAATTGATAACTCTTTTATGCATTTTTTTTGTCGGGCAGCGTATGTCAAACGTTCATCCAGGAAGATCCGACCGGTGGATGGAAACCGAAGCTGATATGGCGTACGAACAAAGTAAGTAGTACTACCTAGGTCCACACACCTTTATCATACTTGATTATTGTTTGATTGAATTATATTCTTGTACAGAAATGCGCGAAACAACCAGAGGGGACTAATCTATGTGGATACTACGTTTGCGAGTACATCCACAAGATTGTCAGCGAGAGAACGAATAATCAAAGAAATAGAGAGGTACGAAAATAATATTCACAAATGTTATTTTGTTACCATAAGTTGTGCTGAGTTTCAGTCATAATTGTTTGATTGTGATTTGATATATATATATATACACACATAGCTCATGTATTCATTTGTATCTCATTCTTTTACAGTTGGCAAGAAAGCGGGAAAGGATCTCAATCGAGCACCGCTTGAAAGCAATTGGCGAGGAATTGGCGGGATTTTTCCTTCGGAACGTCATACCTAACTTCGCAGAGTACCACTATGCATGAAGATCTACATGTAATATATAGTTTGACTCGGAGAGTACCACTATGCTACATGTAATAGATAGTATGCCTCGGAGAGTACCACTATGCATGAAGATCGATCTTCATGCATGTACTACTTAATTTGCGATCTTATGCAATTACATGTGTTATATTATATGCACCAAGTTAGTATGCATCACCTTGATCTTCATGTACTACCTAAACCCAAACACGTTTCTGGCGCATCGACGCGATCCTCGTACGATGATACGGTCCGATACCCCTAAACCCCTCCTAAAACCCTAAACCCTGAATTCTCTGCCGCGGCAGAGATTTTATGCACTTTCTCTGCCGCGGTAGCCAACCTTTGGTACCGGTTCGTGTTACAAACCGGTACCAAAGGTCTCTAGCTCTGCGGTCTCCTGGGTGCCCACGTGGAGGCCCCTTTAATACCGGTTCGTATACCAAAGGGGGGGCTTTTGTCCCGAATCTTTTGTACCGGTTGCGAAACCGGTACCAATGGCCCTCTGGAACCGGTACGAATTGCCGTTTTTCTACTAGTGGAACTACTCAAGGAGTTCCGGACTATACTCTTCGGAGAGAAGCAAGGATAGGTTATAAGGCTTAATTTGAGCGGCAAAGCCAGGTTTATTACATGATACTAGGATAAGCAGTGACAAAGCATTTTATAAAACATCAGGTTTTATTATTAGGGGTTGTTTGGCCCTCGGGGTGATACAATCAAACCCACCAGTTCCCAAGTTTTACACTGAAGCTCATGAAGCGATCAGCCTTTGGCTTCCAAGCCGAATTATCCCACACAATGGCACGAAGGTCCACACCACCAAGGAACACACACAAGAGTGCCTAATCAATGTGTGGCCGCAACTTTGCATGCCCATGACCGTGGACACAGCTATTTGAATAGTTTTAACTCTGCAGAGGTGTACATCTTAACCCACATGATGTGCTCCCCTCCATCCCTGGCCGGGGAAATAGAGTGGCACAACGAGGCACATATCATTCACTAGCCCTTCTAAGTCCCGCTACGTCGACTACCGATGGCACACACCAGATGGCTTACGGGTTCAACGAAGGTCCTAGGCTCAGCCTGGCATCCGTGCTGGACTTAAGAGTTCAACGAAGGCCCTTGGCCCCTCACTGGCGTCATCTCCGCTGCACCCTGCCACCCACAGAACTATGAAGATCCTGGTTCCAGTACGCAGCCATGCCCTTCGCCATAAAACCAGGGACGTATGGAACTACGGTTATGGCTTAGTTTCGATGGCACAAGACTCGGTCCTTAATCGCCAATGTGGGCTTCTCCAGACCAATGGCTACACCACCAGGGTGAACCAAAGCATTTACAGACTACCACAAGCAGGGGGTAGCCTGGTCCACATCAGTCACACAAAAAGGGTTTTCCCAGTTTCACTCACACCACGGTTTTAACACTCACACAACCAAAGGTTCCCATCCCACATCAATGGACTTTCGCTGAACATGATATGAGTTTGAGAGTGCATTTATAAAAGAGACACCAGCATCTCCGAAGAGAGCAATTGGATCGAGACCTAAGTATAGTAGCCAAGGTATCATTCCAGGCATTATATATAGCTAATGCGGGAGAGCTAGGGTTAATTTGGTGGGTGGATAAATATTGCATGGTGCGGCATTGGTTGAATAGGTCATAACTACTCAAGATTTTAAAGTACGGTGAAATAGTAATGCAATAAGTAGATATACAACTAAAGCATGTTTGAAGAATAGATGCGTAAAGAGTAGGTTCAATATGAACTAGGAATTGCCTTCTTCGCGGCCTCCTTCTTGGTCTTCTTCGTAGTTCGGGTCCTCAGCCTCAGCTGCAGCGCCTTCCTCTTGGTCTAAACACCGAAAAACATCTATGGTAAGCTACAGCTAGACTACAAGAACCAAACAACTCCAAATAAAGCCTATAACTAAGCAACTGTTCTAGAACGGGCAGAAATGGAGTTTCGATGAAAGATAGGGCTGAAAATGATCGGGACAAACTGAATGACCCAAGACGGCGGACGAATCGACGAGATCGGATACGCAACTCACGAGATACGGACATCAGAAGGATTTAATTAAGGTCTACAATATTTAATTAGTATTTTTAGAATTTATTTAATGATTTATAATCTTTATAATCATTAATTACCATTACTAAAAATAGAAAAGAAATACATTTTCTTTTCTAAATTGATTAAAATATTTCTACTATTTAAAATAATTAAGTTAGAATTTTCTAAATTTCTAAAGTATTTATATGAATTTCTATTAATTAAAAGGAATTATTTGAATTATTTGTCAAAATTAGTATTTTCTGGAAAATCCAGAAAATAGGAAAACCTATTGTTCATTTGGGCTGGTTTTGAAAAGGAAATGGGCTGCTAAAGAATCGGCCCACATTATTGTTCGGAAAAACTCCGAATCATAGAATAGGACCCATGGCCTTATTGGGCCGGCTGGCCAGGCCAGGCTCAGCAGCAATGCATGCCGCAGAGGGGCCCCAAGCGGCGGCACAGGCCAGCGAGTGGCATGGGCCGGCGAGTGTGGTGAGCAGGCCGACGAGGTAGACCGGCCGAGCAGCGCGAGCGGGGGAACAGTACGCAGGCAACGCGGGCGACTGGCGCAGCGTGGCCCGGCGAGTGCGCGCGACGAACGGGGCATGGGGCGGCATTGCTATGCGGCCTACAAGCTAAGGGCTACGGTGGCTACACGTTACGTGGGACTGGGGCAAGCGTGAGGGGTTAGGCACAGCGTAGCGCAACACGTGGTGTGGCGACACGTGTGGGCGCAGGGAGCATTCGGCACGGGGCAGAGCAACGCGGTTACATGTGGAGCATGGGCGAGGCGCGGGGGACTGTAACATCCCAAATTTTAAAACAAAGAAGAAAATGAATTTCTTTTTTTTCAAATTTTGGAACCAACAAAAACTTTATTGAAAAACAATTAATATGCATAGTGCTCATGCATGTATGGGATGATCCTTGACATGATTGTTTGTTTGTTGCACTGAACAGGTTTCCAAAACCCTAGACCCTGCCCTATTTCAAAATCAAATATGATCAAATAAGAAGAAAATAAAATAAAATAAAAAGAGAGGCATATGTGGGCATATAGCTATACTTGCAAATATAGGCATATGCCCTATTTACCTTACCAACATTGTTGAAACCCTCCCTCAACCCAACCTACATCAAATGAACCCAAAACCATGATCTTTTGGATCAAAGAAGAATAAAGAAAAAAGAAAAGAAAAATAAAATAACACTACCTATGGGCCTATGGCCATTTTTGAAAATATTTAACCTAGGCCACTTTGGCTTGGGCCAATGGTTGAATAATGTTTCTAAACACTTAATAACACCTTTTGAATCAAAGAAACTCAAATCAAATCAAATTTGAATTCAAAATGAGCTCACATGTGATAATGGTCATTTCGACTTTTATATCATGACACCCACTTTGAGCCCCTGGATTAAGAAATTTCTAAACTAAAACCTTCCAACTCTTTGCACCTCATCCAAGACTTCATCAAGATGAACAACTTTGGTCAAGACCATCACTGCAAATTCTTTCTCAATTCCTTAATATGCTCAAGCAAAGTAGGGACATCAAATCAGATTCAAGATGGTGCCCATTTTGAAATTTCACAAACTTGCACCATTTTGCACACCACCACCACCTTTGTGCTCTAAACTTTATTTAAATCAACTCTACCAAAAAGATTTGCAAAATTCAAAAATAAAGTTCTTTCGGCCATTTTGTCAAACACCTTGTGGGCATAATATAGATATGAGCCCATGCTGGATTTGAAAGGTGGTCCAAGTCCACCCCGACCTCCACTCGCCTCCCTCTCGCACCCCACTAGCCTCTCCATGCCCTCGCATCACCGTACCTTGGTCACCACGACCAAGACATGGCCATGCCGAGGTGATCATGCTCACCACCATGCCCAAACCTACCCTGGTCCTCTCCAGCCCACCTCACCTTGTCCTGGACACTCCACTTGCACTGCTGATTATGCTAGACATGGTCTCTGGCCAAGGAGAGCAAGCCAGTACCCTGGACACGGCGTGGTCATCGCGCCCAGGTCATGCCAGGACACGCACGGGCACGCCCTGGACGTGACAGTGCACGCACGCGCCCCGCTGACCCTGACCGCCCCGCGACCTCTCCTTTCTCCCACCGACTCGCAGTGACCTCAGCAACCTCCCAGACACCCTAAATTGGCCGCGGACAAGCTGTAGACGACGACTTCGTCCTCGACCGCCGCCACCGTACCTCGGTACACGCTTATGTCGCCGCTGATTT
This sequence comes from Lolium rigidum, assembly GCF_022539505.1. Classification (NCBI taxonomy): domain Eukaryota; kingdom Viridiplantae; phylum Streptophyta; class Magnoliopsida; order Poales; family Poaceae; genus Lolium; species Lolium rigidum. The sequence continues at coordinate 44,972,839 of NC_061511.1, forward strand.
AGACTACCCCTTGCTGCGCCAGGACACTCCCAAGGACTGCCTCGATGTCGCCAACAGTCCTATGACATCGCCCTGCCCCTTCCGCGCCTGTAGCATCGTCTCCTTCCTTGACCTCGCCGCACCCCCTCGGCACTCCTCGCCATCTATAAAAGGAGACCACCCCGAGACGAATTCCTCACACAAACTTGCTCTCCTCTTCTCCCTTGCTCTCCTCGAACACTAGCTAGCCCACATTGTCGCCGGAATCAAGCCAATTTCGCCGGAGACCGCCGGAGCCAGTAGCAGAAGGCGCCGTCGAAATCGACCACCTCAGCACCTCCCTCGACCACCATTCGACTCGCCGTCGTCAACAACGCCGCCCTACGTCAACGCCTAGCCCCGCCGACCGCCGGTGAGCTCGCCGGGCCCAAACCCTCACCGCCAGTAAACCAAATTCTCGCCGGAGACGATGATGCACCCGCACCGTCCGATCCATCTCTAATCCTACGCCCCTCATTCGCCATACCGTTTCGGCGTTTAAATGCGCTGACGCGTGGACCCCACTGTCAGGCGGCCCACTGCGCTAGACGCACTGCTGGGCCGGCCCGTTTTCTTTTTCTCCCTGGCCCAATTCCTTTTCCCGCCAAAGCCCACCGTTTGAATTTCGTTTGATTCGATTTAATTCAAATCCAATACTGTTGCCCACTTCAAAATTTAATAGAACAATTTCTACTGGGCCAAATTTAATAATTTTTTATATATTTGGAAAGCTTGTGAAAAGATCTACCCAACCTCACTGGACTCACCTCTAGATTCAATGTAGAATTAATGTAGTAAAAATAACAAGGCAGGGCCTTTTCAAACTTCAAACATTTATTAAAAATCAACCAAAAATGATTTTTAGTTGATTCCAACTCTCAAAAATCACAATTCATATTGTCTATCTGTTTATGTAAAAATATCACGTGGTTACTTTCTATGATCATGGGCTAGAATAGGAAATGGCTCTATGGCTATTTCTAGTCCATTTAAATTTTCCAAAACTAGTTATTAAATCTTATGAGAGGTTTTCCCTCATATAAATCTTGTCTCAAGTAACTTCACATGAGGTAGTGACCCTGGTCTACAGAACCTCATGTTGAATTATTTGATGATGTTAAATTATGATTAAGGTAGTGTGAAATTGCATGAGGTACTTGACCTCATTTAAATCATTTTCCCAAATGATGATTATGAGGTACTTGGTCAACATGTGTTCATACTGTATTCTGTAAGGAAATTAAATCTTAACAAGATTCAATGAGAGGAAATTATTTCTCCAAGCACCAAATAGAAACCCTAATCGATATTTTTCAATGAGAGGAAATTATTTTTCTTAACAAGAAAACAAAGTCAATCCCCAGGTTAATAAGGATGTGCTACCAAATTAGCTTGTGTGCACTATTTGTGTATTTAGACTAGTACTTAAGAATTGTTTGGTGATTGTATACCTCGTATCCGTTTTTAGACGCTAGTACCGAGGAGTACCAGGAGGAGGAGGTCTACTTCCAGGAAGAAGAAGACCACTTTGATCAGTACACCAACCAAGACAAGCTAATATTCTTGCAAAGTGCAAAACTCTACCAGAGCAAGGCACACTCACCTATTACTTTATGCTTCATGATCAAATCCCAAGTTTTATCCTTACAAGCTTTTACCTTGATTATTAAAGCTTACTTTTATAGTTAACTTTGGTCTAAATGTAGAGTACTACAAGAGTATCAAATTTAGCCTAGAGAGCTACAAGATAGTTAGCACCCCTCATGACTAGTGCTAGTGCTAACAAATAAAATTGACTACTCTAGATGGGAACATGTGAAATGACTTTGAAAGATTTTGAAGGTGAATATGACTTGAATGACAGGATGAATTTGATTAAAAACTGATGGTTGGGTTTGGATGCGATATCTTTCTAATTATTTAGTACCCCACAATACCTGATTATGGGTAGGGCTTAACTGGAAGTTTATGCATCTTAGTATGGGTTCCCTCTAAACACGCGTCATAGGGGTTATGCCGAGGCTGCCTCCGTTGAAAATGAAATGATGTGAACTGAGGTGAATATCCGGCCCAAGCCCTGTGCAGTTCCCAGGCTGACGGTTTGTCTTCACTGGGAGGCCAAGCTCATGGGGAGAGGTACCTATACTAGGGTATGTAGGTGAAAGGTTATGGTTGATGATCCGCGTACTGAGTTACGATGATTCAGGGTTATCCCTGACGGATGTAATCAAATGTTGTGGCACAAGTGTGCAACCTCTGCAGAGTGTAAATCTATTCGAATAGCCGTGTTCACGGTTACGGATGATTGGAAAGGCCATACTGTTCCATTGTCAGAGGTTTTCTTGAAAAGGGTTGATGATTTGAATGGTGACTTGACTTGAATCACAACTGAGTTGTGGGAATGACCCTAATGTTCCCACTTGAGTTAGTTAGCAAATGAAGAGTCTTTTACTAAATGCTTATGAACTAAAATTGGCTTTCTGCAAATAAGCCTAGAGCTTAGAACTATCTTAATAAAATTGATAGCACCTACACTAGTATTAGTTTGCGAGTACTTTAAAAGTACTCACGGCTGTGTCCCTGGCTATTCAAATGGCCAGACTATGAAGAGGAGCAGCAGTATGAAGATGACGGCCAGCAGGACGTCTATGACAACTAGGAGCTTCTCCTAACGTCAAGCGTTGCCTATGGATTAGATGGACTTCTACGACTTTGCTTCCGCTATGTGTTATGTAATGATCATTAGATCCAGTGTTGTAATGAGACTGGATCATGTGATCCTTTTTGTTGTAAGACTACTATGGTGTTGTAATGAATGATAACTCTATGATATTCAACTGTTATGTCTCGCAAAAACAATCTTCCTGGGATTGCGATGTATGGCATAATAGGCATCTGGACTTAAAAATCCGGGTGTTGACAGGGACAGCGCGTGCACGGCACAAAGGCTGGCGAGTGACGCAGCGCGCGGTGAGCTAGCGCGGAACGAAGGTCGGCGATAGAGAGAGAGGGACAACAAGAGAGAGGGGGAGGAGAGGGGTTCACGGAGAGGCGATGGGGCGGGCCGCAACTCGGGGAGGAGGATGATGACACGGGGACAGCGATGCGGGACGACGACATGGCCATGCGGTGCAGTGGAGGCTAGCACGCAGCACCCTGCGAGGAGAGAGAGTGCCGCGGGGGATAGGGGCGATGGGTTGAAGCCAATAGAAAATGACGGAGGGGCGAGGGCTTACCGGAGAGGGGCGGAGCGGGCCTAAGGGATGATGGCACGGGCGAGGGCAACTCGGCGAGGGGAGAAAGGGAGGGAAGGAAGGGGACAGCCGGGCGGCTTTATATGTGGCAGGGGACGCAGGGCTGCGATCAGGTGGCATGGGTGCAAGGAGCAAGCGGCCAACGCGACAAGGGAGGCGGAGCGACGACCGGGCATACACGGGAGACCGGGGAGGCGACAGGGTAAGCACGTGGTGCTGAAAACGAGGAGGGAGAGGCGATCCGAGCGGGGCAGGTGGGGAGGAGAGAGGAGGAGGGGGCAGCGTGGCACGGGCAACGGAGGGGAGGCAGTAGGGCGCGGGGGAGCAAGTGAGGGAGGGGAGGAGCTGAGGGAGAGAGAGGAGGGAAACGAGCGGCAGTTGACGAGTGGGGTCTAGCGGCAGGGAAAGAAAAGAGAGAGGGACAGGCGCGAGTGGAGCTGGCCGGGCGACAGCGACAGCCCAAGCGGAGGCAAACCGAGGGAGAAGCGCAAGTGGAGCAGGCTGGGCGACAGCGACAGCCCAAGCGGAGGCAAACCTAGGTAGGAACGGGCCGAACATGCCGGGAGAGAGGGGAGTATGAAACGAGCCAGACGCCCAACACTAAATAACAGCGAAAGTTTTTTTTTTTAATTTAGTATGTTACAACATGGTCGTAGTCAGGCCCTCAACATCGATTCCTATCAGATCGATAGATATCCTCTATCGTCGAAAGATCGGGACCAAAGTATTCTATCGGCTTAGTCCAGTCCGTTCACACAACATCATAAGCAGTTTTATATGTAATAACACGCACACAAAAAAAGTAAAATATGTTTTTTTTTCCCATACGAAGCAAAAGCTCCGGGTTTCACTATCAACGGATAACGGAACAGATATCCAAGTACTTGCCCTCAGGCAACAACATAACAAAAGGAAAAGAAAGCAAAAACAAACTGAAACCATGTTTTGAAGTAGCTCAAGCACCAAGCTAATCTAATTTGAGGCAACCACCGTCCCTAGAGCACACCAGCTTAACCCAGGCATTTAACCGAACGAAGGCTACGACACAAAGAATCCCAAAACCAACATCTGCTCTTGCACATAGAACCAACAGAGATACAACTACAAACAGAAGCAACTGCGAAGCAGTGATAGGAAGGACACTTAGCTCTCGCGACTCTTCCCTTCCCCTCCCTCTACTCTTTCTGTAGCTGTCCTTGAGGATTTCGGCCAGGTACCGTAGCTCGGCCGCCCTTCTCCTCTCCCATCCTAGTGAAGCTAGCTCCGGCGCCGCTGGGGAGGTTGTGGAGGTTAGCTCCGGTCGTTCCCGCCAGGATGTGGCCGGATGTACAGGAGTGTGGCGCGAACCGTCTTCTTCGTTGTCGAGGTGCGACCCTGATGGTTTCATTCGCGTCTGCCTCGGCTCCGGTGTGGACATGGTCAGTGCCTTCAATAAATCTTGCTGGTGGTGGCTCCGACGCTGGCGAGGAGGTGTGCAGGAGTGGGTCTAGCTCTACTAAGGTTTCGCCGGTGACGGCGGCCTCTCCCTCGGTGCGTTCGTCCTTCGGGTCTGGTTGTCTGAAGACATCCCGTCCGCCGGTCCTACAAGGTCAGGTCGGCTCCTATGGAGTGGCGGCGGTGGCGGCGCGCCTTCAGCGCTTGCCGGCGGTTGTGGTGGTTGTCTTCCCCGAGGGCCTCGTTGTATTTTCTCATTTCTTCGAGGGTGTCTGCAATCTGAAGATGCCGCACCATGCAATATTTATCTACTTATTGCATTACTATTTCACCGTACTCGATCCATTTTGAACTCTGATAATCAGCAATCTGGAGAGTCCTCTTCATTGAAGTGGAATCATGGTGGGAAAGGCCGTCGCCTGAATAGCATCTGCACCTGCTAAGACATCACTCTTTGTCATCAACTGACTGAAGTCCCAAAGCTGATGGTTCAAAATGTGAAGATCAAGAAGGCATGCAGGCCATGCTACTTGACTTCTATCTAAAACTCTTCTCTTCTGAAGCATGCGCATCCATGGATGCATGTAGGAATTATAAAGTGTGGCTTGCAACATTTATACTACATTGTTTATTCCCTGGAATTTCTGTGTTGAATATTACCATTGCATTTGAATATCGCTTGCTGTACTTAAATGGAATAATGTTTAAGGAAGCCATTTACTGGTATACTAGAACACAGTATATTACTTATACTGGAATTATACTATGTATAAAGCCCGGGCACAGTATTATCAGGAAAGCTAGGTTGTTCATATGTTGGCTATATGAATTGATTAAAGCCTGTGAATTTGAGTGTTTGTTTCAAATTCAACACGTGACTCACACACATGTGCTTATGGGACAAGTTGCAGATTAAGGCTCCTAGATGGGTAACGATGATCGTGGTTGGTTTGTTAGCCTAGAGTCTTTATTTAAACAGATATATCTGGAATACTTATCTGCGGAATTACGGTTCAAATAAAACCGGAATTAGCACTATATAAAGGTCCCTAACCCCTAGCCTCAAATTGATCATTGTGAGCGGCACCACGGAAAAGGATCGAGGAATAGGGGTTAGACCGTTTTCCCAACTCCACGTACAGGACCACGATCTACAATACCCAGTGCCACCTGCCGCCGCCGCCCGCCTCCCGCCGCCAACTTTGCACCGACTCGCCCGGCCCCGTGGTCTACCGTGACCGCCGCCTCGTCAAGGACGCTCGCCGCCGTCGCCCCGGTCTGCACCACTTCGCCCCGCCCCGGTGCGCCGCCTCGCTGACCTTCCGATCTCGCTGGGAACGCCACCTCCTCAAGCTCGTCGTCGTCGAGTTGTCTGCCTCGCCAACAACCATCAACGCCCAGGAATCCTCCTTCGTTTGATCTCCACGCTGCTCTGCTCCTTGCAATCGGCAGTGCACGGAACCTGTTCGACGGAACGCCTGCTTGAACCAGGACAATCTTTTCGAGTAAGAGCTCTACCTCAATGGCCTCCAATGCTGTCTTTGCTGAGTTGATGAATGCTTACAAGCTGGATGGAAATAACTTCACCGTTTGGAGGAGGAAGTTGATGTATTTGCTTACTTCTGAGAACATTGACTATATTGTTGAGATGGCTGAACCAAACCATCCAGCTGAGGATGCTACAGCTGAGGAGAAGCAGGAATATGAGGATGAACTGAAGCAATACAAGAAGGATAACAAAACTGCCAGGGTTTTCATGCTTGGTTCAATGGCAGATTCTTTGGCTGCAGAGTATGAGTCTGAAGATACAGCTTGTGGCATTATGCAGATGCTGGAACGAACAAGATTTTGGGGAAGTTTCTCTGATGAAAGTGTTGGGGCTAGTAAACATGTTCATAAACTCAAAGATGGGTGATAAATCTGTCAATGAACATTTGAACAAGCTCGTTGTCTTGGCTGACGAACTAAAATCTGCTGGCTATCCGTTTCAGGAGGAAGTCCAAGTAATGGTGGTCCTTAACTCTTTGCCACCATCATGGGAACAATTTCAAATTTCATTTTGCCATTCTGAGCGTACAGTCAACATGAGGAACTTAAGGCAGCACTTGTTGATGGAGGAAGACAGAAAGAAGAACCAAGGGAAAGAAAGGGGCTCTCATCATGTAGAGTTACACCTTGGTGAACATAAAAGTAACAGCAATAAGAGGAACTGGAATAAAAGGAAGTCAGATCATGATTTGAGGGACAAAATCAACTTCAAACGTGATCAGAGATACCATAGAGATGATAGATACCAGAGAGATGATAGAAGCCATAGAGATGACAGAAGGGACAAGGGACATCGCAACAATTACAACAACTACAACTCTTATCAGAAGCTTGACAAGAACAATTATAAGTGTCATAATTGTGGTGAATCTGGACACTTCAGATCTGAATGCTCAAAGAGGAGGAAACCAAATGACAATCGGAACAAGACTGATAAAGAGGACAGCCGCAAGGGGAACCACTCCCCTGAAGGTATACCAAATGTCTTTGTTTGCACTGAATCTTTATTTACTACTACTTTTCAGAACAGTTGGGTTGTAGATTCTGGTTCTACTGCGCACATTGCTAGGAAGTATAGTTCTTTTACTAAGATCAGAACAATTCCTAAAGGATCTAGACATGTCTACTTAGGAACTAATGCTAAGGCAGACATACTTGGAATTGGAAACTATACAATAGAACTCCCTGATGGAGGAAAACTAGTACTGGAAAATGCATTGTATGCACCCAATATGAGAAGGAATCTAATATCAGTATCAAAGTTAGAAATTGTTGGATATAAAGTTCTTTTTGGAGACGGTAAAGTCAAAATTCTGTTAAATGAGAATCTGGTACATTATGGCGATAGACATGATGGTCTTTATTTTTTAAATGATATCATGGAAGATGATTGCATGGTAGGTGAAGACAACTCAATTGTGAGGAATATAAATGGAGACAACAATTGTTCCGAGTCATACCTTTGGCATTTGCGTCTCGGACATATATCTAAAAATAAAATTAAGAGGCTTATAAGTTCTGGAATTTTGAACTTTAAGTGGGAGGATTATGGCGTATGTGAAGCTTGTATAATGGGGAAAATGACTAGGTCACCTTTTCCCAAAGGCAACAGATCAATAGAACCTCTAGCCATTGTTCACTCGGACATATGTGGTGAATTTTCTACACCCACTTTGGGAGGCCAGAGAGTTTACTTCATTACATTCATAGATGATTACTCCAGATTTGGGTATGTGTACCTTCTTAATGTCAACACCCGGATTTTTAAGTCCAGATGCCTATTATGCCATTCATCGCAATCCCAGGAATATTGTTTTTGCGAGACATAATAGATTGATATCACAGAACATCATTCATTACAACATCATAATTGTCTTACAACAAAGGATCACATGATCCAGTCTCATTACAATAGTAGATGATCGATTGATCAATTACAAAACACATAGCGGAAGCGAAGTAGCGTAGTAGTAGTTCATCTATTCCACAAGCAACTGTTGACGTCAGGAGTGATCCTAGTTGGCGTAGACGTCCTGCTGTCCTTCTTCCGGGTTCTGGTAATCCTCTTCATAGTCTGGCCATTTGAATAGCCAGGGACACAGCCATGAGTACTTTAAAGTACTCGCAAACTAATACTAAGGTAAAAGTTATCAACTATAGTAAAGGGGTTCTAAGCTCTAGTTTCATTTGCATAAAGCCAGTTTTATTTCATAAGCACTTTACTAATACAAGACTCTTCATCTGCCTAACTAACTCCAGTGGGAACATTAGTGTCATTCCCACAACTCGGTTGTGATCCATTCAAATTCACCTTTCAAGTTCAAGTCACAAGTCACCCTTCACATTTTTGAAAAAAAATGATCTGATGACGATACAGTATGGCCTTTCCAACCGGCCATAACCGTGGACACGGCTATTCGAATAGTTTTACACTCTGCAGAGGTCGTACACTTGTGCCACAACATTTGCAATAATCCGTTAGGGTTAACTGGCCCTGATTTATCACACTCCGTGTGCGGACTACCAACCATAACCTTTCATCTTACATACCCTAGTATAGGCACCTCTCCCCATGAGCTTGGCCTCCCAGTGAAGACAAACCGTCAGCCTGGGAACAGCACAGGGCTTGGGCCGGACATTCACCTCATTTCACGTCATCTCACATTATTTCACATTGCTTGGTGGAGGCAGCCCTCGGCATAACCCCGATGACGCTTGTTTAGAGGGAACCCATACTAAAGCACATAAACTTCCAGTTAAGCCTTTACCCATAATCAGGTATTGTGGGGGTACTAAAAAAATTGGAATGGTATCGCATCCGAACCCAACCATCGTTTTTGTAAAGTTCACCATGTCATTCACAAGTCATATTCACCTTCAAAATCTTTCAATAGAATGACTCATCATTCCAAGGTTTTCAAAGTCATTGGTTTTCACAAGTTCCCATCTAGAGTAGTCAATTTTAGTTTAGCACTAGCAACTAGTCATGAGGGGTGCTAACTAGCTTGTAGCTATCTAGGCTAAGGTTGATACTCTGGTACTATTCTATACTTAGACCAAAGTTAACTATAAAAGTAAGCTTCAATAAATAAAGTAAAAACTTTGCAAGAATAAAACTTGGGATGGGATCATGAAGCATAAAGTAATAGGTGAGTGTGCCTTGCCCTGGTAGAGCTTTGCACTTTGCAAGAATATTAGCTTGCCTTGATTGGGGTAGTGATCAAAGTTCTCTTCTTCTTCTTGGTAGAATACCTCCTCCTCCGGATAGTCTCCGGTACTAGCGTCTATAAACGAATACGAGGATACAATCACCAAACAATACTTAAGTAGACTTTATTAGCCGTAATGGCTCACTCAAGATGATCTAGCATCATCACTTAACATTTATTCAAAATTATGCTAGGGTTTCTTCTTAGGGTTTGGGAAAATAATTTCCTCCCATTGAAATGTGGATTAGGGTTTATATGTGGTTTGGAGAAATAATTTCCTCTCATTGAACCTTGTTAAAACTTAATCTCCTCAAATAACAATGTATGGTCACATGTTGACCAAGGTCAACACTTCACACTTATTATTTGAGAACCATGGTTTAAATGAGGTTCTATACCTCATGCAATTTAATACTACCTTACTAATAATTTAATATCACCAAATAATTCAAGATGAGATTATATAGACCAAGGTCAATACCTCATGTTGACTTACTTGAGACCAAGATTTAAATGAGATAGTACCTCTCATAAGATTTAATAATTCATTTGGGGATAATTTAAATGGACGAGAAATGGCCACATAGCCACTATTTTGCTCTAGCCCATGATCATGTGAAACAACTTGGTTATATTTTTGCATAATCAATTAGAGTACATGAAATGTGATTTTTGAGAGTTGGAATCAACTCAAAATCATTTATGGTTGATTTTTAATAATAGTTTGAACTCTGAAAAGTTACTGATTTGTCATTTTTACCATTCAAATTCTACAACATATATTGACTTGAATCCAGTGTGGTTGGATGGAGACTTTCATGAGCTTTCTAAATATATAAATTTTATCAAATTTGGCCAAGTAGATTTGTAGTTATTAAAGATTTAGCACAGCATCAGTGTGTAAATTACAGAAAAAAGAATAAAACGGAATTCAAATTTCAAACGGGGGCGGGAAGAAGTTGGGCCGGCCCAGCTGCTGCACGGGCCTGGCATGCATGGCGCATGCACGTCGGGTGCAGGCGGACCACGCGGCGCGTCGGATCGGGATCCGACGGCGCTGGGCCGTCGTCTTCCTCCCGACGCAGCTAGCTTGCGGGGGCGATTTCTCTCACCTCGGAGCTCGGATTGAGGCGTGGTTAGGTGCGTTGGAAAGGTCTTTTCAAGGGCAACAACTTTGGTGTAGGGCTCGGTGTCTATGGTGATGAAAATCTGGGCGGTTTTTGAGGGATGCCGCCGGTGGCCGTGGCGAGCTTGTTGACGCCGGTGAGCTGTGAGGAGAGCGGGAGGGAGGTGCTAGGGGGAGAAAGGGGATGCTGCTGGGTTGTGTGGTGCTGTCCAGGGCGCGGAGGGCTGCTTTTATAGGCTCCAGGGGAGGGAGGCGCGGCATGGCCGGCATGGCCACGACGTCACGGGCGCGTCGTGTGCATTCGTCGTCGGTCAGGGCTACGGTGTAGGAAGGTAGGCATTGGGTAGGTGGTGACGCGTGCGCAGTGGCTGGCTTGCAGATGTCGTGTGCAGGGCACACGAGGACGAGGCCGACGTCGGCGTCCTTGCGGGGCGTCGCGTCGTGGCGTCCTCCTGGTGCGCGGGCAGGTCAATGAGCTTGTCTAGCATGTGTGTGAGAGAGAGAGGAGGCTAGTGGCGCGGTGGGACGCGTTGATTTGATGTGTGCATGCAGAGGGAGAGGGGTGGCCACGGGTTGGTGATCATAAGCAATGGCATGAGCATGGTGGTCGAGTCCTTGCTCTCCTCCACCCGGGACCATGTCGCGCGTGTGTCTAGGGTCCAGGGGACTGTAGATGACATGGTGAGAGGGAGGTAAAAGGGCCAGGGCATGTGGGTGCATGGTGGTGACCGTGTGGGTGGCATGGTGTGGCATTGGAATGCTTTGGGCCTTTTTCTTTGTCTCTGAGGGTTTGTCCTGCATGGGTGAGGTGAGACCAGTGTGTATGACATGGTTGGCAAGACTAGGGAAGGCTAGGGCAATGCACAGTAGATCATGGCCAAAAGAAGTGACATATGCAATGACATGGGCTTGGCATAGTGTTGGCAAGGACATGGTGAGGGCATGAGAGGCTAGTGGGGTGCGAGAGGGAGCGAGAGGGGTCGGGGTTGGACTTGGTCTACCCTAAAAAAATCAGTATGGGCACATATCTAGAGTATGCCCACAAGGTGTTTGATAAAATGGCCGAAAGAAAATAATTTTTGAAATTTTCAATTCTTTTTGGTGGAAGTGATTTAAATAATATTTGAGACTCAGTGGTGGTGGTGGGGTGCAAAATGAAGTTGATTTGCAAAATTCCAAATTGGGTAAGATCTTGTTTTTGTTTCATTGTTGCTACTTTGCTTGATCACCATTTGAATTCTAGCAAGAATTTGCAGGGGTGTGTTTGAGCAAAGTTGTTCACCTTGATGTGGTCTTGGATGAGGTGCAAATAGTTGTGAGGGTTTGGTTTGAGAATCTCTTAATCCAGGGGCTCAAAGTGGGCATCATGCTAAAAATGGCAGATTTGACCATTAGTGCATGTGAGCTCATTTTGAATTCAAATTTGATTGGATTTGAGTTTCTTTGATTCCAAAAGTTTTTATAAGTGTTTAGTAACCATCTCCAACCAATGGTGCAAGCCAAAATGGTCTAGGTTCAAGATTTGCAAAAATGGCATAAAGCCATATGTGAGGTGATTTGCAATTTTCCTAATTTCTTCTTTGTTTCTTTTTGCTTCCAAAAGATGTTGTGTGTTGCTATAATGGTATAGAGAGGTGCTTGAGTATCTCAAACCAAAAAGGTAGGTCATAGGATTTATTTTGCAATTTGGCCAAATACCCATATTTAGCTCTATGGAAGATTTTTAATTTCTTTTTATTTCTTTTTGTTTCACTTTGGAATTGAGTTGGTGAATACTAGGTAGGGTTTATTAATGTGTTCAAACCATCTAGCAAAGTAAAACATGGCATATGCATTCATTTTTAAATATATCCATAGGCTTCTATGTGCTTCTCTTTTTATTTTGTTTTATCTTGGATTTGAAATAAGAGGGGTAAGGTTTAGGGTTTAGGAACATTTCAAAGATTGTAAACACACAACATGGCAATCACACAAAGATTTAGTATGAGCACTATGCATAGCACCATATGTAATAAAAGTTTTTGTTGGTTCTCATTTTTGGAAAAAGGAAATTCATTTTTCTTCTTTGTTTGAAAATTTGGGATGTTACAAACCCTTCCCCCTTAAACAAATCTCGTCCCGAGATTTTAAGAAAAGTTAGGTTCCTAAGAAAGATTGAGCAATGGGATTTAACAGGAAAACATACTTGGCATGGCCTGGGGTGCTTCCTTGGCTTCAGTGGCAGTCATGTGGTAGAGACGGCCGTTGTTGTTGTTCTGGTTCCTTTTTCCTGCAAAGCGGCGCTGTTGCTAAGCAGGTGCTGCGGTATTGGCGGCAATCTTGGCAAGCTTCTTGGGGCACTCGTTGGAGTAGTGACCCACAACTCCACATTCATAGCAGTTGATGGTGGACTTGTCTTTGGGGTTGACGGGAATAGCGTTACTTCCAGTCATTGGGGCAGTATTGGGGTGGTTGTTGTTGTTATTGTTGCCGTTGTTGTTGTTGTTGTTGTGGTTGTTGTTGGTGTTGCGGTTGTTGTGGTTGTTGTTGCTTGGGCGGTAAGTCTGAGCTGGGGGCTTGTTGTATCTTGAGGCAAATCCTCCAGTTGAGTTGTTGCGGTACTTCTGGGCGTTGTTGGGTCCATTCTGGTTCATCATTCTTCTCTTGCGGTTCTCGTTGGCTTGGTGCAGCTTCCCTTCCATCTGGATGGCTGAGTCCACCAGGGCTTCGAGGTCAGCGAACGGAATGTTCACTAACACAGTTTGCATTTCATCATGCAGTCCGTTCAGAAATCTCTCCTTCCTTTTCTCGTTGGTGTCGGTCTCATCCGGGGCGTACCTTGACAGAGTAAGAAACCTGTCGCGGTATTCCACCACGGACATCCTTCCTTGTTGGAGTTCACGGAACTCGTCTCTCATCTTCTTGATCAGTCCTTGGGGCACATGGTATTTGCTGAACTTGAGCTTGAAGTCTTCCCAAGTCATCATTTGCCCTGCATTTATTGCACGGGCACTTGTCCACCAGGCTCTGGCAGGTCCTGACAGGTAGTGGGTGGCAAACAGTACTTTTTCTGCGGCTTCTACTCCCGCAACCTCGAGGTTGTTCTCCATGGTCTGGAGCCAGTCATCAGCATCTAGGGGTTCTTCGGTCTTGTTGAACATTGGAGGGTTGGTGTTCTGAAAGTTCTTCAGCTTCGATCCAGGGTGATCGTGGTTTCCATGGCCTTGGTTGTTCTGAGCTATCTGTTGCAGTGCAGCAATATTGGCTTGTCTTTCAGCTCTCTCAGCTTCTCGGTCTACCATCATCATCTGCAACATCTGCAGCATGGCATCTTGGTTGGTGCTGCGGGTTGGAGGGGCCATCTGAACGTTGAGGTAGATGATAAGATAAGAGGGAAATTTCTAGGGTTGGTTTGGGTTAAGTTTAAAAAAGTTCATAACTTGAAAACTTGAGTAGTGTTGAGGGGGTAAAAACCATCAACACTTTTTCATTCATACCAAGCATCACGCATTACAAATCTAACACACCGTTGGTTTGAAGAACCATTCATTCGTTCTATGATACAAGGGGATCCTGATACAAACTCACGCCTACTCAAGTGTTTTAGTGATACTACTCTTCAGGGTGGATTCTTCGTCTTCATGGGTAATGTGCTTGGCGAAAAGCGAGGGCGTTGTCCAACTCCTTGCGGGTCTTGTACAGCATGAAATCTAGATATGCCACATAGTGGTTCATCTCCGGGTGCGGGGGCATGTTTATTGGTCTTCCCATGGGATCATGTCTTGGGTAGTAGATGAAGCGGGTATTCTTGAGCTTGTTCACATTCTGTCTGCACAGACGGGCAATTGCTTCTTGCATAGCTCTGACTAGTCCTTCCTTCCAAGTGTTTCCCGTTACAGAAAACCATATGGTTTCCCATATTGGGGCTCCGAGCTTTCCTCTCAGATCTGCAGTAACTTCCCACCGAGGTGGTCCTCCTGATGGATTGTTGAGGGGTATTCCGAAGAACTCAGGATACGGGCGTCCTAAATACTCCAGTAGTTGCTTCAAATCCTTCTCGAACATCAGGTTTCCTCCATGACCAAGTTGATAGGACTCACATTGGTACTCCATCTGTGAAGAATTATGATGAGTAAGTTAGAGAAGTGATCAAGTGTGCAAACTTTTATGTAGAAATTTCAAGGAAAAGTAGAGCATGAATTTCTTATTTGAAAAAGATCTCAAGGATAAGAGTGAGAATAAGTTTTCACAAATATTCACTTCATTGGTTTTGAAACTAAGTTTTTCAGACGTCCATTCTAACTAGGGTCTCCTAAGGTCAAACAATGGCTCTGATACCAACTTGTCAACACCCGGATTTTTAAGTCCGGATGCCTATTATGCCATTCATCGCAATCCCGGGAATATTGTTTTTGCGAGACATAATAGATTGATATCACATGAACATCATTCATTACAACATCATAATTGTCTTACAACAAAGGATCACATGATCCGAGTCTCATTACAATAGTAGATGATCGATTGATCAATTACAAAACACATAGCGGAAGCGAAGTAGCGTAGTAGTAGTCCATCTATTCCACAAGCAACTCGTTGACGTCGGGAGTGATCCTAGTTGTCGTAGACGTCCCGCTCGTCCTTCTTCCGGTTCTGGTAATCCTCTTCATAGTCCGGCCATTTGAATAGCCAGGGACACAGACCATGAGTACTTTAAAGTACTCGCAAACTAATACTAAGGTAAAAGTTATCAACTATAGTAAAGGGGTTCTAAGCTCTAGTTTCATTTGCATAAAGCCAGTTTTATTTCATAAGCACTTTAGTAATACAAGACTCTTCATCTGCCTAACTAACTCCAGTGGGAACATTAGTGTCATTCCACAACTCGGTTGTGATCCATTCAAATTCACCTTTCAAGTTCAAGTCACAAGTCACCCTTCACATTTTTGAAAAAAAATTATCTGATGACGGTACAGTACGGCCTTTCCAACCGTCCATAACCGTGGACACGGCTATTCGAATAGTTTTACACTCTGCAGAGGTCGTACACTTGTGCCACAACATTTGCAATAATCCGTCAGGGTTAACTGGCCCTGATTTATCACACTCCGTGTGCGGACTACCAACCATAACCTTTCACTTACATACCCTAGTATAGGCACCTCTCCCCATGAGCTTGGCCTCCCAGAGTGAAGACAAACCGTCGACTCGGGAACCGCACGTGAGCTTGGGCCGGACATTCACCTCATTTCACGTCATCTCACATTATTTCACATTGCTTGGTGGAGGCAGCCCTCGGCATAACCCCGATGACGCCTGTTTAGAGGGAACCCATACTAAAGCACATAAACTTCCAGTTAAGCCTTTACCCATAATCAGGTATTGTGGGGGTACTAAAAAAATTGGAATGGTATCGCATCCGAACCCAACCATCAGTTTTTGTAAAGTTCACCATGTCATTCACAAGTCATATTCACCTTCAAAATCTTTCAATAGAATGACTCATCATTCCAAGGTTTTCAAAGTCATTGGTTTTCACAAGTTCCCATCTAGAGTAGTCAATTTTAGTTTAGCACTGGCAACTAGTCATGAGGGGTGCTAACTAGCTTGTAGCTATCTAGGCTAAGTTTGATACTCTGGTACTATTCTATACTTAGACCAAAGTTAACTATAAAAGTAAGCTTCAATAAATAAAGTAAAAACTTTGCAAGAATAAAACTTGGGATGGGATCATGAAGCATAAAGTAATAGGTGAGTGTGCCTTGCCCTGGTAGAGCTTTGCACTTTGCAAGAATATTAGCTTGCCTTGATTGGGGTAGTGATCAAGGTTCTCTTCTTCTTCTTGGTAGAATACCTCCTCCTCCGGATAGTCTCCGGTACTAGCCTCTATAAACGAATACGAGGATACAATCACCAAACAATACTTAAGTAGACTTAATTAGCCGTAATGGCTCACTCAAGATGATCTAGCATCATCACTTAACATTTATTCAAAATTATGCTAGGGTTTCTTCTTAGGGTTTGGGAAAATAATTTCCTCCCATTGAAATGTGGATTAGGGTTTATATGTGGTTTGGAGAAATAATTTCCTCTCATTGAACCTTGTTAAAACTTAATCTCCTCAAATAACAATGTATGGTCACATGTTGACCAAGGTCAACACTTCACACTTATTATTTGAGAACCATGGTTTAAATGAGGTTGTATACCTCATGCAATTTAATACTACCTTACTAATAATTTAATATCACCAAATAATTCAAGATGAGATTATATAGACCAAGGTCAATACCTCATGTTGACTTACTTGAGACCAAGATTTAAATGAGATAGTACCTCTCATAAGATTTAATAATTCATTTGGGGATAATTTAAATGGACGAGAAATGGCCACATAGCCACTATTTTGCTCTAGACCATGATCATGTGAAACAACTTGGTTAT
Source organism: Lolium rigidum (assembly GCF_022539505.1). Taxonomy (NCBI): domain Eukaryota; kingdom Viridiplantae; phylum Streptophyta; class Magnoliopsida; order Poales; family Poaceae; genus Lolium; species Lolium rigidum. Next base: position 44,989,851 of record NC_061511.1, read on the forward strand.
ATTTTTGCATAATCAATTAGAGTACATGAAATGTGATTTTTGAGAGTTGGAATCAACTCAAAATCATTTATGGTTGATTTTTAATAATTGTTTGAACTCTGAAAAGTTACTGATTTGTCATTTTTACCATTCAAATTCTACAACATATATTGACTTGAATCCAGTGTGGTTGGATGGAGACTTTCATGAGCTTTCTAAATATATAAATTTTATCAAATTTGGCCAAGTAGATTTGTAGTTATTAAAGATTTAGCACAGCATCAGTGTGTAAATTACAGAAAAAAGAATAAAACGGAATTCAAATTTCAAACGGGGGCGGGAAGAAGTTGGGCCGGCCCAGCTGCTGCCCGGGCCTGGCATGCATGGCGCATGCACGTCGGGTGCAGGCGGACCACGCGGCGCGTCGGATCGGGATCCGACGGCGCTGGGCCGTCGTCTTCCTCCCGACGCAGCTAGCTTGCGGGGGCGATTTCTCTCACCTCGGAGCTCGGATTGAGGCGTGGTTAGGTGCGTTGGAAAGGTCTTTTCAAGGGCTACAACTTTGGTGTAGGGCTCGGTGTCTATGGTGATGAAAATCTGGGCGGTTTTTGAGGGATGCCGCCGGTGGCCGTGGCGAGCTTGTTGACGCCGGTGAGCTGTGAGGAGAGCGGGAGGGAGGTGCTAGGGGGAGAAAGGGGATGCTGCTGGGTTGTGTGGTGCTGTCCAGGGCGCGGAGGGCTGCTTTTATAGGCTCCAGGGGAGGGAGGCGCGGCATGGCCGGCATGGCCACGACGTCACGGGCGCGTCGTGTGCATTCGTCGTCGGTCAGGGCTACGGTGTAGGAAGGTAGGTATTGGGTAGGTGGTGACGCGTGCGCAGTGGCTGGCTTGCAGACGTCGTGTGCAGGGCACACGAGGACGAGGCCGACGTCGGCGTCCTTGCGGGGCGTCGCGTCGTGGCGTCCTCCTGGTGCGCGGGCAGGTCAATGAGCTTGTCTAGCATGTGTGTGAGAGAGAGAGGAGGAGGCTAGTGGCGCGGTGGGACGCGTTGATTTGATGTGTGCATGCAGAGGGAGAGGGGTGGCCACGGGTTGGTGATCATAAGCAATGGCATGAGCATGGTGGTCGAGTCCTTGCTCTCCTCCACCCAGGACCATGTCTGGCATGTGTCTAGGGTCCAGGGGACTGTAGATGACATGGTGAGAGGGAGGTAAAAGGGCCAGGGCATGTGGGTGCATGGTGGTGACCGTGTGGGTGGCATGGTGTGGCATTGGGATGCTTTGGGCCTTTTTCTTTGTCTCTGAGGGTTTGTCCTGCATGGGTGAGGTGAGACCAGTGTGTATGACATGGTTTGCAAGACTAGGGAAGGCTAGGGCAATGCACAATAGATCATGGCCAAAAGAAGTGACATATGCAATGACATGGGCTTGGCATAGTGTTGGCAAGGACATGGTGAGGTCATGAGAGGCTAGTGGGGTGCAGAGGGAGGCAGAGGGGTCAGGGTTGGATTTGGTCTACCCTAAAAAAATCAGTATGGGCACATATCTAGAGTATGCCCACAAGGTGTTTGATAAAATGGCCGAAAGAAAATGATTTTTGAAATTTTCAATTCTTTTTGGTGGAAGTGATTTAAATAATATTTGAGACTCAATGGTGGTGGTGGGGTGCAAAATGAAGTTGATTTGCAAAATTCCAAATTGGGTAAGATCTTGTTTTTGTTTCATTGTTGCTAATTTGCTTGATCACCATTTGAATTCTAGCAAGAATTTGCAGGGGTGTGTTTGAGCAAAGTTGTTCACCTTGATGTGGTCTTGGATGAGGTGCAAATAGTTCTGAGGGTTTGGTTTGAGAATCTCTTAATCCAGGGGCTCAAAGTGGGCATCATGCTAAAAATGGCAGATTTGACCATTAGTGCATGTGAGCTCATTTTGAATTCAAATTTGATTGGATTTGAGTTTCTTTGATTCCAAAAGTTTTTATAAGTGTTTAGTAACCATCTCCAACCAATGGTGCAAGCCAAAATGGTCTAGGTTCAAGATTTGCAAAAATGGCATAAAGCCATATGTGAGGTGATTTGCAATTTTCCTAATTTCTTCTTTGTTTCTTTTTGCTTCCAAAAGATGTTGTGTGTTGCTATAATGGTATAGAGAGGTGCTTGAGTATCTCAAACCAAAAAGGTAGGTCATAGGATTTATTTTGCAATTTGGCCAAATACCCATATTTAGCTCTATGGAAGATTTTTAATTTCTTTTTATTTCTTTTTGTTTCACTTTGGAATTGAGTTGGTGAATACTAGGTAGGGTTTATTAATGTGTTCAAACCATCTAGCAAAGTAAAACATGACAGATGCATTCATTTTTAAATATAGCCATAGGCTTCTATGTGCTTCTCTTTTTATTTTGTTTTATCTTGGATTTGAAATAAGAGGGGTAAGGTTTAGGGTTTAGGAACATTTCAAAGATTGTAAACACACAACATGGCAATCACACAAAGATTTAGTATGAGCACTATGCATAGCACCATATGTAATAAAAGTTTTTGTTGGTTCTCATTTTTGGAAAAATGAAATTCATTTTTCTTCTTTGTTTGAAAATTTGGGATGTTACACTTAAGCATAAATCAGATGGTTTTGAAGCTTTCAAAGAATACAAAGCGGAGGTGGAAAATCAATTAAATAGGAAAATCAAGATCCTAAGAACTGATCGTGGAGGTGAATACACATCAGGAATACTAGACGATTTTTGTAAAGAACATGGCATTGTCCATCACTATACCTTACCCTATACAACATAACAAAATGGAGTGGCGGAAACAAGGAATAGGACTTTAATGGACATGGTTAGGTCGATGATGGCATATTCTAATTTGCCTCTATCTTTTTGGGGAGAAGCTTTACATACAGCCGTTTATTTGTTGAACCACTCTCCATCCAAGTCAGTTGCACACTAAGCTACAGCCAAAGAGAACCCCTGGAATATTTATCGGCTATGCGAAGCGATCAAAAGGCTATCATTTTTATGATCCAGAAAATAAGAAATTAATTGAGAGTGGAGATGCTATTTTCCTAGATCAATATACACCCCGCCGTGCTAAACGTGCTAGGGTGGAATTGCTTGTGCAGCAAACAGAAAATTATGAGATGCATGAAACTGATAATGCAAATCAGGAAAATAATGATTTAGGCCAGAACTCTACCACAACTAGCATGCCTAGGAGAAGTGGGAGGAATACACAGGCACCATCTTATTTGGATGAATACTACGTTTTCTTGGGGGAAGTATACTCTAAAGTTCATACATTAGAGGAAGAACCAAAATAATTCAAATCTGCATTAGCTAGTCCAGAATCTACTCTCTGGATGGAAACCATGCATGAGGAATTAAACTCTATGAGGAAGAATAATGTTTGGACACTTGTTGATTTGCCCAAACATCGGAAACCAATAGGATCTAAATGGATACTTAAACGGAAACTAAATGCATCCAGAAAGGTAGATAAATATAAAGCTAGACTTGTAGCTAAAGGATACACACAAAAGGAAGAAATTGACTTTGTGGAAACCTTCTCCCCTGTGGCAAAATTTACATCTATACGGATCATAAGTGCACTGACCGCATATTATGATTTGGAACTACACCAGATGGATGTAAAGACTGCATTTTTGAATGGTAATTTAGAAGAAGAAATATACATGAGTCAACCAGATGGATTCGTGGAAAAGGGGGATCAAGGTAAAGTTTGTAAACTAAATAGATCAATTTATGGCCTTAAACAAGCCTCACGGCAGTGGTATATTCTTTTTGACAATGCTATCACGTCTTATGGTTTTTCCATGACGGAAGGAGATCATTGCATTTACTTCAAAATAGTGGGAGACAGATTTGTTTTATTATCTCCCTATGTTGATGATATTCTTATTGCTTCTAATAATAAATCAATGCTGCTGGAAGTTAAAAGTTGGTTGTCTAATAATCTTGACATGAAGGATATGGGAAACGCTTCCTATGTTTTGGGAGTGAAAATACATAGAGATAGAAGGAATAGAACTTTGGGATTGTCTCAAAAGGCATATCTTAATACTGTACTGAAAAGGTTCTCTATGGACAAATGCAAGCATGCTCATGTACCTATAATAAAGGGAACTAAACTCAGCGAGGAAATGTGTGCTAAAACTCCAGAGGAAAAGAAATTTATGAGCGATATTCCTTATTCATCTGCTTTGGGTTCTTTAATGTATGCAATGCTATTTACAAGGCCTGATCTGTGCCATGCCGTTGGTTTATTGAGTAGATACCAATCTAATCCGAGAGAATTACATTGGAAGCAAATCCTAAATACTTTACGCTATGTGAAGGGAACTGTGGACTATCACTTATGCTTTAATGGGCACAATCTACAACTACAGGGCTTTACTGATGCTGATTGGCAAGGGGATCTGGACGAACGGAGATCTACTTCTGGTTATATATTCAAGCTAGGAGGAGGTGCAATATCATGGAGGAGCAAGAAGCAAGATTCTGTAGCGGTTTCTTCGATGGAGGCTGAGTACATTGCTGCATCAGAAGCTGTCAAGGAAGGCGTCTGGCTGAAGGAGTTTCTTGCCTCTGTCAAGGTGGTGACAAGTGCATCAAATCCTGTTACAATTTTCTGTGATAATTAGGCGGCGATCCCAAGGTTTCAAAAGATCCCAAGTTTCATAGTAAAAGCAAACATATTGAGGGAGGTATCATTTTATTCGTGATATTATCAATAGATTAAAGACAATTCGTTTAGAGTATTTGCCTAGTCTGGACATGGTTGCCGATCCACTGACTAAGCCACTTAGTCAGGAAATCTTTTGTAAACATGTTTTAGCCAAGTGGGAGATGTAGGAATTATAAAGTGTGGCTTGCAACATTTATACTACATTATTTATTCCCTGGAATTTCTGTGTTGAATATTACCATTGCATTTGAATATCGCTTGCTGTACTTAAATGGAATAATGTTTAAGGAAGCCATTTACTGGTATACTGGAACACAGTATATTATTTATACTGGAATTATACTATGTATAAAGCCCGGGCACAGTATTATCAGGAAAGCCAGGTTGTTCATATGTTGGCTATATGAATTGATTAAAGCCTGTGAATTTGAGTGTTTGTTTCAAATTCAACACGTGACTCACACACGTGTGCTTATGGGACAAGTTGCAGATTAAGGCTCCTAGATGGGTAACGATGATCGTGGTTGGTTTGTTAGCCTGGAGTCTTTATTTAAACAGATATATCTGGAATACTTATCTCATGGAATTACGGTTTAAATAAAACCGGAATTAGCACTATATAAAGGTCCCTAACCCCTAGCCTCAAATTGATCATTGTGAGCGGCACCACGGAAAAGGATCGAGGAATAGGGGTTAGACTGTTTTCGTGCTGAGATCCAACAATGCAGTCCTAGATGCCATCCCTATCAAAGTAAATGGTGAGATGAATGAGGCACTTAGCCAGGAGTACACCAATGAGGAGATGAAATCTGCACTTTTCCAAATGGGCCCTACTAAAGCTCCCGGGCCGGATGGCTTCCCGGCCATTTTTTATCAGCGACATTGGGATCTACTTGAGCAGGACATATGTTCAGCAGTAAGGGGTTTCTTGTCGGGCGAGGATATTCCCGAAGGCTTCAATGACTCCATCATTGTTCTAATCCCCAAGGTGAACAACCCTGATTCTCTATCCAACTTTAGACCAATTAGCCTATGTAATGTGGTCTACAAAATAGCTTCTAAGGTGCTTGCAAATCGCCTAAAAATAACTTTACCTAAGATTGTGTCTGAGCAGCAGAGCGTTTTAGTTCCAGGGAGAATCATCACGGATAACGTGCTAATCTCTTATGAATGCCGCAACACTATTAAGAAACAAAGGGCAAAAAACCCCCTTTTTATGCTCTAAAAATTGATACGACTAAAGCCTATGATAGAGTTGAATGGGGTTACCTGAAGGGGGTTCGGTAAAATTAGGATTTGAGGCTAATTGGATAGACTCCGTGATGAGATGTGTGACGTCTATGAGATATGCGGTTAAGGTTAATGGAAATCTAACAGACCTGTTGATACCTACACGAGGCATACGTCAGGGTGATCCTATAAGTCCTTACTTATTCTTATTATGTACTGAAGGTTTATATTGCCTATTGCAGCAAAAAGAAGCAGCATGGGACATCAAAGGAATTCGAAATGGAAGAGAAGGCCCTCCAATTTCTCGTTTATTATTTGCAGATGGCAGTGTCTTCTTTGTGAAGGGGGATAATAAAAGCACACGCAATTTTAAATCTGTTCTTCAGACCTACTGCAACGGTTCAGGCCAGAAGATTAATTTGCAGAAATCATCTTTTTTTTTGGTCCACGTTATGACAACCAGGTGAAGGAACAAATAAAGAACATACTGGGAGTGCAAGATGAATTCCTACAGGCCACTTACCTTGGCATGCCTTCCTGGGTGGGACGTTCCCCAACGAGCAGCTTCAATTTCCTTACTGGGAGACTATGGAAGAGACTAAACGGTTGCAACGACAGACTGCTATCCAGAGCTGGCAAGGAAGTATTTCAGAAGTCGTTGGCACAAGCCATTCCGACATATGTAATGAGCTGCTTCCAACTTCCAGTAACAATATGTGAGAACATGCGAAGACCTATTTCCAATTTTTGGTGGGGAATAGAAGATGGGAGGAAGAAAATACATTGGAGATCATGGGATTGGTTATCCACACCCAAATATCTCGGAGGGATGGGTTTCAAGGATATGGCGTTTTTGTTTTTTGAGAAACATAGTACAAACGTAGACGCTCACATACACGTGCATACACTCACCCCTATAAACGCACACATGCACACCCTACCCCTATGAGCACCACCGGAAGACTGAGCCGGCGGATTGGATCTTGAAATTGACGAAGTCACCACAGACGCCTCGCTGTCGACGGGAACGTCGCCTCCCACTGAATGAATATTCCGCCTTTATGAGACACACAGATGTCAAACCTGGGGTTTGAACTCTGGTGAGCTAGGGGTACAATCACCCTCCTAACCACCCAACCTTAGGTTGGTTCTCGGATATGGCGCTTTTTAATCAAGCCATGTTAGCAAAGCAATGCTGGAGGTTATTAATGGATTCTAATTCTCTATGCTACAGGGTATTGAAAGGAAGATATTTTCCACATGGGGATTTCTGGAGTTCAGGATGCCCGAGATCGGCTTCTTACACATGGCGGAGCATAATGTTTGGGAAGAAACTTCTGCAGAAGGGTTTATTGTGCCGTGTGGGAGACGGCAAGACGATATCTTTGACTAAGGACAATTGGATTCCAGATTCAATGGCTGGCACACCTCGTACAATCATTCCGGTGGAGGAGGAAAAGACTGTTAATCATTTATTTTCTCCAGATGGTAATTCATGGAATGAAGTAGCCGTTAGAGAAATGTTTCCTGAAGACTCAGTGGTGAAGTTTCTAAAAGTCCCTATAAGCTCGGAAGGGTGCTGTGACTTTGCATCATGGCCACATACAAAAGGAGGCATCTACACTGTTCGGTCTGGATATAACCTAGCAAGGTCTTTATCCTTCTGGCAGCACCATAGTTCTGTAGGAAGAGGCTCATCCTTAAATCTGATGGAAACAGAGAAAAGATGGAAGAAACTATGAAAAATTCAGTGCCCAAATAGAATGAAAATTATCCTATGGAGAATGGCTCATAATTGTCTTCCCACGGGTGATCAACTCCAGAGGCATACAATACCGACAAGATACGAATGTATTTTCTGCAATAGATTTGAGACTCTTGATTATTGCTTCTTTCGTTGCTAGTATGTTAAAGAGATCTGGGCCGACCTGAAAAAATCCTTTTATTTCTCTTTAAAACTGAAGACATTTATTAGCATTCAGCAATGGCTTCTTGAGTGGTTAAATAACGCCTCATATTTTCAGTTTATGACTTTTGCGGTAGCTGTTTGTCATATATCACTACTAGAAAACAGGTCTTTTGTTCAGAGCTGCTCGGAGCATTAGTCCCGGCCGCGTTTGGAACCGGGTCTAATGTGAGCATTAGTCCCAGTTCCAACGGCTCGGATGCCGCACGGGACACGGCCAGCATTAGTCCCGGTCCAAACGGGGTCTTTAGTCCCGGTTGGAGACACCAACCAGGACTAAAGGGTTGGCGCAGGTTGCGGCAGGCGCGAGCACCTTTAGTCCCGGTTTGTGTCTTCAACCGGGGCTAAAGGTTTGTTCCGGTTGAAGACACAAACCGGGACTAAAGTTTTCTTATATATATATGCCGCCATGCCTACCCGAGCATGTGTGTGAGCCACACTTTGCTTTGAGAGGTGTATGTTGGTTTGGTTTTCCCTTCTTACGCACAAGAGGTGCTCGATGAAATGCCTCAGAGCATGATGCCACTTGAGTTCACACAAAACTAACATGATATGAAGTGCCCGAGCCACACTTAAGCTTTCTCTTCTTTTTTTCCTCCTCGATCGAGGTTACCAACTTTATCCTTTCATCTGTCATTGATAAAATGCATGTGTCAATGTACATCGCGTCTCTATATATTCATGATGTTCTGTAATGGTTTTTGATATACTTAATTATATAATGCAGATGAGTCGGCAATCAATGTACGGTGACCAACGCACTGCCGAGTTCATTATGGGCCTGCATTATTTTATCGGTGTGGCTGAGGCAAACAATCGGGATGGTTTTATGTGTTGTCCATATGGTGTCTGTCAGAATAAGAAGAATTACTCTTCCTCGGAAATCCTTCACACCCACCTGCTTCGGTCCGGTTTCATGTCCAGCTATAATTATTGGACCAAGAACGAAGAAAGAGGGGTTATGATGGAAGATAATGAAGAAGAAGAGGATGATGACAACTATCCGATGTTCCCTGAATACGGTGATACTGCAACAGGGGAAGCTGAAGATCAAGAGGCATTAGATGAGCCCGCTGATGATCTTGGTCGGGCCATTGCTGATGCAAAGAGAGACTGCGAAACTAAAAAGGAGAGGTTGAAGTTCGAGCAAAATTGTTGTACCCAAATTGCGAAGATGGCCAGAAAAAGCTAGGTAGCACACTGGAATTATTGCAATGGAAGGCAGAAAATGGTTTATCAGACAAGGAATTTGAGAAGTTACTGAAAATAATGAAGAATATGCTTCCAAAGGATAACAAATTGTCTGACAGTACGTACGAAGCAAAGAAGGTTATCTTCCCTCTAGGATTAGACATGCAGAAGATACATGCATGCCCTAATGACTGCATCCTCTACCACAGTGAGAAGTACGACAATTTGGATGCATGCCCGGTATGCACTGTATTGCGGTATAAGATCAGACGAGATGTCCATGGTAATGTTGAGGGCGGGCACCCCAGGAAGAGGGTTCCTACTAAGGTTATGTGGTATGCTGCTATAATACCACGGTTGAAACGTTTATTCAGAAACAAAGAGCATGCCAAGTTGTTGCGATGGCACAAAGAAAACCGTAAGAAAGACGCGATGTTGAGACACTCCGCTGATGGGTCGTAGTGAAGAAAAATCGAGAGAGTGTTCCCGGACTTTGCATATGACGCATGGAACTTAAGGTTTGGTCTAAGTATAGATGGCATGAATCCTTTTAAGGAGCTAAGCTGCAGTCATAGCACCTGGCATGTAACTCTATGTATCTATAACCTTCCTCCTTAGTTGTGCATGAAGTGGAAGTTCATTATGATGTCAGTGCTCATCCAAGGCCCGAAGCAACCCGTCAACGACATTGATGTGTACCTAAGGCCATTAGTTGAAAAAACTTTTATAGTTGTGGGACCAAAAAGGTGTACGTGTGTGGGATGAGCACAAACAGGAGCCATTTGACCTACGAGCGTTGCTTTTCGTAACCATCAATGATTGGCTTGCTCTTAGTAACCTTTCAGGACAGACAAACAAGGGATACAATGCATGCACTGTTTAGATGAGATTGAAAGTATATATTTGGATAAATGTAAGAAGATTGTGTACCTGAAGCATCGTCGATTCCTTCATATCAGGCATCCCGTAAGAAAGAAAGGCAAGCATTTCAAAGTTGATGCAGATCACCGGAAGAAGCATATCCACCGTAGTGGTGATGATGTATTTGGTATGGTCAAGGATCTAAAAGTAATCTTTGGAAAGAGTCCTGGCGGACAATCTGTTCCGAATGACGCTACCGAACACGTGCCCATGTGGAAGAAGAAATCTATATTTTGAGAGCTACCCTACTAGGAAGTCCTAAAGGTCTGCTCTTCAATCGACATGATGCACGTGACAAAAATCTTTGCGTGAACCTGCTAGCCTTACTTGGCGTATATGGGAAGACAAAAGATACACCGGAAGCACGACATGACCAGCAACGTATGAAAGAACGAGACAACATGCATCCAGAAAACGATACGGATAAAGGACTTCATTACTCCAGCTACGCTCTTACCAAAGCAGAGAATGAAATCTTTTTTGAATGCCTGAGCAGTATCAAGGTCCCGTCTGGCTTCTCGTCGAATATAAAGGGAATAATAAATATGACAGAGAAAAAATTCCAAAACCTAAAGTCTCATGACTTCCACGTGATTATGATGCAATTGCTTCCAGTTGCATTGAGGGGGCTTCTACCGGAAAATTTTCGAGTGCCCATTGTGAAGCTATGTGCATTCCTCAATGCAATTTATCAGAAGGTAATCGATCCAGAAAGTCTACCAAGGTTACAGAATGATATGGTCCAATGTCTTGTCAGTTTCGAGTTGGTGTTCCCACCGTCCTTCTTCAATATTATGACGCACCACCTTGTCGAAGAGATTACCATTCTCGATCATGTATTTCTACACAATATGTTCCCCTTTGAGAGGTTCATGGGAGTCTTAAAGTAATATGTTCATAACCGTGCCAGGACAGAAGGAAGCATCTCCAAGGGCTATGGAACAGAGGAGGTCATTGAGTTTTGTGTTGACTTTATTCCTAACCTTAAATCGGTGTTCCTGAATCGCGGCATGAGGGGAGACTGAGTGGAAAAGGCACGCTAGAAAAAAATCAATGATAAGTATGAACGGACATTCTTTCACTCAAGCACACTACACAGTTCTACAAAGTTCCACCTTGGTGGCTCCATATATCAAGGAACACTTGGATATTGTACGCTCCAAAAACCACGGGCAGTCTGACTCCTGGATTACACATGCACACATGACGAATATCGGCGGTTGGTTGCAAACACATCTCATGAATAACACCACTGTTGGAGATCAGCTGTACTTTTTGGCCAGGTCACCATCTTCGACTAGACTGACTTACCAAGGGTACGAGATAAATGGGAATATATTTTACACCATCGCCCAAGATGAAAAGAGCACCAACCAAAAAAGTGGTGTCCGCATTGATGCAACAAACAACAATGGCCAAAAGGACACATATTATGGCTACATAGAGGAGATATGGGAACTCGACTATGGACCTTCTTTTAAGGTCCCTTTGTTTCGGTGTAAATGGGTCAAGCTGACCGGAGGCGGGGTAAAGGTAGACCAGCAGTACGGAATGACAACAGTGGATCTCAATAATCTTGGGCACAAAGACGAACCATTCGTCCTAGCCAATGATATGGCTCAGGTTTTCTATGTGAAGGACATGTCTACCAAAACGAGAAAAAAAAAATAAGCAAATGGATACATCATACGATGAGCCAAAGCACCACATAGTTCTTTCAAGGAAAAGAAACATCGTGGGAGTGGAGGACAAGACAGATATGTCAGAAGATTACAATAAGTTTGATGAAATTCCGCCCTTCACAGTGAACACTGACCCAAGTATCCCATTAAATAATGAAGATGCTCCATGGTTACGGTGCAGAGGAAAGCCTCAACACTAGATGGAGATGTTGGTGATGTATAATAATGTATTCTATGTTTTATGTAACTGTATATAATGTATTAAACCTTTATGTCAGGAGCATGCTTTCCGAGCAACCCACCAACAAGGCGTCAAACCCTTTATGTAATTGTATGTAACGGGAGGAGAACCGGCACCCTAAACCCTAACCGTAACCCTAACCCTAAACCCTCACTAGCTCTGGCTTCCTCTTCTTATTTACATGTAATACCCTAGTAGAAAATGCTACTTGGAAATAGAAAATGCTACTTTTTATTTACATGTAATACCCTAGTTGGAAATGCTATTTGGAAATAGAAAATGGTACTTTGGAAATAGAAATAGGATTTAGAAATAGAAAATAGAAATGGGAGAAATAGAAAATACTATCTGGAAATAGAAAATGCTATTTGCAAATGCTACTTTGGAAATAGAAAATGCTACTTTGGAAATAGAAATAGCATTTAGAAATAGAAAATAGAAATATGAGAAATAGAAAATGCTATTTGGAAATAGAAAATGCTACTTTTTATTTACATGTAATACCCTAGTTGGAAATGCAATTTGGTAATTGAAAATGCTACTTTGGAAATAGAAATAGGATTTAGAAATAGAAAATAGAAATAGGAGAAATAGAAAATACTATTTGGAAATAGAAAATGCTATTTGGAAATGCTACTTTGGAAATATAAAATGCTACTTTGGAAATAGAAATAGGATTTAGAAATAGGATTTAGAAATAGAAAATAGAAATATGAGAAATAGAAAATGCTATTTGGAAATAGAAAATGCTACTTTTTATTTACATGTAATACCCTAGTTGAAAATGCTATTTGGAAATAGTAGAAATAGAAAATAGAAATAGAAATAGGATTTAGGGTTTAGGGTAGAAAATGGAAATATGATTGTTTAGATGTTAATTACTTTTTATTTACATGTAATACCCTAGTTGGAAATGCTATTCGGAAATGCTAGTTGTTCAAATAATTTAGAAATGTTATGTTAATTAAAAAATTGTTTTATCTTTGTTCTGTATTAGTTAAGCTATGGACTACAGCGGCAGAGACCGTGAAGAGGAACTGTTTAAAATTATAGAAGGGGGTGAAGCGCATGACGGTGGAGCAGAAGATGGCTCACAATTTCTAAACGAGTCCGGTGAGGGAATGGAGCTAGAACCAAGACACGAAGCGCAAACAAGCACTGATTGCGATGATGGCTCACAAAATGTTGGACCCTTAACAATGTCCGGCGAGGTATATTAAGCCTCTGGTGATCACTAGATAGATGCATTAATTGATTTGTGTATATATATTAACGAATGTTTCTTCTTTTACCCCTCCGCATCGAGCCAATCTTCTAGAAAGAAACGAGGCCCAGCCAAAGGGATGGCCGATAATGCGCATCTCCCAATTGAGGAAGTCTCTGCACAGGGCAAACCGTTGCTTCCCAGAGCGAATGCAAGGGCATTTGTAAGTCAATTCGGAGTTCTTGTTAGGGACAACATCTCGATCACCATTCGAGAATGGCATAAGCTAGCAAAGGAAGATGGAGTTAGTTTTGTCGAAGACAGATCCAAAGATTGGCTTTGGGAATCGCTCATGTCATATTTCACCCTACCGGCCGTGGCGACTGATGAGATCACACATGCCATGAGGTTGAAAGTCAAGGAGTGGGCTCTTAAGAAGATGGCCACACAATTCCAGACCCACAAGAAAAGATTATACCAATATTATCTCAAGGAAAAAAAAGCACCAGAATTCACTGACCCACTAGAGAAGCAGCCGGATCACTGGGACGCATTTGTGGAGTACAAGGAATCGGAAGAAGCTAAGCAAAGGTCTAAAAAGAATAATGAAAATGCTGCGAAAAAGATATATCACCATAAGATGGGGACAGGTGGCTACAAGACTGCCGAGCCTAAATGGGATCAAGCTGAGGCCGCCATGGGTGCTCAAGGGATCACTCCAGCTACACAGAATTGGTCCCGGAGGTCAAGAAATTGGGTACTTAGGCATGGGTCATCATATGACCCAAAAACAGGGGAGCTTATACATAATAATGAAAAAATTATTGTACCCCACAAAGACCTTGTTGCAGGAATCAACGAGGTTATAGAGAGAAAGTTCCATCCCGACAAAGAGAATGATGAGCTGACAAAGGCCCTCAAGAATAAGGAACACCCAGGACGAACACGAGGCTTTGGACCTTCTGTTCCGTGGAAGATTGGGTTTCGCGAGGACGATGGCACTTATAGAAGCCGATCGAGGGCAAAGAAGCAGGAGGCAGACCCGTTGCAGAAGTTAGAAAGAAGTAACTTGGAATTGTATGGCATTGTAAAGCAGCTGCAGCAGCAAATGAGCCAGCAAGCAGGGACAACTGTTCAGCTGCAGCAAAATCCTGTATTCGATAGTACCAGTGACCCAACTCAGCGGAAAAGCAGCGTGGCTTCCACGGGGGCTCCACTAGTTGATGAGGCACCGATGGATCGCTACCCCGTGGATGATATCAGGGAGAAGACAATTTGTGAGCTACATCAGTCAATGAAGAACATATCCATGAAGGTGGCGGTCGGCTTCGCTTTAGCTTGTGAACCTGAAGCATGCTGGCATGGCAGTGAGATTCAAGATGGCTATGCTTGTGTCGGGGTGGATGAAATTGTACCGGGATATGATGCACTGGAGCTTGACATCCCTGCAGCTGAAGGGGAGATGACACTGGGAGAAGTGGCGTGTGGTATCATTCTATGGCCAAAGAAAAACATCGTGTTTCCAGGCTCTGGTCAAGGCCACACTCTCCTCCGAGTAGCCATCCACCATCTCCAAGGCCACCGTCTCCTCCGAGTAGCCATCCACCATCTCCAAGGCCACCGTCTCCTCCGAATAGCCATCCACCACCTCCAAGTCCTCCTCTCCTCGAGAGGGACCCTAGTGCGAGTCCATCTCAATCTTCGGCGCATCAGCCTACTCCGCCCAGTCAGTTCTAGGGGCTAAAGAGGAGGCCTACCACCGCTCCATCGACTAGTACAACTCGGAAGAAAAGTAAGAAAACCAAGCCCGATCCTCCTAAGTTACCTTACAATATGACTGATGAGGAAACCGCAAAGGTCGTAGCTGCCAAAGTGAAAACCCATTTTGCACCGAAGCAGCCCGCGCCAAAGGAGCCAATAGATCCGAAAGTCGTTCAACACTTTGTAGACTTCCTTGAGCGACCACCGCCACATGTGGAAGATAGGCCATCAAACTATGAGCGTTGTATTAAGAAGACATATGCTGAAAAGAAGCAGCCAAGAAGTACTAGTGCAAGCAGGAAAAAACTCCCCCAGCTCGGAGAACAGGAAAACCAATTGATTCACCCGCTCAAGGTGTATTCCGGTAAGGACTTACGTTTGGCTGATGTAGCTAGCGGGACTAAAGGGTCTTACTGTTGCTCAAATGCTGGGCATCGAAGATATCCCCTTTGCTGAGGAAGCATGGAAATATGTCCGTGGGCAGCCTCTGGTCAGACCTGAGCATGTCCCGCTACTACCAACACAAATGCGAAGATTGCATGAGTGGTAATTGGAAGTCGCGAAGGAAGATCGCCAATATCTCATGGTGGCAGTAAGAAAGGAGCACTACTACCGCGAAGACTCGATAGCTATTGAGATTGAAGAATTGTTTCAGTTATTCAATCAAGATGCCCTCGAAAAATCTCTCGTCAGTTGCTATTGTGTGTAAGTGATTTATTTCTGTAATTATGTCTCTCTAGCTCACCTCGTTCATTGCCTGTAATTATCCTCACTATATTCTTTTGTATGCCATTATGCAAATGGAAGATTCTCGAATTTAGAAGAAGTGGAATCTATGACATTGGATTCATTGACCCATATGTCGGTAATTCGACTATGACACAAGAATATCCCAAGGACAAAGAGTTTAACTTGCTAATGTTTTTAATTGAACAAAATACCAGATCGCAAATACTACTTCCTTACAACTTCAGGTAAGTGTTACTATCTTGTACACATATTCTATTTTTTTCTTAATCGATGTTAAGTGTAATTGATGAGTTATGCATGCATGCGCAGCTTCCACTATATGCTGGTAGTCATTAGAGTTTACTCTGGAAAAGTTTATATCATGGACCCATTAGATAAAAAGTCTAAGGAGTACGAGAGCCTGGTTTACATGCTCAACAGGTAATTTCAATCATTATCGCACTATATTGGCCTCTTTCATTCATTTCCTGATATCAAGTAATTAATAACTTCTTTATTCGTTTTCTTTGCTGGGCAGTTGTTGCGAAAAGTTCATCACATAGGTGAGAGGTGAATGGGCACCGCAGCTGCATTATGTAAGGCTCCCGGTAAGTAGTACTAGCTAGGTCCGCTCATCTCTTTAATTCTAGTTTCAATATATACCATTATCATGCTTGATTATTATTTGATTGAATTCTATTCTCGTAAAGTGCACGAGGCAGCCACAGGGGACTAATTTATGTGCATACTAGGTTTGTGAGTTCATCAACATGGAGATCATTGGGCTGCGTGTAGATTACAAACAATGGCAAGTACATAAAAAATATCACAATTCTTTTTATGATGATTTTATATATATACACACAACTCATATATTCATATTGATCTCATTCTTTAAAGACCGAAGGCATGCGGGTGACGCTCCTACCAAGGGAACGCCTTCGAGAAATTCAAGAGGAATTGGCGGGTTTCTGCTTACGGAGGTCGTTTTTGAAGACGGAGAATACCATTACCGCTAGTGCATCCATGTAATTAAATAGATGCATCAACGTGTATGCTCGTCGAGCTCCCATGGCTACCAACTCTATACCGAATTGTATATATATGTATGCTCGTCAAGCTCCCGTGGCTACCAACTGTATACCGAATTGTAAGAGAAAATATATTATATATTTGCATGAATGTGTACAGTATGTAGTATCGTAGAATTGAATTGGAAAAGGAATACACAAAATGAAAAAGAATTGGAAAAGGAATGCCTAAACCCTAAACCTTGAAGAGCAGGAGGTCGCCACGTGTGGACCTCTCCATACCTAGCTCCACACATCAGCCACGTGTGGACCTCTTTAGTCCCGGTCCGTTGGTGAGCAGATGGATATGTGTGCACACGTTCATTACCGTTGGATATTGTCTACCACCGTCCGATTCTCTCTATCCACTCACGGCGAGTACACGACCACTTCACGGTTCTAAGCCTACTTGCGCTTGTGTGTCAGACGTGAAGTAGTAGACTATTATTGCAGCGAAGAATGCACGTGATGAACAAATTGGCCAAGTTTCTTTCTCCCTCTCTCTCCAATTTACATAGTAGCTTAACAAGACAAAAACAAATCTCCAGCGCTTAACATCCAACGAAAAATGAACTAGTAAAGAAGATTAGTATGTCCCGTAGCCATTCAGTAGATAAAAGAATGACAAACGGGTTGGGCTAGACAGATGAACAAATCGAGTTTGTTCTACAAAACAAAAAATAACAAACGACACCATCAAAATCAGCTTATACAGTCCAATCCACACAAGTTTGCTTGCGAGACGGTGCCCTACGTGCTTCTGCGCCGGGATTTCTTCTTCCCCCAACTCCAATCTTCCAAGTCTGAAGAAACAGGAAGAGGCAAAGCGAATCAAAACAAAAAATAACTAATCTATGCTTACACCTCAAAGGAATGCAGAAACCGAACAACTAGAGGCTAACCGTGAAGAAAATTACCTGATGAAGAGCACGCGGCCAAGCGCACGAGCACCATATATAGCGACAGAGATGGAAAGGGGCAAGGTGGGCTGCTGGCGAGCGTTGATGCGGGCCTTGACCAAACACCGCCATCCGTAATCTCGACCTCCACCCTCCCCAAGATTGACCGCTGCACCTCCGGCCGGCCATGACCGTGCACATCCCTAGTAATCTATTTTTGGGGAGAAAGCTGCACGAATCAAAGGGGGCAAAATCAAGTACTACTTGGGATCGATTAGCAATTGAGAACGCATGTGCTCAGTTAGATTCCACCCGCTGGACCGGACTAGCATCGAGGCCGCGAGGGCGCCGCCCGATCTGGCATCGTAGATTTCATGGAGCGGCCGTGCGCGCTATCCCTGCCACAGAGATCTCCTGGAGTGGCCGCGCTGCAGCTGTACGATGCCATCACAGGCGAGGAACGAGAGCGGGGGCATGGCGGCCGCGGAAGAAAGCCTGAAATTGGACCGAGGCCCCCAACTTCCGGAGGCATAGCGTTCTCCTCTTTTTTTAAACTATGCCGACGGCCACCCTCGGCGTAGAGTTTAATTTTTTTCCCTCCACGCACCCCCATGTGGATCGCCTTTTTAACTTTCAACTGACAGACAGAAAATGATAAAAAATTCAAAAAATAAAATCCTTCGAGATGTCCATGTGTTATGTCATATAGTTGCAAACGAATTTAACAAAAATGAATTTCGATCTTTTTTGCAAAATTGCGTCATGTATCGGTAAAACGGCATTTCTGGTTGCATATGACGTCGGAAAAAAATGTATAATATATCAAAATGATCGTGGGAAAAAGTTACATCCGAATTCACCCAGGATTACCCGGTTAGCCAATTTTTAGATTCTCAAAATTCCAAATAAAAATATGAAAGCAGGAAGATTTTAGTTTTTGCGAGAAATTAAGGATTTTATATATTTTTATTTTTTTAAAAAAAATTGAAGTAATAATTGCATCCTCGGTAGAGATTATTATTACTTAACCATTGATGTTTATTTCAATAATTATTTAAAATTCAAAATAATAAAGAGTTATGATACCATGATCTAAGGTTAATAGGATTGATATGCTAGTATTATCAGCAATGTTTCGTCAAGAAGATGTAAACTCAACCGAAAGGAACCAAGATGTTAAGCGTGCTAGGGTGGGAGTAGTGTGAGGATCGGTGACCCGGTGGAAAGGTTGACTATGAGGGGTAACTTGACCTAAGATTAAGTGTAGTGTTAGAATTAAAATGATCCATGTGAGAGACTAAGAAAATTTGAAGAAAAAATTTGAATTTTTTTTGAAGTTAACGGATGGGACGGCGTTGCCTGTGCCGAGGGTCCATATGCCGACGGTCACCGTCGGCGTATGGAGCTACGCCGAGGGCACATGTGTCTCTGCCGAGGCGGACCTTCCCTGAGTGTCTCTGCCGAGGCGGACCTTCCCCGAGGAGCTACGCCGACGGTGGCCCTCGGTGTAGACTACGCCGACGGCCTTTTAAGGCTATGCCGAGGGCTTGGGGCCGTCAGCATAGCGCGCCATTCCTGTAGTGAGAAGAAGGTGGGCACTGGGCAGAGTACGGTATTCTGTCCAGTGCAGTCGGTCGGAGCGTGTTAACACTTCACGGACAAACTAACGCTGTTAGACACGTGTCGGTTTCTGGGCGCACGCTCACATATCCATCTAATCACCAAGATTCATCCGTAATAGAAATAATGTAAGAAATGGAGAGACTTTGCCCCACCCGTATCATGTGTCTGGGAAGATTAAAGCCTATGTTGACTTCATTTTGTTGAATAATTTCAGCACATCACACTCTACTAGGCATGAGAGCCAAACTTCAGTGCAAAAATGGTCTCCGCCGCCGGAGGGATTCGTGTTGGTAAATGTTGATGCTGCAGTCTTCTCACAATCACAACGTATGGGAGTGGGCATAGTAATCCGAAACCACCTGGGTCTAATGCACGCGGCCAGGAGAAGTTATGTGGAGCAGATGGTAAATTCCGATCTGGCGGAGGCCATTGCTATGCGGTGTGCCCTGAATTTTGCCGAACAAACTGGCTTCTGAAGAATTATTGTGGCATCTGATTGTGCGACCTTGATCAGCAAAGTAAACAGTATTGCTACCGACAGATTGGTATTAGGTGCCATAGTATATGATATTAAGAGTAGGGCTCCAACTTTCGTATCCTGTTCTTTTATCCATGTCAGTCGCTCTTGTAATGAGGCAGCTCATGTTCTCGCAATGTCGACAGAACATGATCTGGAGCCGACCTGGTATAATGATGTCCTAAATAAATTAGATAATCAATCAATAAATAATAATCAGGATATGTACTGAACAATTGATGATCTAATTAATGCAGCTGCCTTTGTCTCAAAAAATAACTGACAGAAGTCCGGCCCAGTAACTAAAAAACGGGCATGCGTAACAAATAATCTCTGCAGGTGACCAAAAAAACCGTAAAATGTCATGTGTTTGTTGAGTGAACAGAACGGAATTTTTGGTGCATGCCATTACATATAACACTGCTCATGATATTGTTGTGGGAACGGACTCACTACAGGAATGGGGTGCTACGCCGACGGCCAGCTGCCCTCGGCGTAGCCGCGCTTGGCCCTCGGCGTAGGCTACGCCGACGGCAGCCCTCGGCGTAGTCCCTCGGCGGCTAGTTCCCTCGGCAGAGCTATGCGTGCCGTCGGCGTAGGACCGGCCGTCGGCGTACGCCACCTACACCGAGGGTCCTCCTCACCGTCGGTGTAGACGCCGTCGGCGTACATTCCCCGGCGTGCCGTCGCCGTTAACGGCGAGCGTGAAGACGCCGAGGGCATTGCCCTCGGCATATGATGCGACGTGGCAAGCCGAGGGGAGCCAGGCAGGTCGCATACGCCGAGGGCAACCCCCTCGGCATAGCCAGCCATGCAGAGGCGACGTGGAGCACCGTGCAGCTCGCATACGCCAAGGGCAACCCCCTCGGCATAGGGCACCATGCAGAGGCGACGTGGCACGCCGTGGAGCGCCGTAGCCAGGGTCTACGACGAGGGTGATGCCCTCGGCATAGGCCTGACCTGATGGTCACGCCAAGGTCTATGCCGACGGCATTGCCCTCGGCGTAGGCCTGACCATTTGATTTTTCCCATTTGAATTCTGTTCAAATTCATCCAAATTTGGTTCAGCAGGTCAAATTCATCCAAAATCGACCAAATTCGCCATAATTCACCAAAAAAGCATATAATTCACATAATAGCATACATGGTGCACATAATAGCATACAAGAGGAGTGTCATGTCGTCCAAATACATAGTAGTAGCTAGTGCATAATCGGAATAGTAGTAGCAAGCCGTCGGCGTACAGTCTGGCCGTCGGCGTACAGTCTGGCTGTCGGCATACGCGTCCATTCCTGTAGTGACTGGACTAAGCAGTGCTATATGTAATAGGACCGGCACCACAATGCTTAGCTGTCTGGAAGCAGCTCTGATTTGCATCATCTTATCTATTGAGAAACCAGGACGGGATGCACGTGTGTCTTTCTACCAGCTTTCTGATCGCTTCCAAATTAAAAAAATACATTTTACACCACTCTTCCAATTTTTTAAGCTTACAATTTACATCACACTCCTAAGTTTTTATTCAGATAATCAATTCTTGTACCGTCACATTTCCTGGATTATATGTTTTCTGATATTCCTTAGTCTAGTTAGTTAGTTCACACAATAACATAATACGAGCAGTGCTCTATGTAGTAGCACCAATAATAAGCCATGTTCAGTTGTTCTAAGTTTAAGCTTCTTGTTGGCCATTAAATGTGAAATCTATAATCTGATATATATAAAAGATGATGTTGGCGGACCACAAAGTTTAGCTGGCTCTGATTTGCATCGCCATATGACACGACCCTCTGGTGGTGCCGATTTAGTCTGCCACTGTCTCCCTCCTAGAGGTCGATCGGGGGTATTCTTTTAGGAATCCACGCTACGACATTTGATCTGTCATTGGTTGTAGAAGGGGAATTTTTTATTAAATTTCATCTTAGCAACAAATCAGATAAATTCAAGTGGATCTTAATGGCAGTTTACGGCCCAGTTCAAGATGACTTCAAGACAACATTTTGCTGCAGTCAGAACATGCCAACATAACTATTTACTTACCTTAATTTGGGGGGATTTTAATGTGATGAGCCACAGCAAAGAAAAGAGCAACAATAGATTTAACTATGGCTGGCCTTGATGAGAACATCTGGGATTCGGTTCTAACGCGACAATTGCTGCGTGTATGACACGGGGTTTACCCAACCAACCTAGCCTCTTCTTTTTCTTTTAGGGTAGAAAATCAACCAACCTAGATTAGTAAAGTACATTAAGAAATATAACCTAAGCTAGTATAAGCTTAACTGTGGAATATGAGTCACTTCAGGAGCCATTCAATCTTAGTTGCTAAAGCAACTTATCATTAGTGATTACTTGAGGTAGCTAAAGTCATGATCTTATGAACAAGCTCAATACCAGAGACACATTGGATTCTAGTGTTAGTATGTAAAGATCTTAGAAAAAATACTGAAAGGGATACAAGTCTTATGAGTGAATACTATAAACTTGGGAAGATACATCTAATCATAGATTGATGATTAACTAATTGATAGTATGACCATGGATGAATGACCAACCTTCAAGGATCAATAAAGTGGAACATGGAACATGAATAATACCATTATATTCATCTTAGAGTTAGTAATCTACACTTGAGATATATCTTGATTGGATTAATCATATTCAAGGGGACATCTTGATGATAGATTTGAGCATAGGATCGTAAGGAGGTTGACCAATGGAGTTATAATCAACTACTCTAGTGGATTGAGATCCAAATTAACCATTTGGAGATAAGTGAGTGTATCTAAGATATGAATATGAAAAGTTTCAGTTACAAGCTTCTAAGATTTATAAGTGAGAGTAGGAAGTAGATGATGAAGAATGAGTAAGTGGGATATGAGATCATCATGTCAAGTACATGATTATGCTTTGGTGGATATAGAAGGTTATAGATCTAGGATAGTATCCTATGGCAAATGGTATAGTATCATGAATAAATGAAGAATAGGTAAGCCTATGGAGCATATCTCAAAATCATGATCAAAGAGATATTGTTCAAGTTATTTGAACAATTTAAATTTATCTGGGATGTTCCTAGTGGATATAAAAATTAGTTAAGCTAGTGGAGAAAGCAGGTATATGAGATAAACTCTTATTTAGGTTAGAACCTAAACCCCACCACTACTAGAAAAAGGGCTAGCCGTAAGATCACTATTAGTTGCGCACGGCGATAGTGGTGCGCCACTGCTATATAGCAGTGGCGCACCACTACAAGGTGCTCCACTGTTAACCTATTACCAATGGCGCACCTCGTGATTTAGTGCGTCACTACTATATGTAACCAAAATTTAATCTATCCCTGCACTTACCAATGGCGCACCAAATATACGTGCGCCATTACTATTTAAGATAGTAGTGGAGCACCTGCATCGTGGTGCGCCATTGTTATGTGTAGGCGCTGGTTAGTTATAGCGCACAGCAACTGATGCGCCCCCGTGCATCGTCGGGCCACCCACGCACGGCAGACAAGTCTGCCACCATCATATCCTACGACCCCACCACCCATGTCCTTTTCCACCCCACCACGCACGATTGTCCACTGCACACCTCTGCTGCTCACTGTCCGGTGCAACTCCTGTGTGCCGTCCCTCTGCCGGATCCCTCGCCTACGCGCCTCCAATCGAGGCTACAACAGCGCCACTGTATCTCCCTCGCCCCCTTTCTCTTCCTAAGCGCATCCCCATCTCGTCTCTATTCAACGAAGCCGCGCGGCCTTCAAGCTGCAGCAGATCGACGCGCGCTTCCGGTTCCTCCTGACCGTGCGCCCTCCCCACAGCTTCGTGCTCGTGCTCGTGCGGACCTTCTCTGCTGCTTCGTGCTCGTGCGGCGGCGGCGCCCTCCCCAGCTCGCGCGGCGGCGGCGGACCTCCCCCGCTGCTTCGTGCTCGCGCGGCGGCGGACCTCCCCCGCGGCTTCGTGCTCGCGTGGCGGCGGCCAACTCAAGGTGGCCAACCCATCCAACCACCTCGCCGATGTTGGTAACTCCGTCGGCGCCCTGCTCGGTGCCTCCGGGAGCTGGCCATCTTCGTCTTCGCCGTCGGGCTAGTTCACTGGTGGAGCGCATCAACCTCTACGCATCACTGGTGGTCGCGTCAACCGTCGTGAGATGGCCTGGATGACCGGTATGTCCACGCCGCCAACCGTCTCGCCGGGAAGCACGACCGCCGCCGTCGAGTCCAACGGTGGAGCTGAGAGGATTTGATTGCGTTTGTTATTTTCTTTTAGGAGGCCGGCTGCAAATGTTAGAAACTTCTATTTTTTGTTTAGGTCCTGTAATAAATATAATTTATAATAAAATAGAAGTGGCCTTGGACTAGTCAACTCAGATCTAGCGCCCACTGCCTGGCGCCTGCCACACCTAGGCCCACGTGGCCTTTTTTTTTACTATTTTGTCCAGCAACAATGGCGCACCCTACATGTATGCTGTGGTGCACCCTATTCTTATACCAATGGCGCACGTTGCTGTTATCAATGGCGCACCTACTAGTGCGCCACTGGTATGTACCCTTACTAATGGCGCACCGGGTGGTGCGCCACTGCTAACAGTTAGCAGTGATGTGATAATAGTGGCGCACCACTAGTGCGCCACTGATGGCAAAAACTGGTGCGCCACTGATTGCCTGTTTTCTAGTAGTGCACTCATCATATAGATTGGAGTGATCAACATCTGGTTAAAGAGAGAGACAATCTTACCAAACTCTATGCCTTGCATCTACACGCTTGGAAGCCTAATTTATAATTCCAATTCCATATTTTGCATCATCTGGTGATCATAAGCAAACCCAAGCATAGTGGCTTATCCTTGAATCAAAGCCTTTTGTTCCAACTATCAATTGAAGGATCTTTCAAACCAAGCTTGTGATCCAATTCATCAATTAAACCCTTACTAGATGTAGAAGAGAAAATATTAACAAACTCAATGTCTTCAATATACACAAACTTATAAATCTTCCCAAAACTTTCAAATCAAGTCTATGAATATTCATATGACTACAAGTAAACCTTTTTGCATGACAAGCATAAATCCAAATCTTGTCCAATTGTTGATATGACTAAAGTCCCAAATCTTCCTAGTGACCTAAACCACAATTCTTTATCTCGAACAAGAAAGAAAATATCTACTTAACATTCAATTCTCTTATGTGAGAATTAATCTTCTAAATTTATTCAAACTAAAACCCTCAAAGTCATTAGAAAATATCTTAACTCGGTACCAAGATTATCCAAAATCTTATAAAATAGTTTGAATACAAAAAGGGGATCAATTTGAGAGTAATCTCAAATACAAACCTAATTACCATTTCATTCTCTCCTAATTCCTAATTGACAAAAATAAACAAACTTATAAAAATATTCAATCATGGTTTATAAGTAATTATCTACAAATTTTATGGGATGTCGAATACTTAAAATCCTCAAACCTAATTTAAATCTCCAAAATAGAATTGCATTTGAAACAGAATTCAAAACAGGAAAAATAAAACAAGAAATAGAAAAGAATAAAAGAAGTAGACTCACCTGGCCCATTACCTCGCTAGCCCACCGAGCCAGCCGAATCAGCGCACCAGCGCTAGCAGCCCAACTTACCTCTTTGTCGCTGATAGGAGGGACCCACGTGAGTAGGTCATCCTCTTCCACTTCTCCTCGTACATGGCCGACACTGTTGGAGATATGCCCGAGAGGCAATAATAAAATAGTTATTGTTATATCTTAGTGTTCATGATAAATGTTTACACTCCATGCTATAATTGTATTAACCGGAAACATTGATACATGTGTGTTGTGTAAACAACCGAGTTCCTAGTAAGCCTCTCATTTAACTAGCTTGTTGATTAATAGATGATCATGGTTTCCCGATCATGAACATCGGATGTTATTAATAACAAGATCATATCATTAGGTGAATGATGTGATGGACACACCCATAGTAAGCATAGCATAAGATCAAGTCATTAAGTTCAACTTGCTATAAGCTTTCGATACATAGTTACCTAAGTCCTTCGACCATGAGATCATGTAAATCACTTACACCGGAAGGATGCTTTGATTACATCAAACGCCACTGCGTAGATGGGTGGTTATAAAGATGGGATTAAGTATTCGAAAAGTGTGAGTTGAAGCATATGGATCAAAAGTGGGATTTGTCCATCCCGATGACGGATAGATATACTCAGGGCCCTCTCGGTGGAATGTCGTCTGATTAGCTTGCAAGCATGTGATTAAGATCACAAGAGATGACATACCACGGTACGAGTAAAGAGTACTTGTCGGTAACGAGGTTGAACAAGGTATGGAGATACCAATGATCGAACCTCGGGCAAGTAAAGTATCGCGTGACAAAGGGAATCGGTATTTTATGTAATTGGTTCAATCGATCACTAAGTTATCGTTGAATGTGTGGGAGCCATTATGGATCTCCAGATCCCGCTATTGGTTATTGGTCGGAGAGGAGTCTCAACCATGTCTGCTTAGTTCACGAACCGTAGGGTGACACACTTAAGGTTTGATGTCGTTTTAAGTAGATATGGAATATGGAATGGAGTTCGAATATTTGTTCGGAGTCTCGGATGGGATCCAGGACATCACGAGGAGGTCCGGAATGGTCCGGAGAATAAGATTCATATATAGGAAGTCACTTTCCAAGTTTGGAAATGATCCGGTGCATTTATGGAAGGCGCTAGAATGTTCTAGAACTTTCCGGAAGAAATCACCATGGAAGGTGGAGTCCCGGTTGGACTCCACCAACCCTAACTTGCCAACCAAGTGGGAGGGTGGAGTCCCACCTCCTTGGCCGGCCAAGCAAAGGGGGAAAGGGAGAGTCCCTGTCCCTCTAGGTTTCGTCCATAAGGCAGTTTTTGAATTGGGGTCTTATTCGAAGACTTTGGGCAAACCCTTGGGGTTCCACCTATATAATGAGGAGGAGAGGGAGGGGGCTGCCTCAATGTTGGCCGCACCACTGATACATCTCCGACGTATCGATAATTTCTTATGTTCCATGCCACATTATTGATGTTATCTACATGTTTTATGCACACTTTATGTCATATTCGTGCATTTTCTGGAACTAACCTATTAACAAGATGCCGAAGTGCCGATTCTTTGTTTTACGCTGTTTTTGGTTTCAGAAATCCTAGTAACGAAATATTCTCGGAATTGGACGAAATCAACGCCCAGGGTCCTATTTTGCCACGAAGCTTCCAGAAGACCGAGGAGGAGACGAAGTGGGGCCACGAGGTGGCCACACCCTAGGGCGGCGCGGCCCCCCCTTGGCCGCGCGGCCCTGTGTTGTGGGCCCCTCGTGCCGCCTCTTGACCTGCCCTTCCGCCTACTTAAAGCCTCCGTCGCGAAACCCCCAGTACCGAGAGCCACGATACGGAAAACCTTCCAGAGACGCCGCCGCCGCCGATCCCATCTCGGGGGATCCAGGAGATCGCCTCCGGCACCTCGCCGGAGAGGGGAATCATCTCCCGGAGGACTCTACGCCGCCATGGTCGCCTCCGGAGTGATGAGTGAGTAGTCTACCCCTGGACTATGGGTCCATAGCAGTAGCTAGATGGTTGTATTCTCCCCATTGTGCTTCATTGTCGGATCTTGTGAGCTGCCTAACATGATCAAGATCATCTATCTGTAATTCTATATGTTGCGTTTGTTGGGATCCGATGAATAGAGAATACTTGTTATGTTGATTATCAAAGTTATGTCTATGTGTTGTTTATGATCTTGCATGCTCTCCGTTACTAGTAGATGCTCTGGCCAAGTAGATGCTTGTAACTCCAAGAGGGAGTATTTATGCTCGATAGTGGGTTCATGCCTCCATTGATATCCGGGACGAGTGACGAGAAAGTTCTAAGGTTGTGGATGTGCTGTTGCCACTAGGGATAAAACATTGGTGCTATGTTCAAGGATGTAGTTACTTGATTACATTACGCGCAACACTTAATGCAATTGTCTGTTGTTAGCAACTTAATATCGGAGGGGGTTCGGATGATAACCTCGAAGGTGGACTTTTTAGGCATAGATGCATGCTTGGATGGCGGTCTATGTACTTTGTCGTAATGCCCAATTAAATCTCACTATACTCATCATAATATGTATGTGCATGGTCATGCCCTCTTTATTTGTCAATTGCCCAACTGTAATTTGTTCACCCAACATGTTGTTTATCTTATGGGAGAGACACCTCTAGTGAACTGTGGACCCCGGTCCAATTCTCTATACTCGAAATACAATCTACTGTTTTACTTGTTCTCACTGTTTTCGCAAACAATCATCTTCCACACAATACGGTTAATCCTTTGTTACAGCAAGCCGGTGAGATTGACAACCTCATCTGTTTCGTTGGGGCAAAGTACTTTGGTTGTGTTGTGCAGGTTCCACGTTGGCGCCGGAATCCCTGGTGTTGCGCCGCACTACATCCCGCCGCCATCAACCTTCAACGTGCTTCTTGGCTCCTCCTGGTTCGATAAACCTTGGTTTCTTTCTGAGGGAAAACTTGCTGCTGTGCGCATCATACCTTCCTCTTGGGGTTCCCAACGAACGTGTGAGTTACACGCCATCAAGCTCTTTTTCTGGCGCCGTTGCCGGGGAGATCAAGACACGCTGCAAAGGGAGTCTCCACATCCCAATCTCTTTACTTTGTTTTTGTCTTGCTTAGTTTTATTTACTACTTTGTTTGCTGCACTAAATCAAAATACAAAAAAATTAGTTGCTAGTTTTACTTTATTTGCTATCTTGTTTGCTATATCAAAAACACAAAAAAATTAGTTACTTGCATTTACTTTATCTAGTTTGCTTTATTTACTTGTTGCTAAAATGGCTACCCCTGAAAACACTAAGTTGTGTGACTTCACAACCACAAATAATAATGATTTCTTATGCACACCTATTGCTCCACCTGCTACTACAGCAGAATTCTTTGAAATTAAACCTGCTTTACTGAATTTTGTTATGCGAGACCAATTTTCTGGTGTTAGTTCTGATGATGCTGCTGCCCATCTTAATAATTTTGTTGAACTATGTGAAATGCAAAAATGTAAAGATGTAGATGGTGACATTATAAAATTAAAATTGTTCCCTTTCTCATTAAGAGGAAGAGCTAAAGATTGGTTGCTATCTCTGCCTAAGAATAGTATTGATTCATGGACTAAATGCAAGGATGCTTTTATTGGTAGATATTATCCCCCTGCTAAAATTATATCTTTGAGGAGTAGCATAATGAATTTTAAACAATTAGATACTGAACATGTTGCACAAGCATGGGAAAGAATAAAATCTCTGGTTAAAAATTGCCCAACCCATGGACTGACTACTTGGATGATCATCCAAACCTTCTATGCAGGACTAAATTTTTCTTCACGGAATTTATTGGATTCAGCTGCTGGAGGTACCTTTATGTCCATCACTCTTGGTGAAGCAACAAAGCTTCTTGATAATATGATGATCAACTACTCCGAATGGCACACGGAAAGAGCTCCACAAGGTAAGAAGGTAAATTCTGTCGAAGAAACCTCTTCCTTGAGTGATAAGATTGATACTATTATGTCTATGCTTGTGAATGATAGGACTAATGTTGATCCTAACAATGTTCCGTTAGCTTCATTGGTTGCACAAGAAGAACATGTTGATGTAAACTTCATTAAAAATAATAATTTCAACAACAATGCTTACCGGAACAATTCTAGTAACAACTATAGGCCATATCCTTATAATAATGGCAACGGCTATGGTAATTCTTATGGGAATTCTTACAACAATAATAGGAACACACCCCTGGACTTGAAGCAATGCTTAAAGAATTTATTAGTACACAAACTGCTTTTAACAAATCTGTTGAAGAAAAGCTTGGGAAAATTGATATACTTGCTTCTAAAGTCGATAGTCTTGCTGCTGATGTTGATCTTTTGAAATCGAAAGTTATGCCTAATGAAAATCATCATAATAAAATTTTTACTACAGCAAATGCCATCCAAGTTAGAATTAATGAGAATATAAGATTGATGGCTGAACTGCGTGCTAGGTGGGATAGAGAAGAAAATGAAAAACTAACTAAAGAGAAGAATGTAGCTAAAGTTTGGACTATTACCACCACTAGTAATGCTAATGCTACACATGTTGCTGCACCTCCTACTATTAATAATAAAATAATTGGTGTTAGCAATGTTTCCACTTCTAATGCAAAGCGCGAGAAACTGTCTGAAATTGCTAAAACTGCTGAAACTGCCTGTGATAAAACTGCTGAAATATTTTCCAACATTGGGAATGATGATCCCATTGCTTTAGATTATAATGGTTTGAATTTTGATGATTGCCACATCTCTGAAGTTATAAAGTTCTTGCAAAAACTTGCTAAAAGTCCTAATGCTAGTGCTATAAATTTGGCTTTCACGCAACATATTACAAATGCTCTCATAAAAGCTAGAGAAGAGAAACTAGAGCGCGAAGCCTCTATTCCTAAAAAGCTAGAGGATGGTTGGGAGCCCATCATTAAGATGAAGGTTAAATATTTTGATTGTAATGCTTTATGTGATCTTGGTGCAAGTATTTCGTTATGCCTAAGAAAATTTATAATATGCTTGACTTGCCACCGCTGAAAAATTGTTATTTGGATGTTAATCTTGCTGATCATTCTACAAAGAAACCTTTGGGGAAAGTTGATAATGTTCGCATTACCGTTAACAATAACCTTGTCCCCGTTGATTTTGTTGTCTTGGATATTGAATGCAATGCATCTTGTCCCATTATATTGGGAAGACCTTTTCTTCGAACTGTTGGTGCTATCATTGATATGAAGGAAGGTAATATAAAATATCAATTTCCTCTCAAGAAAGGTATGGAACACTTCCCTAGAAAGAGAATGAAGTTACCTTTTGATTCTATTATTAGAACAAATTATGATGTTGACACTTCGTCTCTTGATAATACTTGATACACAATTTCTGCGCCTAGCTGAAAGGCGTTAAAGAAAAGCGCTTATGGGAGACAACCCATGTTTTTACCTACAGTACTTTGTTTTCATTTTGTGTCTTGGTAGTTGTTTACTACTGTAGCAACCTCTCCTTATCTTAGTTTAGTGTTTTGTTGTGCCAAGTAAAGTCGTTGATAGAAAAGTTCATACTAGATTTGGATTACTGCGCAGAAACAGATTTCTTTGCTGTCACGAATCTGGGCTGTTTTCTCTGTAGGTAACTCAGAAAATTATGCCAATTTACGTGAGTGATCCTCAGATATGTACGCAACTTTCATTCAATTTGAGCATTTTCATTTGAGCAAGTCTGGTGCCTCGATAAAATTCGTCAATACGAACTGTTCTGTTTTGACAGATTCTGCCTTTTATTTCGCATTGCCTCTTTTGCTATGTTGGATGAATTTCTTTGATCCATTAATGTCCAGTAGCTTTATGCAATGTCCAGAAGTGTTAAGAATGATTGTGTCACCTCTGAACATGTTAATTTTTATTGTCGCTAACCCTCTAATGAGTTGTTCTAAGTTTGGTGTGGAGGAAGTTTTCAAGGATCAAGAGAGGAGTATGATGCAACATGATCAAGGAGAGTGAAAGCTCTAAGCTTGGGGATGCCCCGGTGGTTCACCCCTGCATATTCTAAGAAGACTCAAGCGTCTAAGCTTGGGGATGCCCAAGGCATCCCCTTCTTCATCGACAACATTATCAGGTTCCTCCCCTGAAACTATATTTTTATTCCATCACATCTTATGTGCTTTGCTTGGAGCGTCGGTTTGTTTTTATTTTTGTTTTGTTTGAATAAAATGGATCCTAGCATTCACTTTATGGGAGAGAGACATGCTCCGCTGTAGCATATGGACAAGTATGTCCTTAGGCTCTACTCATAGTATTCATGGCGAAGTTTCTTCTTCGTTAAATTGTTATATGGTTGGAATTGGAAAATGATACATGTAGTAATTTGCTATAATGTCTTGGGTAATGTGATACTTGGCAATTGTTGTGCTCATGTTTAAGCTCTTGCATCATATGCTTTGCACCCATTAATGAAGAAATACATAGAGCATGCTAAAATTTGGTTTGCATATTTGGTTTCTCTAAGGTCTAGATAATTTCTAGTATTGAGTTTGAACAACAAGGAAGACGGTGTAGAGTCTTATAATGTTTTCAATATGTCTTTTATGTGAGTTTTGCTGCACCGGTTCATCCTTGTGTTTGTTTCAAATAAGCCTTGCTAGCCTAAACCTTGTATCGAGAGGGAATACTTCTCATGCATCCAAAATCCTTGAGCCAACCACTATGCCATTTGTGTCCACCATACCTACCTACTACATGGTATTTTCCGCCATTCCAAAGTAAATTGCTTGAGTGCTACCTTTAAAATTCCATCATTCACCTTTGCAATATATAGCTCATGGGACAAATAGCTTAAAAACTATTGTGGTATTGAATATGTACTTATGCACTTTATCTCTTATTAAGTTGCTTGTTGTGCGATAACCATGTTCACTGGGGACGCCATCAACTACTCTTTGTTGAATTTCATGTGAGTTGCTATGCATGTTCGTCTTGTCCGAAGTAAGAGCGATCTACCACCTTATGGTTAAGCATGCATATTGTTAGAGAAGAACATTGGGCCGCTAACTAAAGCCATGATCCATGGTGGAAGTTTCGAGTTTTGGACATATATCCTCAATCTCATATGAGAAAATTATTAATTGTTGTTACATGCTTATGCATAAAAGAGGAGTCCATTATCTGTTGTCTATGTTGTCCCGGTATGGATGTCTAAGTTGAGAATAATCAATAGCGAGAAATCCAATGTGAGCTTTCTCCTTAGACCTTTGTACAAAGCGGCATAGAGGTACCCCTTTGTGACACTTGGTTAAAACATGTGCATTGTGATGATCCGGTAGTCCAAGCTAATTAGGACAAGGTGCGGGCACTATTAGTATACTATGCATGAGGCTTGCAACTTGTAAGATATAATTTACATGATACATATGCTTTATTACTACCGTTGACAAAATTGTTTAATGTTTTCAAAATCAAAGCTCTAGCACAAATATAGCAATCGATGCTTTTCCTCTATGGAGGACAATTCTTTTACTTTCATTGTTGAGTCAGTTCACCTATTTCTCTCCACCTCAAGAAGCAAACACTTGTGTGAACTCGTGCATTGATTCCTACATACTTGCTTATTGCACTTATTATATTACTCTATGTTGACAATATCCATGAGATATACATGTTACAAGTTGAAAGCAACCGCTGAAACTTAATCTTCCTTTGTGTTGCTTCAATACCTTTACTTTGAATTATTTCTTTATGAGTTAACTCTTATGCAAGACTTATTAATGCTTGTCTTGAAGTGCTATTCATGAAAAGTCTTTGCTTTATGATTCACTTGTTTACTCATGTCATATACATTGTTTTGATCGCTGCATTCACTACATATGCTTTACAAATAGTATGATCAAGGTTATGATGGCATGTCACTCCGGAAATTATCCGTGTTATCGTTTTACCCGCTCGGGACGAGCGAAACTAAGCTTGGGGATGCCGATACGTCTCCGACGTATCGATAATTTCTTATGTTCCATGCCACATTATTGATGTTATCTACATGTTTTATGCACACATTATGTCATATTCGTGCATTTTCCGGAACTAACCTATTAACAAGATGCCGAAGTGCCGATTCTTTGTTTTCGCTGTTTTTGGTTTCAGAAATCCTAGTAACGAAATATTCTCGGAATTGGACGAAATCAACGCCCAGGGTCCTATTTTGCCACGAAGCTTCCAGAAGACCGAAGAGGAGACGAAGTGGGGACACGAGGTGGCCACACCCTAGGGCGGCGCGGCCCCCACCTTGGCCGCGCGGCCCTGTGGTGTGGGCCCCTCGTGCCGCCTCTTGACCTGCCCTTCCGCCTACTTAAAGCCTCCGTCGCGAAACCCCCAGTACCGAGAGCCACGATACGGAAAACCTTCCAGAGACGCCGCCGCCGCCGATCCCATCTCGGGGGATCCGAGAGATCGCCTCCGGCACCTCGCCGGAGAGGGGAATCATCTCCCGGAGGACTCTACGCCGCCATGGTCGCCTCCGGAGTGATGAGTGAGTAGTCTACCCCCGGACTATGGGTCCATAGCAGTAGCTAGATGGTTGTCTTCTCCCCATTGTGCTTCATTGTCGGATCTTGTGAGCTGCCTAACATGATCAAGATCATCTATCCGTAATTCTATATGTTGCGTTTGTTGGGATCCGATGAATAGAGAATACTTGTTATGTTGATTATCAAAGTTATGTCTATGTGTTGTTTATGATCTTGCATGCTCTCCGTTACTAGTAGATGCTCTGGCCAAGTAGATGCTTGTAACTCCAAGAGGGAGTATTTATGCTCGATAGTGGGTTCATGCCTCCATTGATATCCGGGACGATGACGTGAAAGTTCTAAGGTTGTGGATGTCTTGTTGCCACTAGGGATAAAACATTGGTGCTATGTTCAAGGATGTAGTTACTGATTACATTACGCGCAATACTTAATGCAATTGTCTCGTTGTTAGCAACTTAATATCGGAGGGGTTCGGATGATAACCTCGAAGGTGGACTTTTTAGGCATAGATGCATGCTCGGATGGCGGTCTATGTACTTTGTCATAATGCCCAATTAAATCTCACTATACTCATCATAATATGTATGTGCATGGTCATGCCCTCTTTATTTGTCAATTGCCCAACCTGTAATTTGTTCACCCAACATGCTGTTTATCTTATGGGAGAGACACCTCTAGTGAACCGTGGACCCCGGTCCAATTCTCTATACTCGAAATACAATCTACTGTTTTACTTGTTCTACTTGTTTCTCGCAAATAATCATCTTCCACACAATACGGTTAATCCTTTGTTACAGCAAGCCGGTGAGATTGACAACCTCACTCGTTTCGTTGGGGCAAAGTACTTTGGTTGTGTTGTGCGAGGTTCCACGTTGGCGCCGGAATCCCCGGTGTTGCGCCGCACTACATCCCGCCGCCATCAACCTTCAACGTGCTTCTTGGCTCCTCCTGGTTCGATAAACCTTGGTTTCTTTCTGAGGGAAAACTTGCTGCTGTGCGCATCATACCTTCCTCTTGGGGTTCCCAACGAACGTGTGAGTTACACGCCATCAACCACCTAGGGCTCCCCTAGCCGGCGCCCAAGCCCCCCCTCTCTCCCAAACCCTAGCCTCTCTCCTCCTCCATCTTCTCCCACAGCGCTTAGGCGAAGCCCTGCCGGAGATCTCCACCACCACCGACACCACACCGTCGTGCTGTCGGGATTTCGAGGAGGATCTACTACTTCCGCTGCCCGCTGGAACGGGGACAAGGACGTTGTCATCAACACCGAACGTGTGACCGAGTACGGAGGTGCTGCCCGATTGTGGCACCGTCAAGATCTTCTACGCGCTTTTGCAAGCGGCAAGTGATCGACTACATCAACAACGAGATCTAATCTCGTAGGCTTTGGAAATCTTCGAGGGTTAGTCTCATGATCTTTTCGTTGCTACCATCTACTAGATTGGATCTTGGCTTGTTATTCGTTCTTGCGGTAGGAAATTTTTTGTTTTCTATGCTACGAATCCCATCAGACACAACCGCGTTGACGCCCTGAACCATTTCGCCCACCTCGGATTTCGACCGCCTCGTACGCCAACGACCGCCCTGGAACCTCAGCAAAGAAACCTAACGCCTGCCGCCAGTTATAGCATCACGATTCATGCATCAGAGCGCCACTACCACCATCAACGCATCCCGGCCATTCTCCATCATCGTGACATCATTGCCAATGTCGCCTAGCTTTCCGCCGCCATCTCCCAATCTCTCCATATTTCTCTAATTCATCCACATATTACAGAGATCGCCGTCAGAAGCTTTTCCAGCTAGCCTCCATTTTAGGCAACCCCTTGAACCGTGGAGTAGTCGAGGAGAAGCACCTCGTTGTCTTCATCATCCTAGAGGGAACCGAGTAGGGGCGTCTGATACGTCTCAAACGTATCTATAATTTCTTATGTTCCATGCTAGTTTTATGACAATAATCACATGTTTTATATACACTTTATATCATTTTTATGCATTTTCCGGCACTAACCTATTAACAAGATGCCGAAGCGCCAGTTTCTGTTTTCTGCTGTTTTTGGTTTCAGAAATCCTACACAGGAAATATTCTCGGAATTGGACGAAACAAAAGCCCACGGTCTTATTTTCCACGGAGGCTTCCAGAACACCGAAGAGGAGACGAAGAGGGGCCACGAGGCGGCCACACCATAGGGGGCGCAGCCCCACCCCTGGCCGCGCCGCCATATGGGGTGGGCCCCTCGGGCGTCCCCCGACTCTGCCCCTTCGCCTATATAATCCTTCCGTCGCGAAAACCCTAGTACCGAGAGCCACGATACGAGAAAAGTTACGGAGACACCGCCGCCGCCAATCCCATCTCGGGGGATTCTGAAGATCGCCTCCGGCACCCTGCCGGAGAGGGGAATCATCACCGGAGGGCTCTACATCACCATGCCCGCCTCCGGACTGATGCGTGAGTAGTTCATCCTTGGACTATGGATCCATAGCAGTAGCTAGATGGTTGTCTTCTCCTCTTGTGCTATCATGTTTAGATCTTGTGAGCTACCTATCATGATCAAGATCATCTATTTGTAATGCTACATGTTGTGTTTGTTGGGATCCGATGAATATGAAATACTATGTCAAGTTGATTATCGATCTATCATATATGTGTTGTTTATGATCTTGCATGCTCTCCGTTGCTAGTAGAGGCTCTGGCCAAGTTGATACTTGTAACTCCAAGAGGGAGTATTTATGCTAGATAGTGGGTTCATGCCTCCATTGAATCTGGGACAGTGATAGAAAGTTCTAAGGTTATGGATGTGTTGTTGCCACTAGGGATAAAACATCAATGCTTTGTCTAAGGATATTTGTACTGTTTACATTACGCACAGTACTTAATGCAATTGTTTGTTGTTTGCAACTCAATACTGGATGGGGTGTCGATGCTAACCCGAAGGTGGACTTTTTAGGCATAGATGCATGCTGGATAGCGGTCTATGTTCTTTGTCATAATGCCCTAAGTAAATCTCATAGTAGTCATCATGATATGTATGTCCATTGTTATGCCCTCTCTATTTGTCAATTGCCCAACTGTAATTTGTTCACCCAACATGTTATTTATCTTATTGGAGAGACACCACTAGTGAACTGTGGACCCCGGTCCATTTTTTTACATCTGAAGTACAACCTACTGCAATCATTGTTCTCTGTTGTTTTTTGCAAGCAAACATCATTCTCCACACCATACATTTAATCCTTTTGTTTACAGCAAGCTGGTGAGATTGACAACCTCACTGTTAAGTTGGGGCAAAGTATCTTGATTGTGTTGTGCAGGTTCCACGTTGGCGCCGGAATCCCTGGTGTTGCGCCACACTACACTCCTTCACCAACAACCTTCACGTGGCCTTCATCTCATACTGGTTCGATAAACCTTGGTTTCTTACTGAGGGAAAACTTGCTGCTGTACGCATCACACCTTCCTCTTGGGGTTCCCAACGGACGTGTGCTTTACCGTTACAAGGAAGCTACTTTCTGGTGCCGTTGCAATCCCTGCCGCGTCAACAGCAGCTACTTTTCTGGCGCCGTTGCCGGGGAGATCAAGACACGCTGCAAGGGGAGTCTCTCACACCCAATCTCTTTACTTTATTTATTGTCTTGCTTTATTTTATTTTCTATCTTGTTTGCTTTATTTATATCAAAAACACAAAAAAATTAGTTACTTGTTTTACTTTACTTAATTCGGTTTGCTTTACTTATTTTTATTATTGTTAAAATGAATACTCCTGAGAACACTAAGTTGTGTGATTTTACTAGCACCAATAATAATGATTTCATATGCACACCTATTGCTCCACCTGCTACTACAGCAGAATTTAATGAAATTAAACCTGCTTTACTAAATCTTGTTATGAGAGAGCAATTTTCTGGTGTTAATACTGATGATGCTGCTGCCCATCTTAATAATTTTGTTGAACTTTGTAAAATGCAAAAGTATAAGGATGTAGATGGGGACATTATAAAACTGAAATTGTTTCATTTCTCCTTAAGAGGAAGAGCTAAAGATTGGTTGCTATCTTTGCCTAAGAATAGTATTGATTCATGGACTAAATGTAAAGATGCTTTCATTGGAAGATATTATCCTCCTGCTAAAATTATATCCTTGAGAAGTAGCATTATGAATTTTAAGCAATTGGATAATGAACATGTTGCCCAAGCATGGGAAAGAATGAAATCTTTGGTAAAGAATTGCCCTACCCATGGACTAACTACTTGGATGATCATCCAAACCTTTTATGCAGGATTAAATTTTTCTTCAAGGAACCTATTGGATTCAGCTGCTAGAGGTACTTTTATGTCCATCACTTTGGGTGCTGCAACAAAGCTTCTTGATGATATGATGATCAACTACTCTGAATGGCACACCGAAAGGACTCCTCAAGGTAAGAAGGTAAATTCTGTTGAAGAAACCTCCTCCTTGAGTGATAAGATTGATGTTATTATGTCTATGCTTGTTAATGGTAGATCTCATGTTGATCCTAATAATGTTCCTTTAGCTTCATTGGTTGCTCAAGAAGAACATGTTGATGTGAACTTCATTAAAAATAATAATTTCAACAACAATGCTTATAGGAATAATTTTGGTAACAACTATAGGCCATATCCTTCTAATAATAGTAATGGTTATGGTAATTCTTACAACAATAGTAGGAGTGTACCCTCTGGTCTTGAAGTCATGCTTAAAGAATTTATTAGTACACAAACTGCTTTCAACAAATCTGTTGAGGAAAAGCTTGGTAAAATTGATGTTCTTGCTTCTAAGGTTGATAGTCTTGCTACTGATGTTGATCTTTTAAAACTGAAAGTTATGCCTAATGAAACTAAAGATATTAAGTCATTTTCTACAGCAAACGCTATCCAAGTTCGAATTAATGACAATATTAGAATGATGGCTGAATTGCATGCGAGGTGGGAAAGAGAAGAAAAACTTGCTAAAAAGAATAATGTAGCTAAAGTTTGGACTATTACTACCACTAGTAATGTTGATGCTTCACATGCTGCTAAACCTCCTACTATCAATGGTAAAATAATTGGTGTTGGCAATGTTTCTACTTCTAATACAAAGCATGCAAAATTGCCTGAAACTGCTGAAACTGTTTGTGATAAAAGTGCTAAAAAAATTCAGAGTATTGGGGACAATGATCCCATTGCTTTAGATCATAATGGTTTTGATTTTGATAATTGTCATATCTCTGAAGTTATTAAGTTCTTGCAAAAACTTGCTAGAAGTCCTAATGTTAGTGCTATAAACTTGGCCTTTACAAAACATATTACAAATACTCTCATAAAAGATAGAGAAGAGGAATTAAAACGTAAAGCTTCTATTCCTAGGAAGTTAGAAGATGGTTGGGAGCCCATCATTAAGTTGAAGGTCAATGATTTTGATTGTAATGCTTTATGTGATCTTGGTGCAAGTATTTCTGTTATGCCTAAGAAACTTTATGATATGCTTGACTTGCCACCATTGAAATATTGTTATTTGGATGTTAATCTTGGCGATAATTCTATAAAGAAACCTTTGGGGAGAATTGATAATGTTCACATTATGGTTAACAATAACCATGTCCCCGTTGATTTTGTTGTTTTGGATATTGAATGCAATGCATCTTGTCCTATTGTTTTGGGAAGACCCTTTCTTCGAACTGTTGGTGCTATTATTGATATGATAGAAGGAAATATTAAATATCAATTTCCTCTTAAGAAAGGTATGGAATACTTCCCTAGAAAGAGAATGAAGTTGCCTTTTGATTCTGTTATTAGAACAAATTATGATGTTGATGCTTCTTCTCTTGATGTTACTTGATTTACACTTTCTGCGCCTAGCTGAAAGGCGTTAAAGAAAAGCGCTTATGGGAGACAACCCATTATTTTATTTCTGCAATTTTTGTTTTATATTTGAGTCAAGGTGCTTGTTACTACTGTAGCAATACCTTTGTATCTTTACTTTATTGCATTGTTGTGCCAAGTAAAGTCTTTGATAGAGAGTTGATACTAGATTTGGATTTCTGCGCAGAAACAGATTTTTAGCTGTCACAAATTTGAGCTGTTCTCTCTGTAGGAGAATCTAAAAATTCTGTAAAAATTCATGAGTAATCCTCAGATATGTACGGAACTTTCATTCAATTTGAGCTTCTTCATCTGAGCATGTTAAGTGCGTCGACAAAATTCGTCTTTACAGACTGTTCTGTTTTGACAGATTCTGCCTTTTATTTCACATTGCCTCTTTTACTGTGTTTGAGTGGATTTCTTTGCTCCATTAAATTTCAGTAGCCTTGGGTAATGTCCAGAAGTGTTGGAAATGATTGTGTCCTCGCTGAACATGTGAATTTTTGATTATGCACTAACCCTCTAATGAGATTGTTTTGAGTTTGGTGTGGAGGAAGTTTTCAAGGATCAAGAGAGGAGGATGATATAATATGATCAAGAAGAGTGAAAAGTCTAAGCTTGGGGATGCCCCCGTGGTTCATCCCCGCATATTTCAAGAAGACTCAAGCATCTAAGCTTGGGGATGCCCAAGGCATCCCCTTCTTCATCAACCTCTTATCAGGTCACCTCTAGTGAAACTATATTTTTATTCCGTCACATCTTATGTGCTTTACTTGGAGCGTCTGTGTGCTTTTATTTTTGTTTGTGTTTGAATAAATTCGGATCCTAGCATTCCTTGTGTGGGAGAAAGACACGCTCCGCTTTTTCATATGAACACTGGTGTTCTTAGTTTTACTTTTAATGTTCATGGCGAAAGTTGAAAGCTGCTTCATTTATTGCTATTTGGTTGGAAACAGAAAATGCTTCATGTGGTAATTGGTATGTTGTCTTGAATAATTTGATACTTGGCAATTGTTTTGAGCTCTCAAGTAGATCATGTTTAAGCTCTTGCATCATGTAGTTTAAACCTATTAGTGGAGAACTACCGTAGAGCTTGTTGAAACCTGGTTTGCATGATTGGTCTCTCTAAAGTCTAGATATTTCCTGGTAAAAGTGTTTGAGCAACAAGGAAGACAGTGTAGAGTCTTATAATGCTTGCAATATGTTCTTATGTAAGTTTTGCTGTACCGGTTCATACTTGTGTTTGCTTCAAACAACCTTGCTGGCCAAAGCCTTGTACTGAGAGGGAATGCTTCTCGTGCATCCAAAACCTTGAGCCAAAACCTATGCCATTTGTGTCCACCATAACTACCTACTATGTGGTATTTTTCTGCCATTCCAAAGTAAATTGCTTGCGTGCTACCTTTAAAAAATTCATTCGTTATCTTTGCAATGCATAGCTCATGGGAAAGTAGCCTAAAAAACTATTGTAGTAAACAATATGTCGCTTATGTATCTTAGTTCTTATAAGTTGCTTGTTGAGCGGTAACCATGTTTCTGGGGACGCCATCAACCTGTCACACCTTTGTTGAATATCATGTGAGTTGCTATGCATGTTCGTCTTGTCTGAAGTAAGGGAGATTTGCCATGAGTTAAATTGTTTGAGTATGCATATTGTTAGAGAAGAACTTTGGGCCGCCAACCAAAGCTATGTATCATGGTGGAAGTTTCAGCTTGGACATTAATCCTCAAATCTCTTATGAGAATATTATCTGTTGTTGAATGCTTAAAGCATAAAAGAGGAGTCCATTATCCGTTTTCTATGTTGTCCCAGTATGGATGTCCTCAAGTTGAGATCTATCAAAATTGAGAGATCAAATGCGATCTATCTCCTTGGACCTTTGTACAGGTGGCATAGAGGTACCCCTTTGTGACACTTGGTTGAAACATATGTAATGCAATGATAATCCATGGAAATCCGAGCTAATTAGGACAAGGAGCGGGCACTATTAGTATTCGATGCATGAGGCTTGCAACTTATAGGAGGTTTTATGCATAACACATATGAATTATTACTACCATTGACAAAATTGTTTCCATGTTTTCAAAATAAAAAGCTCTAGCACATGAGTAATCCTCGCTTCCCTCTCGCGAAGGGCCTTTTTCTTACTTTATGTTGAGTCGGCTTTACCTACTTCCTTCTATCTTAGAAGCAAACACTTGTGTCAACTGTGTGCATTGATTCTTACATACTTGCTTATTTGCACTCATCATATTACTTTGTGTTGACAATTATCCATGAGATATACATGTTGAAAGTTGAAAGCAACTGCTGAAACTTAAATCTTCCTTTGTGTTGCTTCAAAACCTTCTATTAAGAATCTATTGCTTTATGAGTTAACTCTTATGCAAGACTTGTTTATTCATGAAAAGTCTTTGCTATATGATTCAGTTGTTTAGTCATTATCTATTTGTTAACAAACTATAGACCATTGCTTTGAATCACTTCATTCATCTCATATGCTTTACAATCAAGATTATGATGGTAGCATGTCACTTCAGAAATTATCCTTTTTATCATTTACCTACTCGAGGGCGAGTAGGAACTAAGCTTGGGGATGCTTGATACGTCTCAAACGTATCTATAATTTCTTATGTTCCATGCTAGTTTTATGACAATACTCACATGTTTTATAAACACTTTATATCATTTTTATGCATTTTCCGGCACTAACCTAT
Organism: Lolium rigidum; assembly: GCF_022539505.1. Taxonomy (NCBI): domain Eukaryota; kingdom Viridiplantae; phylum Streptophyta; class Magnoliopsida; order Poales; family Poaceae; genus Lolium; species Lolium rigidum. The sequence goes on from NC_061511.1 coordinate 45,032,255, forward strand.
TAACAAGATGCCGAAGCGCCAGTTCCTGTTTTCTGCTGTTTTTGGTTTCAGAAATCCTACAACGGAAATATTCTCGGAATTGGACGAAACAAAAGCCCAAGGTCTTATTTTCCATGGAGTCTTTCAGAACACCGAAGAGGAGACGAAGAGGGGCCACGAGGCGGCCACACCATAGGGGGGCGCGGCCCCACCCCTGGCCGCGCCGCCATATGGGGTGGGCCCCTCGGGCGTCCACCGACTCTGCCCCTTCGCCTATATAATCCTTCCGTCGCGAAAACCCTAGTACCGAGAGCCACGATACGAGAAAAGTTACGGAGACACCGCCGCCGTCAATCCCATCTCGGGGGATTCTGAAGATCGCCTCCGGCACCTTGCCGGAGAGGGGAATCATCACCGGAGGGCTCTACATCACCATGCCCGCATCCGGACTGATGCGTGAGTAGTTCATCCTTGGACTATGGGTCCATAGCAGTAGCTAGATGGTTGTCTTCTCCTCTTGTGCTATCATGTTTAGATCTTGTGAGCTTCCTATCATGATCAAGATCATCTATTTGTAATGCTACATGTTGTGTTTGTTGGGATCCGATGAATATAAAATACTATGTCAAGTTGATTATCGATCTATCATATATGTGTTGTTTATGATCTTGCATGCTCTCCGTTGCTAGTAGAGGCTCGGCCAAGTTGATACTTGTAACTCCAAGAGGGAGTATTTATGCTAGATAGTGGGTTCATGCCTCCATTGAATGCTGGAACGAGTGACAGAAAGTTCTAAGGTTATGGATGTGCTGTTGCCACTAGGGATAAAACATCAATGCTTTGTCTAAGGATATTTGTATTGTTTACATCACGCACAGTACTTAATGCAATTGTCTGTTGTTTGCAACTCAATACTGGAAGGGGTGCGGATGCTAACCCGAAGGTGGACTTTTTAGGCATAGATGCATGCTGGATAGCGGTCTATGTTCTTTGTCGTAATGCCCTAAGTAAATCTCATAGTAGTCATCATGATATGTATGTGCATTGTTATGCCCTCTCTATTTGTCAATTGCCCAACTGTAATTTGTTCACCCAACATGTTATTTATCTTATTGGAGAGACACCACTAGTGAACTGTGGACCCCGGTCCATTCTTTTACATCTGAAATACAACCTACTGCAATCATTGTTCTCTGTTGTTCTTTGCAAGCAAACATCATTCTCCACACCATACGTTTAATCCTTTGTTTACAGCAAGCCGGTGAGATTGACAACCTCACTGTTAAGTTGGGGCAAAGTATCTTGATTGTGTTGTGCAGGTTCCACGTTGGCGCCGGAATCCCTGGTGTTGCGCCGCACTACACTCCTTCACCAACAACCTTCACGTGGCCTTCATCTCCTACTGGTTCGATAAACCTTGGTTTCTTACTGAGGGAAAACTTGCTGCTGTACGCATCACACCTTCCTCTTGGGGTTCCCAACGGACGTGCGCTTTACCGTTACAAGGAAGCTACTTTCTGGCGCCGTTGCAATCCCTGCCGCGTCAACAGCAGCGTCCGCAATCAACGGAATCGAGCCATTCCCTTTTGCCAGTTTTCATTAGAAAGCTCGACCGTGAGCTCATCTCTGACCACCTCCGTCTTTTTCGGTCACACCATCAACTTCTGGGTGAGCATACGCTTCTTTAGCCCCTAGTTGCACATCATATCGTGGTCTGTAGCGTATGATGCATGTAAAATGCACAAATTTCTTTGTAGTTTATTGTGTTAAAATCCTTAATATTTAACAACTTTATTATATTTATTGGGACTAACCTACTAATACTTGCAAAAGTAAATAATATTTTTACACTTTGTTTTGTAGGAAATTGCAAAAATATGGAAAGGATTCCTAATTCGAGTTAAATTTGGAGTTCCTAAAATATGTCTCTGGAGAATAGTTTTTAAAGATCACCTCGTGGATCCTCGAAGATAAAGTCATATGAAAATAACGTAATTGACAAAGTTGTGGAGAATTTCCTGGCGATCATTTTTATATAAAATACGTACAAAACAGAGTTCGTATGCTCCAGATAATCCGGTTTTACTGAAGGGTACAGAAGCAGTGTCGGGATTCCAAAAGTTGGTGAGGTGACCGACTCAAACTCTTGCCATATATGATGGTTCGGCCAAGCCACGACTTTGTGAACTTTTGGGGACAGAGAGGAGTCCCTATGAAGGTTCTAGAGGTGCCCAAGATATTTTGTATCAAAAGGGCATCAAACCGAGGGCCTAGATTGCATCTTCACCTCTATATATTGATGGGAAACCCTACTTTTGGAGGACCAAGCCATTGTCACGAAAATTCCTCCTCTTGGCAGCCATGAAGGAGGGGGGAAACTCCTCCACACCATCACCACCTCCAAGGAAGAAGGGGGGCCAAGGGCCACCGCCCCCTCTTGCCGCGCGCCAGCGGGCTGTCGGCGCCAACGACTGCCGACATTGCCATGGGCGCCGTGGCCAACTTCTCCATCACCGTGGGGCTACTCCTCTTCATCAACAACTTCATCAAGGCGCTGATCTTTCAATGTCTCACGGTTGTGAGTAGTTCCCCATGTTCCTGAGGGCATAGGATGAATTGGTTATGATTTCTATATAGTATCTATGAGTATTTGGTCAAGTTCTATGCTTTGATGTGGTTCTATGATGGTAATATGCGAATGCCGACTGTATGTTACATCACCTATATGGGCTCATAGGGCTGCATCTTAATGTAATGAAAGGGAGTATGGATAGCAGGAGATGATATAAACCTTATCCAGATCTTTAGAGTTGCATTAGAGGGGTTTATATGATCAGGGACCTTAAAACTTAAAGCAATGGTTGGACATTTATGTCTTAATGAATCCCTAGTTGTCTCATGTACATAGCTTGGGGACCAATCATTAGGGGTGTTTTTGCTCATGCTTGTGGCTGGACCTATTTTAGGCTCCGTCCAAAAAGACTAAAACTTGACAAGATGATTACCATACTATTTTAGAAATCTTTATGCCATGAAGTCTATGCTGCCCTTGGGAATGTTTTTCTCACATAATTACACATCTAAGATTGTCTTCTTGCTGGATAGAGGATTGGGCTTTCTCTCAAAAGAGCATTTACTTTCTTGAATATTTACTTGGTTGCATATTTACTTTCTTGCACTTTTACTTTCAGTTTTAAACCTCTCCAAAACAATCATCCTTTTTTATTTATTTTATTTAGTGCATAGATAATTCGAATAGTGACATCTAATTTGAGAGAATAAAATACTTAAACCTTAATCTCCTGTGGGATCAATACTAATACGTACACATCGAAAATTTCAACGATCCCCTACACTTGTGGGTATCAGCATACTGTCGCAGTTGGCCATCGAATGCCACCACGATTGAGCTTGTTGGAGTTTATTCCGGTGACCAAATTGTCACCGGCGCCGCCTGTTCGATGCATCGCATTGCGGCGCATCGAATACGCCTAACCGCAGCATCCCAAGAGCCCAATTCCGTAGTTGCCGTTGATCACTATCGCAGTGACATCATGCTGATGTCATGATGACATCATCAATGGACCCCACTGGCATGTTTGACCAAGTCAAGTGCCAACGTGGTATCTCACCCGAACCTGGCCCACTAGTCAATCTTCGTAGCTAGGTTTAGTAACGGTATAAGAAGTATTCCATGTTAAATAAAAATTCCATAAAATAGTAAAAACTTTAGAAATTCATAGCTAATTCATTATAAGTCTGAAAAATACGAATAATATATAAAAATGTTCACAAAAGTAAAATATATTTGTTTGCACTATAATCTTGTATGCTTGTGTAAAATAAATTGATTGGATTTATAAAACATGTTTATGTATTATTTTAAATATGAATTTGAATAAAAATGAAAGAAATTAAATGATGTTTCCGATATCAAATAAATATTTGGCCACTCTCAGAATATTATTATGAGTAATACCTTATTGTTTTAAGATATTAATTTTGAATTCTCCAATTATGGGACTTAAACACTAAAAGTTATTTTTCTTATTATTTTAAATAAATAAAACCTTAATAAAATCCTAAACAAAGACTTGATTGTGTTTAGACGTTATTTTTCCAATTACTTTCCATTATTTAAATAGTGATATTAAAACTATTCCTCATCATGAGAAATTCCTAACTTGATTTTATAATCTTTTAAAAATATGACTTGAAATCCTAGAAAAATATTGAAGGATTAATCACATTGTCTTCATCTATTTTTGAGTGTTAATACATAAATAAAATGCATGTTCATGTTCTATTAAGTAATAATAATAAGATTAACATGAATCTTAAGTTGATTCTTTCATGTCTTCACACATAACAAACATTCTTTGATAATAAAGAGTTACGGGAAAATATAAAGTAACTAGCTCATGTTTCAAGTCTTTATGCTTTAAGACATTTCCAAGTTAACCTAAAAACCTTATTAGCTACCTTGAGTGTGAAATAAGTCTAAAGAGGTAACAAATCACAAAGAAACCACCAACACACAATAAATACTAAATCATCAGAGTTAGGTTACGCTAGAACGATTGCATAGCATATCTTATGCATAATAGCATGTTACAAATTCTTTAAACATTGTCCTTACCAAACGGTGTTGCTATTTTCAGAATTTAGAGTTTATTCCGAGTAGAAGATTTAGACTGCATAATCTTGTAGTCAACATGCAAGTTCATCCTTGCACATGTCGTTGAAGTCCTTTTATCTAATTACTTGCAAAGGATTCTATCGTATCATGCTCTACATAAAAGTAAAGTAATTTCTATATTATGAATTGACTTGCATTGAGCGGTGGGCAATGGAACTATGGTATAATTATTGATGGTGGAGGTTCCATTGTACCAGGTATACTCATCTAGGATTAATAACCAATGTAACCAGTGATTCTTGCGCCGTATATTACACGTTAACCATAAGATCTACTATGGCTCTGGGGAAGTCAGTTGGATCTTCATCCTTTCACATATCAACGGACACTCGTACTTGATGTGTGTCTAGAGAGGCCCTGTGAGTTGGGAAATCCGTTAAATCCCCATCCGGCAGGATGTCTGGTTCTAGTGCCTATGATGGATTGTAAGAAGCTGGCTCGGGGCTTGATTATAGAATCTATTGGTAGTCCAATAGCTTTAAAAAAGGGTGGGTATGTGGGGTCGTGGAGAAGGGCAGTGGTTGGCTTGGATCTTATAACTAGGGCACATACGCAGAATGTATGGATGAGGCTCGTGAGTCGATTGTGTAACAAGCTTTAAGATCTCTTGTGGGTAAAGTAACACACCTCTGAAGAGTGTGTTCAATTGTGGCTTGTCACTCCTTGTTTCAGGAAGGAACTGTGAACGTGGAAGGAAATAAGCTTCATGAAGTTCTAGTAAACCTGTGAAGGCTGAGAGACATAGTTTTTCAGAATAAAATAAAACTTTTGAAGAAATGTTTACAAAAACTTGATTAGCCAAACGACCCTTGGTCAAAGGCTGTAGTTAGTGCATAAAACACGTCTCCTGTTGAACTTGCCAAGTACGCTATACTCATACTATGCTTCTTAACCCTTGCTAGACTGTGAGGCCATAGAAGGGGAAGCTTCTAAGGAAATAGAAGGCAAAGGAGAAGTCTACTACGAAGAGCTGAAGTCATCAAAAGAAGTCAGAGGAGTCAACTTCTACATCAATTAGGGTGGAAACCTAGACGAGTAGTAGAATGGAACCAATTCCCTAATCCTAGAACCTAGTTTGTTAGAGCTTTGCTATAGCAACATTAGCAAGCTGATGACCCACAAGTATAGGGGGTGTATCGTAGTACTTTCGATAAATAAGAGTGTCGAACCCAACGAGGAGCAGAAGGTGTTGACAAGCAGTTTCGATGAAGGATTCACTGTAAATGCTCACAGACAAGTTTTCAGGGGGTTTTGATATAGCAGATAAATAAAGTACGAGTAAGTAAAATGCGAGAGTAATAATTGCAGCGAGTGGCCCAATCCTTTTTAGCACAAAGGACAAGCCAGTTTGTTTACTTATAATGACCAAACATTCTCGAGGACACACGGGTATTTAGTCTAGTGCTTTCGCTTCATATAGTTGATTAATCTTCATTGTTTTGATAAGTGTTGTGTGGGTGAACCTATGCTAATGCACCGCCCTTCCTAGGACTAATACATACTTGTGATTATACCCCTTGCAAGCATCCGCAACTACAAGAAAGTAATTAAGATAAATCTAACCACAACCTTAAACTCCGAGATCCTGCTATCCCTCCTGCATCGATATACCAACGGGGGTTCAGGTTGCTGTCACTCCGGCAACCCCACAATTAGCAAACGAATACAAGATGTATTCCCCTAGGCCCATAAAGGTGAAGTGTCATGTAGTCGACGTTCACATGACACCACTAGAAGAATAACACCACAACTTAAATATCAAACCATTGAATATTACCCAACATAATTCACTACTAACATTTAGACTTCACCCATGTCCTCAAGAACTAAACGAACTACTCACGAGCCATCATATGGAACATGATCAGAGGTGATATGATGATGAATAACAATCTGAACATAAACCTTGGTTCAATGGTTTCACTCAATAGCATCAATAACAAGTAGTAATCAATACGGGAGAGTTTCCCCTATCAAACAATCAAGATTCAACCCTAGATGTTACGAGCGGAGACGAGGTGCAGCGGTGGAGATGGCGGTGATGATGATGGAGATGATGGTGATGATGATCCCAATGATGTCCAGCTCGATGACGGTGATGATGGCGTCGATTTCCCCCTCCGGGAGGGAATTTCTCCGGCAGATTTCAGCCTGCCGGAGAGCTCTTTTCTCTATGGTGTTTTCCGCCCCGTAGAGGCGGCTGTGTCTATTCGCGATCCTCTCTGGAGCTTAGGTTTTCGGGACGAAGAAGTACGCGAAGGAGAGGAGGCCAGAGGGGGCTGTGGGCCCCCTCCCCACAAGGCGGTGCGGCCAGGCCTGGGCCCGCGCCGGCCTATGGGGGGACCCATGGCGGCCCTCCTCGGCTCCTCCTTTTGGCTGTCTCCGTCTTCTGGAAAAATAAGATTTTCCGTGTAATTTCCGTCAATTGTTGGTCTTCCCAAATATTGCATTCTGACGGTGCTTTTTCCAGCAGAATCCTGACTCCGGTGCGCGATTCTCCAATAATCATGAAACATGCAAAATAGATGAAATAACATAAGTATCATCTCTGAATATGAAATATATCAATGAATAACAGTAAATTATGATATAAAATAGTGATGCAAAATGGACGTATCAACTCCCACCAAGCTTAGACTTCGCTTGTCCCCAAGCGAAACTGAACTCAGTAAACAAGACCACATGTTTATGGAGTGAAGAGTCGATAAACCAAATACGGACAAGAAGCATCATATTAATTCACACAAGACATTCTAGTGAACAACTTCCTCATATAATTCAACTTGAAACAAGTAGAAGGTAATCACAAATAAAGGTGCATAAGAAATCATAATTGGTGATGGCAAACTTCGTTCTTGGTCGAAGAACAATTAACAGATTGTACTTATCCGTCGAGCAGCGCTCTTATGTTAAAGCTTATATGGCACAACTTGCATACTCAATCATAATAGTCTTCTCATAATCATTGATAACTTTCGAAGCTATATTCATTCGGATAAAACTTGTACTAACAAGGAAGAATAAAAGACATGATTAAATAGATCACAATATAAATGGTTGGATCACAACAACTCAATTGCTTGCTTAAGATAGAGAGAAATAGGTTTACTGACTCAACATAAAGTAAAAGAAAGGCCCTTCGCAGAGGGAAGCATGGATTACTATTTTTGTGCTAGAGCTTTTATTTTGAAAACATGGAAACAATTTTGTCAACGGTAGTAATAAATCATATGTGTTATGCATAAGACATCTTATAAGTTGCAAGCCTCATGCATAGTACACCAATAGTGCCCGCACCTTGTCCTAATTAGCTTGGATTTCCATGGATTCTCATTGCATAACATATGTTTCAACCAAGTGTCACAAAGGGGTACCTCTATGCCGCCTGTACAAAGGTCTAAGGAGAAAGTTCGCATTGGATTTCTCACTTTTGATTATTCTCAACTTAGACATCCATACCGGGACAACATAGACAACGAGATAATGGACGCCTCTTTAATGCATAAGCATTCAACAACGAGATAATATTCTCATATGAGATTGAGGATTGTTGTCCAAACCGAAACTTCCACCATGGATCATGGCTTTAGTTAGCGGCCCAATGTTCTTCTCTAACAATATGCATACTCAAACCATTTGATCATGATAAATCACCCTTACTTCAGACAAGACGAACATGCATAGCAACTCACATGATATTCAACAAAAGTTGATGGCGTCCCCAGAAACATGGTTACCGCTCAACAAGCAACTTATAAGAAATAAGATACATAGCGACATATTCTTTACCACAATAGTTTTTAAGCTACTTTCCCATGAGCTATATATTGCAAAGACATAGAATGGAATTTTAAAGGTAGCACTCAAGCAATTTACTTTGGAATGGCAGAGAAATACCATGTAGTAGGTAGGTATGGTGGACACAAATGGCATGGGTTTGGTTCAAGATTTTGGATGCACGAGAAGCATTCCCTCTCAGTACAGGTCTTTGGCTAGCAGGGTTGGTTAGCAAGCACAAGAGTTGAGGGAAAACAAACAAATATTCATGTGATAGAAACAATCATGCATCTTCCTTGTAAGCACAACAATCTTAACTTCAGAATACTAAACTCATTAGCTAGCAAGAAAGAAAGATAAAGAAATAATATATCTACATGTACTTCCCTCTTTTCTACTTAATCCTCAAAGTGTTGTTGCTATTGACCAATGCTAAGTTTGCCAAAACCAAATAGATTTACTCAATGCTCTCAAAGTGATACCAATACTAACAACAAGATCAATCATATAGTAGAGATTGCAAACTAAAATAAGATGTGCAATATGTAAATGATAAGACTTCTCATTAGTATTCCATAACGATAACTCACACCAAGGGATACATAGATAACCAACTAAAAGAGAGATACTTCCACACTGCAACCATCTTATATGATAACTTCCCTACTCATGATATAACACTACTTGATAGTAAAAAGGTAAAAGATAGTGATGATGTGATACCGCGGCACTCCCCCAAGCTTGGAACAAACCAAGGGGGTGCCAATACCAATGATGAATTACTCCTTCGGTGGTGGTGGTGAGAAAGCCTTGATAGGAGTGAGGAACCGCTCTAGCATTCTGCGAAGTCGGTTGTTCTCCTCCTGAAGTATCTCCACTTCCCTTCTCAGAGCACGGTATTGATCACAAAATTCATCGGTAACCCGTAAAGCTTCCCCCAAGGCAGGGAAAGAGTCGAAGCTGGGAGCAGGTGGTAGGGGTCCCTGCAAGTTATGAGAAAAAGAACGCCGAGTGTTAACCGATCCCACCAAGATTTGCTTACTCCCGACAGCTTGTTGCTCTCTTTTGGATGACATCTTCTTCACTTTCTTGACGCTCTCATCCATCTCCTTCCACTCGGGATCTTGAATATCTTCCTCCGAAATCCCCTTGTCCTTATTGTTGGAGACCATGGTGCTTCTAGACCAAAGACAGATCCTGGCAGAAAACAGCTCGAAACAAAACACGACGAGAAAACGATTTACGGACCTCCAGGGGTCCGGGGGATTATATAGCAGAAATTTTCACGACAAAAGGAAAGTACCAGGTCGAACTAGAGTCGGAGAGGGACAACGAGGGGCCATCCTCATAGGGCGGCGCGGCCAGGCTGGGGCCCACGCCGGCCTATGGGGGCACGCCCTCGTGCGTCTCCTCCACTCCGTTTCGATCTCGTAATTTCTCATATTTTCCAAAAACAGCGAAAACATTGTTCGGAAAGTTAAACGCGGACTTTTTATTACCGATCATCGTTACCTATTCAAAGTCGAACTCTGCAGAACTGTCAATTTGACCTTTGATGAAAGCTTCCGGAGTTACCACTTGAATAACATCAACATCTTCATTATAAGAATCTCCAGAAATATAATGCTTGAGTCTTTGTCCATTCACCACTTGTGTGGCATCGCCTTGCAGAGAACTAATTTTAATTGCCCCTGAACGATACACCTCCACAATGACATATGGTCCTTCCCATTTTGAGAGTAATTTCCCTGCAAAAAATCTGAGACGAGACCGATACAATAGGACTTTATCCCCAACATTAAATTCTCTTTTGATAATTCTTCTATCATGCCATTTCTTAACTTTCTCTTTAAAGAGTTTAGCATTTTCATAAGCTTCACTTCTCCACTCATCTAAAGAACTCAATTGTAGCAACCTTTTCTTACCAAGCAAGTTTAGGATCTTTATTAAGTTCTCTTACAGCCCAATAAGCTTTGTGCTCTAGTTCTAAAGGTAAATGACAAGCTTTTCCATAAACCATTTTATAAGGTGACATCCCCATAGGATTTTTATAAGCAGTTCTATAAGCCCATAGTGCTTCCTTCAATTTACTAGCCCAATTCTTCCTAGATTTATTAACAGTCTTTTGCAAGATAGATTTAATTTCTCTATTTGATAGTTCTACTTGCCCACTAGCTTGAGGATGATAAGCGGAAGCAATCCTATGATTAATACCATATTTAGCAAGAGTTTTTCTAAAACCACCATGAATAAAATGATAACCTCCATCAGTCATAAGATATCTAGGAACTCCAAATCTAGGAAAAATAATATCTAAAAGCATTCTTAAAGAGGTCTCACCATCAGCACTTTTTGTGGGTATGGCTTCCACCCATTTAGTAACATAATCAACAGCAACAAGTATATGAGTGTTACCTTCTGAAGAAGGGAAAGGACCCATGAAGTCAAATCCCCAACAATCGAATGGTTCAATAACAAGAGTATAATTCATAGGCATTTCATTGCGTCTGGAGATATTACCAACCCTTTGGCATTCATCACAAGATAAAATAAATTTCCTTGCATCTTTAAAGAGAGTTGGCCAATAAAAACCCGATTGTAGAACCTTTTGCGCGGTTCTATCTCCGGCGTGATGTCCTCCATAAGCACTACCATGACATTTACTCAATATCTCTTGTTGTTCATATTCGGGAACACATCTTCGCATAATACCATCCACTCTTTCTTTATATAAGTGTGGGTCATCCCAAAAATAATGCCTCAAGTCATAAAAGAATTTCCTCCTTTGCTGAGACTGAAAAGGTTGGAGGCAAGTACTTGGAAACAATAAAGTTAGCATAATCAGCATACCAAGGACTATCTCGCGAGCTCACCTTTATTACAGCCAATTGTTCATTTGGAAAACTATCATTAACAGGAACAGGATCATAAGCAATATTTTCCAATCTAGACAAATTATCAGCAACAGGATTATCAGCTCCTTTTCTATCTATAATATGCAAATCAAATTCTTGCAAAAGAAGCACCCATCTAATAAGCCTTGGCTTAGCATCTTTCTTTTCCATAAGGTATCTAATTGCAGCATGATCAGTATGAATTGTAACTTTTGAATCAACAATATAGGGTCTAAACTTGTCACAAGCAAAAACCACAGCTAACAATTTTTCTTTTTCAGTTGTAGCATAATTTCTTTGAGCAGCATCAAGAGTTTTACTAGCATAATGAATAACATTCAATTTTTTATCTATTCGCTGTCCAAGGACAGCACCTACAGCAAAATCACTAGCATCACACATAATCTCAAAAGGTAAATTCCAATCAGGAGGTTCAACTACAGGAGCAGTTGTCAAGGCTTTCTTTAGAGTTTCAAAAGCTTCCTTACAATCATCATCAAAAACAAAAGGTACATCTTTTTGAAGAAGATTAATAAGAGGCTTTGAAATCTTAGAGAAATCTTTAATAAATCTCCTATAAAACCCAGCATGACCAAGAACACTACGAATACCTTTAACATCCCTAGGATAGGGCATCTTCTCAATGGCTTCAACTTTAGCTCTATCAACTTCAATACCTCTCTCAGAAATTTTATGTCCCAATACAATTCCTTCATTAACCATAAAGTGGCATTTCTCCCAATTAAGAACAAGGTTAGTTTCTTCACATCTCTGCAAAACTTTATCAAGGTTTCGCAAGCAACTATCAAAAGAATTCCCATAGATAGAAAAATCATCCATGAACACCTCTACAATCTTCTCACAAAAGCCATGAAAAATAACAGACATGCATCTTTGAAAAGTAGCAGGAGCATTACATAAACCAAAAGGCATACGCCTATAAGCATAAGTTCCATAGGGACAAGTGAAAGTGGTTTTCTCTTGATCTTTAGTTTTAACAGCAATTTGTGAAAACCCAGAATATCCATCAAGAAAGGAAAAAAATGAGTATTTTTAGATAACCTTTCTAACATTTGATCAATAAAAGGTAAAGGGTAATGATCTTTCTTAGTCACTTTATTAACTTTTCGATAATCAATGCACATTCTATACCCTACAACTACTCTTTGAGGGATGAGCTCATCATTATCATTAGGTACAACAGTTATTCCTCCTTTCTTAGGAACACAATGCACAGGACTAACCCATCTACTATCGGCAATAGGATATATAATACCAGCTTCAAGAAGTTTTAATACCTCATTCCTTACCACATCCTTCATTTTAGGAATTAGACGACGCTGATGTTCAACAACAGGCTTTGCATCATCTTCCATATTAATGGCATGTTGGCAAATAGAGGGAGAAATACCCTTCAAGTCATCAAGAGTGTAGCCAATAGCTCCTCGGTGTTTCTTCAATATTTTCAATAACCTTTCTTCCTCAAACTCTGAAAGCTTAGAACTAATAATAACAGGATATATTTTCTTATCATCAATATGAGCATACTTAAGATTATCAGGCAATGGTTTTAAATAAAAAACAGGATCTTCCTTTGGTGGTGGCGTTGTACCTAGATCTTCAACCGGTAAATCATGTTTAAGAATAGGTTGACGAAGGAAAATTTCATCAAGCTCATTCCTTTCTTCCCTAAAGACTTCACTCTCACTATTCTCCAAATGTTGCTGCAAAGGATTATTAGGAGCAAGATCAATAGATGCACACTGTTCAACTCTAAAATCATTGTTAGGCAAATCAGCTTTATAAGGAGTTTTGGCAAATTTAGAGAAATTAAACTCATAGGATTCACCAGCAAATTTAGTCAAAATTTTCTCTTTCTTACAATCTATAACAGCTCCACAAGTATTTAGAAAAGGTCTACCAAAAATGATAGGACAAGACTTACTAACAGCAGAACCAAGTACCAAGAAGTCAGCAGGATATTTAATCTTACCACATAGAACTTCCACATCTCGAACAATACCAATAGGAGAGATAGTTTCTCTATTAGCTAGCCGAATAACCACATCAATATCTTCAAGTTCACAAGAACCAATTTCATGCATGATCTCCGTGTAAAGCTCATAAGGAATAGCACTAATACTTGCACCAATATCGCATAAACCATAATAACAATGATCACCAATTCTAACAGAGAGCATAGGAACACTGGTTTTCCTAGACTTATTAGGATGTGAAACAATATTAGAAGCATCTTCACAGAAAATAATATGACCATTTTCTATATTTTCAGTCACAAGATCTTTAACTATTGCAATAGCAGGTTCAACCTTTATTTGCTCTTCAGGTTCTATAGGTTTCTTTGCACTTTTATTAACCGCACTATTTATAACAGAATACTCCTTCATTTTAGCAGGAAAAGGAGTTTTTTCAATATAAGCTTCAGGAAGAATATGATCAACAGTTTTAATTTCAACACATTTACCTATAGGTGAATCAGTTTTATCTTTGTAAGGTTCATGATACTTATTAAAATTCTTCCTAGGCAATTCAAAATGAGAGGCAAAAGCTTTATAGAAATTTGCAACAACTTGAGAGTCAAGACCATAAGTAGCACTCATATTTCGAAATTTATCAGTATCCATAAAAGTTTCAATGCATTCATAATCATAATTTATACCTGACTCTCTATCTTGGTCGTTCTCCCATCCTTCAGTATTCTCCTGAATCCGATCAAGAAGGTCCCATTTAAACTCTTCTTTGTTGCGTGTAAATGATCCAGAACAAGAAGTATCCAGCAAGGTTTTATCTTGAAAAGAAAGTCTTGCATAGAAATTATCAATGATGATATTACCAGGAAGCTCATGAATGGGGCATTTGAGCATTAAAGACTTCAATCTCCCCATGCTTGGGCAATACTCTCTCCATCATGAGGCCAGAAATTATATATGCGGTTCCGGTCTTTGTGAATTTCACTTGGAGGATAGAATTTAGAATAAAATAGAGGCACAATATCCTTCCAATCAAGAGAATCCCCATTCTTTAGTAATTTATACCAATGCGCCGCTTTACCAGACAGCGATATAGAGAATAGTTTCTTCCTAACTTCATCCATTGCAATACCTGCACACTTGAATAAACCGCATAATTCATGTAAAAACAGTAAATGATCTCCAGGATGGACAGTTCCATCCCCTTCATAGTGGTTATCCACAACACGTTCAATAATTTTCATAGGTATTTTATATGGAACCTCTTTCTCACCTGGCGCCTCATCCACTACCTTTGCAGTAGTAGTAGATTTTTCAAATAGGAATTCAAGAGAAGATCTCTCCATAATGAATTATGGCAGAGAGCAGAAATAAAAACAGCACGTACGAGTAAAAGTTTCCCTTACCAATTCCACTTACCAATAGCACTTCACTCCCGGCAACGGCGCCGGAAAATAGTCTTGATGACCCACAAGTATAGGGGGTGTATCGTAGTACTTTCGATAAATAAGAGTGTCGAACCCAACGAGGAGCAGAAGGTGTTGACAAGCAGTTTCGATGAAGGATTCACTGTAAATGCTCACAGACAAGTTTTCAGGGGGTTTTGATATAGCAGATAAATAAAGTACGAGTAAGTAAAATGCGAGAGTAATAATTGCAGCGAGTGGCCCAATCCTTTTTAGCACAAAGGACAAGCCGGTTTGTTTACTTATAATGACCAAACGTTCTCGAGGACACACGGGTATTTAGTCTAGTGCTTTCGCTTCATATAGTTGATTAATCTTCATTGTTTTGATAAGTGTTGTGTGGGTGAACCTATGCTAATGCACCGCCCTTCCTAGGACTAATACATACTTGTGATTATACCCCTTGCAAGCATCCGCAACTACAAGAAAGTAATTAAGATAAATCTAACCACAGACCTTAAACTCTGAGATCATGCTATCCCTCCTGCATCGATATACCAACGGGGGTTCAGGTTGCTGTCACTCCGGCAACCCCACAATTAGCAAACGAATACAAGATGTATTCCCCTAGGCCCATAAAGGTGAAGTGTCATGTAGTCGACGTTCACATGACACCACTCGAAGAATAACACCACAACTTAAATATCAAACCATTGAATATTACCCAACATAATTCACTACTAACATTTAGACTTCACCCATGTCCTCAAGAACTAAACGAACTACTCACGAGCCATCATATGGAACATGATCAGAGGTGATATGATGATGAATAACAATCTGAACATAAACCTTGGTTCAATGGTTTCACTCAATAGCATCAATAACAAGTAGTAATCAATACCGGGAGAGTTTCCCCTATCAAACAATCAAGATTCAACCCTAGATGTTACAGCGGAGACGAGGTGCAGCGGTGGAGATGGCGGTGATGATGATGGAGATGATGGTGATGATGATCCCAATGATGTCCAGCTCGATGACGGTGACGATGGCGTCGATTTCCCCCTCCGGGAGGGAATTTCTCCGGCAGATTTCAGCCTGCCGGAGAGCTC